>NW_023270453.1:21180846-21264179 GCF_011800145.1 Mirounga leonina
GATCCTCCCCAGGAGGGCTGCTCTCTGTGGGACATGCTCCCCATGAGATGCTCTCCATTAGATCCTCCCCAGGAAGGCTGCTCCCTGTGGGGCATGCTCCCCATGAGATGCTCCCCATGAGATCCTCCCGGAGGGCTGCTCCCTGTGGGACATGCTCCCCATGAGATGCTCCCCAGGAGGGCTGCTCCCTGTGGGGCATGCTCCCCATAAGATCCTCCCCATGAGAGCTGCTCCCTGTGGGACATGCTCCCCATGAGATGCTTCCCATGAGACCCTCCCCAGGAGGGCTGCTCCCTATGGGGCATGCTCCCCATGAGATCCTACCCAGGAGGGCTGCTCCCTGTGGGGCATGCTCCTCATTGAGAGCTCTGAGCAGGTCACCACCTATACCCTCCCCATGTCCCATCTCAGGGATTGAGCACCACGGCCTGAGCTGTACTCCTAAGAAACTGAAGCTCTGAAAGATCCATATGGCTACAGTGTATAGCATGGTGCCCTGAACAACAGATCTCCTGGTGGGCTCTGGACTCTGAGCCTGCTATGTGTGTGAGTCGGCCTAGAAGGCTCCTCTCTGGGATGGGCATCCTCTGCCAGCACAGAACCCCGGTCGCTGGGCCCAGGTCCTGTCACACAGGGAGGCAGGGTCACGGGAACCTTGTGCTGACTGTGTAGCACGCATCATACGCTTGCATTCCCACAGCAGCCTGTGAGGTGGGGAGACGGTCCCAATTACAGACAAGCAAGCTGAGTCCCAAGGAAGGCAAACGCCTTGCCCAAGGTCACACGGCCAACATCTACACATCCTCTCTCCCTGCTGTATCCTTAAATAGAGACCCGTTCCAGTGTTCTGACTCAGGACTACGGAGGAGGACGGCGGAGGGGTGTCCATGCAACAGACAGCACTCCCTAAGCTCTGTCGGCCGCACCCTTGTTCTGAGCCACCTGCCCCGGGAGCGGGAGCACCTCAGGGGAGCAAGGCTTACGGTGCTGGAGTGCCAGCCTGAGCAACAGGACCCCTTGGGGGGACCGGAGGTTAGCTGGAGACCAAGGGGCTGGGTGTTAGGAAGTGCCTGGGTGCGGGGAGGCTGTTGATGTCCTATCACCCCATTTGTAGCTCCAGATGGTGCGCTGATAGTTCCTAAGCAGGAAGCAGGGCCAGCCTGGTTATGCAAGCCTGATGGGTGATAAGGAGGCAAAAAAGCAGCAGATGTGCTCACAGACCACAGCACGTAAGCCCTCAAGGAGCGCGCACACACTCAGGCAGCAGACAGCACCCCAACGCCCAGCAGCCTATCCGTGCACCCACAGGACAGACCCCCATTAAGATCCAGGCTCAGGAAGACTGCACCCTCGTCATCCGGCACCACCAGCCACAGCACGGGAGACTGCAGCAAGTTTACCCCAACAGCATCTGCCCCTTCCCGCACAGTGATTGGGTGGAGATGACAAAGCAGCCTGACATCAGCCCACGGTCAGGGTGTATGATGACAGAAGCAGAGTGAGCACCGAGATCTGGGGGGCCTGAGGCACGGCGGCCACTCCCCGGCTGAGAGCGGACCCAGGCCCCGGGTGGAGGGACCCCTCTGTCTCTGCAGAACTGGGCCAGCCCTGCCACAGCCCAGGAGCGGATGGTTCGAGAGCATCGGGCCCGGTGACCGGGGTTCTGTGCTGGCAGAGGATGCCCATCCCAGAGAGGAGCCTTCTAGGCCGACTCACACACATAGCTGGCTCAGAGTCCAGAGCCCACCAGGAGACCCACCAAGCTCAGCAGGCCCCAGGGCAGGGACGACCGAGAGCTACCAGGGCCAGGACCCCCTCTGGGTGAGCAGCAGAGACTGACACAGGGCCGCTTCTCCTCTGAGAACTCTCTCCACAGAGGACACTTCTGCGTCTGCAAAGTGAGCTGGGCAGGGCGGGCTGCCACCCCACCCCCCAGGTGTGGAAGCCAAGGCCAGGGGCAGCAGCAGCTTGCCCGACACCGGCACCTGGTACCTCTGTTCTTGGCACATGTCCAACCAGTTGCCACACAAGCCCAGGAGCACCCACCTTGCCCAGGGCACCACTGGTCTGTCTTTCCTCGGGGCTACCCACATCCTTGACAACAGACACTAGGCCGGGCGGTGTAGAAACCCTCATCCCCATACCCCTGGTCCTGGAACAGGCCCTGGGATGACACCAGGGAGACCTAATCACAGCTCAGACAACACCAGACAATCTTGCAGGATGGCTGTCAGAGCAGGAGGACCGAAGCCAGTGTCTCCCCCTTGGGACAGTCCTGCTGGGGAGCATGACTGACACCACCACCCAGCACCGCCCCCCCCCTCAGGTCTGTGGACACTGCCTTCAGCCCATCTCAGGACCCATCTCCTCCATGATCTCAGGGTCAAGGTCCGGCCATGAGGTCTGACCACTAGGGCCTTGCAGCTGGACCCCTGCATCAGAACCCACACACACTGCCAGACCTGCAGACACAGCCCCTCACCCTCCCGGCCTTCACACCCTGAGTACTCACCTGATGCCAGGGGACTGCCTGCCAGAGCAGGGCGCCCTTGTTAACACGCCCTCCAAGCTGGCTTCACGCCAATTCCTGCATCCACTTACTGTCCCCTCCTACACATACTCTATTTTTAAGGGAGTGATATCCATCAAATTCCCTCCAGAGGAATGGAGGTTGCTCTTTCAGTGCACACTTATCTAGCACTTTCTTCTCTCCACTGGGGAAGGAGGAAGAAATTCCAAGAACCAGATACATGAGGACATGGGGATTGTGCTAAAAAGTGGGACAGGAGGTGGAAGGAGTCCCCCCTCCCAGCTCTAGGCCACACAAGTGCATGTGGGCAACTCTAGTGCTGGTGGGAACCGCCAGTACTGTTGGCAGAAAGGGCTGGAAGACTGAGCTTCCTACAGCGATGCGGACGGCGGGCAGGAGAGGTGGAGGCAGAAGACCGGGTGGGGTGAGTGCAGGCAAGGTGCAGAGAAGGCTGAGGGGAGGGAGAGGTGGCCCAGGGAGCACCTTCCACATGCTTCCTGAGAGGGGTGAGCAGGAGGGGCGGCTGCACCTGGAAGGCACATGTCTGGGGGCCATGGAGATGGACAAGCTGGGCCCAGACGCGCCTCAGGTGGACAAAGACATGGACGGGGGAGGGTCCCAGGGCAGGAGGAAGAAGAGAGCTGAGGATGGAGGTCTGAGGGACACAGACAGAGGGGGTCCAATGGAACTCATTTTGGGTCCCCTGCGGGTCTAATCCCCGTCATACTGTCCCCTCTGCCTGACTTCCTTCTGGATCACATGCCTCTTCCTTCATGAAGTCCTCCTGAGCCCCCCAGTGTCTCTGGGGCCAGACCAGACACCCCCTAGTGAGGCCAGTCAGCTCAGGAAAGGAGCAGGGGAGCAGGTAATGCTTTGGGAAAGGTCTAGAATAAGGGTTCTGAGGGGCCTGGGGGCAAAAGGGGGGAAAATGATGCACCTGCTCTTCCCGCACCTGTTAACTGACCTCCTCTGCCCAGAAACCCCCTCACAGCCCCTTTGCAGCCACGTCAGCAAAGCCCACTGTTACGCTACCTCTTAACACCAGGCTCTTCCAGGGTGAGACCCGTCCAGTTTACATTGTGCCCCCTGCACCTAGCCCCAACAGGAAAAGAAATGCATCCTGAACACCCCTACAGATGCTGACCGTGCCTCTAGACAGGGTTAAAGGTCCAGACCCCTGGGAAGAGGGCTCTGGGACGTTACATGAGCACACACCCTCACCTCCCCTTCCTCTGCTTGGCTGAGCTGACCTCCCTTCTGGGATCCCACCCTCACCTGCTGCCCGCGCACAGCTCCAAGGGGGGATCCCCGGACTCTGGCTCCTCTTCTGCGTGAAGGGCCCCCACGGACATGGGAGTTTGAAGGGGTTTTGCCAGCCCCACCACCTGGACCTCACCTCCACTCCGGGCCACCACAGCTCAGACCATCTGGCCCCAGGACGAGCCCCCGCTCAGTTACTGAGGAAGCAAAGTCTCTTCCACACCGAAAAACTCTGCCTAACAAACTCAGTACCCTTCCCTCTGCCCAGCAATACTGAGGCCTGGAAGCAACAGCCTGTCATTCTTCAGCAAATATGGCCAACATGCTGTCTCTGGGAGACACCCAAGCCCAGGACACTGGAGGAGGTAAGACCAGGGTGATGCCCCTAACGGCTTCCAAGGTTCATCCCCAGGCTCTTCCTGGGGCCCAGGGATGGCAGGCAGTCTGCCCTCTCTGCCACCAGCTCAGGCTGACTTGACGGCCAGACTCACCTTCCCAGATGCATCTGCTGGGCCCCATGGCAAGTCCGAGGGGCCCCCAACCCTCCAGACCTGGAAGTGACCGTCCCTGTGTTTGCAGCAAAGCCTCTGAGCCTGATTCAGGATATAACTGCAGTGAGCAGTGACGTGAGCCTCCCACGGCGGGCTTACACAGGCCGCCCACATCTGAAACCACAACGCAGAGCACAGCAGCTGTCCCAAGGGGGCTGAGAGACAACTACCACCACTAAGCCTAACCCCGGGGATTAGGAGGTGGGATGACCCTTCATTCTCCACGACACTGAAGGTTGCTAAACATGGACTCTGGGGATCTGTCCATTGATTGCCAGAGTGTGTGCTGTATTCCTTCCAAGAAACACCCCTGGAGAGGGTGTTAAACACAAAAGTGATGCACTCTCATTTAAAGAAAAACAAATAATACAAAATAAAAAATGAGTCCCCTTTATCTCACCCAAGAGAGGGCCTCTGTGAGAAGTTAGGTGCAAGTCCTTCCGGACAAAGATGAAGTGCAAACAAACGCACACTTTACTGGGCTCATACTGTGCTGAGCTTTGCAGACTCCTTGTTCCTCTGGCTATTTTCAACATCCTTCTAGGTCAGCACATAAAAACCATTAATGGTAGCATATGCCATGGTTCAATAATCCTAGTGATAGACATTTGGATTGCTGCTTATATATACTATCTTTATTTTTTGAAACAGGACATGTAACATTATGTTAATTTCCAGTGCATATATGCAATTTTAGACAAAGGTAGTAAACAATTCTGGGCATGGATCTTTAATCACCAGAGTGAGTACCTCTGTACAAATAATTCTAGGGGTAGGACTATGGGATCTAAAGTTCAGCATTTTAATGGGACGCCTGGGTGGCTCAGTCGTTAAGCGTCTGCCTTCGGCTCAGGTCATGATCCCAGAGTCCTGGGATCGAGCCCCGCATCGGGCTCCCTGCTCCGTGGGAAGCCTGCTTCTCCCTCTCCCACTCCCCCTGCTTGTGTTCCCTCTCTCACTGTATCTCTGTCAAATAAATTTTTAAAATCTTTAAAAAAAAAAGAAAGAAAAATAAAGTTCAGCATTTTAAAATACTGATACTACCAAGTGGCACTGCAAAAATGTACCAACTTCTGCTCCTACCAGAAGTTTAAGAATGCCTGTCACCAACAGTGTACATTATCAGTTTTTTTCATCTTTGCCTATCTGATAGGCAAACATATTTCAATGTTGCTTTCATTTACACTTCACGGATAATTAGTGAAGATATGCATCTTTTCATTTACTTATTGGCGGTATGTTCTTTGGGGTACCAAATAAGGTCACACTTCAGTGTGCATGTGTGCTCTGTGCATCAACACATCTCGGGTAAGCTTTGGATAGCCCAGAGCTGCAGCTCTGGAGTCTGAGAACAACCAGGACCCACAGAGAGATGAAATCAAAAGTTTAAGCCCATGAAACACCTTAGGAATGGACAGAAACATAAATCACATATCTTTTTTTTTTTTTTTTTGAGGTGGGGAGGGGCAGAGGGAGAGGGAGAGAGAGAATCTTAATCAGACTCACACCCAGTGCAGAGCCCCGAAGCAGGGCTCTATCTCATGACCCTGAAATCATGACCTGAGCCAAAAATCAAGAGTCAGACTGAGCCACCCAGGCGCCCCCATGCATCTTTCTAATATTTAAATTTCAGTCAGCCTGGCCCCCATCTTACCTATTACAAGTACATACATTTATATTGACTGGAGCTTCTCTAGTATCCTTATAAAGAGTTTCCGGGGCGCCTGGGTGGCTCAGTCGGTTAAGCGTCTGCCTTTGGCTCAGGTCATGATCTCAGGGTCCTGGGATCAAGTCCCACAACGGGCTTCTTCCTCAGCGGGGACCCTGTTTCTCCCTCTGCCTGCCATTCCCTCTGTTTGTGCTCTCTCTCTGTCAAGTAAATAAAATCTTAAAAAAAAAAAAAACATAAACAGCATACCAACTTTCTTGAATCAAAATTCAGGGTATACACTCTGAAAATAATCTGATAAATGAATTAAATTTTTTTTAATCTTTTTTTTTTTTTAAAGATTTTATATATTTGATAGAGACACAGCAAAAGAGAACACAAGCAGGGGGAGTGGGAGAGGGAGAAGCAGGCTTCCCGCCGAGCAGGGAGCCCGATGTGGGGCTCAATCCCAGGACCCTGGGATCATGACCTGAGCCAAAGGCAGATGCTTAAGAACTGAGCCACCGAGGTGCCCCAAATGAATGAAATATTTTTAAAAAATGATGGTCAGAAAAATCTGAGCTGAGGGGTGCATGGGTGGCTCCGTCAGTTAGGCATCTGCCTTCGGCTCAGGTCATGATCCCAGGGTCCTGGGATCCAGCCCCACGTCAGGCTCCTTGCTCAGTGGGAAGCCTGCTTCTCCCCTGCCTGCCGTTCCCCCTGCTTGTGCTTGCTCTCTGTCTCTTTTTCTCTCCAGCTCTCTCTGTGTCAAATAAATAAAATCTTTAAAAAAATAAAAAAGAGAGTTTCCAGGGCGCCTGGGTGGCTCAGTTGGTTAAGCAACTGCATTTGGCTCAGGTCATGATCCCGGAGTCCCTGGATCAAGTCCCGCATTGGGCTCCCTGCTCGGTGGGGAGTCTGCTTCTCCCTCTGACCCTCCCCCTCTCATGCTCTCTCTCTCTCTCTCAAATAAATCTTAAAAAAAAAAAAAGAAAGAAAGAAAACATTTAAAAAGAGAGAGAGTTTCCTCTCTGACAGGGTCCCCCCCCACCTTGTTGAAACTAGAATTTACTACCTTAAGTCCATCAGACCACACCATCCACACCATGAGCCCTCAAGTGGAGACCACAAAGGCTGGAATGGGAGGAAATCCTGGAAGGGAGGAGAGCACCAAATTCTATGTCTAAACTCTACCCCCCAAAACAAACAAACAAACAAACAAACAAACTCTACCAAAATCTCTGGATACTTGTGAGCCACATGTGTACTGGAGAACTCCAAGCAGCACAGCTAAGGTGAAACAACCTGAACGGAAGTTTCAGCTGCTGCCTACATCAGAGACACAGAGTTTACAGCCTGCTTTAAATATAAATAAAAAAATCAACACTCTCCAGAGAAACATAACAGAATCTAGTGTCTACAGTCTGTATCATTCACAATTTCCAAGATAAATCCAAGAGTATTAGACATTGAAGAAACAGAACGAGGTGACCCACACTTAAGAGGAAAGGTAACCGATGGACACGGACTCCCAGGACTAAGTTGTTGGAATCAGCACAGGTTCTAAAGTAGCTACTCTAACTATGCTCAAAGATATAAAGAAAAATATGCTCCCAAGGAAGAAACAGGAAATATGGGAGGAGAGAGACACACTACAATAAAGAACCAAGAGAAAACATAGAAGAGAAAAACACAGTATCTTAAATAAAAAGAATACATCCTAACAGTACAGGAAACAAGAAAAACACATAAGCGAGGACATCTGTGAAAGTCAATGCAGTGCCCTTCCTGGGTGATCACCAGGATTACCAGTCCTAACCACGAAGCAGCCATTTAGTATATACATATTTTTTTCCCTTACCCTATCACCAGTGCATACCATTGTGACAAAACCAGAAAAGGGGACCCTGAAAGTCACCCTTCAAAGGCACAGTGTAGATTACTGCATCATCAAACTGGCTGGCAAAGGAATGTTTACTACCCAATGACACTACAGCAGGTCATTGTCATCAGACTACGCACCGAGTCACTGGCACCGCTCTCGACACGGCGCAGAATTTCTTCAAAAAAATTAACTACGAAAATGAAACAACCAATTAAATTTCTGAGGGGCTCATTTGTTAACCAAGCCAGGAAAGCCACTGACTTGTGTTTAATTGCAGCAGTTGAAGAAGTGTGTCCAGAGAAAATAAATTTAGGACTCTCGGCCTTTTGGAGAACAGTTCTAAAAGCTAAGGGCACTGGGAGCAACATCAAGTCAATTAAAAATGAGGCGAATGATACAAAGTGATTTCCCTTGATTCTTGATGAATCCTCCAATGTTACTGATATTGCTCAAGTGTCCTTCTGAAAGGTCAATGCCTCGGCCCTGAGCTGGGAAGGGACGGAAGAGTGAGCCTGCGCGCACGGTCTGCGTAGAACCAACTGCAGGCAAGAATATTTTCAGAGCTGAGAAAACATGAATTCAGTAGACCATGGATTGGAATCTGCTAATCCATGTTATAGCAAATTCTCTATGGAAATTATTTGCATCTCTCATCAGTATTGACTCTACTCAATCTACTGCTGATGTCAACAGTTAACTTCATTTGCTGTCCTGCACTTAACCAGCATTCACAGATGCATATTCGCAATCTATTTTGATGACCAGAAATGCTAACTTTGAACCCCAGTTCAGCAAAACGATATCCATTCTTTTCATCAGTAGACCCCCATTACAAAATGCTGTACTCAATTACAATTACATTTTGAATTTTGTTTATAAAAAAGTGGTAGAAGTTTGTTTTCCTAGATTTTGACTCTCGACCCACAGAGTCTAAAATATTTACTATCTGGGCCTTTACAGAAAATGTTTGTAAACCCCTGAAATTGACTATCATCATCACTCTACACACGAGGAAGTGAAGGCAGAGGCTCCGCAGTCTGACCGAGGTCTCACAGCTAAGAAGCAGATATGCAGGGGCGCCTGGGTGGCTCAGTCGTTAAGCGTCTGCCTTCGGCTTGGGTCATGATCCCAGGATCCTGGGATCGAGCCCCGCATCGGGCTCCCTGCTCTGCGGGAAGCCTGCTTCTCCCTCTCCCACTCCCCCTGCTTGTGTTCCCTCTCTCGCTGTGTGTCTCTCTCTGTCAAATAAATAAATAAAATTAAAAAAAAAAAAAGAAGCAGATATGCAGGCCAGCTTCAGAGCACACGACCTTCACCACTGACCCAACAGCAAACACCCACAGAGGAGCTGAGGAAATAAAACTGATGGAAAACAAAACAAGACAAAGCAAAAAACAAGAACTGATGGCATGAACAGAAGCTCCTAAAGGCAACACCCACATTATAAAACTTTTATCAGTATAACCAGAACAAGCTGTTTTGGAAAATAACCAATTAGAGATGAGGGGCTCAGGACCTGGTCTACGTGTTATGGCAAAAAGCAAGCCTTCAGTGTTGGGGCGCCTGGGTGGCTCAGTCAGCTAAGCAGCTGACTCTTGATCTCAGCTCAGATCTTGATCTCAGGGTCGTGAGTTCAAGCCCTGCACTGGGCTCCAGTGTGGAGCTTACTTAAAACAAAACACCATTTTGTCAAACTTCCAAGATTAATCATTTCCAGAAAAGATACCAAGTCCCAAAAATGTACAAATCTGTATCAGAGGTATGAATTCACATCCCATGATTTCATGAGCGAGACTTCATTATTAAGAGATTTGGAAAAGTCATTAAATCCGAGGTCCTGAGCAAGAAACCAATCCATCCACAAACTACCATCCCGTCCCCCTCTAGTCTGGGACGTCCTTTTTCTTTTGCAAGTGAAAAGATGAAGGAAAAAAGTAGAAATATCTTCTATCTAATAAATTTACTGCAATCCTAGGAAATAACAGAAATGATAAACTGAAATCCATGTTATTAGCAATTCTGTGTCCAGGAGAGTCCTAAGTATGGCAGTAGTTTGATGTCTACTTCTCAAAGCATTTTAAAACACTGCAAAAACGCTCTCTTGCTGCAGCAACATGAGTGGGAGGACCAGGCGCTGGGCTCAGAGCACAACTCCACGGATCGCTTTAAGAAAATGGCAAAAGCTGGACACGGGGGAGATTGCCAGCTTCGGGATGGCCAAGCTGGAGAAAACAGAGACGCTGGAGAAGAACACCCTGCCAACCAGAGACCACTGAGCAGGAGAAGCAGAGTGAAATTTCCTGGGGCGCCTGGGTGCCTCAGTCGTTAAGCGTCTGCCTTCGGCTCAGGTCATGATCCCGGGGTCCTGGGATCAAGCCCCGCATCGGGCTCCCTACTCCGCGGGAAGCCTGCTTCTCCCTCTCCCACTCCCCCTGCTTGTGTTCCCTCTCTCGCTGTGTCTCTCTCTGTCAGATAAATAAATAAAATGTTAAAAAAAAAAAAAGAAAGAAAAAAATTTCCTAAGAACCTAGGGGATTCCCCACCCTCGTCATCTTTGAGACCCACCAGTTGTGATCTGGAGGAAGAGCCACCTGCAATATGGACACGAGTGACAAGCTGCACTGTGGGCCCGGGCACCCCGTGCTGACACCACCAGCCTGCGGGTCTCTGAGGGGACCCCCCTCAGGCTGACTGCCAAATTCTCCAGTTTGCCCTGGGATATTATAGCAAATTATTTGTATGATTAATAAAAATAAAACATACTTCTTGGCAAAAAAAAAAAAAAACAACACTGAAAAAGCAGTACTGGACTTTCCATTTTAATTAAATATTCAGAATAGATGGTGATAAAATAAGTTTACAATTAACAGTTAAATACTTAGGGACATCCGATGTACTACATTATAAAATTTTACTTTATAAGCTGTGCAAACGGGGTACATATTTAAGAAGGGTGATGATGAGAGAATGTCTATTAGCCAATACACATACGAGATCGATGAGCAGGACATTAAACAGATCACACTTACTTACGGATACCCGATCCACACACAATCTCCCTGCACTTAACTGAGCGCATCCACTGACTGCCGATGGGCTACAGTCGCGGGCACCATGGCCAGCTCCCCTCAAAGGGTTAGCTTTTCGCCATGCCAGCAGAGACGTTTCGGGACAAACAGCTCACACACTGGCTGGGAATCCAGCCTGGGGAACGAGGTAAGCAGACAATGGCATGGCTGGGCCCGCCTGGGCCTAGTCCCTCCAGCGGTGCCCACACTGAGCACTGCAGCATTTGTAGAAGGTGGTCATCGGCTCGTCTGCAGAGCGGGTCTGAAGCTGCATGAAATAGGCACGAGGATGTTCGCATTTAGGACATGGCTCTGGCAACGAGAAAAACAAGTGACCCACATTATTTAAAAAAAAAATATATGGTGCTCATGACCAAACATACCTGCTAGAAGTAGGTGTCATGGAAAGGCAGCAAAGACCCTCTCCGGGCCCCATTCATCTGGCAAGCCTTGCCTAGGGTACCCTGTACCATGATTAAGGCTATAGTTAGTGGTATCATTCCCACTACGCTCTCACAACGAGGGAATCAGGGAGACCTGTGATCTGGAAAACACTCCAGCTCCCCCCCCCGCTGGGTCCCATTTTTCTTCTCAAATCTGGTTGAAGACTGGCTGGAAACATAACAAGGAAAGTGATTTATGACTACCATGTGCATTACGGGGTCCACTCCCTGCAGATGCTTCTAAGTGCATTTCCATCACTTGGGCCCTCTCAGCCTCCCAGAGGAGCCCCCAGTGGACGATGAATCCACTTCCCTTTAAATTTAGGGATCCTTTTTGGCAGCAGTTCCTCAAGCTGTTCTTACAAAGATCTCACCATACATTCCACACCTATGTCAAGGCAAAGTGACTTCACTTTGAGAAACTGCCTCTACTCTTGATAACACCTTCAAACACTCTCAAACACCATTTTAAACACTGGGTACATAATTCATCTTTTTTTTTTTTTTAGCAAATTCTGCCAGTGCTAATTGCACCATATCAGATTTGGATGTTCTTCTATAGGGGAAAAAAGGTAACAGTAAACAGGAGTTGGCTCTTCCTCTCCGCAGTACAGGTGTGTTTAGGGCTCTCCTCTTTCCCTCCTTGGTCATGTCTACCTCTTTCAGATATGAAACAAGACGTGAAATAAACACTTGAATGCTCTCTGGCACTGACTTTTATTTATTTTTTATTTTTTATTTTTTTTTAAAGATTTTATTTATTTGAGAGAGAGAGAGAGAGAGCATGAAAGGGTCAGAGGAGAAGCAGACTCCCCACTGAGCGGGGAGCCCAATGTGGGACTCGATCCTGGAACTCCAGGATCACGACCTGAGCTGAAGGCAGTTGCTTAACCAACTGAGCCACCCAGGTGCCCCTGGCACTGACTTTTAAAAATCCACACCAGAACAAATAGCTCCTATTTCTTCCTTAGGCTCTTTCATTACTCCTGCCACCGTCGCATTATCATGGCTACCTCTTACGGAGTACACTGGATGCCCGATGCCGTATGACTCATTTTATGGGCTCACACTCAGTGAATATGGAATAGCCCCAGAAAGGGCAAGGGAGGCCACCAAGGTCATAGAATGTTAGGAGGTCACTGTGAGACTCTAACCCAGGCCTGCACAGCGCCGCGGCTTGTGCCAATATTGTCTAACAAATAAATTACTAAGGAAAAAATAAACACACTTTGTATTTTTAGAACCTCCCTTCCTCTCCGTACATCACTGAGTCAAACACAGGCCAGCGGCCTCCTACCTCTCCACAGCTCAGTAACAGAAAAGGTTCCTCCTCACCTGCGGTAGAGTCAACATTCTCCCAGGCTGCTGCTCCGCCAAGCACATCATCCACTTCTTTCAGCTTTGGATACTTCCGATTTGTTACCTAACAAACAACAGCAGGTCTTCAGGCTCCAAATAAGTGAAAAGTAGAAACTTGGGCCACCAAACCCTACCTGTCCTCAAGTGTCTCCGCAGACTTCCTTCCTTCAACACAGACTACTAAAAGAATCCAAAGTTTCTACTCTCACAGAGCAGGACTCAACACTGGAATTTAAAGAATCCAGGTTTGGGATGCCACCCAAAAGAGGAAGATTCAGTGGTGCGGAGTTATTCTCAGAAAATGTATCCTAGGGGCGCCTGGGTGGTTCAGTCGGTTAAAGTGTCTGCCTTCGGCTCAGGTCATGATCTCAGGGTCCTGGGGTCGAGTCCCGTGTCTGGCTCCCTGCTCAGAAGGGAGTCTGCTTCTCCCTCTCCCTCTGCCTCTCCTCCCCGCACTCATGCTCGCGCTCTCTCTCTCTCTCACTCTATCTCAAATAAATAAAACCTTTTAAAAAAAGGAGAAAAGAAAGAAAATATATTGTAAGCCCTCAGGAGTGATTGTGGAAGCAGCTGAAACGTCAGCAGCGTTCCTGTTCTCAGGCTATTGAACGCAATGGTCTGGTAGGAACAGGATCCCATGATCCCCAGGAGCAGGGCACAGGTTATGAGCTAGGGGCCCCCCTTCCTGCACCTGGCGTTTGCTCACACAAACATCCCACTCTTCCCTTTATCTCATGACTGCCTCCCTGCAAGCCTGCGCATAGGGAAGGGTACAGGCCTGCTTTACAGCTTCAAGCTATTTGCCATCCCGCTGTACTCCTTTCCCAGGCTTTGAGACTTCTGTCCTTGCTTTTCTGATAAAAAATGAAATAAAAGCTATGTGCAGAATCCAGCTCCTGCAGCTCTACTTGCAGAGGCAGCCCTGCATGGCCGCTCAGATTGGGGTCTGAAGATTTTATTTCAGCGCAGTGACCACACGGCGGTGAGATCTCTGCAAGGACTGGATGACACACCAGAGCAGGAAAGAAAACCAGGTAGGTGGGACCTTCCCCCTTCGCCCCCACCTTTAGGATACTAGATTACCCAAGATAGCAAAACACAACTAAAGCCAAAGAGCACCACTTAGCTGGAGAGCCCCGCCAGACGCTTTCAAAGCAGATCACACTTGGCTTTCTTCCAAAATTTTACCAAATATCCTTGAAATTTCAGGGTTACCTAAGAGTTCACTCTTCCCGCAGTTTCTGATCCTAAACTCCCACAACATTAAGAAGTTCTCTAGTTCTAAAAAGTAGAAGCGTGCTAACAAATAAAGATTACGGGAAAACAAGTTGTAATGATACCGAAAGCATTATTCATGTACTGAACATCCACTACATTCTAGATTCAGACTAGAGAGAACCTAAGAGGCAACAAAACGGAAAAATCCCTGCCCTCCTACACCTTATGTCCTAGTATTCATAAACAAAACACTTAAGTCGCGGAGTACACTGGAAGGTAATGAGTCCTATGGAAAAACGTAAGACAGGGAAGTCGGATAAATGGCGGGAGGGGCTGAAGTCTTAAACGGAGCAACCCTTCAAGTACAGACAGGCCCAGCGAATGGCATGGCCACCCAGGGGGAAGTAAACTGAGCAGAAGGCATGTGCAAAGACCCCGGCAGCAGCGCCCCGTGCGCGGTGGGGCCCCTCCCAAGAGACCGGTCTGGCTGCGGACAAGGCATGCACTAGAACTTGGCACCAGACACGCAAGCTCGGAGGGAGGGGTCGGTGTCAGAGCCTGCTGGGTCCTGGGGTGCGCTGGGGAGCTGCGGAGGGTTCCCGAGCACAGCACCGGCTCGGACACGGTCCACCGGGAACGCAGCGCCGGGAGCCCCAGCGCGAGGTCAGGACCCGGACACAGGAGAGGCGACGGGGCGGGGCCCGAGGTGGCGGCACGGAGGGGGGACACACGGCCACATCCGCACAGGATCCGCACCCGACAGGCTCCGCAGCCGACCGCAGGCGGCGGCGAGAGCGAGGACGGCCAGAGGCGGACGCGGGGCTGGTGGGCGGGGAAGCGGGCTCCGGGCCCCACCCCTAACCTTGCGGGTGATGTTGTGCACGTAGGGGCAGGTGTTGCAGGCGAAGCGGTGGCACCGCTGTCCCTCCTCCACGATCAGCCCGTTCCCGCAGCCGGGGCAGAAGAGCAGCATGGCGGCCGGCTCGGCCCCGCAGGCTCCCGGCAGCCCCTGCGGCCGCCGGGCGCGGTCGCTGGGCCCGCCTCGAGCTCCCATTGGTCCGGGCGGCCGACCCACCCTCCAGCCGACCAATGGACAGGCCGATGTCGCGCTCCCAGCAACAGCTGCGGCAGGCCGCCTCGAGCTTCTCATTGGTCCTCGTGGAAACCCCGCCCCCTGGCGGTCCCAGGGGCTCTACTGCGGTCCCCGCGTCGGTGGGGCGCGCGAGCCGGCGGTGCGGGCGGAGCGCGGGAGCGGAGAGGCGCTCTGGAGCCGGCCGAGGCGGAGGCTGCTGTGCGGCCCGAGGCGCCCGAGGACGATGAGGACGAAGAGGAGGCGCTACCGCACTCCGAGGCGGTGGACGTGTTCCAGGAGGGTCTCGCCATGGTCGTGCAGGACCCGCTGCTCTGCGATCTACCGATCCAGGTGCGCGCGGGCGACGGAGGCCGCCGGGGCCGGGGTCGTTCCCCGCGGGGCCGTGCGCCGAGGCGCGGACCGACCTCGAGAGGCCCTGATGGGGGACTGCGGCCCAGAGGCCTCAAGAAGGCGCCTCTGGGCTCCAGCGAAGGTCTTACCCGGGGCTGGGGCTGGGGGGCGGGGGCGAGCGAGGCTCTCACCTGGCTTGCAGAATTTAAGGGGGCGCCCAAAAAACACTCGTCGGGATACATGACCTTGTAATACACCGTTTTCCAAAGCTCAAAGGACGTGTAAAAAAGGCTCTGGCAAACAAGACAGCGAAACTTCGCGTGAAGACGAGATCAGTATTGATGGCTTTTCATGTATCTACCTTCAGTCTGGTTCGGCACAGTCCTGTCTTTAAATCTTTGCTAATTTGCCCCACTTGGAGTTTTAAAGTTCACTTGTATTTTTTGTTAAGTTGGTTCAAAATGTTTATATTACTGTTTTTTTGGTGCCCTGGTAAATCTTGCACACCTGCCTCAACTCAAGCGTTGCCCTGGGCCTGGGACTGACAGTGTTCTTACTCCTACCCAGCCCCAGAACCCAGATCTGATCCTCATCGTCCCCTGTCTGTATACTTCTCTTTTGCCGAGCTTTTATCCACTTTGGACATTAAATACAAAATGTGGGTGGAACTGGGAAACCCTAACATATAAGCAAGAAATCTGTTTCTTGTCCTTCAAAAAACATGGTATTGCTTTTTGGACAGTAACAGCTTGTTTTCTTTGGTTGTTGTTTGGGATAGTAAAGAGAGCCAAGGTTCCCACCTCCACCCTTGGTCTTTTTGTAGGTGACTTTGGAAGAGGTCAATTCCCAAATAGCACTAGAATATGGCCAAGCAATGACAGTCCGAGTGTGCAAGATGGATGGAGAAATAATGCGTAAGTGTTCGCCTTCTCCCTTTGGACCTTACAGTCGGAGCTTCCACACAGGCAAGATGTGGACATGGCTGCTCAGGGGGAAACTCGGGGCTATGTCCCAGGGTATTGGGCCAACTACAAGCCTACTCCCCCTGGACTTGAGTCTCCGTCCAAAACAGTCTGGACAGAGCTTCTGGGTTCCTTTCGTGCCATCCAAGGCTGTGGCTGTGGATTCCCACCATGGCCGTCCTCCCATCTGTGTTGCAGCTGTGGTTGTGGTACAGAACGCCACAGTCCTGGATCTGAAGAAGGCCATTCAGAGATACGTGCAGCTCAGGCAGGAGCGTGAAGGGGGCATTCAGCACATCAGCTGGTAAGTGGAGCGGCAGGAAGGCCTGGTGGCACATGAGCGCCTGTTGCATGTGTGCCGCAAAGTACTGGTGAGTTCTGAGTTCCCTGTCCCAAGCCTTCAGGCGTGGTGGGTGCCTCCGTGCCTGGGAGTCCTGCCTCAGTTGCTCTTTCATCTACATCACCCCACCTGGGCAGCCGGGTTTCTTAAACGGGGGGCATCTCGGGGCATTTCTAGTGTCTGTAAGTGGTCTCTCTAGCTGTCAGTGGCCCCAGCCCATCTTCACTTGGGTGCTCTCCTCACGCCTGTTGGGTCAGGTGTTCTGCTGTCTGTGTCTCAGTACTGCCGCCTATCTCGTAAGGTATGTTTGGCCCCCAGCTACCCAGCACAGCCCTTGGAGCAGCGCCTCCTCAGAGCTGCCTCAGCCCATCTCACACACAGCCCGTGTCCCAGCTGCCCAGTGACCGTGCTTGTGGTTTACCTGAATCCTCATCTGAGTCTTGCAGGTCCTATGTGTGGAGGACCTACTACCTGACCTCCGCAGGAGAGAAGCTCACAGAGGACAAGAAGAAGCTTCGAGAGTAAGTTCAGGCACATTTTGAGCTGCTGGGAGGCATCTGGTCTGTTGCCCTCTAGTTCCCCAAGCTCGGCCAGAGGGCTGGGGCCTCTTCCCAGGAAGAAGGAGTCTTAAGTCAGTTCCTGGGGAATCTGCGAGACCTGGGGAGTCCCTGGCTGGACTGATACCCTCCTGCAAGGAGGTTCCTGGGGGCCCTCCCTACTGGAATGGGAGACCTAGGGGCACTGTGACCACTGCTCTCCAGGGGCAGTGAAGGGCTTCCCGGAGCCAGAGGAAGGCAGTGCGTGCGGGTGAGAGGCTGCCCACGGGCACGATGGGGGTCTTGAGAGGGTGGCCACTGCCACTTCCTCACCTTCCTGCACATAGTGCTCTTCCTACCCGTTCCTTCTTGGTCCCTCCCAAGTTTCACGTGAGGAGTCCAACCTACCTTCTGCAGATCACACACTATAGCCCTCCTCCTTTTCCAGTTACGGTATCCGGAATCGGGATGAGGTGTCCTTCATCAAAAAGCTGAGGCAAAAATGAACCTCCAGACGAGGACAGCTCTGTGCTGCTGGCCTGTACCCAGCTGGGACACAGCTGAGCCCTAGGTCCAAACAACCGAATGATGGGGCAAATGGGCCTGGCCCTGTGTACAAAATAAATCTACTTGCTTCTTAGTTTGAAAAGTCAGAAAACCACAGTACCTGGGGCAGGAGGGACTGCTGCTGCCCAGTCACAGAGGGGAGGCAAGGGCAGAAAACGGTGCAGGTGAATCCAAAGGTCTAAGATGCTTCATTTGAGCCCTGTGCCCACACCATCCACTGGCCATAAGACCCTTTTACTGTGGTTTCTACGGCAAGGGGAAATAAAAGCAGATGGCTGGCTTTCAGTGTGTGCTTGGGGGGAAACAAGGGCCTTGCATCCAACAGTATGTGGATGAGGTCTCCAGCCTCAGCTCACAGGGTTCACGTAAAGCAACACCCTTCACCCTTTGGCTCCTGCAAAAAGAAGTAGCCTGTGGCTGAACTTGGAACTGCTGGCTACAGAGGGAGCGCTGGGGTCAGGGTGCTTCTCCGTGGGGGTGGGGGGATGAATGTGACAGCAAAGCCATGGGTTCTTCTATCATTGTCAGCTGCCAGTCACCCTAAGGAAGGGGGGCAAGGTGCAGCCATCCACCTGGCTGAGGGGCTTCACTGGGAGGTACATTTGACACTTAGTTCCCCGTTTTGGGGAACTGTAAGTGGGAGGGGAGGGTGAGGAAGAGGCCTGAAGGACCTCCCTCCATAGCCCTAGCCAGAAACCAGAAAGACGAGGCAGCTCTGATAAGTTAGTGGCAGCTAAAACGCTCCCGGTCCATTTATTGGCCACATGAGGTGGTCGTCCAGAAACTAGTTAGAAGGTAATCATGGGAACTAGTGTAATAAATGCCCTGAAGTACGAGACATTCACCAGCGGTGAACAAGGCACAAGAGGTCAGTGTTCAGGAAACGGGCAGGCCGGCACACAGGGCTCGCGGGCCGAGTCCTGTGGCCTGTGAGGCTCGGGGCGGACAGCGTGCCCGGCTCTGGCCTGCTGGGGCTCACAGCCCCGGTGCCCCGGCCAGCTCAGTGGAGCTGGGCATCCAGCTCGTACTTCTCACAGAACTTGTCAGTGAAGGGGATGCAGGTGAGGAACTCACACCACTCACAGCGGACGGGGTAGAAGTAGAAGAGGACCACCAGGCCGGCCAGGAGGCCCAGGAAGACCACCTGAAAGACGATGATCTGGCAGCGCTTGCGGTACAGGTCAAACTTGCCGAAGCTGATGTAGGGCAGGAAGGCAAAGGACAGGAAGAGGCCGCTGATGAAGCCCGAGATGTGAGCGAAGTTGTCGATCCAGGGCAGCAGGCCAAAGGTGAACAGGAAGAGGACCACAGCCGACAGCTTGAAGAAGGCACGCCAGGGCCGTGCCAGGACCTGCCAGCTCTGGAAGAGCTCCACGAATAGGCAGGCCAGGATGCCAAACTGCGAGCCGGCTGGGCCCACCTGGCGACAGTGTGGGTGGCTGTGAGCTGGTGAGGCTGAGCAGATGACGCCCACCCCCAGCCTGGACCCACAGCCCCATCTCCCCATCCCGCCTCCCATGGCCCAGAGCGCGTCAAGATGGAGGAGCCAAAAGGAGATGCTCCCAGGCTGGACTCTCCAGGGACCCAAACCCAGTGCCAGACATGGACCCAGTTTAGGATGGGCAGCAGGTACACTCAGGAGGGTGCCCACCCTGGGGGATGCCCTTACCTCTGCCCGGTATGGCAGGAAAATGGCACTGGCCAGGTTACCAGTGACACCACTCAACAGGTAGATGATGGCTATGCGGTGCCAGCCTGCCAGCTTCTCCAGGTCCCGCAGGACGGTCATCTGGAAGCAGACGGACACCAGGCAGTGCAGGATCCTACGGGGGGGCAGGGGGTGGTACTCAGGAGGGAGGCCACCCCTTCACCATCTCTGGCCAGCCACTCCTAGGGTCCCTGGGGCCACTCACCCCACCTACCCCTGCTCAGCCCACATGGTATCACTTGCCCAGCGTGCAAGAAGAGGGACAGCCACAGGCGGTAGAACTGGTCAGGCACCTCAGGGTTGAGGAAGGGTAGGAGCCCACACACGTCATCCATGCAGTGCACCTGTGCAGAGTGGCCCATCAGCACCCGCTGTGGCTGGGGTGGGGGAGGGACACTCGCCACAGAGGCCTACCTGCGAGCACAGTGTGGCCTCCTCATGGAAGTAGCCCCTCATGAAGTCACAGTACTCCCGGGAGGTGATCTCACACCTGGAAGGTCAGGCCAGGGTTGAGAGGACTTGGAGAGGGGCCTGCTGGGGCCCAGGGCCAGAGGCAGCCGACTGCCACCCAGGCCCCTTGGTATCTCGGGTTATTTCCGAACTTGGTGAGGGAGAGGGACCGCAGGGCAATGTTCTGCACCCAGGAAAGGCTGTGCACACAAGCGCACCTACCTGCCCTTTGTGCCGATGCAGCAGGGCCGGCCTGTGAGGGCACAGTCCATGTGCAGGTGGTTGGTGTGGTTCCCAGCGCTGTTTTTGGTGCAGATCTGGGTCACAAATGGGGGAGAGCGGGGTTAGGGCCACCCCCAACCCTGAGCCCCACACCACGCTTGGGGATTGGGGCAAAGATGCACAGGTCCTAGGGTAGGAAACTGGCCTCCCTTGACCTCAGGCATGCTGCCACACCCTGAGACCGATGAGCCATCTGTCTAGTTGGAATAATGTCACTTGACCTCCCAAGCTTCCACCTGCTTCTCCCGTTCTGGCTACCTGCTCAGAGAAGCAGGTGTTGGGAGGTAGACAGGCTGGGCAAAGGCCTGGGGCACAGCATCTGAATATGCAGGGTGGTCCCATGATGGCTGTCTCTGGCATCACATCACTAATGGATGAAGTGTGGATTCCTCCCCAACATGACAACAGTGATTCCAAACAACCCTTTCACTCTGGCTCACCGGCCACTTGGTGATGTCATCTGGCCACTCGTGGGGGTCCTCTGAGGAGGGCTCATCACACACCCTGCGAACCCAGCATGTGGTCAGACCCCGCTTTATCTCCTTGGCATCCACACCTGTCCAACTCAACAACAAGGGGGGCTATACCCTCTCCCCCCACACCCCACAGAGCCATGGGCTAAGGTGGTAAAGGCGGGGGCAGGCAGCAAGACTGACCTGGGGTCCTGGTGGCAGACAGAGCCAAACTGCCTCTTGTGGCCGCCAAAGTCTGGGGCAGTGGGGTGTAAGGGCCACTTCACCCACACTGCCAGTGTGGACTGTGGGAGACACAGGGTCAACCCCTGGTCAGAGCCCACCCCTTACCAGCACCGTCAACAGGACGCAGGAATCACCCTTACCCACAACCCAATCTCAATGAAAGTGGTCTCGCTAGCTGTCAGTGGCCCCAGCCCATCTTCGGGCATGTTGGGAGACCTAACAGGATCTCAACAGCAGAATTCCTATTAGCTTCAGAATAGAAACCACCAGTCCGGGAACTGGTATAAACTACAGCAGCTCCGCACAAGATGATGTGATAAAAACCTGGATGGGGGGGGGGCGCCTGGGTGGTTCCTCTGGTTAAGCATCCCACTCTTCGTGTCAGCTCCGGTCATGATCTCAGGGTCCTGAGACCGAGCCCTGCGGCCAGCTCTGAGCTCAGCGGGGGCCTGCTTCTCTCCCTCTGCCCCGCCCCCCGCTTGTGCTTTCTCTTTCTCTAAACAGATCTTCTTTTAAAAATTAAAAAAAAAAAAAACCTGGATGAATCTTTTTTGCTTTGTGGGTCTCTTTTAATTGCTTAGGGGAAAGAATACGACACTACCACTTGTGTCAGAAACAAGATGCACACGTGCGGAAAGAGCGCCCCCAAATCAACGCCTGGCTACGACTGTCTGTGACGTGAGAAGCAGGAGATGGGGGAGGCAGGGAATGAAGGTGAACGGAAGGCCCTTGCTTTGAACCACAAACACACGGCAGTGGGGGCACCCACCGAGCACTCGTCCTCCGATGTCTGCACGCACCCCGACCGGTCGTTGCGCACGCAGCAGGCCGAGTGCTTCTCACGCTCCCGCGCGGCGCGGATAAAACTGTGCACCTGCGGGTCCTGGCGCATGCAGGGCGAGAACTTGGCACCGAGGTGAATGAGAGCCTCCTGCGGAGGAGTGGGATGTGCAGCGGTGGCCCTGGCCCCTGCCAGCCCAGGGTTCCCACCCTCCAGTGCCCACAAGGCCCTGCCCTCACCGAGCTGGGCCCGATCCAGAAGTTCTCCTGCTGCACATACTTGACGTTCTCATAGACCCCGCGGTTCCGCAGGACCTGGAAGGTTGGGGAAAGAGATGAGACAGATCCCGCTCCAGCCCTCTCCTCCCAGGGTGACGCAGGAGGCAGTTCAGAGCCTAGACTCCAAGGGTCTGGGCCGGGGAGGGTGCCAGGGCTCACCGAGTCCACGGTCTCATGCTGCGAGAAGCCCACAGGCGCGATGCCGTAGATGCACACGGCTAGAATGGTGACGAGCGAGTGCACGAAGGTGAGCCAGTAGGTGAAGAAGGGCCTGCAGGGTGGAGCGTCAGCAGAGGCGGCATCCCCAACCCAGAGAACCCGCCCCCAACCTGGAGCTTTGCCCGCTCGAAGCTGCAGCCCACCCCCACACCCGCACGCCATGCCTACCTGTGGTCATCCATGTCCTCGATCTGACGTTTGACATAGCTGTCGATACGCTTGCGGTAAGTGCGGTTGGTGAGCCGGCCTACCATGCCCAGCCCGTACGGCCGCTTCTCCCTGGCAAAGAACTTGCGCACGGGCATCGCAATGCGCTGGCCCCGCCGCTGACCCGCCGTGCTCACTACCTCCTGCCGTAGCCGCACCTTAGGTTGCGGGGCTACTGCTCCACCCTCCTTCTGCTTCCGCCAGCCTCGTTCTAGGGGCCTGGGGGGAAGGGGCGCAGTCAGCCCCCGCCCTAGACGCCCGACCTGCTGCAATCCCTCCTGCACGGGGCCGACCCTCCCGCTCGGTCTTGCTCCTGTCTAGCAGTGAAGGCTCCGTGCAGCCATTCAGCCTCCTCCCAACCAGTAAAAGCAATCCTGAGCCCCTCTGGGGTGGAAGAGGTAGAGCCTGACTTACATGAGGTTCCCTGACAGTCTGCAAGTACTAATCACAACCCTCTCCTCCTCCCTGCAGGACTCTGCCCAGCCTGTGGGTTCTGGGATCATGTGCCCGTCCCGCAGGTGGGCAGCTGAGCCTTGGAGGGTGCCCGGCCCTGGGTCCCATAGCCACAGTGCACAAGCTGGGCTCACATTCCACAATCCTTCCCTCAGCCCTCCTGGGCACCAGTGTCCCAGGGCCCAGCCACTCTGACGGCCAAAAGTCTGGCCCCCTGCCCTCCCCTCCCCTCCCCTCCCCACGGGCCAGCGGCACTCACAGCATCAGATGGCTGCGCTCAAGTTCACTGCGGTCCAGGGCCCCACCCGTGAGGTCGGCCTGCTCCATGGCTTTCTCCCAGTCCTTGAGCGCCGCCTCCGAAGGGGACTCGAACACCTCGTCTGGGTACGTGGACAGCTCCTCATGGAGGACTCCTTCCTGAGCAAACATAGGCGATCAGGGTGGGCCACGCAGACAGAGGGGTGGCGGGTGATGCCCCTGTGCTCTTACCCGGGCAAAGAAGGACGTGTCCAACTCGTCGGGGAAGTCAGCTGTGTCCTCCTCCAGGAAGCTGGCAGGAGTAAAGCTTCGGCGCTGCGCCCGGCGCAACGTGCCATCCCTAACAGAGCGGCCCTGCCAGCAAGGAGGTGAGCATGCGGCGTGCTGGCCGCCGCGTTCCCAGCCTGCCCCGGCCCCCGCACCCACCTTCATCAGGGCCGCGGCCGCCCGGAAGCTCATCTTGGCCACCGATTCGCGCTTGCGTCGCCGCGGGAACCGGCTGCAGCCCGAGCGGGAGCTGGAGAAGGAGCAGAAGGAAGCGGCACCAGGCGTGACAGGCGTGTGCGGGGTACTCAGGCCGTCAGCCGTGTCATCCGCCACGCGGAAGGCCCGGCCCCGGGCCAGGGGGTCTACGATCTGGCAGACGGAAGGAGATGTAAGAGTCCAGGCCTGGGCTGTGGCTGTGGGGGCCCCTTCCCCACCCTAGACCCCGCTGTGGAGAACATAGCTGCCCCTCCTTCCCACCCCCCAGCAGGTCCCTGGATGGCTGTGCAGGGGGCTAGGAGGGTCCCCGTCCTCACTCATGAGGCCTTTACAATGCTGTGCATCCTGGGATGTTCTCCCATCCTGATCCCAGGACCCTGTCCCCTCCTCCAGGCCCCAGTTCCCAGAGAGTATCTTAGGTGCCTTTCTGGGACCATGTGACTGCCCCCACGCCAGGAGCTTCGCAGAGTCTCCTGTCTTCAGGTCGGCCGTGTCCCCAGCCCCGGCCCAGGGAACAGAGAGAGGCTGGTGGGAGGCAGCAGGGCTGGGCATACCTTCTGCATGCCCAGCTGGCATGGCCCCACGTACAGCGGAGGGGGCGTCTCAGTGCTGGCCAGAGACACATTGTCCTGGCTGGGCAGGTCCAGCTCCCGGATGACCTGGGGCTTCAGCTTTCCATAGCGCTGGCTGCAGTGGCGGATGCTTTTCCGCTGCCACTTCTGGGTGCTGTCACTGTCCTTGCTCACTCCGAACCAGTCCGCGGTGCCCCTGCCACGGGAGGGTCTCAGCAAGGGGAAGCCAGGTCGTCCCCCGGCCCCGCCAGGGCGGACAACATGCCCCAACCCAAGCCTCCAATCACGCCCGGGGCCTGGGGCCTGGGGCCAGGTGTGCTGGGTCTAATTAAGAGGATGGATGGGTTCCGGCCCTGGCCACCCCCTAAGCAATTAGCCAACTCCAAATTCCCACTAGAAGCGCAGATGGCAGGCCTTGCCCAACTGAGTATTTTACACCGATCCTCAGCCCATCCCAGAGAGGGGGGTTCATGGGGAGACACTGAGTCCACAGATGGCACGCAGAGCTCAGCCCTTCACCAGAGAGCTTGGCCCCAGGCAGCAGTTTGACCTCAGACTCCACAGAACTCAGGCAGTGGGCACTGCAAGGCCAGGCAAGCTGTCCACACCTCTTGGACATGCAAGGAAAAACACCACCAGGACCTGCTGTTAGGAACCCCAGGGAACACCAAAGGCACTGGTAGCCCCCAAGAGATCGCAAGCCATGCACACGCCACCTGACGTCCACACACTCACGCCCTGCCCCAGGTACCTGAGCAGGGACCGAGAGAGAGAGCGGCGCTGTGGCAGAGCCCTGCGGGCAGCGGGGGGACCCAAGAGGGGCAGAGTGTGGACACGCCCAGAGCGCACCTGCCGGCTGTCCAGGGGCCAGGGCGTTGGGATGGGAGAGACAGAGAAGGAGACAGGGGGAGGTGGTGGGGAGCAGGGAAGGTGGCAGGTGAGAGCAGTTGGTCCCCAGAACAGGAGGAGGACAGGGTGACATGGGGAACAAGATGGAGGAGACAGCCGAGACAGGAGGGACCCTGGCTCCGGTCCCAGCCCCCGCACCCAGAGGGGACAGTTCTGCCTGCCTCTGCCCCCTGGCCCCCCAGCCCCCACGGGCGGAGCCGCCACGGCAGCCGAGTACCTGCGGATGGTCTGCGTGATGGACATCTGGCGCTGCAGCGGCGGCCGCCGGAGCTCATGGTGGGACGCGGGGACGTGGGCCGTCTCGGCAGGCATACTCACACTCCGCAGGAAAGCCTGCCGTCTCAGGGGCTGCGCCGTGGGGTCACAGTGAGGAGGCTGGACGGGGCACACGCCCAGCCCCTGCCCAGCAGTGCCTACCTGGAAGAAGCCGGGTTCCTCTGTTGCCGGGGGCACCACAGCCGGGATGTCCAGCCTCAGCCAGGGTGGCTTCTTGCGCTGCAGGCTGCTTGTGCTGTCCCTGCGGGCCTCGCTCATGGCGCCAGGTGGGGCACGGCAGGCCTGGGAGGGGGACGGTGATTCAGTGCTGACGGACCTCTCAGGGGTCACTGGGCCTAGGGAGGGTCCTGGCCCCGATGCAGCAGTCCTCCTCTGTGCTCAGCACCGATCTGCTCCGTGCCTGCTTCGCCCGTCCCTGGAGACACCGCGGGGCACGAACTAGGCCCTCACAATACAAATCCATTCATGTCCAAAGAGAGAAATTCAGGACAAGTATTTGAGCATCTACGATGAGCCACTCCTAGGTGCTCAGGGACACACTGGTGGAGAAACAAGGAGACAAAAACAGACAAAATCCCTGCCTCTCTGGAGCTTACGGTCCAGACAAAAAACCTGTAAGTACAGGGTGCTTGGTGGCTTGGTTGGTTAAGCGTCCGACTCTGGCTTTCGGCTGGGGTCATGATCTCAGGGTCGTGGAACTGAGTCCCACTCAGCACCGAGTCAGCTTCTCCCTCTCCCTCTGCTCCCCCCACTGCCCCGCCGCTTGCACTCTCTCTCTCTCAAATGAGTAAATAAAATCTTAAAAAAAAAAACCAAAAAACTATAGGGGCACCTGGGTGGCTCAGTCGGTTAAGCATGTGACTTCAGCTCAGGTCGTGATCTTCGGGGTCCTGGGATCAAGCCCTGCGTTGGGCTCCACACTCAGCGGGGAGCCTGCTTCTCCCTCTGCCCCTCCCCCTACTTGTGCTCTCTCATTCTCTCAAATAAATAAATAAAATCTTAGAAAAAAACCAAAAACCTATAAGTAAGTAGAGACACCATGTTAACACATGACAAGTATGATAGGGAAACATAGCACGTTACAGTTGCTGGGGCATGGATGTCTCCCTGGAAGGTGACATCTAGCAAAGACCTGAAGGTGGTGATGGAGTGAACAAGGCTGCTGGAGAGGGCAGAGTTGCTCCTCACACAGGGAACAGCCAGTGTGAAGATCTCAGCGAGTGTGCACACAGGCCGGCTGAGGGTCTCGCCCCAGTCTGTACATGGAGCGAAGCTCAAACCTGTCTGACCCAGACCGCACCCTCTTCCCCACCATGCCGTCTGCTCCGAAGACAGAAGGCCCCTGCACCCATGACAGGGGGGTGCGACCCCTGCATCTCACGGAGGAGTGGCCACGGGGCTTCCCCATCCGGGAGCTCCCACCTGCAAGGGACCTTCTGAAAGCCACCTGGGCGCAGATGCTGCCGGGACCACCAGGGGGCGTCGCGCACCGAGAAACAGACACACGGCGCGCACCCCCCTCAGCATCTGAGACACAGGGCAAGGGCCCAGGACCCAGAGCAGAAAGGCCAGGGCTTGATGTGGGCCTCCACTGCCTGGCCATGTGACAGTGAGGCAACGACTATGTGACCATGGCCTCTCTGGCGCTCTACTCCCCGCTTACAAAAGGTCACTTTCAGGGCTGCTCTGGTTGCCCCTCCCCAAAGAAGGACCACAGGGTGTCTGGAAACGGGAGATCCAAAGCACATTGTGGGGCATGGAGAGCAGGGAAGTGGCCGAGCAAGAGTCGGAGGGAAGAGACTCCAAAATTCCTCCACTGCATTCAAGAGCTAGGGAACCAGACAGACTCTGAAATTCGGGTTGGGGGTGGCACCTGGGTGGCCTCTGACTTGGGCTTAGGTCATCATCTCAGCGTGCTGGGATGGAGCCCCGTGGTGGCGGGCTCCGCACTCAGCTTGTCCCTCTGCCTCCCCCACCACCACCACCACCCCGCTCGTACTCTCTGTCTCTCAAATCAATAAAATCTTAAAAAAAAAAAAAATTCGGGTTTAGGAACCCACCCACAAATGCCTCTAGAAACGACCTCCCTTGCACTGCCTGAGAAGATGTAGAGAAAACCCCACCCCTGCCTTACAAATAGGCAAACTGAGTCCTACAGAACAGGGGCTTGCCTTACCTGAGGTCACGTATTCGGGTGGCATAACTGGACACAGGCCCAGAATGCTGCCCACAGCTCCTACTGGACTTACACAGAACAGGGAAGGCCAGAATTCTGTTCGGAGCAACTCCCAGCTTTTTACTGACCTGAGAAGGTCGACCTACACAGACCCAGAGGGCATGGAATGCTGCCCTCCACAAAACAGGGGCAGCCCCAGGTACTGCGTACAGCTCCTTCCGGCCCTGGACCCAACGCTGGGGATCCACAGTCTGGGTGCCAGAGGGCTGGCCTCTCCAGGAGCCCCCCCCATACATTCCCAGCACCTCCAAGTGATACTGGCTGGTCCTCGACTTCGGAGTCCAAGGAACCTCTGGCAGCTGTTCGGCTTACACCACCACCCACACCCATGCCCCTACCAGTTCCCACTGCCCCCATGGCCTCTCCTCACAGCTCCCGCCCGCCTCAGGGCTTGAGTCACGCCCCGCCCCTGCACACGCATTCTGCCCAAGGACCCACAGCATTACTCAGGCTGGCCCCACCCTGACAGATGCTCCCAGCCCTGGATCTCCGGGCACAGCTCAGGGCATCAGCCACGTGTGGGCTGTCCTGTGACTGCCGGGCCCACAGTGCCCAAGACAGGCCTGGTCCAGAGCCACTGTTCAGGAGACATTGGTCACTAATGCGCACGGACTGGCAGGGGCCTGTCCTCACCATCTGGAGTGATGTGGGGTTCCTGGCGGGGTCTGGTAGGAGTAGCTGAACACAAGCCGAGGTCGGGGCAGGGGGACCCCAAGCCAAGAAGTGGGAAAAGGGTGGTGAGGTACCCAGGGACTCAGACATTCCCCAGCCCCTCCTAGCCTGGGCCTACAGCTGGCCCCAGGAACACAAGAACCATTGAGCTCATGAGGGAGGCACCAGATCCCTGCCCGTGTGCCCAGATCTCCCAGGGTCCCTCACCTCCACCCAAGTCCTTCCTGTTTTGGGGGTGGAAGCAGGAGGGTGCTCTGTAACCCACAGGGCTCCAGGATCCCCACCATGCCCCCAGTGCTGCAGGGTCCTGGTCTGCCCCAGCCCTCTGTGCATAGTTTCCCATCTGGGCCTCAAGTGGGTGGGATCCACAAGGGGGGGTGCTCCACAGTGGGCCCCAGGGGTGTGGGGGAGGGGCGGGCCCAGAGGACAAAGAGTCTGGGCTGGGGAGGGGCACCGCGCCCACCCAGGGGAGACAGTGGCTCAGTGTCCAGGCCTCCCCCAGGCACACAGTGGGCTCTTGTTCCCAGACAGCCCCGCAGGGGGGAATCCCAACAGCATCTCTGCTCTGCTGACCCCCTCGGTGCGGGAAGAAACGGCAGCCCCAGGGAGGGCCTGACTGCTCGGGGTCACACATCATCTGAGTCACTCTGGCGACAGTCAATGCTGCCCACCCAGGGCCCAGCCCCATCAGGAGACCCCTAACTGGGCATCCAGAAGTGAGCTAGAAAGTGCTGACAACTGCTCAGCAAATGCTAAGGGTGGGGACCGAGCTCAGCAAGGGGGCACGAAACAGGGGCAGACACAACACCCAGGCACTCCGGGCAGCACAGGACAAGCGTGGGGCTCATGACGAGGGCCCCCCAGAGTCACAGGACCACCAGGGCTGCTTTAAATGGATGGAGAGTACTAGGAGTAGCTACAGCCTCAGGGCAGAGGGCTGGGTGGGGAGCAGGGGCAGGTCCTACTGAAGCACGTGCCTGCCCTGGGGATGAGCGGAGACCTTCTGGGCTGCCACATGCACAGACAGAAGACAGGGCCAGGAAGCCAGGGGAGAGCCTGGCCTGAGACACCGGGCAGACCCTGCTCACCTTCACCACCTGCAAGCCTCAATTTTTGTCTGGCACACAGAGGTGCTTGAGAAGCAGCGGCTGAACAAAACGCCCGGGCTGGTCAATGCCTGCCGGCTCTGCGGGGCTCCCTGAGGGCAGCCAGAGGAGGAGAGGAGAGGGGAGCCCGAGGAGGAGAGGAGAGGGGAGCCCGAGACCCAGGAGCATGTACGACCAGAACACTAGCCACGGGAGGCACTTGGCCGTGGGAGCCTTCGGAGATGCCCAGTTTGGTAGGGTGTAACCAAGACGCAGGAGGAGACTGGGGAGCAGGTGTGGCCTGCCCCAGCCTGGACAGTGGCCAGAGCCACTATGAGACTGGATCCTCAGGTGCGAGCGGCGGCCACCAAGGCACTCGGGCCTGCTCAGCCAGCTGGCAGGACGATGCCAGCAGGGGCGGCTGGAGGCTGCGTGGAGAGCCGGGATGGCCCAGCCCCAGGACAAGACCCACCAAGCCCCGGCCCCGCCCTGCCCAGGGGACCGCCCACCGCCAAGGTCAACTGGAGCAATGGCCCCACCCCAGGACACCTGCCCAGGCGTGTCCCCAGCTCACCGGAGCATGATCCCAATGCTCCAGCCTCCACACTAGAGTCCTGACCTCTGACCCCCACTCTTCTGTTTGACCCCTAATCTGATGCCCAACCCCCAAAATGCCCTGCAAACGGGGATCACTAGCCGAGTGGCCTCCCAGAATCCAGGCCTTCACCACCCACATGCTACCGTGTAGCAAAGCAAGTCACCTGGCCTCGCTGTGCTTCTCTGTCTCATGTATAAATGGCATCATGCTAAAAATGGTACTGGTCGGGTCCTCAGCCCTCCTCAACCCTCCCAGACCTCGCCGCTTCTCTGTGAAGGAAACGAGCTCAGAGAGCAGCAGGGCAGGCCCGAGACCTAGCTGATGGCCTGCACAGTGCCCTCTGCCCATCCCCAAGGGGACACGTCCATCCCTACCTCCCGGTGTCACCCGTCACAGGACAGACGTCACCCCAGACAGGTATGCAGAAGGCCAATAACAGAACAGGAGGTTCCCTGCTACAGGAGGCCCCGAAGGCACAGGAATCCCTGGTGATAATTACACGCCGGGACCTAACCAGGGAGGGTGGTGCAGAGGAGGCTCTAGCCCTGGGGAGGGCTGCTGCCCAAAAGCTCAACAGGCACATACGGACCTGGGGGTCCCTGACAACCAGAATCAAAGCCCTGGACCCCACTGGCTCTGGCAGGGGCTGAGAGGGTGAATACACCCCAGGTTGGGGAGCCCCAAAGCTCAGAGAGGTGGCAGGTCCGTGCCCCACAGTCAGCAAGCCAGCAAGGGCGCAAGGGAAGAGACTTAGCTATAGCAGATTCTGGCTTCGACAACCTGAGGTCTAGCTGGGTCTCGGGAGTTAGGTGAAAGCCTCCCCCCAAGCTGCAGAGGGGAAAGGCCCACATTCTACCAACATGCCTGGCTCAAGGGCAGATGAGCAGCCGGACCACCACTCAGCGCCCCCAGAAGTTCCCCCACTGACTTGACGCACGTGTGCTCCCGGTGCCCTGACACCCTCGGGCTTAGCGAGCTCCTCCCCGAATGGGCCAGCTCCTGGATAGTACTAGAGAGGTCCCAGGAGGGGACACCAAGTCCTGAAGTCTGTTTTAAGAGCAGAAACGGCTTGTCGTCAGAAGCCTGGCACACCTGCCGGAAACCTGGGTCTAACTGACCCTGCTGACCTATCACAAGCCCTGGGAAGGGTCCTCTGTACCATCTTCCAGATAAGAAAACTGAGGCTCAGAGAAGCCAGTCACCACCTGAGGTCACCGAGCCTCCAAGGGGGGGGGGGGTCAAAACCTTGGACAATGTCTGCCCAGGAGATGGGGTCCAAGGGACCCGTGTGCCTGCCTAGCTGGCCCTGGCCACAGCCCCCCAGGGCCCCCAACTCCACCCTGTCCTGACCCAGAGCCTTTCAGCTCAGGGAGGAGGGGTCGCCCTCAAACACACCCAACCCAGAGAACAGGCCGAAGCCAGGGAATATGATCCTTGGGTAGAAAGTGGATCCTGTCACAGACACCGAAGCTGGAAGGGGAGCACCTCACATCCAGGGAGAGGAGCAACGGGGTGTGCCCAGAGCAGTCATTGGGAGCTGAGAAGACCCTGACAGGGGGCCCTAAAAGGCAGGGAAGACCTGGGTCATCCCCTCTGAGCCAAGGGCCCCCCGAGAATATGAGTTCCCAAGGACAGCAACTTGGCCGGACACTAATGCTGCGTGAGGGATTCTGGTCATGGCAATTCTCCAGCTCGGCTGCCCTCAGTCAGCCTGTCTGCACAATGGGAGACTGGTTGGCTGCTTGGAAGGGTTGGGATGGGGCCTGGGGCCCCGCATCTTAAATTTGGGGCCCCTTGACTCCTGTGCCCACCTACTAGCCCTGCCCCGTTCTCAGGGAAAAGAACCTAGCTTGCCCAGAATGGCCCCTGGTGGCAGGGGGCTCAGCTGAGGGGCCTCTTGGACCCCAGCCAGCTATTGGGTTCCCCACCTTCCTCCTAATTTCTGGGGGCTCTCTAGGGGGCTGGGGCTGGCTCCAGGGGGGTGGGGAGAACCCAGCATCTAGCTGGGCCAAACCTGAAAAGCCAGTTTCATCCTTGAATCTTCTCAGTCAGGAAGTCCCAAGGTTGGGGGGGGGGGGGGGGGTCCCCCCACAAGGCTAGGGCCCCGGGGTCCAGGCCCCCCCCCCCCAGACAGACAGAGACACACAACCCAAGCTGCACCGAACGAACTCGGGTCAGGAACCAGCTGGGCCTTGGGCAGGCATGGCTGCGAGATCCCCTGCCCATTCCCCATCCAGCCACAGACAAGCCCGCAGCAGGACAGACAGCTAGGCCGTCCCCCGTCCCCCGAGCACCTGAGGTCCAGCCATCTTCCCTGCCAATAGAAGGCCTGCCTCTAGGCACGCCCCCACGCCCCCCACCTCCGCTCCTCTAGGCCACTGAACACAACGCAGCGGGGTCTTAGGGAGTAGCTCCCCGGTCCCCGCAGTTCCAGGATTTACAGAGTGGGGAGACAGGGGTTGTGAAGTCCCCCGCCCCTAGCCCCCCAACTACTGCTATTACTGATGATCCTATTCCCGTCCCCTGCGAGGACGGCTGGGACAGGGACGGTCCCGAGGAGTCCCACCCTCGGAGCTGGAGTTTCGACTTGGAGCACCACCCACCGGTGGCGGCCGGGACGGAAAACGTCAAGGGGGGGAGGGCACAGCTCGGAGGAGCCTGGGGACACCCCCAGACTCCGAGCCCGCCCGCTCCCAGGACCCTCAGCTGTTGGGCGGGGGCTGGAGCCGAGCTGTCCGGCCCGGTCAGGCCGCCGGGACGTGCTAATCCGGCCCTGGGCTATTTTTGCGGCGCGCTGGGTTAGGAATCCCGGGCTGGGCCGCCTCCGCGGGTGGCTCGGGAAACTCCGGGACGGCAAGTCCGGACGCCGCGGGCGGCAACTCGCCCGGACCCGGACCCAGGCCTGGACCCCGCGCCCGGCCCGACCCCAGCCGCTGCCAGCGCCTCTGGCCGTGGCGGGCTGAGCACGGGCCCCGCGCGCAGCGGACGCAGCCCCGGAACCCGCCCGGCCCGCGGAGCCCTGCGCCCCGCTCGCGGAGCCCTGCGCCCCGCTCCCGGCGCGCTCACTCACCGCCGCCGCCGGCACCGGGGGGTCCTCGGGGATCCTGGGGGCTCCGGGGAGGGGCTGCCGCCGCCGGCCGGGAGGGCGCCCGCGCCGAGTCCCCGCCCGCGCGCCCGTCCGGCCCGCCCGCCCGGGAATGCCATGGAGCGAGGGGCGTGCGCGCCGGGGGCGGGCCCGGCCGGAGGGGGCGGCCGCGCTGACTCAGGGCTCAGGAATGCGCGCGGCCCGCCCGGCCCGAGTCACCTCCTCCGGGAAGGCCGCTGGGCTCCGCTCTCCCGTGTGTCCGGCCGCGGGGATAGCTGTGGCTGGGGGTCTTGGCCGCCTTGGCCGCCTTGGCCGGGGAGGGAGGACCTAGTGGCCCAACGGGACACAGCCTCCGCGTCAATGGAAGTCCTGGGCTCCTCAGCCTCTCCCCGCCTCTAGGGTGAGGCCTGACCTTATGCTGCCTTGACTTGTGCTTGAGAAAGGGGGGAAGGGGCAGGTGTGGGACAGTGTCCCTGGATCTCCTGTAAACCGAACCACCGACCTCCTCTGAAGGTCCACACTAAATCACTCACCCTACATGCACCCGGTCCCATGGGAGCACTCACACACTCATACAACACGTGCTCACGCATCCGTGCAGGCACACGCCCACATGCTCTAACCACGTATCCACACACACGCGTTTACAGAGGCAAACGCACACCTTCACACCCCCTTCCATTCAGTTACACACGTGCACACACCGCAACTGTACACTCCCACTCATGTGTTTACCCAGGGCTGCACACACACACTCACAGCAAGGGCAGGTTCAGAGCAGTGGGCCCCTCCCCGGACCCCTATGCTCCCCGCAGTCACTCCCAGGCCGGGCTGGGCCTGCAGCCCCCCAACCCGAACCCGTCAGGGCAGAGGTGGTACTGCTGGTTTCCACTCCGCACGCTTCGCTCTCCCAGAGCTTGCCCACTGCTCCGGGGGCGCTCATCCCTGCCTCTCTGAGTCGGACACGAAACGACCCATCTGCTTGAGGCTGAGGTGTGGGTGGGAATTTCCCAGCATCCCTCTCTCTTGACTTTGCAGGACTATGTGGGGCTGAACCACTCAGAGGACGACCAGGCAAGGGGGGAGGGGAGTGCCGACAGCAGGGTACAGTCAGGGTACCCAGGCTGCCTCACGATGGTCTCCGTTATGGCCCTGGAGAAAACAGAACTGGGACCACAGGTCTCCTGAGGACCCTTTCACTAGTTGCCAGAACACCTTGGGGCACCAGTGGCCCCGCACCTCAAGCCTTGCAGTGCCTACGAAGATGGCCTTTGCTGTTCTGGGACCAGGTGGCACTGGCCCTCTCTGAACAGAGTCGCTGCACCGTCAGCAAGTCATGGCGGGCCTGACTGCACACAAGACCCCGTTCTTGACTACACAGAAAATAACGTTGATGGCGTGAGGTGGCAGCCACCTTACGGGCTGGCCCTGGAACCTGGGCAAGGGGCAGAATCCTTGATCATATCCTCTCCCATACCAGGGGACAAAGCGGTGCCTCCTGGATGAACACAGGCGTATCAACACAATTCTCAGGTAGCTTTGGAGGAGTTATAGGAGGACTCCTTCACTGGGGGTGGGGAGGGTGACTACAGGTGGGGACACAAGGCAAGAGGGCGGCTGCCCAGTGCTGATGCTCATGGCCCCTGCAGCCTACACGTGCCACTCCTCCCATGCCAGGCTTTTGGCCAGACAGGACAGTCTCTCCATGCCAGGCATTCTCGGGCATGCTCGACCCCTGCCAGGGATCAGCAGGTCCCGCCCACCTGGATGCCCAGGCAAGCCTGGCAGGGTCAGCGGTGGGGTCATTTCTGGAGTCCAGGGCCTGGGCTCGCCTCCAAAGCATGCCATGGCTGGGCATCCAGTGTTGGCAGGTCCCCTCTTGCAGCAGTCTATGCGTTCAGTGACAGGTAAATGGCCTCCCCTGTGTTCATTCAAGTCACCTCCTCCGAAGGGTCCTCTTGGTTCCTGAGTTTAAGTGGGATTCCCAGCAGCCTCTGTCACAAATCCTTGCCCCTCACAGGTGCTGTTCCCAAGGCATTACCCCAGTATACCCTGGCAGGCAAATCCAGGAATTCCCCAGGTTCTCAACCCACCCCGGCATCCTGAACAAGGACCTTGGAATCAAAGGATGGTGCAAGCAGAGGCCTGGACCTAGTCCACACGGACATATGTATCCATACGTGTATGCTCTGCCTCATGTCTGCCCCACTGCCCTATGCTCTGGTGGCGCCCCTTCATGGAAAGCCAGCTCCCAGTCCCTCTCCTTCCTCTTCCTCCCAGCCCTAGAGAAATGGAAATCAACTGCAGCTGCCCAGCATGTGGACAGGTGACTGGGGGTGGGTGGATATCTGGACCACCCCCGTGGCTGTGGACTTCACCCTAGGACCTGAGGGGGTAAGATCCCAACCAATAGGAGGAGTTGCCATCAGCTACCCTGGAGTCCTCAGCTCAGCAGGCCAGTTCCTGGGCTTTGGGGAGCCTGGGTGGGCCCAGCTCCAGCCCCTGGCTCTTTGGGGAAGAGATGAAAGTGGGCCAGGCCAGCCAGGGGCCTGAAGTAACCGACTGTTCCGGAGGCAGCGGCCCCTCCCCGTGTCTCAGCGCATGGCAAGGGGTCCCATAAGCACCTGGGCCCAAGGCTCAGCACACTGGCAGCACAGCCCCAGAAAGGAAGGAGGCAGCCTCCACACACCTCCTTCGGCCACCCTCTCTGCCCAAGGAGGCTCTGACCCCCACAGAGCCCGTCAGATGCAGAGAGCCTTGGAGGCCAGTTGGGATACGAGAACCTCTGAGAAGCTGCCGGAGGGCCCTCCGCCATCTGACATGGAGCCCACTGGGCTCTGACCCGACTCTCTCCCTTCCACGGTATCAGCATCCTTACATTAAAGGACGCCGAGCCAGTGCGCTGGGTGCCCTGGGTCAGTGCTGGTGCTGGAACTGTGGACTCTGTACTCTGCTTTTTCTCTCAAGGCTTCAGTCACTGGCAGCCCACCCCAGCACTGATCCCTTTCAAAGCATGAAGGGTGTCCTCACCTCCATCTGGCACGGACATCCTCCAACACACCTCTCTCGGCCCAGCTGCAGGGCACACTGGGGACAGAGAAGGCCCTAGGCCCCTCCTCCCGCCAGGACCACCTCCTCTCACCCCCAGCCAGCCTGCCCAACAGGCCACAGTGGAAACGCTCAGCCCACCACTTCCAGCCTGTGGTGGAGCCCCAGACCGCGAACCAGGAAGTGGGGGCGGGGCAGAGGAGGGCCCACCCTGGAGAGGTTTCGCAAGCCCCTGCACTCGGCGGGAACATCTGGATAAAGTGCGTTGCTGGCACCAGCTCTGCCTCCTCCTGGGGCCCCGGCTGTGCTCTAAGCCTCTCCTCATTCCCAAGGTGGGGGTAAAACACCCCTTCGGGAACGGGTAGACGCCCCATGATTTCTACAAGGACCACGCACCATTTGTGAAATCAGAATAAAAATTAATACAGACGGCACCCACCCTGCCCCAGCCCTCACCAGGAGGACGGGGCCCAGCGGGGACCTCAGTTTCCCTCCCAGAGAGAGGAAGAGGGGAAAGGGAGGAGAGGAGGTGGACTGGGCACAAAGGAAGGCAGGAAGCAGGCGTCATTGTTTGGGCCGAACGGCTGCGGGGGGGTAAGAAGGAAGACAGGGGTGGGAGTCACAACTAGGCCTGCCTTCCAAGCATGGATTTATGACACATTGCCCACCCCCGGAAGCGGCACAGAGTGCCACAAACAGCTGGGTGGCTTCCAGCAGGCAGCTGGAAGGCTGGGGCCCTTCCTCCCCAGGAAGTCCTGGTGGGAGCCCTGAGGGGAGGGGGCCAGCAGCGCTGTTGGGCCTGGGCCTGGGCCCAGCCTGGAGTTCAGCCCCGGGGCTGGTCAGAGGAGGAGGAACACAGTGGGAGCCCAGAATCCTCCCAGCCAGACTTGCTCTCTGCTCATCTGAGGCCCCATTCACATGGCCCATCCAGCACTTCCTACCTGACATCATCCTATGCCCAGTTGCTCTCTGAGGCCCCACAGGTACCCCCTCCCAAGGCCAGGGTCACAGAAATCAAAGTGCAGGCCCTGCTCTTCAGGGGTTTTCCCAGGGCAGGGGTGGGTGATACAGGAGGGTGGGACTGTGCCTGCCACAGCAGAAGGGCTCTGCAGGGGACCCTAGAGCTACAGAGTGTATGGGGGGGGGGTGACTCTGCTGGGTGTTAGGTCCCCCATTCACCCTCCTGGTCCACTGAGCCACAGGCCAGCGGTGCGCCCCTCCTACCCCCCATCCCAACCCCACGATTGTCCCCAGACACCAGCCCTGCGCTTGAACACCTCCCCCAACCCATGGCCCTTCCTTCCTCTGGACCAGACGCTGCCCTCCCCAAACTCTCTTCGCCACCCGCCTTTGGGGACTCCAATCCGATTTAAGAGATTACAGGCAGGATGGGCAGCATCAGAGGTGGGAGGGCGGGACGGTCCCCATACCGCCCCCAGCCGCTCCCCTACGAGCTGCAAGCCGGGCGTTCACGGGTCCCCCACAGCCCTACTCCGGCCTCAAGCCTCTTGAGGAGGCTGGCCACGGTCCAGCAAGCCCGCCGAGGACGTGGGCGGGCTCCTCTGGGCATCTCTGGGCGGCAGAAGGGGTGGGGGCTCCACGGCGGACAGAATCCCCGGACCCGCCCGTGATGATGACCCGGGCAGGGGGCAGGGGCTTCCGGATAAGTCTGGCATCCGCTTCCTGGCCCACTTCCCATGTCCTCTCCCCACAAGTGCCTCCCGAAGGTCGGGAGCAAGTAAAACCCCTCCGCAGTCCAGGAAGGCGTGTCCCGAGGACCGGGGCTCCGCCACCACCTCCCCCACGCTCACTCCATTGTCACCCACCGAACCGTCTGCGGGCCACCCCCCCCAACCCCCAACCGGGGCCCCTCGAGGACCTAAGCAAGACTCGTGACGGACCAGTCCTCTTGGGGGTCCGACCACTGGCTGGCGGCCGCGCAGGGACCACCGTGCTCGTGGGGGCGGGACGCAGGTCACTGGGAGGAGCACCAGGCTGCGGGGGTTCTCGCCCCCACCCCAGCCGCTTCCCCCGCGCCTCACGCCACAAGTGTCCCGGCAGCCCCCGGGCCTTTGTCCAGGATGGGAGGAGCCCCCCACCCCACCGTCCGGCCCCTCCTCCGGGGGCGGATCGGTGCCGCGCGCTCGCCGCCGCTCCCCGAGCTTCCGTCCTCCTCCGCGCAGGCGCCGGCGGCACTTCCGGGGTCGCCTCTGGGCGGGCGGGTGGGGGGCTCCCGGCGCTGCGGATCCGTGTGCCCCGAGCCCGGCCCGAGCCGCGGGATGCCGGCGCGCGGCGCGGCCCAGGTGAGTGCGCGCCCGGGTGCGCGCGCTTCTGGCTGCGCGCACGGCCGCCCCGCGCTGCGGCCGAGGGACGAACGGGCTCCGGGGGGGCAATCTCCCCCGCAGTGGCACCAGCGCTGAGCGAGCACCCGGGGAAAACCAGTAACGTGCGCGCCGGCCCCTGACGGGGGCTGCACTCCCCAGACGGGCGCCCACCGGCGTGGCGGCCCCGGCTCGGCCGCTCCCTTTGTTGTTAGGAAAGTCGAGGCCCGACCCGAGGTTGCCAGTGACGTCTGGAAGGAGCCCCCGACCCCGATTTCCTGGTTGAATGCGCTGCACTGAGGCCCAGCTCAGACATGTCCTCCCCGGGGGCCAGGCTGCGACAGAAGTGACCTGGGTTAGCCCAAGGGGCCACTTTCTCACGCTCCTCACTTAGCGCCAGTCACAGCCGGATCAGTGTTCTCTCCGTAGTTACTAACCCTCGTTTGCCCGGGTTTTGATGGAGGGCTGTTGGGTCCATTGGACACCCACATCCAGGCCAGGCTCTTTCCTGCCCTCCGCCGGCTGGACCCGCTCTGCCAGAGAGCCTAGTCCCCAGGTTTTGCCTGGACACATCCTGGAAGGAGGGTGTTTCTTGCTAACGTTCATGGAGTGCTTGTTGTATGCCAGCCACGTGCCGGCCAGACTGCTCTCATTTTTCCTCCTAACCACCTTGTGCCACAGATAACTCGGTCCCTTTCTACAGATGAGGAAAGAGGCACAGACACTTGAGGTCATTTTCTGGAGCCCTTTCTTTAGGGGGCCCTCATTTCTAACCAGGGCCAGGGATGCATGTGAGGTGCCCAGGTACACGATTTGACACAGTGCTCACTCTTGAGTGCAACAGCAGGGTCACCCGCTACTTAGTCGTGCGGCCAAACCGCCACGAAGGCCTGTGAGGTTCAGATTCTAGGTCTATAATAGAGAAACTGAGGCCTCTCTGAGCCTCAGTGCCTGCGCAGTTTTGTGAGTCCCTCACCACCCAGGGTGGGCCAGGGCTGACCCAGCATGACCCGAGTGCCATGAGGCAGGCAGGGAGCCAAACTCCAGGTGGCAGCCTCCCAGCGTCTGAGCCCATGGCGGGTACTGGCAGATGGGCTGGGCTGCAGAGACGGTCACGTCAGTGTCCACTCTCAGTAGACTGGCAGTCTCCTTTCGATCTGGAACGTCAGCACTTAGTTAAAAATAATGGGTCTGTCTCATGCCAAGGAAATGTGGGTACTACTGAAAACCAGCCCTTGCGGAAGGTGTTTCCAGGCCCCAGTGCTCACCTGCTCTTCATCTTCTCCCACTTGTAGCAGCTGGTCCCAGAACAGCTGAGTGTGTGTGGTCAGGTTTCTCAGGCTGCATGGCAGCAGGTGGGAGGTTAGGTCTTGTCCCTTGGGAGAACTCACCTTTGCCCCACTTGCTCCTTATCATTATGACATCCTGGGTCATGAGAGAGAGGACAGTTGGGGACTCACCAGGGGTCATGCCCTGAGCACTTGGGTTGGAGCAAAGAAGACAGCCTGGTGCTCCCCGACCTGTGTGTGTCAGGCCTTCCTGGCCATTCTGAGGAGGGGAGCCCTACCAACACATCAGCCGGGTGGGAGGGATTGTGGAGGACACAGTGACCCACAAACCACAAACATTCCTTGGCCAAACCCCATCAGGGTCATGGCTGTGCTTTTAAATTCCTGGTTAGGGGGGCACCTGGCCGGCTCAGTCGGAAGAGCATACAACTCTTGATCTTGGGGTCATGAGTTTGAGCCTCATGTTTGAGTGTAGAGATTACTTAAATATAAAAAATTAACTCCTGGTTAGGGTCAGTGCAAAGGGCTGGGTTCCAGAAACAAGATGAGAAGTTTGTTTGGGGTCCACGTCATGAGTGGGAATGAGGATACCAGCCCTCCTGCCCTAGGCTGGAGTCCCCACTGTCCCCTCCTCAGGTCCTGCAGCCCTCTACCATCAGCCTGTGCATCTTCTGCATGTGGACAGTGTGTGGATCAGAGTGGCTACTCTCTCGATGCCACCAACAGCCTGTCCTCCCACGCAGGCACTTCCCGAGCCTCTGGGGGCCCAGCACAGGGCCGAGTACATCAGGTATCGCGTTCCGTTGGCACCGTTACAACCCCCAAAGGGGATGCCTCCGTTTGACGGATGAGGCCGGCAGTCGAATACAGTTCCTCCACTCTGACTTCACCGCAAAACCTATTCAGAAGATTTATTTTGTCTGTTCACATTACAGCTTTCCCGCAGAATGGGGCAAAAAAAGCAGCGGCTGTTGGAGGCAGAACGGCATCCGAGTCCACCAGACAGAGCCCAGATGCTTGCCCCTCTGGAGCCCTGCTTGGGGCCACCTGCAGCCCTGAGCCCCCAGCGCAGCATCTATTTCTCAAGCCCAAAAAGCCACTCTGCACAGCTGGGATCTGAGTTTTTCGACCAGCCCGCTGTCCCCCTGGCACGGGCATTTCTGGGACAGGTACTGTCACGTAGCCAAAGAATAGGCGGAAAGGCTTCGGGCCGAGGAAGACGCAGTTCGCTGCTGGCACACTCAGCGCTCCACAGGCCCGCCCTGGTCCCCTGTGGCCTGGACTGCTCTCCCAGGTGCCCTGCTGACCTGAGAGCCCCTGCCCTGTCCTCAGCTGGCCCTTCTGTCCCCTTGGGCCTCACCCCTGCCCAGGGTGCTGTCTGGGCCACCTGCAGCTGGCTCCTCTCCCTGGTGGGCTGCCTGCACTGACCCGCTCTTGGTGGCGCTGGCTACACCCGGGGCCGTGGTCCAGGCCGGGGCCACTGCAGGGCAGCTGGTCCTGCTGCTCGGGCCTTTCAGAGCCAGATGCGTGGGAGCTGAGGAGGACGGTCCTTTGTGGTCAGTCCAGGTGGAAGGCGTCCTGGGCAGCTGTGTGGGGACAGCACTGGCGCCCTGTGCCCTCCATGCTGCCCTGCCCCAGGCTCAGCATTTAAGTCCAAGGGGACTTGGGGAGGAAGAGGCAGGGAGATGGAGGGCCCCGCCAAGAAGACTTGAAGTGTGTGACTTGACTAGTGCTGGCTTTCCAGCCTGGCCCTGGCCGGAGGTTGAGACAGCTGCCACCCGTGGACAGGATACTTAGCAGGGCCTGTGTTCCTGGGGTGGGTGACAGGACAGAGGGGAGAGTGGGGGGCCTGGCTGGACCTGGGCGCCCTGGTGCACCCTGAACTGGGGAGATGATGCCCAGGCTGTGGGCTGTCACAGTTGGGTGTACCCCGGCCCCTCCCTGCTCTGAGCAGACGGACTGCCCACAGGTCCTGGTTCGACGACTTGATGACGGCACAGAGCTCCGCGGCCGCATTGTGGAGACGGAGGCATACTTGGGGCCAGAGGATGAAGCTGCCCACTCTAGGGGTGGCCGGCAGACCTCCCGCAACCGTGGCATGTTCATGAAGCCAGGAACGCTGTATGTGTACATCATCTATGGCATGTACTTCTGCATGAACGTCTCCAGCCAAGGTGAGCAGTGCTGGGGTGCTGGGGCGACAGGAGGCCTTGGGCCTTGGGCACGGTCCCTTCAGTTGGTGGCTGGGAGATCCTGGGAGGACCAGGCCGGGGCAGGTGTCTAAGCAAAGAGGTGTCACTGCTAAGCTAGATTTTCAGGAACGCTGGCTACACTGTCAGGGCACCAGGGCCCCCACTGGATAGAGGTCATGGGTTGACCTGAACACAGAACTGACTGGTTCCGCAAGGACACCGATGGTCACAGGGATCAAAGGTGGTGTCTCCTATGACCCAGGGTGGACCTGGGAGGGGCTGGTTGTGGGGAAATGAGGGTGAGATCAGTTTGGGTTGAGTTGGGCTCAAGCCAGAGCCTCGCCAGGTGGTCAGTTATGGGATCTGAATCAGTCATTCTCCGCCGGGGATGATTTTACCACCGGGGGGGGGGTACCATTAGGCAATGTCCAGAGATGTGTGGTCATCCCAGCTGGTGACGTGCTACTGGCGTCTAGCAGGTGGAGGCCAGGCATGCTGCTGAACGGCCCCCACCACACAGAATCCTCTGGCCCCAAATGTCAGTAATGCCGAGCAGAGAGATGCTGGTCTAGAGCTCCCAGGAGAACCTGCTCACCCTGTGAGACCTGCTCTGGGGCACTGTGAGCGGGTGGCTGTTTTCCGGAAGCTCTGTGCTCAAAAGGAAGAGCCCACAGCGCTGTCCTGCCAGCGGCACTGCTGACCAGGAGCAGGTCCGCCTGGCCCATTCTGGCCAGCCAGTCCCAGCCTGTGGGTGTCTGTTGAATCTCCCCACTGCCCATCCCAAGAGGAGCAAATGCTCGAGGAGACCAGTAAGAAGCTTGGGGTCTGGTATATTGTGTGTCACACACATTTGTTGAATGACTCCCAACGACCTGGGAGTTGTGATTGCAGCGAGGAGACAGCTGGACACGTCCAGTGTCAGAGCCACAGGGGCTAAAGGGCCTACAGGGGACCTGCGACTGATCCTGTGCCCAAAACAAAGCAGGTGTTGAGTGAAGCTGAGTGACTGGACATCAGAGGATGGTAGGGTCCTCTTGCCATTCTGGGGAGCTTACTTTGGTTGTCTGGCTTTACTTTGGCAAGAGAACCAACCCCCTCTTGTGAAGTGGGACTGAACTCAAGAGTCTAGCATTGCCCAGGGCTGTGGTCAACACGGAAGGGGAGAAGCCCAGGATTTTGGGGTTGTGGGGGGAGATACAGTGGACAGGGCAGACATTGGAGGTGGTGCGTTACTTTATGGCCATGTGACCATCCAGGTCAAGTCAGTGCGGGGGCAGGAAACCACACAGGTGGTCAGGCCCACACAGTCAAGGCCAAGGGTCATCTGGGCAGAGTGAAGGGGAGGGGAGGCCAAGGACATGGTCATTGCCTGCCTGCCCTCAGGGTGGGGGTGGCACAGAACCAACCCGGAGGGCAGGTGGTGTAGACGGAGGACCAGCAGGTAAGGACGGGGAGACTTGGCAGGAAGAGGTTAGGGTGTCGTGTTTTCATCAGGATGAGGGACTCAGATGCATTCCAGCGTAGGGGTGTAGGGATGGAGGAGGAGGCCACTCCATCCCAGGTGCAGGGGCTCTGCAGGACAGTGAGGGACATGTGTGGCACCCCCAGGGAGCCCTGAGGCTGGCGGGCTGAGGAGCCCAGGAATCACAGAGGCACAGGAACTAACTTCCAAGGCTTTGTGTACCCCGAGTGTATCTTGAGGTCCTTGGAGAACAGGCTGGTTAAGGGGCATCTGGTCAGCTGCTGGCTACTTGAGAGGGCCTGGCTGCTGTGTCCCCTCGGGGCTCCCAGATGCCAGTGGGGAGACCTTTGTGGCCAAGGTCCAAGAGCAGAAACTGGCCTGGCCACCCGAGCCTCTCAGACCCCCCGGTGGGGTGGCGGGGGGTGGCCCGGTTAGGGGAGCAGCCTTGCTGGAGGCTCAGAGTTCTCGTGGCCAGGGTCCTCACTGTCTCCAGCCATGCAAGACTGAGGGAATTGGGGCAGATGCTTCTTCCTGCGTGAGCCCTGGGGCCCAGAGTGTCCGTCTGCGGTCTCTGGTCTCTAAAAGTAGCTTGGACTGGGGCGCCCGTCTAGCTCAGGTGGTGCAGCGTGTGACTCTCGATCTCAAGGGTTGTGAGTCTGAGCCCCATGTTGGGTGCAGACATGACTGAAAACAAACTTGAAGCAGCTTGGACTGATACGCAAAGGGCCAGGGCTAGAAGGGATCCCAGGGAGTGAGGGGCTGTGTGCCAGCATCTCCTCCCGCATGGTCTCCCCCTGTGTCACTGGGCAGGGCTCCCCCAGCAGCGTGAGCACACCGGTAGCTGTTCTGAGCCGACCTTCCAGCTTGGAAGGTTCCAGCTTACCCGAGCGGGTAAGGCAGATGGGGTACCCTGGGGCCGGCTCAGAATCTGGCCCAGGCCTGAGGCTTCCTGCTTCGTGGTGGGGTGACCGTGCTCACAGACGACTGGCCCTCGGGGATCTCCTTTGCCAGCCTCACAGGTGCTGCCAGCCACCAAACCAGATGAAGCCGGGGAGGAGGCCGGCTACCAGCACCCACCACGCTTCTTAAAGAATAGGTTCTCCCTAGCTAGTGGTCAGGCATTCGGGCCTCGTGGGCACAGCCCACCTTGCAGGTGCGAGTCTGCAGAAGGTGGAGGCAGCAGACGTCTGGAGACTGAGCGCAGGGGTGCTCAGCACCTCCGCAGCACTGGACGTGCCCCGGGGTAGGGAGGGCAACAGCCTGCGGAGGCTCAGCTTTCTAGGCTGTCTGTGTGTCCCACAGGGGATGGGGCATGTGTCCTACTGCGAGCGCTGGAGCCCCTGGGGGGCCTGGAGACCATGCGGCAGCTTCGCAGCACCGTCCGCAGGGGCGCCACGGGCCGCGCCCTCAAAGACCGCGAGCTGTGCAGCGGCCCCTCCAAGCTGTGCCAGGCCCTGGCCATCGACAAGAGCTTCGACCAGCGGGACCTGGCCACGGACAAAGCTATGTGGTTGGAGCGCAGCCCCCCGGGGTCCAGTGAGCCAGTCGTGGTGGCGGCAGCCCGAGTGGGCGTTGGCCGTGCGGGAGAGTGGGCCCAGAAGCCCCTGCGCTTTTATGTCCGGGGCAGCCCCTGGGTCAGCGTGGTAGACAGAGCAGCTGAGCAGAACGCACGGGCCTGAGCAAGGGTCAGCTCCGACAAGGCTTTTTAATTGTTTAAAAACCAAATAAACGCTTCATGTCTAGAAAACAGTATTGCTTGTATCTCCGCCAGAGCCGCCCTCGTGGCCGTGTGCTTGCCGTCGGTCCTCCCTCCAGGACAGGACTCGGAGGCCCTGGGTGTGCGGGAGGCTGGACGCACTGTTCCTCAGGCCTGTGTGAGGGAGGGTGGGGGGCACCAGGGCAGACTCACCCCCAAGATGTGGACCAGGCCAAGCCCTTGTGAGGCAGGTGTCAAAGAGGGGCCGGGTGACAGCCTGGTCATGAGCCTCCTGGTGGCGAACACGAAAGCTGTAGCGGGGGCCGGGCCGGGCTCTCGTCCGCTCTTGGCCTCAGACACGTTTCTGCGTATCGCCCAGGGTGGCCGTGTGGAAGGCAGCAGTGGAGGGGGCCAGGGAACGAGGCCAGGGTTGGGAGGAGGGTCTGAGAGACGCACGGCCCGAATCTGTGTGTGGGAAGCACGCAGGCCTGAGTCCTGGACACTCCCTCCGGCTGGGAGCTCGGACACTGAGGCTGTTTCAAGGGCCGGATGAGAATGAGAACATGGAGGGCAGCGGCCTGCCTGGCCTCAGGGGAGCAGTGCCTGGAAGACGGCGATGACCGGGTCCTCGTGGGTGGTCACGACCAGCACACTGCGGAACTTGTCGAAGAGCATGAGCAGCTGGGAGCGCCGTGTGTTCTCATTGTACATGATCTCCTCCAGGTGGTGGCGGCCACGGAAGTAGTGCAGGAGCCTGGGGTGGGGGGAGGGCAGCGTGAGCCCAGGCAGCCCCTGTCCTAACAGCCACGGGTGGGGACCAGTGCTGACTGCCCACAGACCTAAGCAGAGCCGGCAGGGATCCTGGGGCCTCCACCCCCAACAGGGGCGGGTGAGTTCCCGGGACTTGCCGCCCACACGGTGCCCTGACGTGGGTCCGCGAGGACACACAGCTGTTCACCCCCTGGAGCCACCCGAGCCTGAGGCTCACATCCGCCCTCGGCATGCTGACATGGGTGGGGAAGTGCAGGGGACAGGTCTGCCGGGGGCTTCCCTTCTTCATGCTGCTGTGGCAGCAAGTGCCATGCGGCCATGGGCCCAGATGGGGTCACTGCTCTAGGGGCCATGTGTGGCTGGGGCAGACACAGAGGCCGGGACCCAGCTGCTTCCAAGAGTCACCTGGCATGCGGTTCTTAACTGGGGGCCTGCTGCCAGTCAGCCTCACCCCACCCAAAAAACCCTCCACCTGCAGAGCCCCCCAAGTCAAAGCTGGGTGTGACAAAAGTTTGTCACCAATGATGTAGGGGTCCTGGACAGCACCGCCCTCAGCCCGGGGCTCAGAGTTTTCCCAGTTGTGAGAGTGAGAACCTGCCGCAGCTTCCGAAGGAGTAACAAGAAACAAGGAAGTCTTGGAGGGACCCCCACGGGCAGAGGCACCAAGCCTGGGGTCTTGGCGACAGACGGTGCCGGCCACAGCAGGCACGCACAGGCGCCAGGTGGGGACACAGTGCTTGAGACGCCACGGCAACCAGCAACTGCCGTTGGGTTGTGCTGGGTAAGTCCCCATCCACTTGCTGTTCTGACCCTAGAACTGGCCCAGCACCGTGGGTCACCCTGCACCCACCTGGCAAACATGCGGAGGTCCTCGGGATTCTGGGCTGCAGGCACGCTGAGGATGGCTGCCCGCTCGTGCTCGGACAGGCTGGCCAGCAGGTTCTCCGTCATCCTCTTGTTGAGTGGTGAGTCCCCACTGGGGAGGAGCTCCGCGCTGGAGTTATCCATGCTGGGGCTAGTGAGGGTCATGTCGTCACTGCTGGCTGTGGGTGGGCACGGGTCAGGGAGCAGCCGGCCGCCCAAACACACCCCTGGTGCACCTGCTGTGCCGTCCGTGTCCACCGGGAATCCGCTGCCACACCCTCTGGTAGCAGCCTTCACACCCCAAGGCAGGCCTGCTCATCCCACCCCTCGTCCCAAGATAGACAAGGGAGGGCCCTGAGCAAGGCTGGGTCCTTGCACTGAACTTGAAGATCAAGGTCAGGCCTCCATCTAGGGAGCCTTCCAGCCCTTCGTCTCCCCCGAACCTGGGAAGCCTGGGGGACCCGGGGCCTGGCAATGGGCTGTGGCCTTTGGGCGCATGCGGTGGCCACAGCAGCTCTTCTAAGAAGCAACCGTGAGTCAGTGTCTCCCCACAGGCCCCAAAACAGCGGGCTCAGCTATCCCCCAGTGAGGCTGGGACATCTGCTCTGATCCCAGGCTGCTCGGGTGCCCAGAGCCACAGATGTGCAGGAGATGAGGGAGAGGGGTCTCCTGCCGTCCTTCAAGGGGCGAGCTGCTCAGCAGGGGACGGTGGCTGTGCGTGTGAGGGCCCAGCTGCCCACATAGGGGGCGGGAGTGTGTGCACACGCACGGCCCTGTGAGGGCGCCTCGGTCAGCCCCAGCAGTGCCCATGTCGGGATCCTGGCTGCCACTCCCAAGTACCTCCCAAATGCCACCCCCACCCACCAGACGGATGCCCTGGGCAGGGGGCACCTACTTGGGGAACCAAAGCTGAGCGCATTAGGTGTGCTGAGGCTGCGGCCGCTGACCCTGGCGGTGAGGGGGACATCGTCCTCTCGAGGGTGGGGCTCGTCCTCACTGGGCGAGGCCATCAGGCACACGTAGGTGTGCAGCTGGACAAGGAGTCTGTGCTGCAGCATCCACACCACCATCTGAATGAGCTGGGTCTGCAGGACAGGCGGCACGAGGCCCAGGGCAGTGGAGGAAGGCTGGTCCCCCACCACTGCCTTGCTCCCCTCCAGGGAGGACCAAGGAGCCATGACCTAAGACACGATCCCCACGAGTCATCCCAGAGGCAAGGGGTCCATGAGCTCCAGGGGCCTGACCCCGGGGCACAAGGCTCCCCACCTCAGAAAAGGACCCCTCAGCTGCTGGCCAAGCCCAGCTCCTTGCTCCAGGGAAGGCCACAGGAGCGCTCCCACCGCACACTCGGGCCGCCCCCGTGCCCGGCCTTTCATGCCCAGAGCTAAGAAGAAGGGCCGAGTACATGGAGGCCCTACTCGGCCCTGTCGCTCAGACCCCCACCACACAGAGCTGGGCCTGTGGGGGCCTCCGCACTGTGGCCTGGACACTGTTCACAAAGAGGCTGCAGGCAGCTGTCCGCAGAGCAGAAGTCCTCTGCCTGGCTCAACCTGGAAGGACCTCAGCCCTGGACTGGGAGCCCTGATGAGGTGTGTGGAGTCCACCCTTATCTCATGGGGCTGGCCCCTCAGCAGGACCAGTGAGGAGCCCCGAACAGGCCAAGCTCAAGCATGGGTGAGCAGGGAGGTCACACATCTGCCTGCTCGGCTTTGGGAGTCCCCCCTGGGAAGGGACGGCTGACCACGCATGGAAACAGGGATGTACCACGTACCATGGGCAGGTCATGACCTGGTCAAACCAAATAAATTTGAAAAGGACTGTAAGATAGTTAGAATTAAGGAATAAAACAAAGGGGCTTCATAAGCACTCCAGAGCACACGCCAGTCCCTGAAGCAGAAGACGTGACAAGCAGGCGCCTCACCCCACTCCATCTGAGCCCCTTGACCAAGCACAAGGCGGCCCCCAGGCATGGCCTGGAAAATCCACCCGTCATCTGGACCATTAGGAAGCTTCTGCTGGGGGAAGTGAGGGCACAGATGCAAAGTGTGGCTTTTATTCAGCTGGCAGGGCCTGGCACAGTTCCTGGAAACCAAAGGCCCCGTGAAAGACGGCCTTTAGAACTCTGTCACACTCAGCATCTAAATGAACTCAAGAACCAGGATCCCCTCCTCATTCACAACTTGAGAAGGGAAAGGGTTTGCTTTTAAGGACTGGTTTTGCCTAACAGATCTCACACTCATTTAAAAAAATACTTTCCTTCTGAAGACAAAGCCTTGAGAACACCCAGCCCCATCTCCCAACACCTGCCCCAACCTGGCTCTGTGGTCCCTGCCCAGAGTTCCAGAGCTCCGGGCCTTCAGCACAGAGGAGGGAGGAAGAGGCTCGTTCTGGGATCCAGCCTGCACCTGACCCAGAACTCACCAGTTCATTCCATATGCTCATGCCTCCCTGGATGAGCCCTTGCCACACCCAGCAACCCCACCTGTCCCTCGCCTGGACCCAGGCCCACTGGGGCCTGTCCCAGGCCTGTCCTCTCCAGATCCTCTTGGATGAGGAGATTCTGGGGACCAGTGGGCCCAGGACTTAGACCCACATACCCTGTGGTCTCCTGGACCATGGAGAGGGAGAGGGCAGGAAGCCAGGGCCCAAGTTCAGTGAAAACAAAGCTGACTCAGCAACTCCCCAGGAAAGGTTACCACTCTCGGACACCTGGGCCTCTTAACTCGGTTCTAACCCCGAGAACCACTCACGGCAGCCAGGCTAGGCTCCACTGGGGGGTTGGGGGGTGGGACTTGGGACTGCCCAAGTGTCTGCAGGTAGCTCGGCTGGGGAGCCAGCTATTGGGTCACCCTGGCGTGACATGTACCACCTACACAGCCAAGCCCCCTCCTCCCCAAAACCCAGGCTAAGGGTACAGCAGCACTGCGGGCCCTGGGATAAGGAACTTACACTGGGAGGGTGGTTCCCGGACTCCCTGGACTCCTGCGACTTACCTCCTGCACAGGGGGCGCGAGGGGGTTCCTGAATTCTGACAAGGAGACGGGCAAGGAGAACTTCGCAAGGACGGAGGGCAGGTCGTGAGCTGGAAACTGACGGGAGAACTGTTCGGCCAGTGGGGAGTACCTGGGAGAGGTGAGGCGAGCGTGCCCATGAGCTCAGCAGGCCTCGCCACCGCTTCCTGACATCTGTGCCCTTGCCGCGAGCCCAGGGCGGACAGCAGGGAGGCGCAGCACGGCAGGTGGCCCAGGATGGATGCCATGCGGACAGAACCCAGGTGCTTTCCCTCAACGGACGGCAGGAGCCACAGGCACAGGCCAAAGCCCCTCTGAGCCCCCGAGTCAAGATCAAGGCTCCCACCCCCCACCAGGCACCCCATCTGGAGCCCACTGGCCGGACCCTGCATGGGGGCTTTGAATGCCGGAAGAGCACAGGCCCGGGGCAGGCCACATGGCACAGGACCAGCCCAGAATTAGAACGTGGACACAGCAGAGGCCAGCAAGCAAGCCCAAGTGGGGAGCACCATCCTGGGCTCCAGCAGCCAGAGATACTCACAGACACACACTGGCGTTGGGAGAAAGCATGTAGACGTTGTTCTCACACAGCGGGTAGATGATGATGGCCTTACCCCAGTACACCAGGTGGGCCGCGAGCTGGAAAACCTGCAGGCAGTGGGAGCTCGGAGGATACTGCCCGACTCTCCAACCCCCTACCTGGGCGTTTGGCACAGCACACGCACAATAACCCTTCTTATCACTGGTCCCTGGTGTGGTTTGGGACAGTCACTTCCCAGAGGACCGTGACCACAGGACCCTGTCCAGGCTGGCACTCAGGAAAGGTCTCATGAGCATGGGGACACACGAGGCCTGGGACACCTCACCTCGGCAAACAGGACCACCAGCCCAACACGGCAGAAACCTCAGTTCCTTCACCACCGCTCTTCTCTCTCCTCCCAAGTCTTACTGACACTCACTCCAAAGCAAGGATACGCCCGCTTTCCTCCACCTGCCATCGCCCTCACCTGTGCCGTCCACCTCCCACCACTCCCTGCAGCCAGAGCACCATTCTGGAGACCAGACGGTCTGAACTCGTAGCTCGGGCTGGACTCCAGCTCTCAGCAGGGACACGATCTCCGGAGACTCTGGGGGAAAAGCTGCCCTACCTCCTCGAGCAGCAGTGTTCCTTGGCGTGTGGCCACATCCCTCCGATCTCTGCCTCCGTGGTCGTACCCCCTGCCCATCTCTCACAAGGGCCCTGTGGTGACACTGGGCCCACCCGGACAATCCAGGGTCACTGCCCACCTCAAGGTCCTTCATCACATCTGCAAAGTCCCACATAAGGTTGCATTCCCAGGACCTAGGGAGTAGGATGTGAAGGTCTGTGGGGAGCCAATCACAAGGAATGGCAATGTGACCCTAATTTTCTGATTCAAAGATAATGTGTTAATAATTGATTCATACAAAAAGTCTGGAAGAATCTACAATGGTTACCTCTGCGATATAGGATTGCAGGGATTCTCTGCCTGTAACTTGTGTAATATTTGAACATACTAACTTTATCACGACAAAAAAGCCCAAAATAGGGGAGATGGGTGGGAGGACGGGTGAAACAGGTGAAGGGGGTTAAGAGCGCACTTATCTTGGGGATGAAGCACTAACATACGGAACTGCTGACTCACTGTACTGTACACCTGAAACTAAGACAACACTGTATGCTAATTATACTAGAATTAAAAGCCCAAAATACTGACTTTGCCTGTGATGGAACACGAATTATTTAAGATTTTATTTTTTCTTAAGCAATCTCTACACCCAACGTGGGGCTCAAACTCACGATCCCAAGATCCAGAGTCGCAGGCTCCATCGACTGAGCCAGCCGGGCACCCTGAGAACCTAAGTCGCTTTAAATCATCTGAAGACACTCACACCTGAAGCTGACACTTTCTCCCTAGGGGGGCCATCCGTGCTTGGGGCTCCAACCGGGCTCAGCCAGCTCTGCTGTCCTCGGGGCCCCCACGGGGCCACCTGCCATAGGTAACAGCAGCTGCAGAGGCCAGGGAGGCCGACCACCACACCAGCAGGAAACGCTGATTTGAGGAGCGTTCAGTGGGGAAGGTTACGGAAGGGAAAAACGGTCTCCCCATGGCGAGGCTAGGGCAGGGAAGTGAAGGGGACATCACCAGAGCTTTGTCTTTGTCCAAAGAGACCGAGAAACTTGAAAGCTTAGCCCATATGGGTCAGAACACAAGCTCTGCAGTGTGTACGAAACAGCCAGCATGTTTAAGGTTCTATCTTGTGGATGATGCTACGAAGGGGAGCAGGACGCGGTGCTCAGCAGGTCCCCTCCAGTCCAGGAGCCCGTATGACAATGCACAAGGGCAGAATCCGATAGACGGTCTCGGGGGATGGACAAAGGTCATGGGTACAGACAAGGGAAGGACTCATTCTGGATGGCAGACTCAGAAAACACTGCTTTGGGAAACACAGGCCTGAGAGTTAGGCTCCCCCAACGGCTAAGGACCAAGGCCAAAGGCATGCCTCTGGCTGGGTGGGGGGCAGGCCTGCCTCACGCCCGCCTCACGCCTGGGCTCCTCTTCCTCAGAGCCACGGCTCCGGGGACAGGTCCTGCTGCCCCCTGGTGGCCACACGGTGCCCACCGCGGCCAGACTGGTCCTGCCCTCGGCTGTCACTTGGGAGGCACAACCGCCCTGGGACCTTCAACCTCTTCCTGTGCTTCTCCTCACTCCCTGGCCCCCACCCAGGCTCCAACCAGATCACAGCCAGAACTGAGGGCATCCGGCTTTCGTTTTCGGCTCAGGTCGTGATCTTGGGGTCATGAGATCACAGGAGATCGATCCCTGGGTTAGGCTCCCTGTTCAGCAAGGGGTCTGCGGGGGATTCTCTCCCTCTCCCCCCCGCCTCTCCCCCAGCTCGCGTGTACTCATGCGTGTTCTCTCAAATACGTAAATAAATCTTAAGAAAGAAAACCTGCAGCCCACAAGCACATGGCTCAGCAAGAGGGTGGGACCTCCTACAGAACACAGGCCTGAATGCACACGCAAGGGGGGTGGTCAAGGCCAGCAGGTTAGGCCCTGGTTCTGCACACAGGTGGGCCCTCACCTCCCACACTGGCGAAGTAGAGATGTGGTACTTTCTCACAGGGTGACACCCTGCGGGCCCCTGCTTCAACCCTGCAAGCCCCCAGCCCTGGCACCCCATCCTCCACAGCCAGTCACCCAGCACCTGGGGGGGCCTCATGCCTCACGACTCCTGGACAGGGGACAACATCAGTCCCCCACAGCCAGTTCACAAAGCCAGCCCCGACTCAAGATTCCAGAACTTGGAGCCAACCCAGGAACAACCCACCCCACCACAGCAGGCGACGCAGTGGCGCTCAGCTGGACAGAGGTCCTGGGGACACAGCACACAGGCAGCCTGCTTTCCTGAGGCCCTGACCTCCCACCTCCTCCCAAGGACCACCTGCTTTGAGGTGCCCGCCCATTCTCCCCAACTGAGGGTGTGTCCCCAGGCCCCCAGGCTGATACCTGCAGCAAGGCCAGGTCTGCATCCTGGGCCAGCTGCTGCAGGTTCTTCACGGCGGATGTGGTCTTGATGACACGCACCAGGGCCGGGGAGCAGTCGAGCGGGAGCTCGCCCAGCAGGGACTTCTCATCACTGAGCAGCAGCAGAGCGTGGTAGGGGCTGCAGAGCAGAGTCAGGGGTCAGCGGGACACGCGAGCCCAGGCCCCCTGACCAGGCACGCTGCTGGGGCACACACACTGAACCCGAGGGAAGAGGCCACCGCAAGGGTTACACAGAAGGAGCAGTGCATCCAGGGGCCTCTAAGAAGCCACAAGGGTCACTACAACCCTCAGAAAAAACAAAGTGGAACAAAACTGAAGGCGGCCTGACGACCCAACTCCATCTCCCACCTCCGGGACTGCCCAGCGAACATCTGTCGACTGAAAAAATACATGAATCTTTTCCAAGCAAAGAGTCCCAAATATGGAAAAGCAAAATCCCCACCACAGGCTATGAATAGAACTACATAAAAATATACTTCAGCAAGGAAGTCCAGGAGGAAGGACACGGACTTAGAGCACAGACGGGGCAAGGGAGAGACGGCTAGGTAGTGCCTTGCTTTCTCTCCTCTCCAAATTTTCTGTAATGTGCCCAGATTTCTTTTTTTAGTTATAAAAATATCTAAGGAAACGGAACTTTAATGGGGGTGGGGGGGTTGCAAAAACTGAGCTTAGCTCTTTCCTTGCAGGAAACCAGTTAAATTAAGAAACTGAGTTCCCACAAGTTCTGATTCAAATGCAGGAGGTCCGGTGAGCAGCCCTGGCAGGACGCAACTCCCCCCACAGTCCCGCATCTCGCCAGGGAGCTCGGCCCCTACAGCCCTGCCCGGGCCTGAGGCGAAGACCCCCGAGCAAAGAGCCTCATCACCCTCGTGGTGCCGAGAGAGCCCGGAGGAAACTTGCGGTTGGTCGTTTCTGGACAAAAACCAGACCCCAAAATACGCGTTCTCACTTCTATCAGCAGTAGAGCTTTACCTGCCGATTCCTGCAGCAGGAAGAGGAAAGGACAACTCTCCCTGGGCAGAAGCTAGGCAGTATGTGGGCTGGCACTCACCGGATGGCTTTCAGGCTGCGCTCGATGGCCTCAGGTGGAATGAGGCTGGCAGCGGCGTAGTGGATCTTATGAGGCAGGCAGAAGCTCACCTCCAGCCAGCTGTTGATGTGGAGCTGCACCACGCCTGAAGTACACAAGCTGCAGAGAACAGGCCCCGCTGCCGTCAGGTGCCACCGCGAACCCACACACACACACACACACCACACAGAACCCCGTGAAGCCCTTGGGCAAGAAAACATCTTTCCAGATCTCAGGTGTTTAAGAGAAGAACACACACAAATGTATCTCTGGGTCACCCTGGAATCTGCAGTCCGACCAGAGTGCAAGGACTCGAGGGAAGCCTCTTCCGTGTCTGCCCCAGAGGCTCAACGTCGCAGGGCTAAGGCCTCCTCGGTACAGGGTGAGGGCCAGGCCCCTCGCACACCCCGTGAAGGCCCCACCACAGGTGGGCAGCTAGGCAGGGCAGGGCCTGTCTCCAAAAGAGAGAGGTGGGCAGGAGGGGAAAGGTGTGTGCGGGGGGTGCCAAGCCTCCCAAAACGTCCTGTCAGGGAGAAGCACAAGGCACCCTCCTCCCTACAGATGCCAAGCTGCACCAAAGCAACCGTCCAAGCCAGCCTCAGCTGCAAACCTCTCACTCCACACCTCCTCGGTGACAGCAGTTTGGTTCTTTCAGGACCAAACACTGCTCAGGGCACATAGGCCACCCTGTCCCTGAATCCTTGTTTCTCCTACATCCCACCCTGACCATCTGCAAATCCTGTCTGCTCTCCCTACAGACCTGCGCAGCACCAGCCCCCGTCCACCCTCCCCACTCAGACCCCCATGGGAGCCCCAGCCAAGGCCCACAAATGCCCGGAGCCCCACATGACCTGCCCGCTTTTCTCGGACCTTCTCTCCTAGCCCAGGCTGTCTGGGTCCACCTGTACTGACCACTCTCCTCTTCTCGGCCTCTAGTGCTCCCTCCAGGTGCCCTGGGTTCCTTCCCCGTTCCAGGTCTCAATTCAAGCACCACCTTCTCCGTGAGGTGAGCCCTGGCCCAGCCCCAGCCCCCCAGGCAATCACTGCTGTGTGGTCATGCATGTCTGGAGCACTTGACCACAGGATGCACCTACTTGTCTGCTACTGGATGCAGTTTCCCCGACAGAATTCAGTCACCAGCTGTGGTCTTAGGTTTCATTAACTGCTCCCCGCATAGCTAGTCAAGTGTTTGGTGCTTGGGGGGCACTGAGAACCATCTCATGAACAGAGGAAGGTAAGGGGCCCAAGGAACACACTGCCAACTCTGGGCAGACAATCTCCCGGGAAGCCCCTGCTCAGAGAACAGGTTGCTGGTGGCTCCACAGTAGGCTTGTGCCCTGTATGCCCTGCACCGCAGAACCACACACAGAGCTGTTTCCAGCAGGTGCTTCTGAAACCCTCCAATGAGAAGCCAGCCTGACAGCACCCAAAGCCTGGTGCACGGCTCCTGTACTAAGTGCTAACAGCACTTGGTGTCTGACACAGAGAAGTGACTACTTGGGCAAAGCCCCACTGGCTGGTCCTCACCACACCCCTGGCAGGTGGACAAGACAGGGAGGATGTGTGCCCACTTCGAGGCCTGGCCTGGCCCAGTTCTTCCCATCACATTCCAACCCCACTCTTCAATTCCCAAGTGTCTGGAGAGGCCAAGACGCCCACATCCGGCCAAGTGTGGGGCGGGCCATGGCTCAGGAAACCCGTCTCAGACCTCCCTCAGGGGCACACAAATGCACGGTGCTGGCAGGCGGCCCTAAGGCCCTCACTGCCCACACCCACAGGCTGTTCTTACCATCTCTTCCCCGAAGCCTCAGGCAGCAGACCAACTACCACAGGCTTCTCCACGGGTCCACCCAAAGAGCCGGCAGAATCTGTGGTCAGCTGTTTTCTCAAGCAGGGAATGTGTAATGAGGAGAAAAAACAGGGGGAAGAACACAGAGCACATCCGTGACCTCCAGGACCCCCTAGGATTCCTGCCAACACCACTATGTGCTCATTGCCCCGTGACGCACTCTCAGGACATCTGCACCACTGAATAGCCCCCGGAGGGAGGGTCAGAGCACCCACTGCTGGGAGGGTGGGGGCTGCAGGCTGTGGCTGAGTCTGGAAGGCAAAGGTTTGGTCACTGCTGATGCCACAGTCCCTCAGTGTGAAATGCATGGGTGGGTCTGATAAGAGTCACAATCTAGAGAAGAGATCTGGGATCCTTCCCCAAGGTCCCAGAAGAACCGAGTGCTAGTAAGCACCTGGGTGGCTCAGTCGGTTAGGCAACTGCCTTTGGCTCAGGTCATGATCTTGGAGTCCTGGGATCGAGTCCCACATCAGGCTCCCTGCTCAGCGGGGAGTCTGCTTCTCCCTCTGACCCTCCCCCTGCCATGCTCTCTCTCTCCCTCTCTTTTTGTCTCTCAAATAAATAAAATCCTTAAAAAAAATTAAATTAAAAAAAAGAACGGAGTGCTAAGTAAGTAAATATGAGCAGATGGAGGTTCTCAGAGCCTCCCCAAACTTTGGGCAAGGGTCTTTGCAGGTGGACAGCTCCCATCAAACCCTGAGAAACAACCTCTTACAAAATCCAAGGTCACACCATGGGAGGGCTGCCCAGTGGATGAGAGTCTCAGCATCCATGTACAAAAGGAAGAGAAGAGTGAGGAAAAGCAGGGCTGCAGGGAGAGCGAACTTGACAAAGCTAACATGGGCAGGCTTCCTCCCTCCTCTGTTTCACTATATACCTGGACAGAAAGGCTGGTGGACTGAAAGAAAAGTCTGCTTCCGAGCTGTCATCCTTAGGATATGGCTCAAAGTAGCAGATGGAACACCAGAGAATCAGAATTAAACACTGAGACTCCTATGACCTCATACACAGCTGATTTTGCTCCCCCAGGAGCTTGGCAATGACACATGCATGCACACACTGGTGTGGGGTCTTCTCCCGAACGCTCCCACGTCGGTTCCCTGGTGTTCATGTGGATTTCCACTTTTCCAGGCATCTGACCCACCCATGGAGTACTTCGCACTGAGATGCAGCGTGGAGCCTGCGTGGAACATGCCCACCCACACGGAGCCCCGGGAAGCCCACAGTCCTCCTACAGCAAGAGGTGAGCCAGGAGCCGCAATGAAGTCTGCTCAGAGGAGGGGAAAAAAGCCTCCTCTCTGTGTTTGAAGCACAGTTTGTTTTTTCCTAACACCTCCAGGGTGGAGGCGGCCCACCCTCCAAAAATCTGAGGCTACGACTCATGTATATATTTTATTATTGCAGAATAGTTGACATACAGCTTGTACCAGGTTCGGTGTTCGACAGTTATCAACATTACTCAGTGCTCACCCCCGTAAGCGTAGTCGCCGTCTGTCACCAAATAACATTACTGCAGTATTACTGAGTATATTCCCTATGCCACATAAAGTGCACTTTTAAGACCAGACTCTCGGGGCGCCTGGGTGGCTCAGTTGGTTAAGAGACTGCCTTCGGCTCAGGTCATGATCCTGGAGTCCCGGGATCGAGTCCCGCATCGGGCTCCCTGCTCGGCAGGGAGTCTGCTTCTCCCTCTGACCCTCCTCCCTCTCATGCTCTCTGTCTCTCATTCTCTCTCTCTCAAATAAATAAATAAAATCTTAAAAAAAAAAAAAAAAAGACCAGACTCTCTAGGGTTCCTGCTATGTCTGTACTTCTGCTGGCAAGGCAGTCATGTCTGGTCTGGAAACACCGTACGAAAGGCGCTGCCCCACGTGAGGCTTATCCAGCCTGCCACACAACTCGGGGCCACACAGCGTCGCCCAGCCCCATCTGCCATGCGAGATAGATGCTCCAAGTCCTAAGCGATGACTGTGCATGAGGCAACACACTGGCCTTCAAGACATGCCCTTATCGTTCCCACCCCAGATGGAAGGCAGTGTGTACCGGCTTACTCCGTTACCCTCTCATCTCACCACGTGAGAAAGAACTTCAGCTCCTAACGCTTTAGCTAAGAGCTGAAACCCCCTTCTTTGGTCTCCCGGCCAGCCCAGCACCTCCCGATCACTCTGGTTCCACACACAGCCAGGCTTCCTACTACATGGCGTGGGACACTGTACACAATTCAAGAGGGTCGAGTGGGCTACAAAAGGCCCACCTTGAAATTTCACACAAAAGGTGTACAGAAGTGCATTTTATGGAAAAAGGCACTAAAACTCCCAGAATATTAGTGGAGGAGTCTGTGGCCGCATCTCTGCTCTGAGCAGAGAGCACTGGGAGGCAGCAGTGAACAAGCACAGAGTTCCCAATGCCACCTGCTCGGTCGGCCAGGCCCTGGGCAGCTCCCCTGAGCTCTGAGCCTCCTGGCCCCACCACAGGCCCCGTTACCTCTGAAAACCATTCAACAAACACTTTGTCAAGCCATGGACTCCACAACAACATGACTGCTGTCTACTCGTTCCTTCAAGCGACAGCAGGCAACCACAAGGTCTGTTACTGAAAGTGAAGGGACATTCCCCGACTTCACGGAAGACCCAACCTGACCGTCACACAAATGCGTGGGGCACGCTCACTGAGGTCACCGGGCCCCAGGGGGAGACACAGAAGCTGCAACAGTCAGGGTAGGCTCCAAGGGAGTCATGCTACCAGCCTATGCTCACAGACACTTAGGTCCCGGGGCACGAGGCCACACCACAACCCTGGATTTTAATTAAAACAGCAAATCCAGAACTCCTTTGAGAAGTCTCACCCCGATCTCCAACCTCCACGTCTCTCATGTCTGCTCAGAGAAAACCTTTCCCAGGATCTGCTGGAAAGCTGTGCCAAAGGGAGACGGCGGCTCTGTTGCTACCGGATCAGTCATGTAAACCCACGTCTCCCTTTCTCAGCTCCAAGGTAAGTCCACCCTGCAGCAGCAAAGGGAAAGCCACAGCCCAGGGGGGCTCCTGGGCAGTCGCGGAGCCCCTGCTATTGGCAGGCTGGGACAGGGTGCAGGGGAGGACCCCACTGTCCCTGGGACTCCCACCAGAGTGGCAATGCTGCTGGCTTGCGGGAGCTGGGCCCCAGAACCCACGACTGGGCAGGGTGGGGCCTGGGAATAGGAAAAGGTGGGTGGGTGGGGGTTCGCCCAGAGGAAACGGGATCCTGAACACTAACACACTAGGGTGCTTGGGCTAGAGGAAGGAGGCAAATGCTCAACAGTGAACACTGGGAGCCTTTCCTCCCCCAAACTCTGATTCCTGGCCTCCTTTACACAATGCCCACTGTGGGGCGCTGTGCTGCCTCAAGTTCTGAGCAGCGGCAGGTGGGCCGACCACCCAGCCCTTCACTGCCTCCAGCTTGCAGTTCAAATGTAAGAAAGCACAGTCCATTCTTTCTTTAGACATAGCGAGTCTGGTCCTGGTTTGGTGTTTATGTCCGGGTTAACCTGAACTTTGCCTGTGGCCTGACCGTAGCTGAGGCAGGCAGAGTACCTTTCAGAGCAAGGGAGCATGCTCCAAGGAAGTGGTTCCCAGCACCAGCCAGCCCAAGACCAAAGGGCAGCACTTCTCTGACTGCAGAGACTTCGATGTGGTCATGAGCGATGTAACGGGGGGGGGTGGGGGGACTACAGGACGAGAGTTCCCGTGCCCTAACAGCCAGCAATCACCGGGGTCAGGACAAAGCAAGCCCTGCTCTGCCTCCTGTGTGACGGACGGGGGTCTGAGGACAGCTTGGGCAGGACAGGGGGACGCGCACGGCGGCATCTGGACACGGCTGTGGACACAGCTCACCAAGACCCTGGGCCAGCATAGCCGGAGGAAGAGGGATCTCCTGTGGGGCCAGTGGGGGTGCAGCCTGAGGCAAAGCCCCACATGGACGTGCGCCCTATCACAAGGGCTTTACCTCCTTGGCCTGGCAATTCTGCTGTTGGGAATTCATCGGACAGATAAACAGGTGCAAGTGCACAACCCCACGTGCGCACAGCTGAGCATCAGGCCTTGCAGCACCAGAGGCTGAGGCCAACGAAATGCCCAGGACAGGGGCTGGCTAACTGGGTAGCCGCAGAAGCAGCAGCCCTTATTTCCCAGTAGAGACAGGGTCAAGGCGACACGGCTAAACTGAGAAGGCAGGGGTCGTCCACACGTGCAGTGTAAAGGGACAAAGGGGGTCAGTGTCCACCTGTGTGTGCCTCCAGGCCAGCGGTGCAGGATGGCACCTGCCACGTGCCGGCCTGCTGACATGCTTCTGCCACCGGGACGGGGGCCTGGTGGTGGTACAGCAGGAAAGGCACACAACACTGATTTTCAGACTGGATGGATACATGACCTTTTCAAAAGCTTCAGTTAAAACAGCAAAAAGAACGGGGCACCTGGGTGGCTCAGCCGTGATGCGTCTGCCTTCGATTCAGGTCATGATCCTGGAGTCCAAGGATCAAGCCCCACATTGGGCTCCCTGTTTAGCAGGGAGCCTGCTTCTCCCTCCCCCTCTGCCCCTCACCCTGCTCTAGCATGCTCTTTCTCAAATAAAGAAATAAAATCTTTTTTAAAAATTAATTTAAAAAACAGCAGAAAGAATGAAAAATTTCCAAAACGCTCATAACAATAATCACTGGGTACGGGACCATAGATGGGCTCTGTTTTCTCTATACTCTTCTACATTTCCTAAATACCAATAACGAGCATGTATTGTCGGTGAGATCAGGAAAACCGCTAATACCAAAAAAGGATGCTAGACAAGCCACCCTCCCTGGGCTTGGATGACACGTGGTCTCGCCAGCCACAGCTCAGACCCAGCCCACCACCAGTGGGTAGCGTGGAGCCTGCCGATGGAGTGAAGCGCCGAGAAGGCCCAGGGCTGCGTGCACGGACAAGGCCCAGAGAAGAAGCCTGCACCTCAGTGCAGACTGTGCAGCAACATGTCTGGTGCTCTGAGTGGTGGCCCCTCGAGAACCAATGGTCCCGGAGCAGAAGGGCACAGCTTGCAGGGGAAGTGTCACCTGGGCACCCTCCCGAGCCCCCTCCACCACCTCCCACCCACCCTGCATACCCAGGCTCAGGGAGCAGTGGACCCTCTTAAAAGAAAAGAAGTTCTTTGCTTCTCCACAGAAAGCTGGGAACACCAATATGACTGGAACAACTGAGAGGCTCTGCTGGGTCTGCAACGCGGGCTGCCTTCCTAAACTCAGCCCCCAAACCCCAAGTCCCACGAGTGGAGGGCACCCTCTGAGCCTCAGTTTCCTCCTCAGTGAAGTGATGACAGTGACACCCATCTTAGGAGGCAGACCCAGAACTTGGCACCGTGTCACCTGATCTGTATCTCATGACTCACAAGAATTTCAGGCTCTCATGCGTGACTTCAGGCTCGGTTCAGGGGGCTGGCACTCCCAATCCTCTCACCCCCATCTCAGTGGTACAACAGGAGAACGGGCAGCAAGGCCCACGGGCCGGGGCACCACCTGTCTTACCTGTCATAAGCTTCCTTGAGGTCCCTGGCCAGCTTGCACTTGGGCAGAATGTGATGAAATGGGGACTGAGGACCATCATTTGCTGCAAGAATCAGAATACAGAGAATTTAGAGCCTCCAAAGCAAGGAAATATGCAAAGGCTAGAATGGAAAATACCTTTAAAAACAAGTCTGACTCTTGGTTTTGACTCAGATCATGATCTCAGGGTGTCGTGAGACAGAGCCCCGCATTGAGCTCCTCACTCAGCAGGGGAGCCTGCTCAAGATTCTTTCTCTCCCTCTGCCCCTCCCAACGCCTGCACTCACATGCTCTCTCTAAAATACATAAATCTTAAAACAAATAAAATTTAACTGAAAATAATCTGTGCAAACAGTTGAATTAAGATGAAACTTTGGCTGTGTTCAACTGTCTTTATATGGGAGATCTGTATGGAAACTTCACCACTGGTGCCCCCTGTCCCTGCAGCCAGTTCACCGGTGGCCCCAGACGCCCAGAGACACTTTCCGCCTGGTGAGCAGGTGCTTCCATGCCTCATCCCACTCACTCATACCAATACTATTTATTTTTATGATCAAAAGTCTTTCATTAATCCTTTCTCACTAATGCCTTAAAATATGTAGTTAAATTGAATTTGTAAAAAAAATTTCCTGTGATAGGGGTGCCCGTGTGCCTCAGTTGGTGAAGCGTCTGCCTTAAGCTTGGGTCATGATCCCAGGGTCCTGGGTTCGAGTCCCTCTGCCGCTCCCCCTGCTTGCACGCTCTTTCTCTCAAATAAATGAAATCTTAAAAAAAAAAAAAAAATTTCTGTGATAAAGTCAGACTCTAAAGAGAATTTTTTTTAAACAGCTTCTGGATTGTTATTAATCAACACATAACTGGCCAAAACATTATACATTTTGACAGCTGTCAAATATAAAAAGCAAGTTTTCACTGAAAATGCACCTGAGTGGGACAGTTCCCGTACGCCGATCACTACTTTCACTTATTGCTAGAGTTACACCGGGGTCACCTTCAAACCTGTTTCTGGTTTTCTCTTGTTTCAGAGGCGCTGACCTGAGATGGAGATGGAGTATGTCGCAAGTAGGCGTTTCTCTGTGCTTAGAGGTGTTATGGAATGCCAAAATCCACAGGGGGATCTACTGGCAAATGATACCTTTAATAATCGGCCCGTTGGTAACTCAGCTAGGTCCTCCTTCACTTCACTTGGAAGCAAGGGACTGGGAAGGGCCCACCTTGCCAGCCCCGTTCCCAGCAGCCCCTGCACACGGCCCCCCACCACAGGCCGTGGGGCAGTGCCGCTGGGAGGCGGGGCGCCGTTCGGGCTGGGGATCCATCTCCAGCATCAGTTCAGAGCTGCTCTCCAGCTGTGTCCCTTGGGGCGTCCTCCCTTCGCAGGGAAGATCACCAGACCAGCACATATGGCCTTGGTGCCTGTCTCTGCATCTGCAAACCTGGACTGGGGCCCCTGGTGCGTGTGTGGAGCAGAGAGACTCCCGCAGCGCTCACCATCAGCCACCGCGGACACCTCGTCCTGCAGCGCCAGGATCAGCTTGGCCTCTCTCGTGAGGTACTGGCAGCGGCGTTCCTCATGCTGCAGCACGGTGGCGATGCGTCGGGAAAGGGTGTGCAGACAGTTTATCACCGACGGGTCCGCATTGGCCTGCGGGAGAGGCCACGTGGGACTCAGACGGCACCCAGGCATGGCCAACCCAGGGCACAAGGAACCCTCTCCTCCTTTCCCGCACAGCCCCCTCCAGGTGCCGCCGCGGTCCCCGGCCCTGTGTCCCCTCCAAGGTCTGTCCACACAAACACAAGTGTGCTCAGCATCCCAGCTCGGGAATGGCTGCCTGCAGGGCAGCCAGAGGTGGTTCTGTGGGGCCCCCCAGCTGGTGGGGGGACACAGGCATCTCCGACAAGCAGAGATGCTGCAGGGCACCGCACCAGGGCCATCCAGGACGGCGGGGTACAAGCCGGCCTCCACTCCAGGCCAGGCAGGGGCAGCACTCGGGGGCGGCGGGGCAGCCGACCCACCTGCTGTGTGACCCCAGGCTCCCATCTGAGAACGTTCAACAGGGGCCCTCCCTCACCAGTTAGTCTGACAGAGCCTATCCAGGGCACAACCCCAGCAGTGTCTGCAGTCAGGGTGTACAGCTGACTTGGTGGGCAGGACCAGGCTTCGTGAGACTTCAACCACACAGACCCATTACACCAGGGTCACGGAGCGTAGTAAACACAAGCACTGGGCCAACTGTCTGCTGAGCACACTGTCCTCAGGAGAAGAGGCTCTTCCCAGCAGAAACAAGCCTGGCTAACAGAAGAAGTCAGCAGGCTCCAGGCCACCCCTCTCCCCACAAGCTCCCCGGGCACCCCTGTGCTAACTCTGGAACCTATCAGACGCCGCAGCGAGGCCAGGCAGGCACACCCACCCAGGCCAGGGGTGGAGCAGGCAGCTGTAGGGTCTCTGAAGATGCTCCACAGAGCAGATAACCGGCCAACCATGACTCAGTGTGTCAGGAGGCCGACAGGGCTGCTGAGTCATCCGAGGGGTGGAGGTGGGAGAAGGGAGAGGGACGCATGGTGCCACCGATTAAAACCCCTAGTACAGCCTCCCCTCCTGTTTATCTGGCAGGCAGGGCCCTTCCAGCAAGGTGTCCAGCCTTCTGGACCAAAACCCACACCAGACTCAGTGAACACCTTCATCACCTGGATTTGGAGAGATTTTCTGAACTCCTAGCAGATCTCATGTTCACAAACGGAATCCACACCTGACAACAGCATACCTGCGCTGGGGAGAGGACTAAACACCACTTTCAGGCCATGCCCATCACTGGGTAGCAATCCTGCCCCTTCATGTCAAGGACAGCCCCTCAACAATGTCCCCCACAAGACTGTGGAACTAGAGGGCCTAGGTTATAAAGCATGTGCAACTGCTTTACAACAAAATACACTTCTAGAAGACTCTGTGTCAAAATACTGTCAGCAGCAAAACAGAGGAAGGAGAATGATCGCATGCACATGGTTATTCCCTTAAAGAAGCAATCAAGTCACACCTGACAGCCTGACCCTATGCTCACGGTCCCAGTGGCTGGAACAGGACGGTGTTTTTAGTCAGATGCCCGAGCCCACCAGTTCTACATTCCCAGGCGTGCAAGGGGGTGCTCACCCAGGCGAGGCCCGATGACCCACACTGATGGGGTATGCTAGGGTATCCTGTGTGGCTTCACAGGCCAGGCATCACTCAAGGTGCCTGCAGAGCCCAAGGCTTTGTCTGGCCACAGTGAGAAAGGGACCACCTAGGACGTGCCGGCCCTAAGTGGGAACTCTTAGAATTTGCCCCACAGGTGATGTGAAACAGCAGGAAATTTAGGGGATCGCCTGTGAGACTTTTCTCGCTCCCAGAAAGTGCACCGAAATGTAGTAAGGCCTTTAGAGCAAATGTCCAATTTGCAGGCAATACACAAACAGACAGTAAGCACGATCAGATGAATGCAGACATGGACCATTCAATCGGACGAAGGGAGAAGAGAGTCCTAGACTGGAAGAGACCTATAGACACAGCCCACACACCTGTGAGGGCGAGGTTTTCAACCTGGTCCAGACAGGCCAAGGGCAAAAACTATGGCCACTAGGCACTAGCTGATACCAAATTACGGCAAACTTTATCAGGTGTGAAAGGGTATCACGGTAGAAGATAAATGTTCCTATTTCACAGAGATGCCACCCGAAGTACATAGAAATGAGCAGACATGAGGTCTGGGACTTGTCCTGAAACACCTGAGAAGCCAGGGTGTCCCGGTGACGGCAAGGGGACATCAGAGACGGGTGTATGAGGTTAATCAAACTATCGTCACTAGTTGGGGATTTGTTTAAAACTATTCAAAGTGAAAAGTAAAAAAAAGTATATGTTTTTAATGTGACTATTAAAAAGGAGAAAATAACTTCCTACCCTAAAAATATCAGCGCTTTACATTATTTAAAACTCCCCCCCCACCCCCCCCCCACCCCACCTTCAACATCATGGCCCCTTGCTACTTGAAGTCCTGCGCTACCTTGTTTCTTACTGCAGCAATCCACCCTCCTCCTCCAGGTTCTGGCCTCGCCCCCAAGCCTCACCTTCAAAAGCCACAGGCTGGGCTACATAGTAACTACCACCCTGTCTCATCAGCCCCCAGCTGCTGGACACAGGCACTGTTTCCAGCCTGGTTATTATCATAAAGGTCTCCCTACAACCCTAAAATCCGCTTGTTTTCTTGACAGCTGTACCCAGGGGTGTCAGACATGCTGCTGTTGAACGCTGTTCCCGAGACCAGGGCCTGCCTGCAGGGTGGGGCCGCAGCAGCTTCTCAAGGCCACCCACCGGGACAGCCTTCACCAGGATTGTCGGGGCTGTTTCTTACTTAACGGACCACTCTCTCTGGGTGTCTGCAGTATGTCATTTTAGAAGTCATGCCCTGTACTATTTACACTATGAAAATCCCAAGACTGTAAAAGTCAAGGTCTCCACTTGGAACCGCACACCCCAGGGACAGCTGCTGTTAACCCATCACTTTGTCTTAACGCGGCTCCTTATTTATCAGCAAGGTAGGCCAGTTTTAAAAATTAGCTCCGGGCGCCTGGGTGGCTCAGATGGTTGAGCGTCTGCCTTCGGCTCGGGTCATGATCCCAGGGTCCTGGGATCGAGTCCCGCATCGGGCTCCCTGCTTAGCGGGAAGCCTGCTTCTCCCTCTGCTTCTCTCTCTCTCTCTCTGTGTCTCTCATGAATAAATAAATAAAATCTTAAATAAATAAATAAATAAAAATAAAAATTAGCTCCATTCCAAAGAACCTTTTCTCTGGCATCATTTTGGTTTTGAGCCGTTCACAGTGAATGTGGTCTTCTCTCAAGAGAAAAGCACCTCGAGACTTAGAATGACACCCAATTTTACCAGCGTCCTCTGCTTAGTGTCATTTCGGCCACTCTTAAGGCTTTCAGAGCACACACTGCTCCTCGTCACGGAGGCCAGTCACTCTGTCTGGGACACTTCTGTGAAAAGCCATCATGCAGATCACATGTGCCCAGCCAGAAAGAACTACTGAGTATTTTGGCACAAACAGGTAGTGGGACAGTTCAGAGGAATTCCGTTATGTAACAGTCACCAAATATAAATTTCCTAGGCAATTCAAAGTCCTTTCATAATATGAGTGAGTCTTTACCCAGGGATGCTTTTTATGTTTATTTAGATCCCTGATATTTTGACAGCTTCATTGAAAAGAAATCTCCTCTAACACAACTTCAGACAGTCTGGGAACTGCCCGAAGAAACTATCAGCTTAATCATTAAAAACAAAATGGAAAGCAACAAGTGCTGGTGAGGAGGTAGGTACGCTGGAACGCTCACACACTGCTGGTGGGGAGGAAAGATGGTGCAGCCACCGTGGGAAGCAGTCTGGCAGCTCCTCAACAGGACCCTGGAATTCCACTCCTAGGTGTATACCCAAGGGACATGAAAACATGTGTCCACACAAACATTTGGACACAAATGTCCGTAACAGCATTGGTCATAATACTGTACTGATGAACATACATCGTTCATAATGGCCAAACTGCAGAGACAACACAAACGTTCATCAACAGATGATGCACAATCTGTGGTCCACCCGTACAAGAGAATACGGTTCTGCCACAAAAAGGAATGAAGTCCGGATACATGCTACCACATGGATGAACTAAGTGACAGCAGACAGACACCAAAGGTCACATAGTGTAGAATCCAATCTCTATGAAAATGCGGAATAGGTAAATCCACAGAAGGAAAGCAAACTGGTGGTTTCCAGGGGCTGGGAGAGGAGAGGAAATGAGGAATAAATGGTCTCCTTTTGGGGCAATGAAACGTTCTGGAACTGACAGTGGTGAGAGTTACACAACATTGCTCCTAAAGCCACTGAACCGTACACTACAAAATGGTTAAAATGGTAAATACTACGTGTATTTTATTTAGAAAACACAGTATGGGTAGACTCTTGCAGGACCCCAGGAGGGGCCTGGCAACAGCTGGGCAGTCTGAGCTCTGAGCCAATGACACAGTCACCAGAAGTGAGGGGCTGCTACTCTCCCCGGACCCTCCTCCCCGATCTACCAGGGCTCTTCAGCCATCTGTACACTCGCTCACCCTCAGTGCAAACACCACATTAAAAAGAATCATGGTGGGAGCTTCCCTCTTCGGAGATGGATCTGTTTTGGAAACCTAGAAAAGAAATACATTCTAATGAGTGAGAGCCACCACATCCCAAGAAATCCTGTTTAGTGCTATCCATCAGGCATGGGGAGAGGTTCCAGAATATAGCCAACCCAGAGAAAAACAGAGCCCTAGGGTCTTTGAGAAGTGATCACTGCCTCTGTATGGGCAAGCACAGGCAGCACAGACGGAGACACGGGTGAGACTAGAGTGGGAGGGTCAGCGCTATAACCCAAAGTGACAAGACTACCCCAGTCAATGGGAGTGAGCTGAGGTGCCCCCGCGAGACAAGATGGGGAGAGGCTCGAGCAGATGGGGTATTCTCTGCCCAGACTCTCCCTCCCCCACTGCTGTTTTCAGTGTCCACCTGGGTCCTCTGTCTCCGCCAGGTATGGCAACCACTCAGGACGATTAAGAGACAGGATAATGCTCAGAGCCAGCAGAGACCAAGCTGCTGCTCCAGCATCCAGCCACCGCACGTCACCAACACCAAGCTGAATACGTGTTGCCACCAGGGGGCATGGGAGTGTGCGTGAGGGGGTGGTGGCCACATCTCTCTGGGCCATCCCAAGCAGGCTCTTTACCATCTCTGCCTGTCACTCCAGTTTGGTAGGGTATGACTCCTGGCAGGATGTCAAATCTCCCCTCTGTCACCCAGACGTCAGCCGTACAGACTGAGCTCTGTCTGCAGGGGCCTTGGTAAAGAGGAAGGAGCCGCCCATGGGGCCCAGTGCACCCAGCCATGGCCTGATGTCCTGGCATCTCCAACTGCCTCAGAAGCTCCTTCCACGGGCATATTCATGGATAAGATTTGAGGACTGCAATTTCTGGATCATATAAATGGAGCTAAATCTTATGCCATCTTATCAAAGCCCTGATTGTACTGTGTGCAAAGGACTGACTAGCAGGTTCTGGTGTCAAATTCCCTTGGGTAACAGTGCATTCAATCTTGTTAAAACCCCTCAATACTGTAACAATTTCATTCATCACAGAATGCACATACAGGGTTTAGCACAATAGTAAGAACTAAATTAATCATATTTGCTATGTCATCATTTAATAAGCAAGAAAAAATACTTGCACCACTTTAGAAACAGATGTCCTAGATATAAAGGGGAAGGTGGCAGTCAGGAGAGACCCAGGATGCAAAGAGCAAAAGCCAGGGGCAGGGATTGAACCCACGGGAGACCTATGGGGACATGTAGGTGATTGTATGCATGGACACACGCACGGGGTCAGATATATGGCACGATTCGATGGCTGCCTTCACCAGAGCCAGTGTGAGCCACGGCTCCCCGAGGGCCCCAGGGTCAGGATAGGCCATGCCTTCCCAGGGAGGGCCATACCTGCCCAGGGAGAACCTTACCTGCCCAGGGAGGGCCATACCTGTCCCAGAAAGAACCTCACCAGCCCCTAGAGAACCCCACCAGCCCCTGGAAGAACCCCACCTGTCCCAGGGAGAACCCCACCTGTCCCAGGGAGAACCTCACCTGCCCCAGGGAGAGCCCCACCTGCCCAGGGAGAACCTCCCCTGCCCAGGGAGAACCTCACCTGTCCCAGGGAGAACCTCAGGGGCTCAGGGAGAGCCCCACCTGCCCAGGGAGAACCTCACCTGCTCAGGGAGAGCCCTACCTGCCCAGGAAGAACCTCACCTGCCCAGGGAGAACCTCACCTGTCCCAGGGAGAACCTCACCTGCCTCAGGGAGAACCTCACCTGTCCCAAGAAGAACCTCACCTGTCCCAGGAAGAACCTCACCTGCCCCAGGGAGAACCTCACCTGCCCCAGGGAGAACCTCACCTGCCCAGGAAGAACCTCACCTGCCCCAGGGAGAACCTCACCTGCCCAGGGAGAACATCACCGTCCCAAGAAGAACCTCACCTGCCCAGGAAGAACCTCACCTGCCCCAGGGAGAACCCCACCTGCCCAGGAAGAACCTCACCTGTCCCAGGAAGAACTTCACCTGCCCCAGGGAGAGCCCCACCTGCCCAGGGAGGGCCATACCTGCCCCAGAGCATGCTGCAGCAGTGTCGGGTGCCCAACAAACCGCACGTTATCAATCTTCAGTTCAAATTTTTGGCCACACATTTCAGACTTGGTTGCCAAAATTGTTGCCAGAATGACATCCGAAAACCTTAAAATTAAAAAAAGGCAGAGTGGAAGTAAGTAAACAAAGTGCCACAGTACCATGCCCACCTGCCCTCAGAGGGGAAAGGTCTCAGGACATGGCAGTACCGTGCGTGGAGTGCTCTACCCCCACTGCGGATCTGGATCAATTGCCCTTCTGAAGCGATCCCCAAGACTGGGGACATAAAATCACCAGAATTACAAGGTAAAAGGCATGAGAAGCATAGACTGAAGGCACATGCTGTCATTTCTTGGCATGCTCTATGAAATTCAGGAGAGAGAACGAATTGCAGTTTGCTTTCAAAGGGAGGACAACAGCTGGAGCCGGCACCGTCCTGAGGGCCACTCGTTAAGGCGCACAGGTGTGGGGAGGGGTCTCCTGACGGCCCGGGTTTGCCAGGCTGCACCGCTCCACCCCCAGGTGAGTAAAGGACAATACTAACTATAGTGTGCTCATCACCTTCCTCATGGCACGGCTGCCCGGTCGTTCCCTTACGCTCAACATTTCAACCTTCTAGTTCTTACTGGGGAAACCTTTAAGATGTGCAAAATGTGCAGAACCAGAGACACGATACAAAGGTGGGGATGCACAGGACTGGATGCCATGGAAAAGCAGGCATGGCTGTGGTGGGACAGCAGATCTGGCTACGATCTCTGTAAAACTGTAGAGCTCACCCCCATTCAAGATGCAGCTGTGCACTTATGTTTCCCCACTAGCAACCCTGCTCCTTCCTGCCCAAGGGGATCCAGATAAGCGAGAGTCACCACAGGGAGGAGGGCCGGGGGTGCAGTGTGGACTCTTATCTCGGAGCCCAGGCTCCAGGGGCCTCCACTCTAGAAACACTGATGTGCTGTGTCTGATCAGGAGCCAGGAAGAGACAAGTCCTGTGCTCATTTCTCCACCTGGGAAAGCATCTCTAACACCCAGGTCGAAGGGCACACTGTGTGGGGGAAGGTGGCTCCAGCTCCTTCAAGGCCACGCTCTGCCCGAAGAGGCCAATGAGGACAGACACTCCAGGGTGCATCCTGGGCCTTCACTGAGGAGCTCCGGTGAATCAGGGACCACACCAGATGTTTCTCTTCTAAAGGAGCTGGCTGTGGGGGAGGGCGGCAATGAACACCCTAACACTCCAAAAGGGAAGGTCCTGCTGCAGACTGCGGCTTCAGTTCAACTCTGAAATAGCAAATGACTTGGACATTAAGTGATCTAGGAGGGGGTCGTGGCTCTGGGCCCCTTAGACTTGGCAGGGCTCAATGTCTAATGTAAGAGAGGTAACTTAGAACCAGCCTGGAGCAAGAACCTCACTGTGGTCAACCAGCACACGGACAAAAGCGAGACAGGCAGCTATGGGACTCTTCCCAAGCCTCTCCGCTAGACAGCCGGGGAGCCTAGCACTGCCAAGGGGGGCTGGTCATGCTGGCTTCCAGCTGTCCCCTAGGATCAACATGGTCATCTCGGTGTCCTTGGTCACTCTGTGGTCCCCAAACAAACCAGATACAGGGGTCTGGGTCAAAACGGGCTGCCTTGCGTCCTGTATAGTCAGGAATGCAGCTGGACCTTCTGATACCAATGTTGTCAGAGACATTCTGGGAAACTCGGGACCCACAGCTCAAGCCCTTGGCTGCCCAATGTGGGTCACTCCTTCCCAGGAATACTGCTCTCTAGAGTGAATAAACCAGAGATGGAAGATTCCAGAGTCTTAGACAGGAGGCTTTACATGCTTTCTTCAAAAACTCTAAATGGCTCACCCCACCCTGTAACTCCCATCTGAGGGATACAGTGATGGTGAGGGCGGGCTCAGGATGATAAAACCCTACTAAACACTTCTGCTCTAGTAACTGATCCAGTGCCAACATTCCATACCCTATCTCAACAAACACGACCCCTCCACTCTGTCACCCAGTGATACAAGGGATACAAAGATGGCGGAGAGAAAAACAACTTCCTACCATTCCAGAGGTTCACTTTTTCTTGTGATATGAAAAATCTCCACTAAAAACCTCTGCTCCGCCATGAAGAGCCATAGACGGGCCTCAGCCACGGCCTTTAGCCACCAGTCCAGGAACCTAAGTTTGGCTGTGAGATGAGCCCTGAGATTCAGAGGCCAACAGTAGTGGCCCAGTTCACGTTTATAAATACCCAGATCCAAGAGGTACCCTTCCAAGAGCCAAATAAAAAACACTTCCCCCTCTGGGTCCAGAAAGGACAGAGCAGAGGGGGCCAGCTTGAGAGCCATGTACTGCTGACGTTAAAAGCCACACTGCCCTAGGTGGCCATCAGGGAGGCCTCTCTGGGGTGGCCCGCGGGGTGGTGTTCAGCTGCTCTGCTCTATGAGCAGTCTGACCCACACAGAAATCCACTCACTGTAGCCTGGTATTACACACTTATGGTAAAAAAATACCTGAGTGGCTTATACTTTCTGTACTGTGTCTGCTGACATCAGACACACAAAGTCACAGAGTTCTATCATGAGATTTGGGGGAAGGGGATATAACTGATAGAAACAGCAAAGTAAAACAAAAACGAGGGACAGTATTTGTTTCCAAAATTTACAAAAATCCTTTTCCCTTGTTTTGAAGATAAAAGGCCCGGTAAATATGTTGCAACACAATAAAATAGCTGTTATAAAAACTAATATTCCTGGAATAACTTTCAAATTAAAAAAAAATAAAAGCATTTGAGATGAACCAGCCCAGTTGAAAAACAGGCAAGACTTTCCATTCCTGCTGGGATATTCAGGAACGGGCTTTTTCTAGGGCTTGGCCAGGAAAAAAAAAAAAGGAGGAAGAGACAGCAATGGAAGGGAACTCCACTCCACTCCCTCCTGTTTTTTTTTGGGGGGGGCTCACAGATGCTCCAAGCACCTCCAACACCCAGGGGGGTTGCCCCATCAGGGGCACAAAGGGTATCACAGTATCCACACCCTTCTGGAGAAGTGCCATATAATCTCCATGGGAACATTTTTGCCTCTAATGGGCACACACAACGGCATCTAAGTCCAAGCCTCACATTTAACATCTGGCCCTTGGGAGAGGCCTCCTATAACTCCTCTGAGAAATGAAGGCAAGAAGCAACGATCAAGGGTCTCTCTAGGGGGAAGCTGGCTAGGGAGACAGGGAGCCCTGTTCTCGCTTGCCTACCACCTTCCTGAGGCCACCGGTGCCTGCCTGGAGGAGGGGCGGTCTGTGTGCACGCCTGGCTCCAGAAGTCTCCCTGGCGTCAGCCAACCTTGCCTTGGCCTCCCAGGTAATGTGGAATAGCTGAGTAACTCCAGGTGGAGAAAGGGCAGGGGCCATGGGAAGCCGGGGCACTCGTGGGGGGATCGGGCAGTGAGGACCGAGCCAGAGCCTGTGTGCCTCGTTAGTCATTCTTCAACACTGAGGGCAATCAGGAGTTAAGCACAATTACAAGAGAAGGCAGCAGGAATCAAGACAGAAAGGTGGTGGAGAAGTGTCGGTCTTACCCTGCAACCAATCGCTCATCGGTTGGAGGACATGGCTCGCTGGAATGGGAACAGGACCATCAAGACCAAACAAACACACTGATTTTAAAAATCACGAATAGTTACAAGGCTGTTTTATTAAAACAGTATTAAAGTCTAGCACAAGTACTACCATAAGCATTAACTGCTGAGGGCAAGGCTAAGCAACTTACCGGACAAGAAAGAAGATACAGACAATTGCCAAGTTGAAGACTTACCAGACTTTTCTCACGAAAGCTTAAGTTCCCACATGTAAACAGAGCCTGGGCACAACTGAGAGCCAATTTTCAGAAGCAAGAGCAAGGCTGGAAGACCTGGGTCAGAGCCCAGCACCACACATATTAGCTGGACACCCATGCACAAGCATTTTAGTCTTTCTGACAAAACCGTCTCTGAGATCCCGTGAGATCCCCGTACGGAGCTTCAACCCTTGAGGTACTGTGATTGCCTGCACACCCAAACTCGCCGAGCCTTTGCTCCGCACAGGACCACAGGCCCTCTGGCAGCAAGGAGGCTGTGGCACCCATGCACATGCTATGCCACACCCGCGCACTGTGCAACTTTAGTTCTGCAGAGAGTACGTTTAGAAGAGTCAAGCTACTCTACAGAGTGTTCTGGGACAGTCCCGGAATCTAGGAAACAGAGAGCAGGCCAGACCCCAGAGGGGGAACAGCACTGGAGGGACGAGAGCCTACCACGACCCCGTGCCATGACCACCGGGCTGCCCTGCTGCTCCCCACAGCTCTCACCGAGAAATATATACCACAGACCCACAGGACAGAAGCACACAGCCAAGAGCCCCTTTTTCAACAGCTCCCGAACGTCAGCTCATCAGTGTCCACAGTATGAAAGGGGGAAGGTGTTCTGTGGACCTTCCCAAGATCACCCAGAAAGTCAGAATCCCTAGAGGCTCAAGTGCAACTCCTCCAACTTTTATCTCCTACAACCAACAGGTCACAACAAAACCCCTCTACTTTCCAAAGGGAAGAAGCGTGTGGGGCTTCCGAGTATCAGCAGTGCTCTTTTCCATACCAGGCTGTGGAGGTGACGTGTCAAACGCCCCTGGCATGTGTCATGAACTTGTGTCTGCCCTTGTGTGGGAGGCAGAGCCCCCAGCAAGCACTCTCACCAAGACACAGATGTTCCCATGATACCAGACCTGGGAGGGGAGGCAGAGGTGCCTTGCCACCCTCAGGCATCTTAAGACACCCAAACTGAGGCTCATGGTACGAGGAACATGCCCAAGACTATACACTATAGGTGCAAAATGAGAGTCACACCCAAAATCCAACCCTGTACTTGTCCCAGCACACTGTCAGCCTGCATGCACCAGAGCGGACGCACCAGTGTACTTACTGGCTGGGCCAGGAAAGGGGTGGGGGATGCCCAAGCTTGGGGACAGCACTGCTTATCCACCTTCTGGGCACTGACCCCAGCTCTAGGAAATAGGGGCTCCTTCCTTCCTTCCCCTTTCCTTCCTTCCTTCTTTCCTTCCTTCCTTTGCCTTCCTTCCTTCCTTCCTTGACTATTTATTTGAAAGAAAGAGAGAGAGAGCACAAGCAGGGGGAGCAGCAGAGGGAGAGGGAGAAGCAGACTTCCCGCTGATCAGGGAGCCCGACATGGGGCTCGCTCCCAGGACCCTGGGATCATGACCTGAGCCGAAGGCAGACGCTTCACCGAGCCACCTTTCTAACACATGGCCACACACATGCTAGCAGAAGCAAAGCTGTCAAGAGAGGCCTGGTGGAGCCCCGTGCACCTGGAGGAGAGGACTAGCTATGTGCCAGTTTGCACCCTGGCACGCCTAGCCGAGGTTCCCATCTGGCTGAAGGTGTGAATGTGCCCCAAAGCTGAATCCACTGCTTAGAGAAAGGTGGTCAAGCCTGAGGAAGGCAGGAGTGCCATCTGATTCCACTGCCCCACAGGGAATTTAACAATGCTGAGAATTTAAAGGTGTGGACAAAAATCTTTCACACTTCCAAGGTCTTCTGGATGGTATCTAGAGTAAAATGATTTCTGAGTGTTTTGAAATGAAGTTGACTCTTCTTCAAGCTACCATCTTCTTCTCTGAGATTGTGCCCAAAACACTCCACGTTGGGAGGGATAGTGCCAGCGACAGCGTTTGTGACTGATACCAGGCTTTCTCCAGGACCTCTCCTGACGGTTTTTCCCCTGCTGGTGTGGCAGATGCATAATGCTATTAAGCATGACCTCCCCAGGGGCACCTGGGTGGCTCTGTCGGTGAAGCGTCTGCCTTCAGCTCAGGTCATGATCCCAGGGTCCTGGGATCAAGTCCCACCTCAGGCTCCCTGCTCAGCGGGAAGCCTGCTTCTCCCTCTCCTTCTGTCGCTTCCCCTGCTTGCGCTCTCTCTCTGTGTCAAACAAATAAATAAAATCTTAAAAAAAAAAAAAAGAGCATGAGCTCCCTGGTCCCCAGCACTCATCCAACAGGAGCACTACAGCTTTTCTACATTTGAACTTCAAGCCTTAAAGACAATGAACAATATCCATTTTCTTCCCTTCCTACTGAATTCTATAAGAGGCTTTTTTAATAAAAGGGTTAAAAAAACCCTGCCAGTTAATTCTTATACCCTGAAGCATAACATCTTGATTCACCTTTAGAAGCAGCACACGCTCTAAGACGGTGTTGTCCAACAGAACCTCCTACTGCAAATCTGAGCCGTTCAGTGCGGCAGCCACCAGTCACCTGCGGCCCGAGCACCTGAAATGCAGCTGGTGCAAGGAGGAACTGAATTTCATCTAAGGTCATTTCTATTTAAATGGTGACTTTAATACCGGGCAGCACAGCCCTGCATCCTCACTTCTCTAGGGCAGCGTCCATCTACCACCACACTCAGAAGTTGCACAACTGGCCTGTTAACATGGCTTCAGTCTGCCAAGACAACGAGCAAGAACATTCTGCTGGTTCCCAAAGAAAAGCACCTTTGAGAGGACCATCGAGGACAACCCTGTACTACCCCAAGAAGATGTCTGAGCCATGGCACGGCTCCCCCAGGCGTCAGAGGCTTGGCAGGCCAATGTGACGAAATACAGCTGGGCACTCAGAGGTATTAACCTGTATCTCTGACACAGGGGCAGGTGGGGAGTGGGATCGTCAGATGCTATAATGTGCCACAATTACCACAGGAAGTAATTCTTAAATTTAATGAAAAAGAGAGTATGGAGAACCGGCTCTTCTTAGTGAACAGCGTATCTGTGATACCCTGATAGACCCATAATGTCTTGCTCCCTTCCCATGGTTTTTCCTCTTCTTTACGCTAAATATTGAAATAACTCCCTAAAAACATTCTCTTAGTCTTTTATTATAAGCCTCTGAGAGTTAACTGCAGGAGTCATGTGCTGCCAGCCTCCTAGGAAACCCACATAGACTGTTCCAAGAGCACTTTCTGCATTTTCAGCAGCCTGAGCCTCCCATCTGTGGAGCCCGGAGAACGGCAGGCAGGGAACCAGCCCTGCTCTAAAGGAATCTATGCCACAGGTGGAGGACAAAATGCACCCATCCCATGGGCAGGGGCAAAAAGCTTTCTATGCACCTGGAACAAACAAGAGTTTGCTCCAAGTGGCCGACCTCAGAGGACAAGGTGACCACAGCTTCTACATCAAGCAGAACAACCCATGGATGTCCAACAGTCCCTCACACCCCCTACCCCGCCCCCCTGCTGGTCTCTCCTTCAAAGCTTGCTGCCCTGAGAGACAGTCACTGGTCATGCCAGAGGCCCCGATATCCTCACAAGAAAGGATAAAAACCACACTCGTGGAACTGCATAATACCATGGCAGGTATGGTGCCTTGTCAAGAGAACTGAGGGAGGCTGTACTCCATGGCACTCCATGCGAAGTTCACTCCATGGCAAAGGCCCAGGTGGGAGCCTCAGCTCTGCGGCCACGGGACGGTGGAGGCTGAGTCCTTTCCCTCACTCAGGCCCCAGCTGTGTTTAGAGGCACCCAGGACAGGCAGTTTACAATCCTTCCTCCTTCAACTGGGCTTGTGTTACCATTTACTAAGCTTTAAAAAAACATAAGGCAGAAGTAGTCATGTGTGATGTTTGCCACCCTGATAGCACGTCCCAGAAAAAGCAGGGGGAGCATACACAGGAAGGAACAAGACCTGCCTTTCATCTATGCCCTAAAAGAGCAAGGGTCACATCAGCCCTGGCTCTCAGCCCACAGCACCACCTGAACAGGCTGCGCTGCACCCAGGCCCCTCCATGTGACCTCTGGGCACATGCCTGAGGAGTCGGGTCTGAGGACAGCACCGGGGTCTGCTTTCCCCCGTTCCTCTCACAGAAGACAAACGTTCTCTCTGGCCTCGTCTGTTCTCCAGTCTGTTTTACCAACCAACCAGTTCCATAGCTGGAACATGCGACCACACTATGCAGCAAGTCAGGCATTGGCAACACAATTCCCAGCTCTGCAAAACCTGAAACACCCACCAAATGGAAAAAAAGGACACCAGGTTTCTCACGGGAGAAAACCTCTGGGTCAACAGGCCTGGGGGCAGGACTAGCCCCATCGCAGCGTGACTGCAAAGCCCTTACCTGGAATCACCATCCTGGTCGTCCGCATGGTCTCCAGTGTTGTTGACGGCATATCTGCTACGAGGCTTATCTGAGTGAGGGCAAAAAGGGGAGAGTGGCTGAGAAATCAGGATCCGTCCACCTACCGGGGGATGGTGGATGCATTAAAAGTGATGGAGTCTAAAATGTGGTATATATACACAATGGCCATAAAAAGGAACGGAGTTCTGATACATGTTAGAACATGGAGAACTTGAAAACATTATGCTAGGTGAAGGAAACCAGACACAAAAAGACAAATACTACACCTATATGAAATATCTGCAGTGGCGGGACGCCTGGGTGGCTCAGTTGGTTAAGCAACTGCCTTCAGCTCAGGTCATGATCCTGGAGTCCCGGGATTGAGTCCCACATCGGGCTCCCTGCTCGGCAGGGAGTCTGCTTCTCCCTCTGACCCTCCCCCCTCTCATGCTCTCTCTCTCTCATTCTCTCTCTCAAATAAATAAATAAAAATTAAAATTAAAAAAAAAGAAATATCTGCAGTGGGCAAACTCAGAGAGACAGAAAACAGATTAGAGGTTACCAGAGACTGAGAACAGAGGAAACGGGGTTATTGCTTAATGATTACAAATTTCAGTTTGGGGTGATGAAAAATTCTGGAACTACACAGTGATGATAGTTGCATAACAGCAAATTAATTATGGTGAATGTAACTGATGTTACTGAATTGTAAACTTAAAAATGGTTAAAATGGTCAATTTTATGTTATATATTTTTTACCATAACAAAAATTTTCTCAAAAAAGTTATGGTTTCCAGGGTGACTGGATGGCTCAGTCAGTGAAGTGACCAACTCTTGGTTTCAGCTCAGGTCATGATCTCACTGTCCTGAGATTGCTCCATGCTCAGCGGGGAGTCCACCTGAAGATTCTCTCCCTCCGCCCCTCCCTCCCTTCCCATGCTCACGCCCTCTACCAAATAATTTTTTTAAAGATTTTATTTACTTATTTGAGAGAAAGAGTGAGCTAGAGAAAGCACACAAGCAGGGGGAGGAGCAGAGGGAGAGGGAGAAGCAGACTCCACTGAGCAGGGAGCCCCACAGCCCCGGGCCTTGATCCCAGATCCCAGGGATCATGACCTGAGCCGAGGCAGACACTTAACCAACTGAGCCACCCAGGCACCCCATCAAATAAATAAGTGTTTTTTAAAAAGTTATATTTTCTAAGAAGTTATGATAACAGCAAATGTTTTTGCTAGTTTTTTTTTTTTTAAAAAAAGGATTACACATATGCACACACACAGACCCTCTCAGTATATGATGACAACTAGGTCAGAAAAAGCATAGGCAAAAGAAAGAATTTTTTTTTTTAAAGATTTATTTATTTATTTATTCATGAGAGACAGAGAGAGAGAGAGGCAGAGGCAGAGGGAGAACCAGGGTCCCTGCGGAGCAGGGAGCCCGATGCGGGACTCGATCCCAGGACGCTGGGATCATGACCTGAGCCGAAGGTAGACGCTTAACCGACTGAGCCACCCAGGCAACCCGCAAAAGAAAGAATTTTTAAATGTCCATATGCCAATATCCTTCACATACCTTACCAGAGTAATAAAGACCCTGGGATGAACTTAAGAAGTTCATCACAGGCAAGAGGTCCATGAGGAAAATCAGAAACGCTAGCAAGGGAGACATGAACAAAAAGAAGACATGCTATGCCCTTGAGTAGGGGGGATGAACACAAAGATGCCAGTTGTTCCCCGTTAACCCATCCATTTAACATGACTCTCACAACGACATCAACAGTTTGGGAGTAGGGCCCAATACATTCAGTACTAATAATGTTCCAAGGGAACAGTAAGCACAAACAGCCTGGATAATGCTGAAAAAGAGAAGTAATGGTAAGTGACTAATCCTATCTGAAAGTATAACACAGTGTAAAGTTACAGTAATTCACCGGTGCAGAACCCACATCATTGGGAGAAATAAGAAAGGTCAAAATAAACTCAAATAAACATGGAATTTAGTGTATGATAAAGGAGAAGAATCAATCAGGGAGGGAAGAGAAAATTATGGTGGCTCCTGAACCAATCACTCTGCAGCGGTGGGGCCCCACGTCCCCACACCCCTCCTCACTCAGCACAGCACCTGCTCACAGCGCTCCTGGACATGCACAAACAACTCTTCCAAGTGTGAAGAAGACACCAACTCCTAGCAGGAGCCTCCACCTTACACAAGATAAACACATTTAAAAAAACAAGATAATAGGGGCGCCTGGGTGGCTCGGTCGTTAAGCATCGGCCTTCCGCTTGGGTCATGATCCCAGGGCTCTGGGATCAAGCCCCACATCGGGCTCCCCACTCAGCGGGAAGCCTGCTTCTCCCTCTCCCACTCCCCTGCTTGTGTTCCTGCTCTTGCTATCTCTCTGTCAAATAAATAAAGTCTAAAAAAAAAAAAAAACCCCAAGATAATAAATAGGAGAAAGGAAAACTCGAGAGTCTCTTGGTTCTTTTTGTTCATAATCTTGGAGAGCAGAAGGCCTTCCTACGTTTAACAAAACTCAGACACCACAAAAGAACAGAATAAAAACTTGACTCCATAAAACTAAAACTCTATGTAGCAAGAACTTCACAGAGGCAAACTGGCTAAGAACATACGGCTTTGTCACAAAGGCCTATTTTTACCCTAGATATATAAAGAGCCCCTTCAAATCTATAGGGAAAAACTCAACCCATGATGAAATTAGGCGAAGGTTATGAGTAAACTGTACACTAAAAAGGAAATCCAAATAGCTCTGAAAAGAGGAAAATATGCTCACTCTCAGTCATAACACACATGTGCATCAAAACTACTTTCAGGACACCTGGGTGGCTCAATTGGTTAAGCGTCCAACTCTTGAGTTCGGCTCAGGTCATGCTCTCAGGGTCGTGAGATCGAGCCCTGCATTGGGCTCCATGCTGAACACAGAGCCTGCTTGGGGTTCTCTCTCCCTCTGCCCCCCTCCCCCCACCCCCACTGCATGCCCACTCGCTCACGTGCCATCTCTCTCCCCCTCTCTCAAAACACAAAACAAAAACCCAGAAAACCACTTTCAGACATAACTTTTCACCCATCTCATTAACAAAGATAGAAAAATCTGATTTACTAAAAATAAGTATGTTCGTTATCCCCTAGATCCAACCATCCCACTTCGGGGAATTGATCCCATATTCTGAAAAATGATACTGTATACAGCAAAGACATTCACACTGTTTGTATTAGCCAAAGTTTGGAAGCAACTTAAATGCCCATCAACAGAGAGACTAAATAAATAAATCACAGTATGTTCATCCCATGATTCTGATCGTGATTCCAAATCTATATCCAAGATGTAAAGTGAATATGGAAACAACAGAGTAGAACCGTGTGTATCATGTGTTCACTTCTGCTTAGAAAATAAAGCACGTGGGTGTGCCTGGCTGGCTCAGTCGGAAGAGCATGGGACGCCTGACCTCAGGGTCCTGGGTTCAAGCCCCACATGGGGTGTAGCAATCACTAAAAATAAAACTTTTTAAAAAGCACATAATTTTAAAAAGAAAAGAAAATGTGTGAGACGCCTGGGTGGCTCAGATGGTTAAGCGTCTGCCTTCGGCTCAGGTCACGATCCCAGGGTCCTGGGATCGAGTCCCGCATCGGGCTCCCTGCTAGGCAGGGACCCTGCTTCTCCCTCTGCCTCTCTCTCTCTCTCTCTCTGACTCTCATGAAGAAAGAAAAGAAAAGAAAAGAAAGAAGAAAGAAAGAAAAAAGAAAAAGAAAGAAGAAAAGAAAATGTGTACACATGCTTGTATTTACACGGAAGGTTCTGGGAAAACGCACAGGAAAATGGTAACAGCACCTGCCCGTACAAGGAAAAAGGAGTGGCTGGGGTTCAACGGTGGGAAAGGACGTTCCTTTCATCTACACCCCTTTGTACCTTTAAAACTGTGTCCCACGCTAACAAATCTAAAAGTAATTTTAAAACAAAACATAAATGAGGAACTGCACCTTCATAATTGTGAAAAAGTGCGAGTAACCTAAGCGTCTGTCCCGAGGGAAAGGGTATGTGAGTGACGGGGGTCTTTTTATACACTGAAAGTGCTCAAGGAAAAGAGAGCGCCTGCAGAACAATACATTCTATACGTAGCTGCACGAAGGGGACAAGTGCCAAAAGGGCAGGTGGTTACCCCCGCGATGGCGAAGGAGCAGAACTGGGGGGGGGGGGGGGGGAGTCCGAAGAACACTTGACCTGAATCTGTACTTTCACATTTTTTTCAAGCTGAATACATTCACACGATGCTTATATACATTCTTAAAGTGCTGGAGACATGGCTGAATGTTGGCAACAGTGGCTTGGGCATGTTGAATTACGAGGGATTTTTCTCTGGTTTTAATTTTCCGTACTTTCCAAATACTCTGCATGGAGCAGGCATCGGCTACATCCTCGGGAAAAGAAGAAAGTCAAGGACTTCCATTTGAACGTGCGAGGCGGGGAGGGCAGGGGGTCTCCGCCCGCGCTCACTTACTTGTCTGGGACGCCGGGTGCTCCTGGCTTCTCTGGAAGGGGTACCTGAACAGCAGCTTATTGCCCCTGCTGCCCGAGCTCACCAGAATCACGCTGATGGGGCTGGTGTTGTCGCCCATCCTGCCGTGGGCGGAGGCGGGCGGGGGGCCCCCCGAGGAGGACGGGCCCGGCCCGGGTGGGGACGGGGAGGGGCCGGAGGGGGCGGAGGGGGCCGGGACCGGGTGGGGCCGGGGACGGGGAGGGACACGGAGAGGGCCGGAGGGGCGGAGGCGGGCCGGGGGCCTGAGGAGGACCGGCCGGGACCGGGTGGGGACGGGGAGGGACACGGAGGGGGCCGGAGGGGGCGGAGGCGGGCCGGGGGCCCCGAGGAGGATGCGCCGGGGGCGGGAGGAGGAGAACCTGAGGAGGATGAGCCGGAGGGCGGGAGGCTCGGGGGACGACGCGCCCAGGGCGGGGCTGAAGGGGCCTGACCAGGACGCGCCCAAGGCCGTGGAAACGTGGGGCGCCGGGAGCCAGGCGGACGGGACCCCCGGCGTTTCCAAACCCACGACCCACCACCCACGTCCTGGCAAGTTCGCAACACCTCCGCGACACCGCCAAGCAACAGCGCAGAAAGCGCCTGCGCGCTGACAGGGGCCGTCGGCGCAGGCGCAGGCGCAGGCGACCTGTGCGCCACGGCGGGGGGGGGGGGGGCTTCTCGGGATGTTGGGCGCATGCG
>NW_023270453.1:21264340-21271921 GCF_011800145.1 Mirounga leonina
CGGAAGTTTAGACTTAAGACATGTAAAGAACTAAAGGAAAAAAGGAAAAACAAAAAAAACTCTTCAATGAATGGATCATAGACCTAAATGTAAGAGCTAACAGTATAAACCTCTTACAAGAAAACGTAGGAGTAAACCCTCCGGTTCTTGGGCTAGGCAAGAGTTCTCAGATAAGACACCAAATGCTCAAGAAACTAAAGAAAAAAATTAAGTGGACTTACCAAATTAAAACCTTCTATGCTTCAAAGGGCACCACCAAAGAAAGTAAAAAGAGCACCCACAGAATGAGAGAAAATATTTGCAAATCATATAAGGGAATTGTATCCAGAATATATTAACAAAAACAAACTTAGAGCTCATCAATAAAGACAACCAATTGAAAAATGGTCTTAGAGGGCACCTGGCTGGCTCAGTCCGTAGTGTGTGAGTCTTGATCTCTGTGGGTCGTGATTTTGAGCCACACCTTGGGTGTAGAGATCCAAGATAGATAGATAGATAGATAGATAGATAGATAGATGATAGATAGATAGATATAGATATAGATATGCTAGAAAGGAAGGGAGGAAGGAAGGAAGGAAGGAAGGAAGGAAGGAAGGAAGGAAGGAAAAAGTGGGCAAAGGATGTGAACGGACATTTCTCCAAAGAATACAGACAAATGGCCAGTAAGCTCATGAAAGGATGCTCCACATCATTACTCATTAGGGAAATGCAAATCAAAGCCAAAAATAGATACCACTTCACACCCACTAGGACGGCTGTAATCAGAAAGACAAAATAACAAGTGTTGGCAAGCATGTGGAATTGAAATCTTGACACACTGTTGGCAAGAATGTAAAATGGTGCAGCCGCCGTGGAAAACAGGCAGTTCCTGAGAAAGGTTGGACACAGGGTTCCCATATGACACAGCCATTCCACTCCTAGGTGTAGACCCAAGAGAAATGAAAACATAAAGTCACTCAAAAACTTGTGTGTTCATAGCAACATCATTCACAGTAGCCACAAAGTACAAACAAGCCCAATGCCCATCAGCTGATGAATGGGTGAATAAAATGTGGTCTAATCCATACAATGAAATGACCATTCAGTCATAAAAATTAAGTACTGGTGTGTGAATGAACCTTGAAAATATACATGTTGTGTGGTTCCATTCATCTGAAATGTCCAAAGCAGGGTTATCCGAGAGAAAGAAAGTAGATTAGGCTGTTTAGGCCTGGGGGTTGGAGGGGATGGCTGCTTGGGTATGGAGTTTCTCTTGGGGTGATGAAAATGTTCTAAAATTAATTGTGGTGATGATTGCACAACCTTCTGAATGTACTAAAACACCCTGACCTGCACACTTTATTTTTAAAAAGATTTTATGTATTTTATTTATTTTAGAGAGAGAGCATGCACACATGGGTGAGCAGGGGAAGGAGAACGGGAGGGAGAGGGACAAGCAGACTCCATACTGAGTGTAGAGCCCATCTCGGGACTCAGTCTCTCAACCCAGAGATCATGACCTGGGCCGAAATCAAGAGTCAGTCTCCCATCCAATTGAGCCACCCAGGTGCCTCCAAACTGCACACTTTAAACGAGTGAATGAGTGAAGTGCATGCTATGTGAATTATATCTCAATACAGCTGTGAAAGGAGTGTGTAATATCATTCCTTCCACTTTATTCTTCGTTTCTAAATGGTTTCGGTTATTCTAGTTCCTTGGCCTTTCCATGTGAATTTTAGAGTCAGCCAAAGAGGTATCTGCACAAAATCCTGCTGGACTTTTTAGAGTCAGAAGCAAATGTTTCCTCTACAGGGAGTTTTGATCACAGATATTTTCCTGAACTATTCGTAGAGAAAATTTGGTTTAGACAAGCCCTGTGAAATGGAAAACATGTGCCTAAACGTCAGCCAGTATTGACCACCTTCTGTGTGCGGGACACTGTGCTGGCGTTTTACTCGTGTTATGGTGCTCATTTCTTCCATGCCCGAGATGTGAGATGGTGAGGTCTTCCGGGGTTGAGGGCAGGGGCAGCGTCTGATGGATGCTCAGCTCAGCAGACAAGGTCGGGGTCTCTCCCTGGCTGCAGGTACCTCTGTGTGTCCTGGAGGTGAAGTCCACCTTCCCAGAAGCTCTTTCCAACACTGCCTGGGTCCTTCTCCATCCTGGTCTCTCCCTTATTTACATTTCACAGCTGCCCCCTCTCCTTATGAGGCAAGGTTCCCCTCTCCTAGGGGTGTACCCACCCTCCCCTGGCTTTGTGATTGTTTGCCAACCGTCCTGGGCCGTGCCGCTGCCAACCCCAGAGGGCTCTAGGGTGTCTGCCTGGAGTGTGGTGGTGCCTCTGTGGGTCTATTCCAGACTGAGATGAGCCCAGCCCTCCTTGGTCGTCTCTTGCTGTCGCTTGGTTCAGAAGGCATGTGGGCCTACAGTAAGGGTGTGTGGCTGTGCCCAAAGCTTCCGCTTCTAGAAAGGAGAGAGATGGGGGAGGCAGGGAGAGAGACAGAGATAAGCAGACAGACTGGCAAAGAAAACAGAATGAGTGAGTGAGAAAGAAGAGACGGAGGGTCAGAGGGAAGGCCAGGCAGAGGCAGGGAGTCTGGAGGCCTGGGGTGAAGCACAGAGAAGGGATGTGCCTCCAGCTGTGGTGTATGGACACTGCAGGGCTGCCCTGTCTCCTCACAGAAGGTAATGACCGTGGACCCCGGGATGGCACTCCCAGGCAGCTGCCTCCTAGGGGGGATGGTCCTCACTGCCCATCAGGCCTCAGGGCCTCCTCTCCCTCCTGGCAGAAACTCCACCCCATCCTTGGCCTCAACAAGGAGGGGGAGCCACTGGAGGCCTCTTTGTTCCTGAAACTTCCAAGCCCCACAAACCTTTGTTATGGGCAAACATCCCATTATTATTATTATTATTTTACTTTTTTTCGTTGTGAAATATATACAGGCCACCAAATAAAATAAAGATTTTATTTCTTTATTTGAGAGAGAGAGCAAGTGAGAGAGCAAGCAGGAGGCCGGGCAGGAGGTGGGGGAGGGAAGAGGGGCAGCGGGGAGAGAGAAACAGACCCTTTCTGAGCAGGGAGCCCAACGCGGGGCTCAATCCCAGGACCCCAGGATCATGACCCGAGCCAAAGGCAGACACTTAACCGACTGAGCCACCCAGGAGCCCCTGACTCCACTCTCTTAATCCTCTTTATGGTCGAACAGTTTATCATTTTAATGTAGTCAAATTTAGTTATTTTTTGGTCCTATTTAAAAATATTGCACCTTCTATTTACAAAAGCCAAATGTCCATCAATGGATGAATGAATAAACAAATTATGGTATTTCCATTCAATGAGATATTATTTAGCCATAAAAATAAAGCACTGGGGGCACCTGGGTGGCTCAGTCGGTTGGGCGTCTGCCTTCGGCCCAGGTCATGATCTCAGGATTCTGAGATCAGGTCCTGCCTTGGGCTCTCTGCTCGGCGGGGAGTCTGCTTCTCCCTCTGACTCTCCCTGTGTGCTATCTCTCTTTCAAATAAATAAATAAAAATATTTTTTAAAAAATAAAGCACCAACACCTGCTCCAGCATGGATGAACCTTGAGAACATTATACTAAGTGAAAGAAGTCAGACACCCAAGACCACATGTGTATGATTCCGTTTACATGAAATGTCCAGACAGGCAAGTCCATTCAGATAGAAAGCAGATGAGTGGGTGCCAGGGGCTGGGGTGGGGGGAATGGGGAGCGATTGCATAAAGGGTACTGAGTTTCCTTTTGGGATGATGAAAATACTCTGGAACTAGACAGTGAGGATGGCTGCACACCACGGTGAATATACAAAATGCCACTGAATTGTTCACTTTGGAATGATTAATTTTGCATTCTGCTAATTTTACCTCGATTTTCTAAAAAGTGAAATAAGTGTTGTGAGGTGAAGAGAGCCTTCCATGTTAGCTTTCTAAGAACTTTACTGTTTGGTCTTTCAAGTCGGGCAACAGTCCACCTGGGACTGGTCTTGCGTGTGAGGTGAGGTGAGGTGTGGTTTTAGCTGACATTTGTCATGTGCTGTCTGAATTCTGGGTACAGCACCAAACACTCTCCGTGTTGGGTGTTTGGCCCTCACAGCTCTCTGTGGGAGAAGTTTTCTTTTATTATCATTACATGCTTTAAGATAAGGAAATTGAGGCTCAGGAGGGTTATGAATTGTTCAAAGGTTCAGTGAAGGAGGGAACCAGCCCCAGTGGGTAGAGGGGACCTAGGTTTGGTGTGGGCCAGATTGCTGGCTCTTTGGGACTCAGGCAAGTCTCTTCAGTCTCTGGGCCTGGGTTCTCCCACCTGTGACACAAGGAGCCTGAGCTTGGGCAGCGCTCCAGGATATTGAGACCTGCTGGACTTGGCTGAACACCAAGCCCTGGGCTCACACAGAGCTTGTGTAGTTGGGGCTGAGCTCAGAGGGACCCTGGTGACTCCGCAGAAGGCCGTGATGGGATCCAGAGACCCTCCCCTGAGAGCAGCTCCTGGGTGGCCCTGGCCAGGCTAATTAACCTTGTAAACCCCAGTTCCACATTAGCAACCACTCAGGTGGGGGTTAAAAACAGCCCCCACTTCACTGCTAGGAGGGAAAATTTGTTACCATAGAACCTCAGGACATGGCAGCGTGAATTCAAGATTCTTGTAGTACTATTGTGAGTGGGTGATTCTTTCTGGGCAGGAGCACTGTGGCTGGGAAGGTGGAGAGGTCAAGGTGGGTCCAAGATAGGGAATGTGAGCCCCGCCTGGCCCTCTGACAGACCGTGACAGCTCTATGGGGCCCAGAACAAGTGGCAGGACTGATAAGGCCTGACTAGCCAAGTGGCCTCCTAGCCCTGTCCAGGGGGCACCCAGGTCGTGTGGAAGGGTCAGGAATTTTGGTTTCCAAGAATCCAGTTCCTTTCAAAAAAGTAGGTTACTAAGCAGAGTTATTAAAGTGTAAAATGAGGATGTAGAGGCGTGGGGTGTTAGCAGGGAAGTTCGAGGACATAAGCAAAGGTTGGCCCTGGGCACATCATTGTCCGGGCAACTGTGAGGGCTTTGAGCTAGGACCACACTTAGAGACCACCCACTCCCAATCCTGTCACAGATGGGGAGGCCCAAAGCAGGGCCAGCCTACCCTCGGGTCCCTCCAGCTGCCAACACCAGACTGGACTGGCCAGGGAATGACAACGTGTTCTGACTTCTGTAATAGCCCAATGAGGCAGACCAATGAGGATGGTGTGGGATTCAGACCTCTGCTCTCTCCAGTCCAGCCCTGGAGAGCCCTGCACCTAAGCCCTGCTAGGGCAGCCGAGGAAGGGATGCATCTGGGGTCTCTGTGGCCTGGGTCCTTGTGGTTCCCTTTACCTTTCATGGATTCCAATCTCATTAGTGATAAGATACTAACCATATAGCCAGGAAAGTAAACAACAAATGCCCTTATGAGGGCCGCGAGCAGGAAGCAGGCCCTGCGGGGGTGATTGGAAAATTCTGGGTTCCTCCAAGTCTGGGCCTTCCCCCAGCCCAGGGACAGCCACTGGACATCAGACCTCCTCCTCCAAGTCCTGGGGTCATGAGACTGCCCAACGGGGCAGCAGCATGGTCAGGGAAATTGGAGGAAGGAGGCCTGCGCCAGAGTCCTGGACCTCATATGTGGGTACTCGCAGATTCTCAGTGCCCCTGTAGAGAGACCCCCATGACCTCAGCTGGCTCTTCCCCCAGACAGAGGTTTCCCCTTCCCCATCATCCCAGCTCCCTCAGGCTCACCTCCTGCTGCTGCACCCTTATTTCCTTTCTAGGGATGTTCCTGGTAACTGTAGGAGAACTCAGAAACCTTCTGATTATACATAAAACCAAAACATATGAGACTAGGAAAAAGGCTCACAGAATCTGTAATAAAGGGTGACTATCCCTCAAAAAGAAGAACACACCCAAACCACCAAAGAAGGACAAACAACCCATAGGGAAAGCAATGAGGTGATTCTCAGACACTGGCAAAGAATCAAGTGATGCAATTCTCCACCTCAGTAATAATCAGAGAAATGCAACATAAAATAAGACAGCATTTTTCTTTTTGGAAATTTTGGAGAAAAAATAAAATCAATGCTATGCAGCCCCACGCAGGGCTATGTGTTTGTTGGTAATGTCTGAGACATTCCCAATGTGTACAAGTTTCATGCTCATGTGCCTACCCACAGGTCTGCCAGGAATCAGGTTTGGTGCAACAGGTGACTTCACCAGGAAGTCAAAGTGAGGTGAGAAAGACTTCACTACTGTTACTTCCTGGGGAACACCGGAATGGGGTATAGGGGGTGCTTTCACTGATTTTTTAGAAACAGCTATAATTAGATACAATTCACATAACATGCATTTCATTCATCTAAAGTGTGCAGTTCAGGGTGTTTTAGTACATTCGGAGGGTTGTGCAACCATCACCACAATCAATTTTAGAACATTTTCATCACCCCAAGAGAAACTCCATACCCAAGCAGCCACACCCTCCAACCCCCAGGCCTAAACAGCCTGATCTACTTTCTTTCTCTGTAGATAACCCTGCTCTGGACATTTCAGATGAATGGAACCACGCAACATGTGTATTTTCAAGTTCATTCACACATCAGTACTTCATTTTTATGACTGAACACTATTTCATTGTATGGGTTAGACCACGTCCTATTCACCCATTCATCAGCGGATGGGCATTGGGCTTGTTTGCATTTTGTGGCTACTGTGAATGATGTTGCTATGAACACACAAGTTTTTGAGTGACCTTATGTTTTCATTTCTCTCGGGTCTACACCTAGGAGTGGAATGGCTGTGTCATATGGGAACCCTGTGTCCAGGCTTTCTTGGGAACTGCCTGTTTTCCACGGCGGCTGCACAGTTTTACATTCTCGCCGAAAGTGTGTCAAGATTCCAATTCCACATGGAGGGTGAGACTGCAAAGGGGCAGCATGTGGGAGGTTTTGGGGGGGTGATAGAGCTGCTGTATGTCCTGATTGTGGGGGTGGTGAATGAATTTATACATGTGTCAAAATTCACGGAGCAGTCAATTTTGTTTTATGTTAAAATAAAATGTAAAGGAGTATTTGCCTCATTATGTTACAACGATAATATGGTGAGCAATCCCGCAACCCCTAATAGCACATGATATGAGAAGAATCCCTTTATTAATCTGACACTTCACCCAGCTTTCCAGAGGACCGTCAGTACATCTCTGCTCAGCGATAGGTGAGCAAAACCATTGCTTTCTCAAGGAAACCCAGCGATCACAGAACCAGAGGGAGAGGAGACGGACATGTGGCCAGGCTGTGCTAGCCACAGGATCCCGCCAAGGAGCACTGCAGGCAGAACACGTCATGTTCCAGCCTGAGCACGGTGTGTGTTGAGCTAATCCTGGCTTCCCCATTCTGTGATTCTGAAATGAGGGAGGAGAGTCGGAGCTGGGCTACAAACACAAGCATGGCATCCTGGGCTGGCTGGGCCCCTATCACGTCAGGACTGTGGTCAGGCTGTGGCCAACACCCCCTCTAAGGCCCTGGGTAGGAGTGGGTGGCCCCTCACCCCACCAGTGCCACCAGCCCCTGACCACCCACCCTCACT
>NW_023270453.1:21271931-21275603 GCF_011800145.1 Mirounga leonina
TCCTGACCGAGAAGTACCGCTGAGCGCAGCCGCCCTACGGAGGGCGGACTGCGGCCCCTTCCCTGCCCCTGAACCTTCCGTAATTCCTCCCCGGATTCTCCAATAAATGGATGAGGACGGAGTGGCCCCTGTGTTCAGTATTGGCGGGAAAGGGGGGGAGTGAAAGAAAGCGAGAGCCGCAGGAATGCGGCCGACCCCCGTGTCACCAGCGGCTTGAAGGCCACCCCAAGGGTGCTGTGGGGCGATCCGTGCGCCTGCGGACCCCAGAGTCGGGAAGGGGCAGAGCAGGTCAAAGAGGCGTTTGTTCCTCTCCTACTTCCCAAATCGCCCAAAGATTGTTGCTTTACTCAGCGTGTTGGGTGCGCGTCGGCGCTCGGGAGGCTTTTCCTCAAAGCCTGCTGTCATAGCTCCCGCGCTGCGGGGACCCATGATACGATCCCCCGTCCCGCGGGGAAAAGGGGGTTCCCTGCCCAGCGCTCTTTCTCCCAATCCCTCCACTGGCTCCCTCCTGGAGAGGTTCTAACTTTGCCCGCGCGGGAGTAAGTCCAGATCCAGCTAAAGTCTGCAGCAAAAGCACGCACGCACAGCCGCGTGAGTCACCGCGGGCAAGCTGGAGCCCCGCCAGGCGGTGGCCTCCGCGGCGATCGGGACCTGGGCTGGAGACACTTCCCGGTGCTAGCCGAGGGTCCCCGCGTTCCCGCCGCCGTCCTGCCGATAAGGGCAGGCGGGGTGCCTGGGGTGTGAGGAGGCTATAAGGAGGCCGGCGCGGCGGGAGGGGCCCCCAGAGCACGCCCCGCCAGCGCCATGCTCAGCGCCCAAGAGCGCATCCAGGTGGCGCAGGTCTGGGACCTGATCGCTGGCCACGAGGCGTCCTTTGGGGCGGAGCTGCTGCTCAGGTGGGTTGAGGCGGGGTTTCCAGGCTCGCAGGGAGGCGGTCACAGGGGGTTGGGGCCGGAGTCCGAGGAGCGGCCGAGGCGGGAGATTTCCGGGTGTCTGGGCAGTGCAGGCGCTGGGAGGACCCCAGGCGGCCGCCCTCCTCACTCACCGACCTGCTCCGTCAGGCTCTTCACCGTCTACCCCAGCACCAAGAGCTACTTCAAGCACCTGGGCTTCTGCCCTGACGAGACTCAGCTGCTGACCCACGGACAACGCATGCTCGAGGCAGTGGGCGTGGCCGTGCAGCACATGGACAACCTGCGCGCGGCGCTGAGCCCGCTCGCCGACCTGCACGCGCAAGTGCTACGCGTGGACCCCTCCAACTTCCCTGTGAGCCCGCCCGGGCCTCCGTAGGGTTCGCGCGCGCGCAGCCGGGGTTGGGGCTGGACAGGGAATTGGCAAAGGCAGTCCCCCTTTCATCCGCCCCTTCTCCCACAGCTGCTGATCCAGTGTTTCCAGGTGGTGCTGGCCTCCCACCTGCAGGGCGAGTTCACCGTAGAGATGCAGGCGGCATGGGATAAGTTCTTGACCGGCGTGGCGGTGGTGCTGACCGAGAAGTACCGCTGAGTCCCCTGCCCCGCCGGCTTAGATCTCTGTATGTCAATAAACAGGCCTCAAACGGCCGGACCCTGCGCGTGTGTGGTCTTTGGGGAGCTGGTGGGCTAAGGTTATTGCGCCTTGGCAGAGAACCTCCGGGTCCCGTGTGGAGCCTCCCGGAATCTTAGGGCGCGATCCCAGACCTCTGCGCACAAAGGAACAGGGGCCCAGGACTCTCAAATGGGGACAGTTCCTGGGTTGACGTTCCCGGGTCTGGGCAGGGTGTGGATCCCCAAAGACTTGAACAAAACAATTGCCCTCCTGTGATGGGGAAATGGGGGGGGGGGGCAGGTGGGTGCTAAGATGAGGAAGGTTCTCAGGGTGCAGTTCATTTCCAACACACCCACGGTGACACACCGTTCACAAAGCACGTTTGCATTCATTCAATCATTCATTCATTCTCCCTCCATCCCTTTCGCTGGGGGCTACCAGCTGGAATCCTCACCTCTGGCAGACAAATGCAGGCACCTAGGACCAAGGGTCAAGTTCCTGGCCAGAGGTCAGAGTTAGGGGCCAGGACCCCTCTGACCTTCTTTGCTTCCTCCCCTCCCCCTGGCACTCAGTCGGCAGTGAACTTTGCCCTAGCCAAGTTAGCCCCTTCCTCTGAATCTCCTGGGGTGGGGGACTGGGGTCCCGATGGCCACGATCAGGCAGACAGAGCAGGTTTCTAACCCCGTTCACACAACAGCTCTGTGATACTGGACATGTCCAGGAGCAATCTGACCCTAATGCATCCAATGTAAACACAAACAAACAAAAAGCTGACCCCTCGCTGGGTCTTTGAAGTAATTTATAAGATCATAAAGCAGGGTCAGTACCTGGCAGGCCCAGGGCTACCCAACCTCCACTCCAGCCCCAGCCAAACCTTTCAGTCTCTGTGGGTCCCCCAACCAAGGCGTTCCTCTCCTTCACCCCCAGACCCAGTCCCCAGGGTCAATCTCTCCCCCCTCCCTGACATTGGGGCAGGAATCTTAGCGCTCTACTGAGAACCTTCTCTGACAACAGAACGAGGCCAGGGAGAGGGACTCGGGGAGCTCTAGATTCTGAATGAGGAAGGTTCCCGCTAACAATCTCCGTGGGTGCAGGGAGCACTGAGCCCGACCTGACCAGATGCGCCCAAGTCCGAAGGATGCCAGAGGGTAAGCCCTGATGGTGCCTCCGCCGAACTACCCACCCCACTCTGCAGTCGGTGCCTGCACCTGTTACCCTGCGGTGGTGGGGAGTGCCTGCTCACCATTAGGGGAAGGAGGGCTTGGAGCACCTGATCCCACATTATCTCCTTCACCCTCATTATTTACATGGACAATCTACAGCTCTTGGTCCTGGGTAAAGTTTGGTGCGAAAACAGCTTGTTTCACTTCAGAAAATATTGTACTCTCCTCCCCAACCAGGATACCCCAGGTTCGGAGCCAAAAGCAGGTGCAAAGCGGGTGGGTCAGGAACCTGTGTGGGCTCCCTGGAACCACAGGAGTGGAAATGGAGGGTACCATAGAGAACTGGATCTTGGTCTGCGCTGGACGGGGAGAGGGTGGCCTTGGGACCCTCACCAGCACTCACTGGGGACACCTCCTGGCACCAGGCCAGCCAATGAGCGCGGCCCGGGCGGGCGTGCCCCTCGCGCCCCAGGCATAAATGCTCCGCACACTCCCCGCCCGGCGCATTTCTGGTCCTCACACAGACTCAGAAAGAACCCACCATGGTGCTGTCTCCTGCCGACAAGACCAACGTCAAGAACGCCTGGGATAAGATTGGCGGCCATGCTGGCGAGTATGGCGGAGAGGCTCTGGAGAGGTGAGGACCCAACCCTTCCCTGTTGGGATCAGGGCTCGGGGACCCCTCACGACCCTTGTCCTCCACCGCCCCACCTAACCCTGGCTCGCCCAACCCTTCCTCCCGCAGGACCTTCATGGCCTTCCCCACCACCAAGACCTACTTCCCCCACTTCGACCTGAGCCCCGGCTCCGCCCAGGTCAAGGCCCACGGCAAGAAGGTGGCCGACGCGCTGACCACCGCTGTGGCCCACATAGATGACCTGCCAGGTGCCCTGTCGTCTCTGAGCGACCTGCACGCGTACAAGCTGCGTGTGGACCCCATCAACTTCAAGGTGAGCACGCGGGCCGGCCCGGAGAGATCTGGGGC
>NW_023270453.1:21275613-21435125 GCF_011800145.1 Mirounga leonina
CCTCTGTACGCCTCCGTTCTCTTTGTCTGCGAACGTGCCGCGGCGCCCGGAGGGGGCGGGGGGGGGGGGGTCTCCTCGCTTCCACCAGGGACCTGTCCGCAGCGTCCAGGAGAGGGAAGGCAAGAAAAGGGCAGAGGAGGGGAGTGGGGTGGGTTCTGCTGCCACTGCTTGGGATTCCCCATCTGCACCTGGAGTGGTCCCTTGCGTGCATTCCATGTCCCGCGTTTCATTTCAGAACTTTGCAGATTCCGCTCCCATTTGCTGAAATGATGAACCGGGTTTCCATCTTTACATTTTATGACACACACTTGGTCTGAGAGTTGATGGTCTCCAGCCTGGACTTCTGAGGTCTCCCACTGCTCTCCCTGAAGTTGGGTGGTGGGGAAGACCAGAGGTCAGGCTCCTGGAGTCTCACGGAATGGCCCCTACCCATCAAGTGCTTCCCAAGTACACACACAGTCTAGATGGAATCGGCATGAGCAGTGCAATTGCAGAAGCCAGGTGATTTCCTGGTGGCGCCTCTTTCTCCTGGTGTCACTTCCAGGACACTCCCTCTGAAGATACTGACATCCTGGGGCTTTGTGGATCTGGAGGCCTGGTTTTGGGGGCCAGCTCAGCAGTTACTGCATAGCCCAGAGGCCCACCAACTCCCCCCCCCACATACACACACTGCAAGGGAGAAGAGCCAGGTCCTGGGAGTCAGCACTTCCACGTGCTTCCTCCCCTCAGAGCAAGCCCCTAGCGCCTTAGGCGTCTGGTCCCGGCAGCCATCCAGGCCCGAGCCCTGTTCAACTAACAGCAATGTCTTTTCTTCTCTGGGTCCAAGAGTCATCCTTGGAAAATGAGATGGCAGGTCTCTGCCTGAGTTTGTGATACTTTTAGCACAGCTGGGGGCACAGTACGAGCTCTCAGTAAGAGGCAGTCTTCCTTCTTTTATTATTAGGAAAAATTATTTATTATTATTAAAAAAAATTTTTATTTTTATTTAGCCCAGGAGGGCCTGGGCTAAAAGTGGAAACAACCCAAATGTCCATCAGGGGATGAATGGATAAACAAAACACAGTCTATCCATACAGTGGAATATTATTTAGCCATTAAGAGCTATGAAGTGCTCACTGACACAGCCCACAGCGTGAAGGAACCCGGATATGACGCTAAATGAAAGAAGCCACACAGAGAAGTGTGTGATTCCATTCACATGAAATATCCAGAATCAGCGAATCCACAGAGACAGAGAGCAGACTGGTGGGACTGGAGGAGAAGGGTTATGGAGTGACTGCTAATGGGGACAAAGTTTCCATTTGGGATGATGATAGTGGTGGTTGCCCAACATTGTGAAGGTGGTTAAAGACACTGAATTGTACACTTCAAAATGGCTTATATGGGCGGGGGGGGGGGCGCCTGCGTGGCTCAGGCAGTTATCAGACTCTTGATTTCAGCTCAGGTCATGATCTCAAGTTTGTGAGATGGAGCCTGGCATCGGACTCTACACCTAGCTTAAGATTCTCTCTCTCTTCTCTGCCCTTCTGCTCTCTCTCTCCCTCTCAAAAATAAAATAAAATGGCTAATATGGTAACTTTATGTTATATTAATTTTACCAAAAAACAATATTTTTTAAGTAGGCTCCACAGCCAGCGTGGAGCCCAACATGGGGCTTGACCTCAGGACCCTGAGATCAAGACTTGAGCTGAGATTGAGTCAGTGGAGTAACCAACTGAGCCACGAGGCGCCCCCCCCCCCATTTTATTAATGCGTAGAGTGGTGCCTGGCACAGAGTGAGTGCCCGGTATAGGTATCAGGTATTACTTTTGACATACATCCGAGGCATTTAATAAATGTTTACTGTCCTGAAAGGAATATCTGCTATGAGCCAGGCGCTTGACATTTGTTACCCACTTAATTCTCACAACGGTTTTGGGAAGAGGACATTTTTATGTTCATTTTACACAATAAATGTGAAAACAGACTCCGAGAGTGTCATAATAGGCTCTGGAGGAAGGGAGGGAGAATAAGCTGACGATCAATGTCAAAATCCACGCTAAAATTCAGTGTCCCCTAATACTAACGATAATAATAATAAACTATTACTTTCCATATAGTAAACACTACAAAAGTGGGGTCGCGCGGTGCATGGCCATGGGGAAGGTCCCAGGCTCCGGGACCCCTCAGAACCCGACTCTACCAGCAGAGGTGCGGCGCGGACGCGGCGCGGCGCCCCCTGCAGGCTACGGGCGGGGGGGCGCAGAGAAACCACCGGTCGCGCAGGGGCAGTGACAGGGCGCGGGGCGCGCGCGGCTGGACGCAGGCTCCGCGATGGTGCTGTCCGCCGCGGACCGGGCGGCAGTGCGCGCACTGTGGAGGAAGCTGGGGAGTAATGTCGGGATCTACGCGACCGAGGCCCTGGAGAGGTGCGGGCCAACAGGCCCCAGCGCCCCACCGGCTCCCGGGCTTTGCGCCCGCCGCTCCGGGTGCCCCCCGCCGCTCCGGGTGCCCCTTCTCCCCAAGCTTCCTCCCCCGGGCCGCACCTCACTCGCCCTCCCTCCCGCAGGACCTTCATGGCCTTCCCCACCACCAAGACCTACTTCGCCCACTTCGATCTGAGCCCCGGCTCCGCCCAGGTCAAGGCCCACGGCAAGAAGGTGGCCGACGCGCTGACCACCGCTGTGGCCCACATGGATGACCTGCCAGGCGCCCTGTCGGCTCTGAGCGACCTGCACGCGCACCAGCTGCGTGTGGACCCCGTCAACTTCAAGGTGAGCACGCGGGCCGGCGCTGGACCGGCTGTCGCCGAGGAAGGGGGTGGGGGAAAGGTGGCTCCGGGCGGGACGACTCCCTCTCCCCGCAGTTCCTGGGCCATTGCCTGCTGGTGACCCTCGCCCGGCACTACCCCGGAGACTTCGGCCCCGCCATGCACGCCTCGCTGGACAAGTTTCTGAGCCACGTGATCTCGGCGCTGGCTTCCAGCTATGGCTAGACTCGAAGGGGGGCGTCGCAGGACCCCCCAGCTGCCCCTCCCGCGAGTTCCAGAGTTCGAGTAAAGTCCCCGGAAGAAAGCCTCAGCCGGCGCGCGCGTGTTCTCTCTGGGGGCGCGCGCGGGTCTGCGGGGTGGGGGTCTCAGAAACGCCGGAGTCGCACCCCACCGTCGTCAGACCCGGGCGCGCCCCTGGCTGCCCTCTGGGCGCCCCGGGCGGTCGAGGGGAGGATCAGGTCGCCCCCACCCCCGGCGCCTGAGGCGAGCTTGGGACCCTTAGTAGTGCCCCGGCCAACGAGGTCCGGACTTCTTCCAGATCCCGGCACGCGGGGTCGGGACCCTCCGCCTGGCCCCGGACCCCGCCAGAACCGCTAGCAGGGGCCAGCCTCGGCGAACGTGAGGGAGCGGCGCCCCCTGCCGGCGCGGCCCGGGACCTGCGCAGACCTAGGCCCTGGAGGGAGGGGCCTGGGGGGGCCCTGGAGGGAAAGGCCTGGAGGTCTTGGAGGGGCCTGGGGGCCTTGGAGGGAGGGGCCTGGGGGCCCTGGATGGGCAGGCCTGGGGGGAGCCCTGGAGGGAGGGGCCTGGGGGCCCTGGAAGGAAGGGCCTGGGCGCCTTGGAGGGGTCTGGGAGTCTTGGAGGGGCGGGCCGGGGGGGTTCCCTGGAAGGAGGGGCCTGGGGGGCCCTGGTGGGAGGGGCCTGGGGGCCCTGGAGGATGGGTGTGAAAGCCCCTCCGCCAGACCCTGGACCTGGTTGGATGGCTGGAGCCGTGTAGCAGACAAGGTGCATCAAGGAGGCAGGCTGGAGCCCTGCCTGCATCCCACACTTGAAAGGAGACAGACGTCAGAGCGTGTGTTTTTATATTTTTCCTCTCAAAATCAATCAGTCATTGCAGAAACTTCAGAAAATACCCCACTTACTGCACCTTCCTCTGTATCCCAGTGGGTCCAGCACATTCATTATTTCTTCAGCTCCCACTTGACACATGGGGAAACTGTGAACAAATGGGGAGGATATGGGGGTCAGATTAAGAGCATGCGTGTGACACACACACACACACACACACACACACGGGCAGTAGCAATCCCATGCAGACATGCAACAAGCTAACATTTAATGTGTAGCCTTTCAGGTCCTTCCAGGAACATTTAGACATGCTTTTCTTAAATGGTATCCTCAAAGTGACACTGGAAAAAGTGGACACATTGGACTATAGAGAGAGGAAAAAACCTCGGTATGGGGAGGAAAAAAAACCATGAAAAACAGCACAGTTAAAAGAGGAATTAGAGAAAAATATTTGCCACAGATGGCAGTCGAAGGGTTATTACTTCTCTTATACAAGACAGACCTCCACAACCTTTTTCCTTCCCCCACCTTTTTTTTTTAAGCTAGTCAACCCAATAGAAAAATAAGCCAAAGAATTAATAGGCAACTCACAGTGTACCGATGGCCAAGAGACATTTGCAATGATCCTCAAAGACGTGCATGTTAAAATGCTTTTTAACAAGACACTTAGCATGAAAAAATATTAAAAAGGCAAGATTTAATACACTTCTGGTAGAAGTGTAACTTAGAATGATCTTTTGGGGGACTCCTGGGTGGCTCAGTCGGTTAAGTGCCCAGGTCATGATCTCAGGGTCCTGGGATCCAGCCCTGCATGAGGTTCCCTGCTCAGCTGGGGGTCTGCTGCTCCCTTTCTCTCTGCCCCCACCCCTGCTTGTGTGCTCACTCTCTCTCAAATAAATAAAATCTAAAAAAAAAAGAATGACTTTTTGGGAAGGTAATTCAGTTGTATACAGTTGTGAGCTGGTGAGTGTCTAATGACTGGCACTCTGGAAAATGGGGAAGGGGGCTAATTTGTAGCATTTGCCAGTTTCCATGGTGCCATCATGGTTGATTTCAAGTTATCAATATGCTATCACTGAATGGAAAATTAGGAAGAGATGCATAGTATCTGCCATTGTGTTGTATTTCCACTGTCCAAATACAAAATAAATAGAGGTGAACACAGAGAATAAGAACATAGATAATAGTAACTTGTAACTTAATTAAAAGTAATGAGTTTTCAGTATTTATTACTTTTGTTTTTAACATAACCTATTTATTTGTAAATTAATACAATTTAATTTTTTTTTATTTTATTTATTTGTCAGAGAGAGAGAGCACAAGCAGGGGAAGCAGGGGGAGCGGCAAAGGGAGAGGGAGAAGCAGGCTTCCCGCCAAGCAAGGAGCCCAACATGGGGATCGATCCCAGGACCCTGAGATCATGACCTGAGCCGAAGGCAGACGCTTAACGGACTGAGCCACCCAGGCACCCCTAGTTTTTTAATAGTGATGCTCTCAGAATTCCTGAAAATTTACCATGAGCTAATACGGGCAGTCTCCACTCATCAATGGCTAGATCCTTTAAATCCAAAAAGTGCACCCCGGGGCACACTTTGGTTGTGGAGCAGCCTCCGGCAGTCTCCTCTACTAATGGGCTCCATGGCCTAGTGTCCTGGTTCCCGCCACCTGCGATTGCACGTCGAGGCCCTCGGGAGGTCGCCACCCCACGAGCGACAGCATGGCAGCCATCCGCTCAGCAGCTCGCTGGTGGCCACCCATGACTACAAGTTTATTTTACACTCGTTGCAAGGCACATGGTTTCAGGGTGTCAGGAAGGCTTGCTTGAGGCTTGGGTAGTAAAGAGTGGGGTTCTCTGAACTTCCTTTTTGGTGTTTTGCTATTTGGATATAAAAGAACCCAATTGCTGCTTCTTGCTGCAGCCTGCCTAGTCTGGGGGGGGGGGGGACCTGGTGTGTGTGTGTGTTGGGGCGGGGGGTCTCTGATGAGCCCAGCACCTCCTGAAGCCTGGTGGTGGCCATTCAAGATTAATCAAAAATTAAAATTCAATGGATAAGTTTAACAGATAAAGCAACCAGTTAAACAAAACAAAACAAAACAAAAAACCAGTGCAAATTCTCTAAGCCTGCAATATCGCTTTTGGGAATTTATCCTACAGAAAACAGTGGCACACATATGTAAAGATGTATGTACAGTGATGTTCTTTGCACAATCATTTATTAGAACTGAAAAATGTTTAAAAATAAGAAAATATGGTGCACAACCAACACATTCACCAGTGGAAAAGAAGTTGAACTGTGTTGCAAGGGACCACTGTGTGTAACCATTACAGAGAATGAAGTCAGCTTCTGAGCACAGACAGCGAACGCTGCTGGCCAAGACGTTCACGTATCAGATCATGCTGTGGGTCAGTGTGTAGAACACAGATCCACCTTCACACTGGTACGATCACAAGACTTGACATTATACACTGAATGTTAGCAGCATTTTTCACAGGCCTGAGACCAAAGAGACCAAGAAGCTTTCACCACATTTCACATAATCCCAGAAAAGGAAGTAGGTTGGGGTATGAGTGATTTTTCATTTTTACAAATAATTTGCAGAAAATCTTGCTCTGAACATCTGTAGCTAAACTTTGATTACAGAAACATTCACACAACTATTGTCTTGGGGGATTTTTATAGAAGTGGAATTTCTGGGGTGTATGGTATGCTCATTGCCCAAATTGCCTTCCGTTACAGCTTTGCCAGCAGGAGGAGAGTGCCTGCATCCCTCCACAGGGGTTGGCAGCTCCCCTTTGACTACTAGTGAAGGTGAATGTGTGAACTGCCCACCTGTGTCCTTTCCCATTTTCCTACTGTGGCATTCTTCATCAGATTAGCCCATAGAAGCCCTTCTAATGTAAATCCATAGAAGACTTTGAGGTCATTTTGGGCACTGGAATTACTTGCCCATTTTTTTCTATCTTTATTTTGTGTGTGTGTGTGTGTGTGTGTGTGGCCGGGGGTGGGGGAGTGGGGGGGGGGGAATGCTTCCTCCAGGTACACCCAGCTCTTCCTTCAGGGCTCTGGGCCCCTGTCATTGCTCCAAGATGGCCTGTTCTGAGCTGCCATTTCCAACCTGGGAAAAGTGGCTATAGTTTCATTTACAGCTAACTAAAAATGCTGGGCAAAATGGTTTAAATAGTTGGGGTTTTTCTTTTCAATGTTTTTAATTAAGTAAGCTCTACACCCAACGTGGGGCTTGAACTTACAACCCCAAGATCAAGAATCACACAGTCTACCGACTGAGCCAGCTGGACACCCAGGCTAAATGGTCCTAAAAGCATCAAAGAGCAAACAAGATAATAAGGAACTTTCAGGCCTAAAACTAAGGCAAGAACTCAGAGAGGGAGAGGTTATCACAATACCTTAACTACCTGGGTCCTGAGGTATTTGCCAAAACTAGCAAATGTGGGCTGGAATCTTCTTCCTCATGGGCTCATGGGTTTAAAAAAAAAAAAAAGCCAGTATAAGCTGATGTGCTCAATAGGTGACTCCTCCCCATAAAGCTGGGGCCCCAAAAGGCTACACCTACTGGACAATTCTCTCTTTTCCTCAAACAGGGGGCCTGAGGGAAAAAATACCTTGGTGTTTAGCAGAAAAGGGAACATCATTTACCCTGACAAATTAAAATCCCATGATCTGCAACCCAAGTTCGTATCACCTGAGTGGTCCCCCCAAAAATCTCAGGCTATGGATTTCATTTAAAATGATCCTGGACTCGGGGCACCTGGCTGGCTCAGTTGGACCAAGTGTGACTCTTGGTCTTGGGGTTATGAGTTCAAGCCCCACACTGGGTGTAGAGATTACTTAAAAACTAACCAAATAAAAATCTTTAAAAAAATTTTTTTTTCAAAAATGATCTGGACTCCCTCATAGGCCCCAGGCACCTAGCAGAAGCAAATAAATCCTCCCTAGATAAAGGCACTTCATTATAGGCCACAAAGGGCAAAGAGCAGCAAACTCACCAGGCATACAAGGAAATAAGGCACACCATGTATGAGAGCCAGCAGACACATGAGTCAGAGCAACAGACCCACAAGGGTCAGGCACTGAAGATGTCAGTTTCAATTATGGGTGTGCCTACTATGTTAAAAAAAAATTAAAGATGAGATTTTAAATATCTGCAGGAAGTAACAAAATATAAAAAGTGCCATAGCATATATGATAAGCTGGAATTTTGATATGAATTGCATTAAACCTGTGTGTGTGTGTGTATATGAAGAAAAGACAATCATCAAAAATTAATATTCAATGGATAAGTTTAACAGATAAAACACAATCATAGAGAGAAGTAGGGAGCTTAAGTTAGAATAAATTCTCCAGACTACAGCCCCTGCACCCCTGAGCAGGAGCTCCTCCTGAAATTCTGTACCCCTGGAGCCTCACGCGCCTCATCCTATCCTGACTCTAGTAAAGGATGTACTTCAGGCAGAAGAAAAGTGAGACCGGGGAGAAGCCTGAGATGTAAGAAGGAATGGACAAATAAAGTGGTAAACGCAAACATTGATTATATATAAAATAATGTCTATGGGGTTATAAAGAAAAAAGCCTCGACAGACATAAAACACTAGACAGTAATAACTCAGAACTGAGTCATGACTCCATGGCGGTCAAGTGCTCTTAAGTCCTTGTATCATCTGGGAGGCAAACAATGTTTTTATTAACTTTAGATTTTGGTAGGTGTATTCATTTCCTATCACTGGTGTAACACAAACTTGGTGACTTGACACAAATTTATTCTCTAACAGTTTGGGAGGGCAGAAGTCCAAAATCAGTTTCACTATGCCGGAATTGACATGTCAGCTGGATTGTGCTCCTCCCTCAGGAGCCTTTGTGGGGGAAATCCCTTTCCTTGCTTTTCCAGCTCCTAGAACTGCATTCCTTGCATTCCTTGGTTCTTGGCTCCTTCCTCCACCTGTAATGCTCGTCGCATCTTGCCTTCTTCTGCAGTCCAATCTCCCCCTGCCTCTCTCTGATAAGGACCTGTGTGATCACATTAGGCTCATCCGGACAATCCAGAATAATTTCCCCATCTCAAAATTCTTTTCTTTTTTTTTTTTTTAAGATTTTATTTATTGGGCGCCTGGGTGGCTCAGTTGGTTAAGCGACTGCCTTCGGCTCAGGTCATGATCCTGGAGTCCCGGGATCGAGTCCCGCATCGGGCTCCCTGCTCAGCGGGGAGTCTGCTTCTCCCTCTGATCCTCCCCATCTCATGCTCTCTGTCTCCCATTCTCTCTCTCAGATAAATAAATAAAATCTTAAAAAAAAAAAGATTTTATTTATTTATTTGACAGAGAGAGATAGCGAGAGTAGGAACACAAGCAGGAGGAGTGGGAAAGGGAGAAGCAGGCTTCCCGCGGAGCAGAGAGCCCGATGTGGGGCTTCATCCCACGACCCTGGGATCATGACCTGGGCTGAAGACACTTAATGATTGAGCCACCCAGGCCCCCTCCCATCTCAAAATTCTTAATCACATCTTCAAAAACCTTTTGCCATATAAGTTCACACTCACAATTTCCAAGGATTTGGACCTGGATCTCTTTGGGGGTGATCATTCAGCCTACCACAATATATTACGCATGCCTGTTGCAAATTCTCTGGCAACCATAGAATAAAAATAGAATGTAAGACTTCCAAAGTAATCGAGAGGAAAAAGTAGAACGTATTAAAATATTCTAAAACAGTCCCCTCAAAAAGAGGCAAAAATGAAGAGAAACAGAATGTGACAAAGGGAAAGCCCAAGATCAAATACTATTAGCAAAACCAAAATGTTAACTATATTGATTATAAGTGACTTAATTCATCCAGGTAAGGGATAAAGATCAGACATATAGGCTAAGACAAAGTACAGACTCAAAGTGTCACTAATAAAAAGTACCCCAGCCTCCCCACCTCCTGGGGATTGCCTCACAGTGGCATTTCATACATTCATCACCACCTAGTTCCGAAACTTTCCATCACCCCAGAAGGAAGCCCTGTGCCCATTACCAGTCCCTCCCACCTCTGAAGGTCACTTATCTACTTTGTCTGTATGGATTTATTGTTTCTAGATATTTCGTATAAATGGAATCATACAATATGTGGTCTTTTGTGCTGGCTTCTTTTTCACTTAGCATCATATTTTCAAGGTTCATCCATGCTGTAGTGTGCATCAGGATGTCAGTCCTTTTATGGCTGAATAATATTCCATCGTACGAAGAGACATTTTGTTTTTTGCACACAATGCTGCAAAAAACATAGGGGTGCATATATCTCTTTAAATCAGTGTTTTCACTTTCTTTGGGTAAATAACCAGTAGTGGAATTATTGGGTCAAATGGTATTTCTATTTTTAGCTTTTTGAGGAACCTCCATACTGTTTTCCACATTGTTTTAACAGTCAGCTGTTGAAGGATATTTGGGCTGTTTCCACCTTCTGGCTATTGTGAATAATGCTGCTATACACCTGTATGTACAAATACTGAAGTTCCTTCTTGCAATTCTCTTGGGTATATACCTAGGAGTGCAGTTGCTGAGTTAAACAATTCTGTTTAACTAGTTGAGTAACTGCCGGATGGTTTTCCCCAGGATCTGTTTTTTATTCCCACCGGCAATGTGTGAGGTTTCCAATTTCTCCACATCCTTGCCAGCAATTATTTCTTCTTTCTTCCTCTCTTCGTTTCTTTTGGAATTACGCTCATGCTAGTGGATACTATGGCTTGCTTTTAACCCGCAGGAATCTATAAGGGGATGGGATGTCACTTCCATGATTAAAAATGACTCTCTTGTGGAGAGTGTCGGTTGGGTGGCTCAGTCGGTTAGGGGTCTGACTCTTGATTTCGGTTCAGGTCATGACCTCTGGGGTGTGAGACAGAGGCCCATGTTGGGCTCCACGTTCATCAAGGAGTCTGCTCAGAGATTCTCTCCTCGCTCTCTGCCCTCCCCCACCCCCACTTAAGTGTACGCTCCCTTTTCTCTCTCAAATTAAGTAAAATCTTGGGGCGCCTGGGTGGCTCAGTCGTTAACCATCTGCCTTCGGCTCAGGTCGTGATCCCAGGGTCCTGGGATTGAGCCCTGCACTGGGCTCCCTGCTCGCTGGGAAGCCTGCTTCTCCCTCTCCCACTCTCCCTGCTTGTGTTCCCTCTCGCCATGTCTCTGTCAAACAAATAAAATCTTTAAAACAAACAAAAAAGTAAAATCTTAAAATGCCTCTCTTGCTTGGAGACCCTCTCCCTTTCAAAAAAGCAAGCTGCCATGTTGTGGCTGCTCAGAATGGGCCTCTTGTTGACACCCAGAAAGTAGATAAATGCTGCCGACCATGTGAGTGTGGAAAGACCCTTCTCCAGAACAGCCCCAGATGAGACTCCTTGATTGCAGCCTGTGAGGGAAACATGGCTGAGCTGTGGCTTGACTCCTAGCCCTCAGAAACCACCATGAGATAATAAATGTGCCAATGATTCCCACGTGTCAGGAGGCCATGAGCTCTGGGAAGATGGGTTTCCTAGGAGCTGACACTGTTCTATTTCCTGACCCGCTGGACATGCAGGGTTTGCTTCTTATTCTCGGGACTCTCCTGTGCTCTCTTCTGTAGGGAGAGAGGCTGGGCCCAGCCAGGAGCCAACTGGTCTTGAGTCCCAGGCATGCTGGACCTTGGGAGAGGTCCAAAGGAGGTCCTGGCAGCCTCAGAAAAAGGCCTGGGACTATATAATACTGCACTGTATTATATATTATTATTACATAATTATATATGCAGTACCATATAATACTGCACTGCATATTACATAAATACACAGTATTCCATAGACAATAAATGTACTGTATTATATATTACATGTACAGTATTATATTTTATATACATTTGTATTATAGATTTATATGCATTTATTATATATATAATACTGCACCATATATTATTACATAATTATACATACAGTATTTCATATATAGTAACACCACACTGTGTTAGTTACATAATTACATATATGGTATTATATATACAATATGGTACTGTATTACATATTGTTACATTACTTATATGGTATTATATATATACACAATACTGCACTGGGTCACCTGGTTAAGCGTCTAAGCGTCTGACTCTTGGTTTCTGCTCAGGTCTTGATCTCAGGGTCATGAGATGGAGCCCCGTGTCGGGCTCCACACTCAGTGTGGAGTCTACTTGAGATTCTCTCCCTCTCCCTCTGCCCCTCCTGCTCATGCTCTCAAATAAATCAATCTTAAAAAAAAAATACTGCAGGGGCACCTGCGTGGCTCAGTAGGTTAAGCGTCTCCCTTTGGCTCAGGTCATGATCCCAGGGTCCTGGGATCGAGTCCTGCATCGGGCTCCCTGCTCAGTGTATATAGTCTGCTTCCCCTTCTCCCTCTGCCTCTCCCTGACTTGTGCTCTCTGTCTTGCGGTCTCAAATACATAAGATCTTAAAAAAATACTGCAGTGTTATATATTATTACATAATTACATCTATAGTATTATATAATACTGCATTGCATTATAATACCTAATTACATATACAGTATTATAAATACACAATAGTGTACTATGTATTAATTATACAGAATTTATATATACAGTAACATGGCACTGTATTACATACTACTTATATATATAGCACTATATATACAAGACTGCACTGTTGTATTAGTTATATATGCAGTATTATATATACAATACTGTACCTTACTGTTACATTATTACATATACAGTAACACCATAGTGTGTATTTGAAAGCTGCTCAGAGTACAGCTTAGAAGTCCTCATCACCAGAAAATACTTTTTGATATAGATGTTAAGTAGACTTCTGGTGGTGATCATTTTGCAATATATACATGTGTTGAATCATTACATCGTACACCTGAAATTAATAGAACACCATTTGTCAATTATCTCTCCATAAAAATAAAAGGAAGGTGCTTGGGTCAGGCGAAGGGCTGAAGTCTTCTTCGCGAGCCCCTCACCACTGCTCCTCCCCTGGGCGTGAGGATGGATGGCAGGGGTGTCCCTTGCACAACCTCCTTGGGAGAGCAGTCCCAGCCGAGCCTCAGCAGGCTTAGCCCCAGGGAGGGAAAGAGAAGGGCAGGAACAAGGGGCCAGAAAGCACTAGAGAACTTCTGGTGCCCAGGAAATCTGCTAATGCCCAGGGATCCCTCAAGCCTTCCTGGTGAGCTCCTGTGTCACTCAGGGAGGGCTGGCACTCCTGTAGAACAGTCCTTCTCCTGCACGGACTGGGTCAGGGACCGTGGGCGCCCGGGAGACCTTGCACCTGTCTGTAAGTAGCCACCAGCTTTGTCACCTATCACCTATCATACAGCACGCAGGGCGATGTGGCACCACAGACTCGTGCCAGAGAATGCCCAGATTAAGCCCCTGTGGGGATGTGGGGTCAGTAGGGGAAGGGCTGTCTGAGGGGCTGGCATAGGGACTGTGCAGTGGACATAAAAGCAATTAATTGTGCCAGCAACTGAGGGTATGACTCCTCAATCCCCCTTTCCTAAGGCTAAGTATTCCCTTTGCCGTGTGCCCTGATGGCCAGAGCTGGGGGCGCTGCTTTAAGGACTCAGACAGCAGCTCACTTCACATCCCAGAAGAAATGCCATTTAGGGTTTGAAGCTGGCGCCCCGACTCCCATCACCCCCACCCCCAGTGACCCTACTCCAGCTCTTGGTGTCCTTCAGACCAAGAGCATCAGCAGCCCAGGGAGACTCACGTTTGTGGTACTGACACAGGCTACCGTGCAGATAAACCCTGAAAACCCTGCTTGGTTAACAAGAGCTAGTCACAGGTCACTTACTCTGTGCTCTCACTGACAACAGGTCCAGAGCTGACAAATCAACAGACACAGCAAGTAGATTAGCGGTTGTCTAGGGCTGGTGTCAGGGGGAGTGACTGCTAATGGGTACCCCGGCTTCCTTCGGGAGTGATGAAATGTTCTAAAACTATGCAGTGATCAACTACAGAGCATAACATCGTGCAGTTATTAAAAACCACTAAACTGGGGTGCCTGGGTGGCTCAGATGGTTAAGCGTCTGCCTTCGGCTCAGGTCATGATCCCAGGGTCCTGGGATCGAGTCCCGCATCGGGCTCTCTGCTCCTTGGGAGCCTGCTTCTCCCTCTGCCTCTGCCTCTCTGTCTCTCATGAATAAATAAATAAAATCTTTAAAAAAAAAAAAAAACAAAAAAACAAAAACCACTAAACTGTACACTTTAAAGTAGTTAACATGTTGAATTTTATGTTTTAACTCAATCTAAAAAAATCTATACAGGGGCACCCAGGTGGCTCAGTTGTTAAGCATCGGGCTCCGTGGGGAGCCTGCTTCTCCCTCTCCCCTCCCTCTGCTAGTGTTCCCTCTCTCGCTGTGTCTGTCAAAAAAACAAAATCTTTAAAAAATCTGCCTACAATATAATAAAAGTACATTTTTGGGCCCCTCTCCAGAAAATCAGATGGGGAGATGGGGCAATAACCTGTTTTAAGTCCTCCCAAGTATTTCTGATGCCTGACTCAACTGTCCCAGTCTTTCCTAAGCAGGGCCACGGGCAGGTCCCAAACCCCACTGTGGCCACCATCCCAACTAGGTGAGAGTCCCTTCCAAAGCACTGTGGTGCACATCCCCTCTCCCACTTGCTCCAATCACAGCTGGGTACCACCTCACACAGGGCACTCCCAGCTCCCAGGCAAACCCAAGTGCCCCCCACTATCCTAGGGAGAATCTCCACATATCCACAGGACACAGTGGGTGTGTCCCTAAGGTTGGGCCCCCTGGGGATCCTATGGGCTCCCATGCAAGCTGCAGGGCCAGCATAGTCCCTCCAGCTCTCCCTTCACCAGCCTGTAGTTCTGGGCCTGGCTAGAGACCCCGTTTTGAGCCTGGAAGGTGGCCCCAGAAATCCCACCCACTGTGGCCAAAGGACCCCTCCTCCAGGGCAGCTGGGGGCCTCTATGCACTTAGGAGATGCCACAGTCTACGCTACATGCTGGTTAAGATGTCCTCCTCTACTGGAGAAACAAGGTGTGTGTGTATGTGGTGGTGGTGGTGGTGGGGGGAACCTCAAGAGCCTGACTCCACCATGATCTTAGAGCCCTGGAGGATCTACACCTGTTGGCCTGACCCACCCAAATCTCAGGGATTGCAACTGCCTCCTGACCTGCGTCCCTGCTTCTCTCTATATAAACAAATATTTCCCACATTTTCATATTCTTCAAGAGGACTCAGGGTGGCGTGGTGACCTCTCTGCCCCCAGCCCCCTTATGATTTATGGGTGACTTCCTCTAGGCACCCTCCACATCCCCGTCTGGGAACTCTCCTCTGCTGGAACCCAACTAGGGTGAGCTATGGGGTCCTCGGAGTGTTGTGCATGGCCTCCGTCCATCTGACCTCCTCCTCTCCACCCACCCAGGACCATGTGTCCACTACACTCCTACACACAGGAAAATGGGCAGTACTTGAAACCCATGAGGCTCAGAGGTCTGGGGTGCACCAGGGACAGGTGGGTGCCTCTAGCAACAAGGTTGGAAGAGCCAAGCACAAGAGCTCAAGACCACCTGCTCCTAGACCGAGTGAGGAAAACCCAGGTGTGGGGGGAGCATGTGCAGCTTCCAGGCATCCTACAACTGTCTCAAACTCAGCCTTACCTTTGTGGCTGACACCTCATTACTACTCCTAAGTCCAGGGATGTCTTCACTCTGCCTTTTCAAAACCACTCCTCCATGGATGGTGGTGATGGCTGCACAACACATGAACACACTTAATAATGGTTGAAATGGTAAGTTTTGTGTATTTTACTAGTTTTTTTCTTTTTTTTAAAAGTCCACCCCTCCAGGAGATGAGGGATGGAGGTGGGAGGTCCTTCTGTCATCCTGGCTCTGAGCTGCGCACCCTCATGCTGCCTGACCTGGGGTGTGTTCTGCCTGCTTCAGCCCAGGCAGCCAAACAGTCATGCACCCACAATCCCAGGCCTCATCCCCCTTTGCCCCTCCCCTCCTTAGGACCACCCTTAACCCATTCATGGCTTTGCACCAACCTGCGTCTACTTCCCAAACCCTAGAGGACACACCTCTACTCAACGAGCTTGGGGTCTACTCTACCTACCAAGCAGGTATCCTTCCCCCAAGAAGTGAAGAGAAGAGATCCCTGTTACCTTTTTCAGAAGGGCTCATTTTGGTCTCTTAGTAAAATGTGACAGAATAGCTGAGAGCATGGGTACCACCACCAGGCTCTCTTGAGTATGCATCAAACTACAACCTGACCCAAATCAGCATCTCCCGCCTCTGAGGACCTTGTGGCTGTCATGTGGATGTTGTCCAAAGGCCCGTCTTTGTTCTTAAGTAACTCCCAAAGGGGAAGCTGCAGTGTTGTTCACTGGAGCCAGGCTGAGGCTGTGCTAACAGCAGACTAGATGGGCAGCCCTTCCTAAAGAAGTGGACGTGGAATGGGGCACCTCCCTCCTCCCCAGCGGAGCCTGCTGTGGTCTACACCAAGGGGTGGAGCTGTGCAGCCCAGCGAGCAGACAGCACATTGCACGCCAGATGGTCAGGGCAGGGCAGCAGGCATTTCAGATGCCAACAGTCAAAGGGAGTCTAACATTAAGTCACAATTTCTGAGGGTGAGCTTGCTCACCAAGAACATCCAGTGTGCCACCCACTGTGGGAGGCCACGGTGAAGTCTCTAGAGCACAGCGGGACAGCAGAGACCCCACCGCAGCAGTAAGGAGGCCGTCTGTCAGATTTATTTATTCCTACTCAACAGAACCCCAGAACACAGGAGCAACTCTGTACATCGCTAGAAACTCACAGCGAGCTCCAAAACAATAGAAATTGTAAACTACAAAAGATGAGTTGTATTCAGCAAATATAAAGGGTAACTTTAGGCTGTGTTGAATGTTTATCAGACTATTTACAGGCCCGGATGTAGGTTCAGATCTCTCCAGCCTCCTTTTCCTCCGACCTCCGCGAAGTTGTCTTCCCATTGGAGCTCTCCAGCCTCCAGTCAGCAGCCCCTCGCTCACTGCGCCCATGCTCCCAGGCCTCCTCCCTCGGTGCCCGTTCTCTGGAGAACCTGGGAAATGAGAATCAGAGGCTCAGAGGAGGCCAGCATCCCTCTTCTGGCTGACTCCTTGAGCACCGGCAACTTGGACCCTCAACATGAGCTCAGGGAAGACCAAAACACAGCACGCCCGGGGAAGCCCTCGGCAGGCAGAGGGCAGCCGTCTAGTGCCCAAGCCACTACAAGGGAGTGTTCAAGCAGCTACTCAAAAGTGACATTTGTAAAGATTTCTCCCAACAGGGTAGGATTTTGCTGTAACGTGAACGAAGCAAAGGACCACAAAGTGTACATGTGGAGTATGATCCATTACATAAACACAGTGGAAAAAAGGCTATAAATCAAGCACACAAGGGTGCTCACAGAGCTTACCTCAAAGGGTGAGTATGAATGTTTTTTGGGTTGTTTTTCCTTAAGAAAACCACAACAGAGGTAAGCAGGGCCTGGTTAGGAAGCAAATCTCAGGGACTCTGTACTGAGGGGACACTGAGCATGTGGCAGGTCACGAGGGAGTTATGCCCGTGTAACCACCTCCACAGCCTCTCAACTGTCCCAGCCCTGAATCCACCTGCTGCTCGAGCTTACAGCTCCCTATGCGCTGGGCCCCATTCATGACTCCTCAAGGCTCCAACACTGTTCCAGAGATGCCCAGCCAGGCTCCTGAACAAAAGCCCCAGACCCATCCCGACCAGGCATGGCCAACAGGCCCCAACGATAGACCCCCAGAAGACCCTGGGAACACAAAGAGAAGGGGCTCACTCCTGGTTGCAGCTACTGAAGGAGTCAGAGTAGTTACTTGTATTTCGCACTCCGGTCCCTGGAAGCCCGGCGGTGGCCCCGGCTGTGGCTGCGGGAACGGCTGCGGTGGCGCCGGTGTCTGTCTCGGGACCGGGATCGGGATGACTTTCGTCGCTCCCTGGAGGTAGATCTGGACCTCCTGCGACGCCGATCCCGGGAGCGTGACCTGCAGCAGACAACCAGAAGGCTTTGAAGGCCATGATGCCCCCTGCCAATAGCCCTTCTCTCGCAAGAAGTTCTGCTGGATGGTTCACTGGCATCTCCCCTTCCCTTCTACAAATTTACAACTGGGGTCCACAACAGTCCCATCAATTCAGAATTATGGCCCCATCCCAATGATGCTTCCGGAAAACACCTCGCCAGGAAACACCTACCACCCCACAGGCCTCAGCAGTAACTTCTGACTTCCCCTCTCATTTACAATGGATCCCACTGCTGCACTAAGCCCCAACCAACCTGACAACAGATGGATAGGGCCCGAGCTTGGTCCCTCACCAGCCCTGCCCACCAGATAACAAGTGTGAAGCTATAAAAGATAACTATAAGGAAAAATTCACGTGGAGGGGTGCCTGCAGGGCTCAGTCAGTTAAGTGACTCTTGGTTTCGGCTCACGTTGTGATCTCAGGGTCATGAGATCAAGGTCCACGTCAGGCTGCACACACAGGGCAGTGTCTGCTTGGGACTCTCTCCCTCTCCCTTTGCTCCCCACTGCTGCACGCGCATGCATGCATACACACTCTCTCTCAAATAAGTAAATCTTAAAAAAGAAAAAATATGGGGGGAGAAAAAAGACAAAAAATGTGTGTGTGGGGGGAAGGGCATCTGAGAATATGTTAATGGATCTGGAAACCTACCTCCTTCGATCTCTGGTTCTTGATCCAGACCTAAAATGAAAAAGAGAAAAAAAGGATGGGCAATTTCCCCCAAACAGCCCACGCCACAGTCTACAAGGTGAAGCAGTGCTGACTTCCCACCGAGTCGGCTCACCCATTCTCAGGCCCACAGCTCCAGGTGTCAATGCTCACAGCATGAGGCCAGCCCCCAACCCCCAGGGGTCAAATGCTACACTCTGAGTTCAACAACTGGCTCGTCAAAGTCACTTGCACAGCTATGCAGACTGTCACACAGCAGATGCAAGGCTGGACGGGATCTAAAGTCACCAAAGGACACCAAAGTTAAAGCAAAGCCAAAGCCTCAAGTTCCAGACACAGGTTCACTGCTAGGTGAGGGTCACATGACCTCCTTGGAAACTATATAATCAACCAGCAATCCAAGAAATACACAATACAATGAGTTCTCATTTTATACCCTGTTCTACAGCAAAAATTAACAAGATCACTAGCAAAATGTGCTGAGGGGGATGTGACAGAAGATGTTCACACAACATGCATCTAAAGGATGATCTGATAGTTTTTTGTAAAGCAATTTTTCCAACACCTATTAATATTTATATATTAAATTCCTTTGTCCTAGGAATTCTAAGAAATTTTATAAACCAATCAAACATCAAAGTAAGGATGATCACTACAGTACCCATTCAAAAATAGTTTTACAGAGCCACCTGGGTGGCTCAGTCGGTTAAGCTTCTGACTCTTGATTTCGGTTCAGGTCATGATCTCAGGGTCCTAGGATGGAGCCCTGCATGAGGCTCCACTCTGGGCGGTGTGCTTGAGGATTTCTTTCCCTTTGCCCCCCACCCCACGCTCTCTCTCTCTCAAATAAATAAATCTTTAAAAAACAAAATAGGGGTGCCTGGGTGGCTCAGTGAGTTGGGCATCTGCCTTCAGCTTGGGTCATGATCCCAGGGTCCTTGGATCAGGCCCCACGTCGGGCTCCCTGCTTAGTGGAGAGCCTGCTTCTCCCTCTCCTGCTCCCCCTGCGTGTACTCTCTGTCAAATAAAGAATAAAATCTTGGGGCGCCTGGGTGGCTCAGTTGTTAAGCATCTGCCTTCGGCTCAGGTCATGACCCCAGGGTCCTGGGATCGAGCCCCGCATCGGGCACCTGCTCAGCGGGAAGCCTGCTTCTCCCTCTCCCACTCCCCCTGCTTGTGTTCCCTCTCTCGCTGTCTCTCTGTCAAATAAATAAATAAAATCTTAAAAAAAAAAAAAAAAAGAATAAAATCTTAAATAAAACCCCAAAATTGGGGCACCTGGGTGGCTCAGATGGTTAAGAGTCTGCCTTTGGCTCAGGTCATGATCTCAGAATCCTGGGATTGAGCATCAGGCTCCCAGCTCAATGAGGAGTCTGCTTCTCCCTCTGCCCCTCCCCCTGCTCATGCTCTCACGCTCTCTTGCTCTTTAAAATAAATAAAATCTTTATTATTTTTAAAAGATTTTATTTATTTGTCAGAGAGAAAGATAGAGAGAATGTGTATGTATGCATGCACAAACAGGGGGAGTGGCAGGCAGAGGGAGAAGCAGGCTCCCCGCTGATCCAGGAGCCCAATGTGGGACTCAATCCCAGAACCCTGGGATCACAACCCGAGCTGAAGGCAGACGCTTAACTGACTGAGCCACCCAGGTGTCCCATAAGTAAAATCTTAAAAACAAAACAAAACCCACAAAAAACAAAAATAGCTTTATAGAAACTTCGTCATCAAAAACTGAAATCAGGGATGCCTTATGTGTTTTGCTTAATACATTTTTATACTGTTTGAATCTGTTTTGTTTTTGTTTGAGTCTCTTTACAATCAAAATGTGTTAGGTAATTAAAGTAATGAAGAGAAACACAATAAATACAATAAACACTTACTTGTTGTTTCTGAACTATACATTAATTCCTCCAGGAAAGCCCAGCTTCTGGGCCTTTCAAGGACAGTGAGCTGCACCCCATGACAGTGGGGTCCTGGCTCCAGCCTTTTCCCTGAACTCTGACCACATGTCTCCTAAGCATCTCAAACGGAGTACGGCCAGAGCCAAATCCTACTGCCCACCAACCCCTCTTCACCCTAGTACACTGCTCCCAGTGTTCTCCATCCCCTAAGTGGCAGCTCCAGGCCTGAAATCATGAGGCCAGCTCTGTTCCCCCTTTGCTTGCCTCACAACCTTGTACCAGCGAATCTTAACAGCTCTACCCCCACAACACACCAAGACCCCGCTCACCCTGTCAACTGGCACCTCCTTCACTGGGACTCTTGCTGCTTCCACCCTTACCACCTACACTCGTTCTCAGCAGGGCCTGACAACACTCAGTCAACTTCAGAGTCTGCTCAGGCCTAAGGCCTTTCCCTGACGGATTTTCCCTTCAACGTATGGCTGTGTGACAAAGCATGCCCCAGCTCCAGAGTGTCAGCTCCTGCCCGACTTGTTGGCTGAGCGCCGTGTCCCCAGGACCCACGAGGCGGGTCAGGGCAGAGCAGGTTCCTCTCCTGCTCCTACTGCTCAGCCCTCCCCTACACCTTCCGAGGTACGAGTGAGGTCGCCACAGCTGCGTGTGCAGCTCCGGACGACTGTCTGCACCACACAGCGCTCCTCCCAGGCCAGCCAAAACCCCGCTCTTCTGAACAGGCTGCATGTTTGCTCATTTTTCTTTTAAGGGCCACGTAGGTCCGCAGCAGACCTCAATTGCTACAAGCCAGACTGCAAGGAAGGAGCAGGGTCTCCTTGGGCATGTGTGTACTGTGGGACTCACCTCCTGCTCAGTCGCTCCTCCCGCTCTCTCTCCTCTCTCCTCCTCAGTCGATCCTGATTTCTCTTCTCCTGCTTTTCAGCCACAGTTTTCTAAACAAACAAAAAGTTGAAAAATAAGAGAAGAAAAACTTATACCAACAAGAGTATGAATGTTGTTTAACAAAGCACTTTTATGGGGCCCCTGGGTGGCTCAGTCGTTAAGCGTCTGCCTTCGGCTCAGGTCATGATCCCAGGGTCCTGGGATCAAGCCCCGCATCAGGCTCCCTGCTCTGCGGGAAGCCTGCTTCTCCTTCTCCCCCTTCCTGTGTTCCCTCTCTAGCTATCTCTGTCAAATAAATAAATAAAATCTTAAAAAAAAAAAAAAAGCACTTTCACATGATCTCAGTATTAGGAATTTAGAAATCTAAAAAAAACTCTTAGGAAACAAGAACATAATCACCTTTAAAGCTTCTTAATGGAAAATACACGAAAGTAACGCTTTTACAAATACATCTTATAAATTCATTGACAAACTGTATATTCTAAGAGGTGCTATGGTTCTAAGGCACAGAAATTGATCTTTCGCTTCACACCAATCCAGATAGTTTTCTACCCAAAGGAGATTCCACACACTTTACTGTAAAAAAAACCACATGTATGACCAAACCTATCCTGCTGCCCAGGAGCAGCCTGTTCTTGGGAGTGCTGAGTGCTACACTGGCTTGAGACCCGGCCTCGGTGGGGACAGCAGGCCAGGGAAGGTAGACCGTGAACACTCCACAACCGGCTGGCTTTCTTGTTTGCTTGCTTTCTTTAGTATTTTAAGTAATCTCTACACCCATCATGGGGCTGAAACTTACAGCCCCAAGATCAAGAGTCACATGCTCTACCCACTGTGCCAGCCAGGGGCACCCACAACTGGCTTTCAACACCAAGCTCAATACTTGGCTTATCAGGCTCGATGGTGAACACAACAGAAAAGACAATGCAACAGAGCGGAGGAGGTCCGGAGAAACGCCACTGTGGAACACTACTGACACAACTTAGCTCAAAGCACTAGGTCCGGTCTACATACTCCCACCCCATATCAACCCAAAGCCTTTTTTTTTTTAAAGATTTTATTTCTCTGACAGAGAGAGAGGGAACACAAGCAGGGAGAGTGGGAGAGGGAGAAGCAGGCTTCCCGCCAAGCAGGGAGCCCAATGTGGGACTCGACCCCAGGACTCTGGGATCATGACCTGAGCTGAAGGCAGACACTTATCATCTGAGCCACCCAGGCACCCCTCAACCCAAAGCCTTTTGATGTCTGCACCTCTCTGCTGATGGAATGAAGCCCTAAGGGGGAGTACAGTAGGTCCAGGGAGACAAAGGGTCACCAGTCTACCACGAAGGATAACCCTGTATCTCAGTGCAAACTGGAGCCAGGTCCCTGAACAAAAGGGTATAGTAAGGACTGAGGGAGAGGGGCCAGCTATCCTCCTCAAAGCACTCACAAGGTGTGAGAGCCCTCCTGTCTGGAGCCTCTGGTTCTCCACCCCTGGCTTCACTTGTCCTGGATCCGAGCAGGCACACAAGGATGGACACATTAAGGTTAAGGATGGGAGTTTCAGCCCCTCAATTTACATGCAGACTCTTCGTAAAGAGAATGTGACCGAGCACAGGGCTATGGTCTGGTATTAACTCCTTTGCAAACCTCTCTACTTCCTAGACACTGTCCTTCCACCCCTAAGAAAGAAGGCTTTGCCTCACTATTACCTGGGTGTGTGGCCTGGTGGTATGAGCACCTCTGGGACAACTGTAAGTGAAGCCATCTCTGATTAGGACCCAGAACTCTCACCCTCCTGATTGTTTAGAGGTGCACTTCCAAACATGTTTTCAGTTGTTAGTTTAATAGCCATTATCAAAAGCTGTAATATATTTGTGTTGTTTTAGTCAACTTCGTACAACTCACACTGCAAAGATAAAGCATGCTTTCTCGATCTAGTTAATACTAATTTCTTTAAAGGCGTGCCTGACTAGCTCAGCCAGTACAGCATGTGGCTCTTGATCTTGGGGTTTTAAGTTTGAGTCCCATGTTGCGTGTAAAGATTACTGAAAAATAAAACCTTAAAAAAACCAAAAACTTGTTCTTAAGATTTCAGGGGAAAAAATTTCAATATAGTCTCATCTCTGTTGGAGAAATATGTGTTAAAAAAATAAAAGGCTTTCAGGTATAAAAAAAATATCAAAACTAGGGGCACCTGGGTGGCTCAGTCTTTGGCTCAGGTCATGGTCTCAGGGTCCTGGGATCGAGCCCCGCATCAGGCTCCCTGCTCAGCAGGAAGCCTGCTTCTCCCTCTCCCACTCCCCCTGCTTGTGTTTCCCCTCTTGCTTTGTCTGTCAAATAAATAAAATCTTAAAAAAAAACCCCAAAACTAAATTATGGGTGCTATGAAATGGAAATACAATTTAAAGGAGAAATGGAAGGGGCGCCTAGGTGGTTCAGTTCATTAAGCATCTGACTCTGGCTCAGGTCATGATCTCTGGGCTCTGTGCTCAGTGGAGAGTTTACTTGGGGATTCTCTCTCCCCCTCTACCCCTCCCCCTGCTCACGCACATGCTCCTTCTCTCAAATAAATAAATCTTAAAAAAAAAAAAAAGAAGAAGAAGAAGATATGCGTAACAGTGTATCACTTCCCAAAATTCTATTGGGAGCACAGGAGCAAACTGTGTTAAGACCAGTGGCTGCCACCCCAGCTCCACTCCCAGTGCCAAGTTCACACCTCACCTACTGGCAACCTCTCCTCACGTGCAGGGCTCTGCCCCCTGCTCCTTCTAGGGGCACACAAGGCCCTCCATCTTGATTGCTGCAGTGTCCCAGTCAAGTGCCATGCGTCTTTCCACCAAATGTCTGGAGGGAAGACCTGCATAGTTCCCAGCACCCCATCCTAGTGGCCCCTATACAGAGCAGGGAGGACTCCACCAGTCTGAAAAATAATTCAAAGTATCTGAAACATGCTCACCCATCCTTCTAAGTGGACCCAAGATAAGTTTTAGAGTCTAACCCAGGAAACTGAGGAGCCTTGAGGAAGAGACAAAGGTGGGCAGTGGTGAAGCAGTGCTATCCAAAAAACTCCACCATGTTCTCGTCCTTCCGAGGAGGCTCAAAGGCAAGGGCCAAGAAGTGTGATCTTCTGTCTAGCCTAACCACTCTCCATGCATCCGCCTCTGCCAAAGGAGAAAAACGAGACTACCGGCTCTTCCCATCTCCAACCAAAAGTTATTTCCGAGGTGTGTGAGAGCTCTCTGTACCAGAGGACTAGACTCTGCGTTTTTTTCCTGCAAACAAGTGTAGACTAGTCGCTTTGGATTCTGAGGCCTTTGTTCTCCTGGGTGAATGAAGTGATAAAATCTGAATATTTCACAATAAAACTCAAAGACATGTTCTTAGAAAAGATCAAAACAGCAGTGCCTGGGTGGCTCAGTCAGTTAAGTGTCTAAAGTCGCGTCATGGTCTCAGGGTCCTGGGAGCGAGCCCCACGTCAGGCTCCCTTGCTCAGCGGGGAGTGTGCTTGTCCTTCTGCCCCGCCCCCATTTGTGGACACTCTCTCTCAAGTAAATAAAATCTTAAAAAAAGAAAAGAAAAGATCAAAACACAAGGTTTTCTAGAAGTTAATACAAAGACATCACAAGACTTCTTGGGTTTCTCCAGAAACAACATATTAACATACCCTCAACTGATCAAGCTTCTCCCGGATCTGAATGAACCCCAAGTGTAACTTGCCCCCGAAGTGGTCCGCAAGACGACGGTCATTGTCGTGGAGACCAAGGTAGGCCGAACAGACCTCACAGACACGCAGCTTCTGTTGTTGAAAACTGGATGCGGGCATGGAATTTCTGTATTCTTCCTGGACAGTGGGAACAGAGCAATGAAAATGAGGTCCACAGAACCACAACTAAATATTCAACCCCCAAAATGGAAATATTTGAAGGGACTATAGAGGTGACTTTTAAATAAACAAAAAATGGATCATTTACAAACTTCAGATATTTGTAACTGACTCTATTTCCATCGTTTATTTACGAAATGAACAATCATGATTTCAAAGCAATAAGGAACATTCAAAATTCTCAGACAAGCAGGATGCTGTCTGTTCTCAGAGGCCAGCAGGGAAGGCAGGTCTCAGTTACATGCAGTGGAGAGCTCTAGGAGGACCAGAGGAACAAGGGAGACTCTTCAAAAGGGGCCCTCAAAAACACAAAGCACAAAAACCAAACCAAATAAACAGACAAAACACACAAGAGCCACTCATGGAGACTGTGTTCCAACATCCAGGAAGCTGTATGCCAACTCTGCCCTAAAAGCTAAAATTTGGACACACAAATACATTAGACACTCTCTTCAAAAAAGAATGTGTCCGACAGAACGAGCAAAACACACCCCCTCCGGCAGCCACTCCAGTCAGAATGGATGAAATACAGAAGAAATGAAGTAATAAGACATGGTTCCTGGTGCTGGTGCCAAAGTCAAAACAGGTCTCTAAAACCCAGATTTAAGAAATGCATTCCAGGGGGTGCCTGGGTGACTCAGACATTAATGTTAAACACCTGTCTTCAGCTCAGGTCATGATCTCCAGGTCCTAGGATCGAGCCCCACATCAGGCTCCAGGCTGCCTCAGTGGGGAGTCTGCTTCTCCCTCTCGCTCTGCCTCTCCCTGTGCTTGGGCTCTGTCTCTCTCTCAAATGAAAAAAAAAAAAAAAAGAAAAATGCATTCCAACAGTCACTGGTCCTTATTTAAAGGGATCTTCCATGGGACACCTGGGTGGCTCAGTTGGTTAACCATCTGCCTTCGGTTCAGGTCATGATCTTGGGGTCCTGGGATCGAGTCTGGCATTGGGCTCCTTGCTCAGTTGGGAGCCTGCTTCTCCCTCTGCCTGCCACTCCCCCTGCTTGTGTGCGTGCCCTCTCTCTCTGACAAATAAATAAAATCTTTTAAAAAATTTTAAAAAGGAGAGCCTGGGTAACTCAGTTGGTTAAGCGTCTGCCGTTGGCTCGGGTCATGATCCCAGAGTTCCAGGATCGAGCCCTACATCGGGGTCCCCGCTCAGCAGGGGGGTCTGCTTCTCCCTCTGCCCTTCACCCCCCTGTGCACACTCTATCTCAAATAAATAAAATCTTTTTAAAAATTTTAAAAAAATAAAGGGGTATTCCATTAATTCATTCAAAATTCCCTAGCAAATGCAGATTAAGATACCACATGACTCACTAAACTGGCAAAGACATAAACAAAGATGCACTCTCACACACAGCTAGTAGGAGACTAGGTACGTTGGCGCAACCCACAGGGAGTGCAACTGAATTATCTGTGAAAGCCAGACAGGTGTGTGCCATTTCCAGGAACGTGTCCTAGAACATGCTCATACATGTGCCAGCAAGGAAGTGCAAGGACACTTGTGTGAACGGTCTGTGAAGATGAGAAACCACTAATGCCCTAGAAAACCACCAACAGATAGTCACATGTTCATGAAACAGAACCCTACAGCAAGAAACTGAAGGAAGTTGTATATAGCAACAAGGAGAGACCTCACAAACAGTGGTGAGTGAATAATGCAAGCGAGAAAGACATACACAGCATTTATGGGAGATTTTTTTAAAAGCACAAAGCGCTCATGTGCACAAACACACGCAAGCACACAGTTTACGGGCAGCACACACATGTAATAAAGGGTAAAGACAGAACAGAATGCACACTAATGTCTACATTAGTGACAGGAGGGACAGGAGGAGGCTGGAGAGGGAAGCACTGGGAACCTGAATTTCCATTATGATGTGCTACAGCTTTTATTAAAGAGAAAAAACAATAGAATCTTTAAAAAAAGGGGGGGGGAGGGGCGCGCCTGGGTGGCTCAGTTGGTTGGGCGGCTGCCTTCGGCTCAGGTCATGATCCTGGAGTCCCAGGATCGAGTCCCGCATCGGGCTCCCTGCTCGGCAGGGAGTCTGCTTCTCCCTCTGATCCTCCCCCCTCTCATGTGCTCTCTGTCTCTCATTCTCTCTGTCTCAAATAAATAAATAAAATCTTTAAAAAAATTTACTTTCAATTTCATTATTGCTAGTAAGCAGAAATATACATGATCTTTTAATGTATTGATCTTGTGTTCAGAAACCTAAGTTCATGTATTAGTTCTAATCAATTGTGGATTCTTTGGATTTTCAATGTATACCATCATGTCAACTGTGAATAGGGACAGTTTTTTTTTCCTTTTCCAATCCTGATACCTTTTATTCTTTCATTTTCCCTATTGCACTAGCACCTAATTAAAAAATGAAACAGGGCACCTGGGTGGCTCAGTTGGTTAACTGACTGCCTTCGGCTCAAGTCATGATCCCGGGGTCCTGGGATCGAGTCCCACATCAGGCTCCCCCTACTCTGCAGGGAGCCTGCTTCTCCCTCTCCCTCGGCCTGCCACTCTCCCTGCTTGTACTCTCTCTGTCAAGTAAAAAAAATAAAAAAATAAAAAATAAAAAATGAAACAAAACATCAACCAGAAAAGGTTACTCCTAGGGCGCCTGGGTGGCTCAGTTGGTTGGGCGGCTGCCTTCGGCTCAGGTCATGATCCTGGAGTCCCAGGATCGAGTCTCACATCGGGCTCCCTGCTCGGCAGGGAGTCTGCTTCTCCCTCTGATCCTCCCCCTCTCATGCTCTCTGTCTCCCATTCTCTCTCTCAGATAAATAAAATCTTAAAAAAAAAAAAAAACAAAGAGAAAAAACAAAACCAAAATCCTTAGGCAAAAATGACAAATATAGTGGACCCATAAATATTTGTGATATTCTATCCCTTTCTGTAATTTTGAAACTACCACCCTCTAATTTCTTTCAAAATAAACTCTAATTATGCTGAGTGGGAAAAAACAAAACAAAACACAACAGTCTCAAAAGGGTACGTACTGTATGACTCCATTTACATAACATTCTTAAAATGACCAGAATATAGAGATGCAGGAGATTCGTAGTTGCCAGGGGCAGAGAAGTGGATGTGGCTACAGAAGGGTCATGGGAGGGATCTTGGTGGTGATGGATATTCCGTATCGTGACTGTCAACATCCTTTCTATTATATTGTGCTATGGTTTTTCAAGATGTTATCACCACGGGAAACTGGATAAAGGGCACATGGGATCTCTCTCTATTATTCCTTGAGACTACTGAACATTCATGCCTGCTGAGAGCGGAAAGGAACTCACAGGTGACACACCACCAGAGATCAGCCTGGCGGAGGCCTCCCCAACACCATCCTGTCTTGCCCAGCGGTTTTAAGGAGGTGGTGCTGCCTCCTGGGGGCACTCTCAGTGATGGGGATGGAGGACAATGGCTGGGGTAAGGATGCTACAGGTCCTGGATATGAACACCCATGCATCCCACATCCTGCTCCTGTCTGGGCTGTCTAAAGACATCCACATGATGAACCCCTCATCTACAATCATTTACACCCCCATACAAATCTCTGAGCCATCCCAGGGATTTCTGGTGTCTGTTCTGCTCTTGGAAGCATGAAGGGCTGGGCCTCAGGGTGCACCAAGAAGCCACAGAGCTTCCCTCCTGACTCTCTGGCCTTTCTGGTACAGCAGTCAGCAACCCAAGGAGCCCGACTCTGTTCTACATATAAACATGTATTTTCCACTTCAGTAAAAAGGAGTTTAGATTCTATGTTAAGGATTTATATACATGATTTATGTAAGACTTCATCTCTACCCAGGCTCCCTGACCCCACCACCCTAATAACTTTCTCAGCCTGTGGGTCTCAGCTAAGGGCACTTCCAGGATCACTCCACCTGGAGACCCCTGGCAACACAAAGTCACTCTCAAACTCAGACCCCATTTCTTTTGAGCACCTATCTTCATGTGAATCAATCTTATCCATCTGTTCACATACCCTTCTGTCTGTATCCCCTGCCAACTCCAGCACGGTCTCCATGAGGAGGGCCTCCTCTGGTGTGCTCACAGCTAAAAACTATCTGGGGCGCCTGGCTGGCTCAGTCGGTTAAGCATCTGCCTTCGGCTCAGGTCATGGTCCCAGGGTCCTGGGACTGAGCCCCGTGTTGGGCTCCCTGTTCGGCAGGAAGTCTGCTTTTTCCTCTCCCTCTGCCTTCCCCCACCTACTCATGCTCTCTCTTGCTCTGCTCTCTCAAATAAATAAAATCTTTAAAAAGAAAAAAAAAACAACAACTAAAAACTATCTGGCACACAGCTGGAGCTTAACAAGCATTTACTCCGGGAATACAACCATCCCCGCCTCCCTCTGACTCTACTGTTCCCACCATTCTCAAAGCCTATGTGAGCCATTTCCAGTTCCAGTGGTAAGGACTTGAGAGCCAGAGCATATCTAATGGATAAAATAGTCTGGAAGAAAATGCCTGTCAACGATACAAACACTGAGTCCCTGACTCAGTTTCTCCACCACCCTGCCAGTGTGTCCTGGCCTGGTACCCTAGCTGACACCACTTGGATGCTACCCTCAATCTGCATAGGTTCTCTACCAGAGATGCAGTGTCACCAAGAACACGCAGGTTTTGTTCTTTAGGGCAATCTGCACTACCACTCTGGCCCACTCACACCAGTTGAGTGACCACCACAGCGCAGCAAACCCCTACAGAGCCAAAGGACCAGAGAGTAAACGACACCACTCTGGTGACTCTTCAACGCTCAGGACTGTGCTCTGCATATGGATGTTATGCTCAGGGCTGGCAAGTGACGGGCCTGATGTCACACCAGGGTTACAGGGGACACAGCAAAGGCACAAACCCAAGTACGTGCACACTCTAAATCCTACAACCCTGTCCACATAGCACCCTATTTCCAACTTCTTCCCAATATTCAAAAAAAGGAATACTTTAATTTTAGCCCAAACAGTCAACATTTAGGGGTTACTACATTTCCTCTTTCTTGAAGACATTTTCCCACCAACCTCAGCTTCTTTTTTCTTTGCACGGACTTTCTCCACTTCCATAAGAATCTTCTGGGATTCATCCACATTTCCCTCAGCTCCCAGTTGCTCAGCTTTAGCAAGAAGTTTTCCTATTTCTTCATTCAACTCATGTACTTTTTCTGCCTGAAAGAAGACAACAATCAGGTAAGCAAACATCTAAAAGCAAAAGATCTTAACAGAGACAATGAGTGTTTCTCCTGCTGTACTTCTGCTCTGTTCTACAAAAATTAAATGGAATAGCCAAGATCCTTGCAGGATCACAAGCAAACTGTAACAATTCTGACATCTTTACTGGCATTGCTGAGATTCTGACCTTAAACTAAACCTGCGTGTTGCATTCCAGTAAAAGCAGCATCATGCCTGTCACTTCCAACATGGTGGCCAGGGTCATCATGGTCACTTTCTAAGCTGTCTCTTCTCATGTCTTCTATCACAACTCAACCTTCTGGGTAGGGGCCATAAATTGTCCAGGATTAAATGCATAAACTTGTACCGTAAGCAAAATGCCTCATCATTTGGGATTTAATTCTAGAAATAAGGTAGCAACTACACATATCCTAAGCAATGCTTTTATAAAACTGAGAGAAAAGGACACTGAAGAGACTCATCAGCTGCACTCAAAATCGGGAACAGAAGGAGGATGTGCTGATAGGCCAATGACACACAGATGTATCTTCTTCATTCTTCAGGACAGTCTAACCATTTCCCAACTAACTGTCTCCATTTCCTGTTTTATCTAGGGGTGTTAAAAAAAAAAAAAAAACAAACTGGGGGACAGACAGAGGCAGCTCCCGGGGGTGGAGAGCTTGCTGACAGCCTTCTCTCCTTACTGAGAAGCACCAAGGCAGCAAGGACTGTCCACCCCAAAGATGCAGAGTCAGTGCTAATGGTAAGCTGTTAGCCAGTTGGCAGGCTGGTTTTTACCAGACACTGATTTGCACACACAACTCGAGAAAGTCTCTCAGGCATACCTTCGCAGAAACTTCTGCACTGATCTCCTCTTGGGTCTCTGCCAGCCGCTTCTTGGCAAGCTCAGTTCTCCGATCACACTCAGCAATAAAGGACTCCAAGTGATCCATCGCCTAGCTCAGGAGAAGCAGAGAGCTATGATCAGTTAAGGGTAAGGTCTTGGAACCCATCAATTCAATAGGACATACACTCCTGGGTTGGTTTCTTAAAGCCTGTAAGTTCAGTGGGAAGATCTTCAACTACACTACAGCTAGCACATCCATAATCACATTTAACCAAGGGGCTTTGTTAAACCAAGTGATCATTCAGAAGCATGGTCTTCTCATCTGATCTATTTATTCCTAAAAGTTGTAAAAGGACCCCCATCCCTCGATAATATTTCCCGGATTTTTTTTGGCCATAATTAGTAGCGTTCTCTGTGGGGAAGCAAATGCTGGACTGAGACTAGTATCGGAGGCCCTCTTCTGGTGAGCTGTGGGGGGTGCGGATCATGTACTCACTGGTCTGTGTGAGCCACGTAAATATTATTCCCCCATGTTCTGAGGGTAGAGATCCCCCTTCCACCTCAAAACAAAACAACAGAACAAATATTACTGAGAGTTGTGAGCACAGGTCGTTATTGCCTGTCTAAAGTAGCAGGAGAACTGGTAACTACTTCCCCAAAGAGATAAAGGGAAAGAAACTCTAGAAATCTACCTGCTCACTCTGAAGACTTATGGGGGAAACACGAGAACACTAATGAGCTGCTTCACATGTGTTAGGCAGTTAATTTGCCAGGACCAGTCAAAGGCCCCAGCATAACCTCAGATAGACCTACAACTAGGATATCTGCCAGGCTATGACCAGTGACTGGCAAGCAGCACCTCCTAAGTTACACCCGTTAGTGCACTTGCAAAGGTTGGCATTGTGTTAAGTGTGACAGCAAGGGAATTTAGCACAGGATGACAGGACTGCATCATGTGATCTATCACCAAAAAATACAGAAGAAAAAACTTTGGGTGGAGATGATATAAAGCAGATGAAGGTTACGCCAACAGACCAAGTGGTGATAATCTATGTCCCTCCGCCCAAAGATGGCCAGAGAGAGCAAATCAGCTGTTAAGAAAGCACTCTACGAGGATCAGTGTGACACTGGAATGGACGACAGGGTTAGGGTCTCCTCCAGAAATCTTAAATACTCTTTTCAAATAAATGCATACTTGGACATAAGTCAAGACAGAGAATAGGCTCTCTGACAGTGCCAAGCCCCACAGGGTGCTGGAGAAAGGCTAAAGCATAATCACCCACTGAGGACAACTCCCAATTTCACTCCATAATTTTGGAATTCAGGACCTCTTTCCTGTTGTTGGACATCCAAATATTCCCTGATAAACATCTCTCACTATGTTCAAATCCATCAGGAAAGCAAATGATCAGCATTTGTCTGCATGCACCATACTTCCTGGAAAGACAGAGTTGACAATCCTGCTGACAGTGATAACTAACCAAGATCAAGGTGCCGGCAAGCTGATACAGGTCACATGCCTCCTGTGAGGGACAATGGATCCTAGAAGACCACCCTTATATGCCCCAGGTTCACCCACACAGAGGTATTAAGTCTATGGTGCAGTGTCCTTCTGTTATCTACCCAAACAGAGTGATTTCACACCTGAGACAGACCCACGAATCCACTCATCAGGGTTGAAGACAAGTGGGTGACATGGGACACCTTGACTAATTAAAGCAACCAGCGGCAGCTTCAGCAGAACCCAAATCAACTACAGACTCAGACATCTGATAGGCTAAAAACTAAACGGTAACTTCACAACACAGAATAGGCAGACCACAGAGACATCTTTTAACTGCCACATTCTTTAAAAGATGGCACTCTGGAGGTGTCTGGGTGGCTCTGTCGGTGAAGCGTCTGCCTTTGGCTCAGGTCATGATCCGAGGGTCCTGGGATCAAGTCCCTCATCGGGCTCCCTGCTCAGTGAGGAGCCTGCTTCTCCCTCTCCCTCGCTCATGCTCTCTCTCTCAAATAATAAAAAAAAAACAATCTTAAAAAAGATGGCACTCTGTTCTACTGCCCCTTCTCCTGTTCAATGTGCTTGTCAATTTCAGATCGAGTCTTAAAATATATCAAAGAGGAGAGGTTTAAATAATTTTTTTTTTTAAAGGTATTCAAGTCGGGGTGCCTGGGTGGCTCAGTGAGTTATACATCTGCCTTCGGCTCGGTCATGATCCCGGGGCCCATGATCCAGGGGCCCCCTGCTCAGTGGGGAGCCTGCTTCTCCCTCTCCCTCTGCACCCCCCACCCCTGCTCATGCTTTAAAATCTAAAAAAAAAAAAAAGAGTATTCAAGTCTAAAAATTAAGTCCTAATCACAACCTACTGTTTACTAGAAAGTCACCCAAGCTCTACAACTTAAGGGTGGTACGATGAAACATGGACGATTGGGGATGCCTGAACACAGCGCCGGCACACAGTAAGCACGTGAGTCTCACTGCTGCTGGAGGCTGTTCGTCCACACTCAGGATTGTGTGATGCTATTCCCAGTGTTGCCAGCCCAGCAGAAATGACACTGGCCAGAAATCAGTGAGGCTGAGATGGGCTGTCAAGGAGACTGGTCATGGTGCACATGTGTCCCTGTGCTGTGCTGCACGTCCACACGGAAACTGGAAGGTCTCCATTTCCCAGATGAAGAAACTGAGGTACGGTTTCCACACTACTAAGTGATGGCATCAGGGTACAAGCACCCTTATGGTTTGGCTCCAAAATCCCTACACTCAATGTGCACAACTCTGAGGCAGTCACCACCAGCCCAGTTCATAGATGTACAGAAAAAGTTAAAATAACTTGCCCAAGGTCACAAAGGGGTTCTAACCCAGAACATCATCTGACTTAGTCAATGTAACTATTATAACATATATCTGTAGACAGAAAAAGTAGGTGTAATCAGAACTAGTTTCATTTGATATATTAAAGATAGTCTGGAAATTACTTGATATAATGTGTAGTTTCAGAAACCTGTAAATAAAACATCACAAACCAAGACAATTTGGGGAAAAAGTTAATTATATTTTTACTGAGTTAAAAAGAATCAGTTCTATATTTTCAGTATGTGGACACTAAAGAAATTGTACTGCTCTGTAACTTTTTCACAGCTTAAATTAACATGTTAATATTGCTATTTGTTTGCCAGTGTTCAAGCTGAGAAACTTGAAATGTTATTTATACAGATTACCTAGTAGCAGACATTACATACTCTTTCCTAGGGAATTTCTGGATAAAACACTTTCAGGAAGCCAAGGCCAGGCCTTGGCATGGTCACGCTGAGGCTATGTTAAGCTAGAAGGAGCCAATGGTGAGGACAGGGAGGCACCTTCTCCCACATAAAACACCAGTGGTTCCACCCACCAAGCTCAAGCCGAGGGTCTAGGCAGGCAATACCTCCACAAAGAAATACCTTTCTATAACTCTGACGGGCAAAGACCCCAAAATATGGTTACTCACTGTTAGCAAAGATGTGAAGATGGGAACTCTTCTACACTGCTGGTGGGAGCATTCGCTCCGCTGGATAACACCATGGTATCATCAAAACCCCAGATACCCCTCTGATCCAACAGTTCTGCATCTAGGAATCTCCCCTGCATACATGCAAACAATGCATACATGCAAACAAGGGCAATGTGTAATGTAGCACCATGATCATCAACAGGAGACTGGTCATATAAAGAAGATATCCATCGTCTGGAATGCTGTGCAGCCACAAAAAGGAATAAGGAACTCTACACAAAGATATACTAAAACGTTAAACAAAAAAAGGAAGGGTGAGGTTAGAATAGGTGTACAAATTACCACTCGTGTAAAAGAAAAAACAGGAATATAGACATTCTGTCTGCCTCAGGTATCCACATAAACTCTAAAGCACACAGAAGACACTGGGTAGTTCTAGAGGCAACCAGATGACTGAAGAACAGAGCAGGAGAGAGGTTTCACATGTACCTTCTTTACTGGTAAATTCTGATCCAAGTGAAAGTTATACATGTTTTTACGTTAGTAAGAGATGCTGTAACCTCAGTGAAATAACTCATCTAGGCAACAATCCTCAAGCGCTGCTTAAAGCATCAGGTCAAAGGCTGAAGGGGACCTTGACCATCAACAGGTCAAGGCTGCCTTCAACAACGGTGCCGGCTGAGGTGATACACGAGCAGGTGCAAAGCTCTGCCTCTGAAATGTTCCCATCACAAGAGAAAAACTTAAATCTGATGATCAAGCCTCCAGATCTAACTCCTAAGAATTTCAAAGACAAGGGGAATCATGTTAAAGAAGACATCATGAGGCTATAATCAGCAAAATCCAGGGTATGAGACTTTTAAAAAAATTAATTTCTTCAAACAAATACATTTAAAAAGATTTACAAAGCATTCTAACGTGTAGCCCTTATTTTGAATCCTGAGTCAGAGAAATAAAACTATAAAAGAATCCTTTCTGAAGTCATCTGGGAAATTTGAACTCTATCAGATGCTAGGAAATTACTTTTAAAGATGACTGTTTTTAGTAAAGTCCTCAAATTCTACATGTACTATTTACAGTATTTACAGATGAAATTCTATCTTGTAGCTATAAAAAGTAATCGGGGCAGGGGGACACGTGCCTGCTTGGCTCAGTTAGAGGAGCGTGTGACTCTTGATCTCAGGGTTGTGGGTTCGAGCCCCATGTTGGGTGTAGATACTACTTAAAAAATATAATTTTTTTAAAGATCTTATTTACTTGAGAGAGAGAGAAATCGAGTGCAAGCTGAGGGGAGGGGCACAGGGAAAAGGAGAAGCAAAGTCCCTGCTGAGCAGGGAGTCGGACATGGGGCTCCATCCTAGGACTTGGGAGATCATAACCTGAGCCGAAGACAGATGCTTAACTGACTGAGCCAACCAGGTGCCCGCCAAAAATATAATCTTAAGGGGCGCCTGAGACGCTCAATTGAGCGTCCGCCTTTGGCTCAGGTCCTGATCCCAGAGTCCTGGGATCGAGCCCCGCACCAGGCTCCTTGATCAGCAGGGAGTCTGCTTCTCCTTCTCCCTGTCTCCCAGCTCTCACTCTGTATCTCAAATAAAGAAAATCTTAAAAAAAAGGAAGAAAAATATAACCTTAAAAAAAAAACCCAGGGGTGGCTCAGTCGTTAAGTGTCTGCCTTCGGCTCAGGTCATGATCTCAGGGTCCTGGGATCGAGCCCTGCATCAGGCTCCCTGCTCAGCGGGAAGCCTGCTTCTCCCTCTCCCACTCCCTCTGCTTGTGTTCCCTCTCTCGCTGTGTGTCTCTCTCTCTCTGTCAAATAAATAAATAAAAATCTTAAAAAAAAAAAACCCAGGGGTGCCTGGGTGGCTCAGATGGTTGAGCATCTGCTTTCAGCTCAGGTCATGATCCCAGGGTCCTGGGATAGAGCCCCACATCGGGATCCCTGCTCTGCAGGAAGCCTGCTTCTCCCTCTCCTGCTCCCCCTGCTTGTGTTCCCTCTCTGGTGGTCTCTTTCTCTGTCAAATAATTAAAATCTTAAAAAAAAAAAAAAAATCCAGTGGGGAAACACAAGGATAAAGATGAAACAAGAGTCTTCATGTCAATAATCATTGGAAACTGGGAGACAAAACCCAGAAATTTCATTGTAATATCCTGTTCACTTCTGTATCTTTAAAACTTTTCCTTAACACATTTTTAAAAACATGCCAAGTAGATTCTGTCACCACCAAGCATACCAGATCTCAACACACATGGCAACGGCAATGCTGAAATATTTACACATAAAATGACTGAGATGTGTGCAGTCTGTTTGGAGATCTGTGAGAAGCTGTGGGAAGATGAAACCCAGCTGGCTGTGGACTGATCACTCCCAACGCTAAGGGATGGATATAAGGAAATTCATCACAAGATTACATCCACTTTTGGTATTTGAGGTTCTCCATAATAAAGTTTAAAAAAACCTTCCTGGTGGGATACCTGGGTCGCTCAGTTGGTTAAGCATCCAACTCTTGGTCTCGGCTCAGGTCATGATCTCAGGGTCGTGAGATTGAGCCCTGCATTGGGCTCTGTGCTCGGTGGGGAGTCGACTTGAGATTCTCTCTCCCTCTGCCTCTTCCCTCCCTTGCAGGTATGCAATCTCTCTCTCTCTCAAATCAATCAATCCCTGATAAATCAACCTTTCTTAAGAAGGTTTACTTTTTTTAGATTTTATTTATTTATTTGAGAGAGAGAGAGAGAGAGTGATCACGAGCAGGGCGGGAGGGGAAGAGGGGGAAGCAGACTCCCCACTGAGCAGGAAGCCCGATGCGGGACTTGATGCCAGGACCCTGGGATCATGACCTGAGCTGAAGGCAGACGCTTAGCCCAGGCTGCCTTAGTCTCTTCTTTTAATAGAAAAATAGTTTATGTAATCATAGCTTTATTTTATTTTATTATTTTGTTTTTAAAGATTTTTATTTATTTGTTAGAGAGAGAGAGCACAAGCAGGGGGAGTAGGAGAGGGAGAGGGAGAAGCAGGCTCCTCACTGAGCAAGGAGCCTGATGTGGGACTTGATCCCAGGACCCTGGGATCATGACCTGAGCCGAAGGCAGACGCTTAACGACTGAGCCACCCAGGCGTCCCTGTAATCATAGCTTTAAACTGCTTTATGAACACAACTCCCTACACCCTTTTTGCCAGCAGAGCCTCAGAATTCTGACCTAGAACCAATCCTTAAACCGACAGTGTGACACAGGCTTCCAGCAACTGCTCTTAAACACTCTGCTAAACCCTAACCAACCAAGGTCAGCTTGTGGCAGGTAAGAAGCAAGCTGCTGCTGTTGGGGGGCCTGGGCTGGCTCAGTCAGAACAGCTCGTGACTCCTGATCTCAGGGTCATTAGTTTGAGCCCGATGTTGGGGGTGTAGAGATTATTTAAATTAAAAAAAAAAAAAAGGCAGCAAGTTGTTGCTTTTAAAGTGTCTGAGTCCCTGCATTTGAAGTAGTAAGGGGGATGCCTGGGTGGCTCAGTTGTTAAGCGTCTGCCTTCAGCTCAGGTCATGATCCCAGGGTGGTGGGATCCAGCCCCACATCGGGCTCCCTGTTCCGCAGGAAGCCTGCTTCTCCCTCTCCCACTCCCCCTGCTTGTGTTCCCTTTCTCACTGTGTCTCTCTCTGTCAAATAAATAAATAAACAAAATCTTTAAAAAATAAAAAAAAGGGATGCCTGGGCTCAGTCGGTTAAGCGTCTGCCTTAGGCTCAGGTCATGACCTCAGGTTCCTGGGATTGAGTCCTGCATCGGGCTCCCTGCTCAGCGGGGAGCCTGCTTCTCCCTCTGCCTGCCGCTCCCCCTGCTTGTGCTCTCTCTGACAAATAAATAAAATCTATAAATAGATAAAAATAATAAATAAATAAATCTGAAATAGTAAGGGACTGCCTCCAAGGAGGGGAGAGCACATTCCATGTTTTAAAGGCCAGGTCTACCAATTCTCTAAGTAGTGTATCTTCAATAAGACCACACACACACAAAAAAACTAGAGGTTAACTCTCTAGTACACACAATTTTTTACCTTTGTCTTACTCGAGGTATCACCACAATTTTGTCACTAAGTAGATTCTGTAAAGTTTCGAGGGCAGTCTGACAGGAATAAATCATAATTTACTAACTCATTTCTCTCTTCTTGAACATTTCCGTTGTGTCCAATTTTTCAATGTTATAAACAATCCTACCATAAACACATTTGTGTACCAATGTCTGCCTGTATTTCTAATTACTTCCTAAGGCTAGAGATTTGTAAAAATAAATCATAAGGCAGAAATATTTTTACGTTTTCATTTCTGCCTATTATGTTAGCTAACAGGACCTGATAACTTCACATGGTACAGAAAATAGTTTCTTCTTCTCCCCTCCACAAGAAATAATTACTTAATGGGGTCCCTGGGTGGTTTAGTCGGTTAGACATCTGACTCTTGATTTCAGCTCAGGTCATGATCTCAGGGTCGTGAGATCTAGCTCAATGCTGGGTGTGGAGCCTGCTTGAGATTCTCTCCCTCCCTCCCTGCCCCCACCCCCAGCTCCTGCGTGGTTTCTCCAAAAAAAAAAATTACTTAAGAATTTGGTATACAGGGCGCCTGGGTGGCTCAGTCGGTTGAGCAGCTGCCTTCGGCTCAGGTCATGATCCCAGGGTCCTGGGATCGAGCCCCACGTCCGGCTCCCTGCTCAGCGGAGAGCCTGCTTCTCCCTCTCCCTCTGCCTGCCACTCTGCCTACTTGTGCTCGCTCTCTCTCTGTCAAATAAATAAATAAAATCTTTAAAAAAAAAAAAAAGAATTTGGTATATATTTTTTAAAATTGCCTTAAAATGCATACCTAAGCACTCAATTTTTATTCCAACCAAACAAGACAGTTTGGTAAGTTTCCATATTTCTTCTTCACATCAATGCATACATCCTCTGTCTTCTACAATCTTCAGCTGTGCAGTATTTCATTTCACTGTAACATGACTATTTAGCTCCTCTAAAAACAAACGTATTTGGGTATTTTCACTTTTTCACTAATTCAAAACGATGCAATGAACATCTCAAGTCTTCTCATACATATGCGAATGTCCTTGTAGGACAACTTCTTACAAATTGCCTAAATATTTTAGATTTGTAAAAAGGGCTGATGAGCTCTCGTAGAAGATCTACTAAAAGTCAAATGTCAATCTATAAATTCAGCAACTAATTATGAAAATAGATCTTAACAATAGAGGCACCTGGGTGGCTCAGTCGGTTAAGCCGTCTGCCTTCAGCTCAGGTCATGATTCCGGGGTCCCGGGATCGAGCCCCGTATCGGGCTCCCTGCTCCATGGGGACCCTGCTTCTCCCTCTCCCTCTGCTGCTCTATCTCAAATAAATAAATAAAATCTTAAAAAAAAAAAAAGATCTTAATGACGCCTTCTGTAAAAATACATCTTATTTTAAACTAATACATCATGAATTAATAAATCAACTAAAAACCCAAGTTTTAGCAAGGTTTTTCTTTTTTAAAGATTTTTTATTTATTTATTTATTTGAGACAGAGAGAATGAGAGAGAGAGAGCACATGAGAGGGGGGAGGGTCAGAGGCAGAAGCAGGCTCCCCACTGAGCAGGGAGCCCGATGCGGGACTCGATCCCGGGACTCCAGGATCATGACCTGAGCCGAAGGCAGTCGCTTAACCAACTGAGCCACCCAGGCACCCAGCAAGGTTTTTCTTTTATAAAAAAACAAACAAAAGGCATGGATGTCTTAGCAAGACAATCTAGTATGCAAAGCTTTCTCACCGACCTGATTACAATAATCTGTTCTAAAAATATATATATACAACCCTTGTATGACAAAAATGGTTTAAAATATAACTCAAATGCCTGTTATCTTTAATATATTTGATAAGCTTTTCAACATTAAAGCAAACGTTCTGAGTTTGAGGTCAGGTGTCCCCCTGACTGGCCCACTACAAGGGGTCCAACTGCTCTGCCAGCACCACATGGTGCTGCCTCCATTAATTCTGGCAAATAACATCAGGCTTAAGGTACTTCCTGAAACTCTGGTAAATGGTGGACCCACCTAACAGAGTTATAACCAATAATGGAGATCTACCAAAACTCCTGGTGAGCTACAGAATATGCTACTAAGAAAAACCAGAACCAATCATGGATTAGTGATGGTTTACAACCTGTGACAATGAAACCTATGCCCATTTCCCAACAGTGATGACCGCACTGCAGCCCTTCCAGAAACCAACCTCAAGAGGGACGCCTGGGAGCTGCTGGTCCAGAACCTGGGCCTTGGACAGTGCAGGGGCCTCACAGAAGGCCAGGAGCCCAGAACCACCAGCAGGTGGGCAGCAGCAGGTCAGGATTATCAAGAGTCAGCCCACTGACCACATCTGACCAAAATGTTTCTGAAGAGTTTTCTGCTTCTCAAAACCGACATTTTGACACAAAAAATCACAACTAGCCTTCTGATAAACATATCTCTTCATCGTGTACCAGCTATCTTTAAAAAATGAAACTAACCTCCAGAGAGAGCTACTGGATGGCTGGTTACATGGAAAGGGGAGACTTTTTACCAGAGCCTTTTAGACCTCTGGAATCTCCCACAGTGAACATGCATTACCTACCAAAAAGATTTAAAAACTGATTTTCATCAAATTAACTTAACAAGGGGTGCCTGGGTGGCTCAGTCGTTAAGCGTCTGCCTTCGGCTCAGGTCATCATCCCAGGGTCCTGGGATCGAGCCCCGCATCGGGCTCCCTGCTCTGCGGGAAGCCTGCTTCTCCCTCTCCCACTCCCCCTGCTTGTGTTCCCTCTCTCGCTGTGTCTCTCTCTGTCAAAAAATAAATAAAATCTTAAAAAAAAAAAAAAAATTAACAAATCTGTATTTTGAGAAAAGCCTTTATTTTTCCATTAGTTTACTCTGTAAAAGTAAGGAGATAAAACAAGTTCTTTTAGCTTGGTATTTTAAAGTCAGGCCACTTTTAATTACTTATCAGAGTAAACCATGTACATCCAAACACTACTGATATGTATAAATTAAAAACTTAAGGGCTCCAAGCTGAGTATGGAGCCTACTTTAGAAAAAAGAAAAGAAGAATTTAAAGGTGGGGTAAATTGTATGGCATGTGAATTATATCTTAAAGCCATTGAAGAAACTTTTTAAGGTAAAATCTCCCTCCTTAACACCCAGAGGTATCTTCCTCTTAGCTTTATAAAGCAACATTCCACTGTTGATAGCACAATTTATATAACCAGTTCTCCATTAGTAGTTTCATTATAGCCTCTTCTCCCTTTAAAAAAAATTTTGCAACGAGCATCTTTTCTGTGTACTCATCTGCACATATCCCTAAGATATGTTTCCAACAGCGGAGTTCAGGAACGAGTACGTATATGCATTTCACATGCTGACTATGCCCTGACAGACTGCCCTCCTTCAGATATGGCTACTCCAAAATGCCCTTCATTCTTCAGGGCAGAAGGACTTCTTCTACTGGTTATCAAACATTTTAATATGAACCATCTATAAGATCAACAATTATTTTTAAGGAGTTGGGGGGAAGAGTGGTTACCTTTTTAACTGAAAAAGTAATTCCTCTAGGTGGAATAGTACTTCACATAGTACACAAAGGTCTCTTGCCCTGCTCTAACCCTCAAACCAAGTTAAAAGTGGTTGTAATCTCTTGGGTTCCTCTAAAACACCTCTCTGCACATCTAAACATGTTAACAAGTGTACAACACCCTTCCTTATTAAAAAAACAAAAAACAAAAAAACAACCACACACTATGGAGGGGCACCTGGCTGGCTGAGTGGTACAGCATGGAACTCTTGATCTCGGGGTGATAAATTTAAGCCCCATGCTGGGCACACCGCTCACTTAAAAGCAAGTAAGTAAAAATAAGGATGTATGCAATTTAAAACACTGTTAAAAAACAAGACACGGGGCGCCTGGGTGAGCATCCAACTCTTGGTTTCAGCTCAGGTCCTGATCTCAGGGTCACAGGATCGAGCCCCATGTAGGGCTCCGTGCTCAGAGGGGAGTCGGCTTCTTCCCCTCTCCCTCTGCCCCTCCCACTTGCATGAGTGCCCACTCCCTAAAAATAAATCCTAAAAATAAATAAATAACATATTAAAAAAAACAAACACTATGGGGACGAGCCTGGGTGGCTCTGTTGGCGACTCTTGATTTCGGCTCAAGTAATGATTTCAGGGCTTGTGAGATCAAGCCCTGCCTCTGGCTCTGTGCTCAGTGCGAAGTTTGCTTATCCCTCTCCTTCTGCCCCCAAACCTACTCCTGCATGTGGAGCTCTCTCAAATAAATAAATAAAATCTTTTTAAAAATTAAGTTAAATTAATAAACACTAGGGAAGCATGATATCACACTTTGCTTATCCACTTAATCTGTCTTGCAGATAATCTCACATCAACAACACAATGAACTAGCCCAATTCTCTTTTCAGTTATACATCATTCCATCCTAAAGAGCAACTATGATTTAGGCAGTCCCTTATTGAGGAAGTTTACTTGGTTCCTGTTTTCTGCAGTTATAAATGCTGAAGGAACATTCTAAAACAAATGTATCTTTGTACATATGCAAGCATATCAGTGAGATATAATCTTAGAACTGGCCATGCTGGCATGTACTTTCACATCTTGAGATGTTGAGTTACCCAGGAGGTGTATCAGGATCATTTAATCCCCCATGTCTTCAGTTTTGAGTGAGGGTGAGCACCAGCCATAGGATTAGATGCCCACCAGGCAATGTCCTTTTCTATCCTTTGCCCATTTTTTTATTGAGCCATTGATACCATCTATGTCCATTATGATGAATTTTACATATAAAGATAACCAGCCCATCATCATAAACACTGTAAATATCCTGTTCCAGTTTATTCTCATTGTACGTATGGGAACTTTTTTTCAGTAATCTTCACACCCAACGTAGGGCTTAAACTTGCGACCCCAAGATGAAGAGTCACATGCTCTTCAGACTGAGCCAGCCAGGCGACCCATGTACAGGTACTCTTGATAGGCTAAATTTTAAGTTTTTATACAGACAAATGTACCCATCTTTCTCTTATAGCTTCTAGACTTTATAGCATCAAGATGACAAAACAGAATTCATTTCCTGGGGATCCAACTGGGTATTTTCCTACTGGCTAATGCATAGTTTTCAATAATATTCATTAAAAAACAAAACAAAACAAAAAAACACACTCCACTTTCTGCACACTGGCTGGACACAACTCCTTCAAAATATACTAAATGATTCTGTGTGTTTCAGTCACTGACACCATTTCTTCTATGAATGTTTTCTAACTTTAAATTCATCAGTCATTTAAGAAAATGCACTGACCAGACGCCTGAGTGGCTCGGTCAGTTAAGCGGCTGCCTTCGGCTCGGGTCATGATCCCAGGGTCCTGGGATCGAGTCCCGCATTGGGTTCCTTGATCAGCGGGGAGCCTGCTTCTCCCTCTGCCTGCCACTCCCCTTGCTTGTGCTTTGCTCTCTCTCTCTCTCCCTCTCTCTTTGACAAATAAAATCTAATAAAAAATAAAAAATGCACTGACATTCTGATTTAGTAGAAATGCTAAGACTTCTGATCCAGAAAACATTACTAAACCTGAGATTTCAATACACCTGTGTACATATCAGTCTCTGGAACCTGACGTCCCAAAGTAATGGCCTCTTTGCATAAGCATCTGCAGGTTACTGAAGAATGAAAACTCACAATATAGAAAAATTCCCTTTCCAAGCCTCTTCTGTTAGTCAAACTGTTGCTAAAGGCATTTTTAGTTAATTCAAAGATTCAACACTGAGAGCACACTGTGGTTAAAGAATGAATCTGAAAAAGAATTAATTTTAATTACTTTTAAGACTACTGTTAAAGACAGTTTACTCCGGCTACAACATATCCTTTAAAATGTCCTTTGGTAAAAAAAAATAAAATAAAGTAAAATGTCCTTTGGTGAAGAGGAGATGCCTTTCCTTGGCTTCCTCACACCAAGCTCTGTCCCTTCCCAGTCTTTACTTAGGAACCTGAATGCCACCAAACCTCTTCACTGACCTTTGATCATACTAGTGATGGAGGATTAGGGAAAAGAAAAAACAAATAGAGTGACTCTAAATCCTGCACTCTCAATGGGTAAAGAGGTGAAAACTGCTGTTAAAGGGTGAAAAAAACCTCTTAGATATCACAATAGTTTGTGGCCTGGAAAACCATAGCACATTAAGGTAATATGCAGGGTTCTGTGGTAACAAAATTCCATAGAAGGGTAGGGGACGAATCAGGAAGAAAATTCTTTAAAAGGGTTCCTTTGGGAGGCAACAGTTTAAAAAAAAGTTGTGAAATTCCATTTTATAACCACTGAATTGCAAAAATTCTACTTTCGGGTATAAATTGATACCATGGCTTTATCAACAACAGAAGAGAGAAAAAGGACACCATTACAAAACTATCTTGCAAGGATGAACATATGCAATCCCTGTAAGCCAGCAATTCCTCCCCTCGGAATAGACCCTAAATAAATCTAATATGCATACACCAACAATATATTCAAGAACATTCATAATACTGTTTGTAATAGCAAAACAAAACAAAACAAACAAAAAAACCCCACAACCTAGAATCAACCCAAATAATGACTAGAGAGTTTGGGGAATACTCAAGCAGCAATGAGAATAAACCATACCCAACAAAATGGGTAAACAAAAATATAATATTGAATGAAAACCGTTATTTAAGACTGTGCTATGAAACTATTCTTCTAAGGCTTAAAAACAAGCAAAAATACAAAGTTCAAGGAATCATAAAAATATGTAATAACATTTTTAAAAGAAAATGAGACATACAAAATGCACAATGGTGTGGGGGTGGTAGACTTACAGGTAGATACCAAATATTATTGGCTATGTTCTAGCTCTCAGCCCTAGTGGTAGAATAACAAGTTATCTCTTTTGTTATTCTGCTTCATAACTTACAAATATCATCTTATTCTTGTTAGTTGATATTTGGCTCTTCACAGTAAGGATGAATTAACACAAAATAAAACTTACATCTAATTCAAAAAACAGGTCCCTTTCTTTACTTGCAATCTCATAATCTGCTCGGAGGGCCAAGTCGTGGATTTTGGTACATTCTCCTAAATCCATGCGCTGTGAGAAAGAAACAAAAGTTTACACATGAACATCTACCCATTGTAGAAAGCACATGACCTGGTGTTTCAACTGTCACCAAAATAAACAATACCTTTTTGAATAGTAAACTATAATAAAAATATTAAAAAACAGCATATAGCCAAGAAACCTTATTTTTCTTTTACCACCATGTTAATACGACATTTTGATACATTTAAGTGTGAAGGTTTCTGTCTCTTTCAGACCCAGAGATAACTGGACTAATAATGAAGACGATATTTATCAGCTTTTGCTAGTTTTATTTTTGCATCAGTCAAAAAAGAAAAGTCTATTCAGTAAGGCACCTGGGTAGATCAGTCAGCTGACTGTCCAACTCTTGATTTCTGCTCAGGTCATGATCTCAGGGTTGTGTGATAGAGCCCCATGGCAGGCTCTACACTCAGCGGGGAGCCAACTGGGATTCTCTCTCCCTTTCCCTCTGCCCCTACTCCCCATTCAAGTGCTAAGTAAATAAATAAATAAATAAAATCTTTAAAAAAAAAAAAAAAAAAAGAGTAAGAAACATCTACTCAGTGAACAGCAGCATACTGGAGGGGAGAGGTTGCAAGGAAAAGGCCAGAAAACAAGAGTATCATAAACTGTCTAGGCATTCCTTCCTATAACCTTCACTACTCAGGATGCTCAAATGCCTAAGGTACAGAGGCAAGGAAAAGGAAAGGGCAGATAGCAATCAGGTTTTGGCAATTACAACACAACCTAACACTTAGCTTTGTGTATCTCTTTGTATACCAGAAGGCATAAAGCAGAATAGGCCAATTTAGAGCCAAAAAAATCCTCCAAACATTCTCTTAACCTAGTAAATGACCCTGGATATAAATGGAGACATAGAATCGGGCCACTCAGTTGCCCCATTTGAGAAACAAAAGGTTGTTTCACGAAAACAAATGACCTGTATTACCAGTAAGATTAGCCTGATATGCTACTATGTGTTGTAAGCACATGTAGAACAATTAGACAACAGAGCATATCTCTTAACTAAATTCTGAGTGCAGGACTCTGTGACAGCACCCTCTACCTCTGGCCATCAAGAGCAAAAGGAAAGTTTGTATGCTAAGGATCATGCTATCAAGTCATACAGTGCAAGTTAACAAAACCCAGCATCACAATGAGGAGACACCAAGTCCAAGCACTTGGACCAAAACATGTGTCTACATAACGAGTAAACAGAGAATGATGGAGTCCAGAGCCTCCTTTAAGCTCAAACGACAACTACAACCAAAATGAGTTCAAAAACTTCATGGATTATAAAGTCCTTAACATTTTAGGCAAATTAGGGAGGCTGGTAGTACCTGACTCTTGGGCCCTAGTCTCACAGTAGGCGCATGCCACGTTCACTAACAAAACATCCTTTAGTAAAAACAATGACAGAACCAACAGTGGGCTCCCTAGTGTGGAGCTCATCTTCATTTTGACCAAGGATCAACTTCTGCATTTAAATGCTAAAGACCTCTTTTCTCCTTCATTATTCTTACCGTAAAGTCATATGAGTTCAGGGGCGCCTGGGTGGCTCAGTCGTTAAGCGTCTCCCTTCAGCTCAGGTCATGATCCCAGGATTCTGGGATCGAGCCCCCGCATTGGGCTCCCTGCTCAGCGGGAAGCCTGCTTCTCCCTCTCCCACTCCCCCTGCTCGTGTTCCTGCTCTTGCTATCTCTGTCTCTGTCAAATAAATAAATAAAATCTTAAAAAAAAAAAAAAAAAAGTCATACGAGTTCATGTATGTTGGTCACATGGGGGGGATCCAGAGGTAGGGCAACAGTAATTCTATAAGCCAAAGTTGTAGCCAGAATCGCTGTCCCTATATTGCTGACAATTTTTGCTTCGTTCACTCTTTTAAGCATCAGTATGATTCTTTAAAATATACAGTCTCCACAAATGAAAAGCAAGCACCACAGCTGCAAAATAACTGACAAACACCAGAAATGCTTAAAAGCTAATGAAAGCTCTGTATCTCAAAGAAAACCTACCACCAGGAGAAGTAAACACTAAAACCTTAACTACTAAGCATTTTAAGTACAAATAAATTTCCATTCTAGAAACTTCAACTGTCAAGAAAGTTTTGACATTAGCGAACCATCCATGAAGCAAAAATTCACTGCTAGCCTTCCTTTGGTTGAGAACTCTCAAAAAGCCATGGCTAATGCAAGCAGAGGACGGGGCTGGGTTCCACGGTTACTCTCCGACTGTGTATTTTCAGTTTTGCCAAGGAGGTAGGGAAGTACTGGCCAATTCCCCTGGCAGCTAAACACCACACAGAGTTGAAATACTACAGTAAGTCCTCTTCCAAAAGATTTTAAGTGGCTGTTAAATCCAGTGTGTCAGATCTTTTTTTTACCAAACACCTGTGTTGTCTACCCTCTAGTGGTCTCACACTGCTGACAGGGAAGGGTACTAAAGGCTCCTTCCAGAACGTTTGGAAAACAGAAGTTTTTCCACTGAGACAAGTGTAACTTGTTACACTACATTCCCTCCAGCTATCTTACTCTGCCAAACTTACTAACCAATACTGTATTTTCCCATTAAGCCTCAATAAAACTGTAACTTCCATTCCTCCTTGCCTCACCCCTACCAGTGACAGGAGATGGTTTTGAGCAACAACTTGGGCCTGGAGCAATCCTTAGAAGACTGAAGGTTACAACCACCTTCATTTAGCCACTGTGCTCTAAAAATTTAATCACATTCATTCCATTTCAATTTTACACAAAACACAAACTCATCAGAAGACCCATCATTCAACTCCACTCCTCACTTCCCACTTCCATGGAGCCCATACCAGTGAGGCTCACCTTTTACAACCACCCCCATCCAATTTCTCAACCCTCATCCTAATCCTAATCATCCTTGTCGGCTGCTTCTTAGATTCCCCTTGCCGAGCCATCCCTGGCCAACCTGCTCAGTCCATGGCTTCTCACAACTCATCTGATTCCACAGCCTCTGCCTGCCTCTCCCACCTCTCCCCCTCACTCTCACCACTCCAGACACGCCAGCAGCATGCCTGCTGTCCACCGGCTCCATCTTTCACCCAGGGCATTCTAACCCCAAACTGTGCACAATCTTTCTTACCATTCAAGTCTCTGCTCCAATGTCCCTGAGAAACCTTTTATCACTCTACCTAAAACAACCCGTTATCTATTCATTTATTGTCTATCCTCTTCCTCCACTGGATAAAGTAAAGACTTTATTTTACTGGCACCATATATCCAGTGCCTGGCACACAGCAGGTGTTCAATGGACTATTTGATGAGTTAATCTGTAACTAACACACAATAAATATTTGTAGGAAATGCCCCCATTCTGGTTATTTTTCTCACCAGCATTCTGGAACAATGCTACCCAGGGATCTGACACCCCCCAGCCCTCCCTCAAAAAACTGAAATGCTTCACACTCGTGCACATCCATCCCTCTGCTCCTTGGCTTCTCCCACTAAGATCCATCAACAATTCCAGGTTATGATGCCTCCCCTACAGGATTTTCTTTCAGCAGAACTGCTTTTAACTAGCGGAAGCCATTAATCTATGTTAATGGTACCCACAACAATCCACAGCAAAACATATCCCTATACTAGGTCAAACTACAGGCAAAACCTCAGGTAACAAAGGTACACTGTTTGACATTCATTTCCTATTTGCTCTCTGTAGAGTCAGCTTGAGAAGATCTAATACATATATGCGGTTTTCCACAGGCTGCTCCCCTTACAATGGTAATGAGAAAAGCAACAATTAATCATGAAGAAAATGTTCCCTAGTGGATGAACATTTGACCCTTAAAAATGAGCAGACGGTTTTATATTCCATTAAGTGGCTGTGCAATCTGAAAATGGTGGAATGGTGGTGGTATTTACAGGACTCCTTTTCTCTGTGTGGCTGAATCATGGTAGATAATTCTCCAGCTTTTAGTCTTCTTCAATCCTATCTGATTTTGTTTTTGTCTTTTTTTAAGATGTTATTTATTTGACAGAGAGAGACACAGCGAGAGAGGGAACACAAGCAGGGGGAGTGGGAGAGGGAGAAGCAGGCTCCCCGCAGAGCAGGGAGCCAGATATGGGGCTTGATCCCAGGACCCTGGAATCATGACCTGAGCCAAAGGCAGATGCGCAACGGCTGAGCCCCCCAGGCACCCGTCTCTGCTTTTCTTTCACAGCATTTTTATCAGCTTGCAGTGCTGGCAATTACTGTGGTAAAATCTTAAGAAAGGATGGGAAGGGCACCTGGGTGGCTCAGTTGGTTAAGCAACTGCCTTCGGCTCAGGTCATGATCCTGGAGTCCTGGGATCGAGTCCCGCATCGGGCTCCCTGCTCGGCAGGGAGTCTGCTTCTCCCTCTGACCCTCCTCCCTCTCATGCTCTCTGTCTCTCATTCTCTCTGTCTCAAATAAATAAATAAAATCTTAAAAAAAAAAAAAAAAAAAAGGATGGGAAATGTACCAGTCTTGCTCACGCTTAACAACTGAGTCACCCAGGTGCCCCAATCCTATCTGATTTTGAATAAATGCACATTACATAATACTAGTATTTACCTATTTGGTTCTTCTAAAGTGAACATAAAATTTCAGGGATCGATATTCATTGGATCATGTGTTGATTTCTTGAAAGGGTAACGTAACACAACACTAAAAACTCAGTGTTATACCCAACTGATCTATTAAAAACCTAAGAATTGGGTAAGAAATGTGTCTTGTTAGGGCAACCCTCTCGGATCCCCTCCCTCCTCAGGAACTTTGTACTATCACTCGGCTATCACTCAATAAACCTTACATTGCTGCCCACCAAAAAAAAAAAAAGTACCTCGTTAGATCAAAAGTCTAGCATTAACATATGTTCAACATGAAAACCAACCCACCAATCCCGAATTTTCAAAGAACTATAGGCTGACCTAAAGCATACTTTTTTGGTTTGGCCAAATGACACTTCTCATACTACTTAGCTGTGAATACCTCCATATAAATGATTCTACAAAAATATGATAAGTTACAAAAAGAAATTTTTATAGCAGTGAAGTATACCCCATAACAAAATTCCATCAAACTAACAATCTATCATTTGAAAGGCAGTAGGAGATTTCTGCCTGGTAAAGAAAAACAATTCAACCTTCACTGCCTACACAGCCCCCAAGTCTGAGTGTTCTATGATATTCCCCCAAGCCCGAATACACCTACCGTCCCAGCCAGGATATCATGAGGGCAGCAGTCCAGAAGGTGACTCTTGCAGACACGGTCATCTGTAAACTTGACCCTCTGTCTGGTTTCGTCTCCTGAAATTCATTTGTGGTTTTAAATAAGACAATATTATCACGTTAAACACCAAAGCATATCCGGTACAACAATTCACCTGGATGATTGGCAGACTACCAAATACAATGAAAAGCTGATCTAGAGATATTTACAACTGGAGCGGAATACAGATGTTTTTTGATGCTAAATGTATCATGAAGAATCACACTTAATGAGATCTGACTCCATCATTGTGCCAAAGAAGTCAAGGAATCTGAAGAGGCTGAGCACCAAAAGGCCATTAACCCCACACATACATGTGGGCAGTAATACCAAAACCCACGCTAATCAGAGGGCCATGAATCACCACATATGACTTATAGCTGGTAGTTTCCACCAACAGAAGCTACATATTAATCTAATCATTTTGCCATGCACAAATGCATAGGAAGTATTTTGCCCAAAATCACATGAAGAAGAAGGCTTTCAAACTCTACCACTGACTGATAAATAATCTAGACCTAATCTTCCTATCCCCTTCACCCCCACCCTTAAAAAAGAAAGTTGGCACCTGGGAGTCACTTTTAACAAGACAATACCAAAGGAGAAAAAAAAAAAGGGAACTAGGTTAGTCAATACACACTGTGAGTTCCAACACATACTGTACCCATCTGCATTCTTCAAGACCTCAGCTGCAGAATTTTATGCCCGCTGTTGAAAAGTTTTAAAGGAAAAGTTTTCTTGCCCAACCTGCAGTAAGGAAGTCAGGGGAATGATACATAAAAGTAAAGGCAAAGTGGAATGTGACAAATTTTAAAGCTAATCTGTGTATACACAGAGCTGTGTAATACTAAAGGAGGAATATATTTTAGGATTTGCAAGCATCCAGGATTAATGTTGTGTCTTTTTATTGAAAATGTTTTCTTTCTAAACTACACTTTTAAAGTTATTTGTGAAAAAAAGCAAACACTTTTTTGTTATAACAGCTTAGAAATTGGTTGTGACTCACGGCTCGATGAACATGAGGCTTTTCTGCAACTCCCTTGCAGATTGATGTAGGCAGGCAAAGATACACTGAACCTTTATAAATAAAATAGAGGGGCCACAATTGTTCAGTTTGTATGAAATAAAAATATGGGAAGCAATTCAAAAGCAACTCAATATACAAAGAAAGCTAAAAAGCACTTATTCACCTATGAAATAAAGTGCAAAGAATCTGCACAGCCCTGCGAATGTGCCAATGTGAACTTACAACTTCATTACTTCAGTAGAAAAGAAAACACAAACCACAGCAGGTATATAGCTTTGCAAAGGTGCAACCGCTTTCTCCTGAGACAACCATCATGATCTTTCACTCCTCCCTACAACCGTCATTGTACGACCTACCTAACGACTGCCAAGTGCTAGCTAAACAGAGTCTCTCCTATATGGCTGGGAGGGGAAGGGGGCTGGAAAGGCACTCGGCAGGAACCCACGTTAGAAAAGCTCAGTTTACGGCTGCTCTTGGTGCAGAACAGGAACGGCCGGGGTTTCCGGGCCCATCCGGCTCCCTCGGGTTGTAGGTAGCTTCTTCCCCGAGGAGCCTCGGAGGAGCTCCGCCACCCGGCTGCCAGCGATGTGGAGCCCACGGGGGCGCCAGCCCTTCGCCGACTCCCCGGCTCCCCGAGCGGCGCCGGGCCGCGGGACAGGGAGAAAGTCGCAGGACGGCAAAAGGGGAGGGGGCTGAAGCCCCACCGACGACTCGGGCTCCGAGGGAGGAGCCCACCGGGGACCCACCGCCAGCGAGGGAGAACCCGGCCGCGGCCGCTTCCAAAGCGAACCGGCTCAGACAAAGGCCCGGCGCCTGCGGTCGGCGCGCGGGGGAGGGGAGGGTGTCCAGCGCAGGCGCAGGCGCAGACTGTCGCGGCCCCCGCCTCAGGCCGCCCGGCGGCCTCGCCTCACTCCCGCCCCAACCCCTCGCCTGTCCGGCCGCTCCGACTCACCGTCCCGGGCCGTGCCCATGAGTTGGTCCAACAGGGCCCGCATCTGCGCCTGGGCGGACATGGTGGCCGGCGAGGGCGGCAGGGACGGCCGCGGCGACTCCTCTCACAGCGGTGGCGGCGGCGGCGGCGGCGGCGGCAACGAAGGCTTGTCGCGTCGGCCTCGAGCCCGCTCGGCTCCTTCCCGCCGCGGGGGACGCCGGGAGGAAGTGCGTCGGTGCGGGCCTTGAGCCTGCTGGGAAATGTAGTTTCTGGGGCGGAATAGGTAACGAAACTCCGCCCTAGAGGAGACCGGCAGGAGTGGTCCAAGCAAGATGTCCAAACGGCGGAGCCAGAAAAGTCCCAACCCTGAATTTATTCTAGAGCCCGAGCCAGAAGAGTCCCAACCCTGATTTTATTCTAGAGCCCAAGCCCATATATTCTGAAGACTAAACTGCAAATAAATAAAATAAAATAAATAGGGGCACCTGGTTGGCTGTTGGTGAAGCATCTCCCTTCGCCCCAGGTCATGATCCCAGCGTCCTGGGATCGAGCTCCGCATTTGGGCTACCCGCTCAACCGGGAGTCAGCTTCTCCCTCTGCCCCTCCCCTCACTCGTGTGCGCTCTCTGTCTCTCTCTCAAAAATAAATAAAATATTTTAAAGAAAGATTCTCCCTCTCCCTTTGCGCCTGCTCTCAAAAAAAAAAAAGTATCTGGTCTGTTCTCCAAAGTGACTTACAGATTAAATCCAATTCTATTAAAAACAGCTATGGGTTTGGGGGCGCCTGGGTGGCTCAGTCCTTAAGCGTCTGCCTTTGGCTCAGGTCATGATCCCAGAGTTCTGGGATCGGCCCCAAATCGGGCTCCCTGCTCAGCAGGAAGCCTGCTTCTCCCTCTCCCACTCCCCCTGCTTGTGTTCCCTCTCTCGTTCTCTGTCAAATAAATAAAATCTTTAAAACAAATAAATAAAAATAAAAAATAAAAACCCCTATGGGTTTGTTTTGGTGAAACTTGGCCTGGTTGTAAAATCTTACTGAAGAATAAATGGCTAAAGCTTTTCAACATAACAAAAAGGTGGAGGTAGCTGTCCAACTAAATATCAGAGTTATTTTAAGTATATTGTAATTGAGACTGTGTGGTACCAGCACAAAAATGGAGAGCAATGAAACAATGACAGAGAATAAAGATGCCAGAGAGAAGCTGTAGGGAAATCTCCTCAATTTCCCAGTGCTCCTGTAAAAAGCCTTCGTCTTAGACCCTTCACCTACTATGAGCATTAGATCTGCAGCTATTTATTTGTCCAGTTAATTGCTCTGGTTCAGAAGTATAACTTCCCTTCTCTCCCTAAGAGGGCCAAGTAGTTATAGACTTGGATTAGGTGCCTAGGTATTGGGGAGAATAGAGTGTTCTCTTCCCACGTACTTACACTTCAGGGAGTGAAGCCCAGGAATTTGGAGACATCTCTAGGTCCTAAAAGTGTAGCCAAGAGACACTGGGGCAGTCTGGCCCCAGGAGAAACTCATTAACATACCAAAGGACTGGAGTGGGGAGACCCTTTGAAGAGGGGAGAAGACAGCTGCCTCTTCCCCTTTATAAGTACAGAAAGTCCCTTTCCTTCATTCCTCACGTATGTTCTGTTGGGCCACTCACGTCGGAAAAATTTCCATTGGTTCTCTTTGTGTTTCTCTGGGGGTTAAAGGCTGTGGGGGACTCATCATGCTTATTATTACTAGGGAGTCGTAAGATATCTGATCTGATCCAGAACACCCGGTGTGAGCATTACGATAAAGCCAATTAATGAAGACACTCGTGCATATCCAGATTTTTTTAAGTGTGGCAGGTGCCCTTGGGGAAAAAACAGACTAAATAAATGGCACTAGCGCTGCAGGTTATCCCCCTGATGAAGAAAAGCACGTAGCCTCCTTACACCGTCCTAAATCTATTCCAAACCGAAATAAAAACTGAATGTTAAAATGGAAACTTTAAAACCATCGGGGAAAATGTGGGAGATTTATTAGGGGTAGCGAAGGATTCCTCAAACAGGGCACAAAAGGACTACCCGTAAAAGACTGATTTATTTTTCTATACTAAAACGGAGACTTGCGTTCGTCAAAGGCACCCCGAACGGCGATATTTACCGCACACACCACGGGTAAAGACGGTACCCTGAGCATAGCGCAACGCAACAAGCGGAGAGAGGCAAACCACGCCACAGAAAGACCGACCCGCGGCCAGAAGCGGCGCTGCAGGGGAAAGGCCACGGCCAGCAAACCGCGTGGAAGGGTGCGCCAGCCCGGGGAAGCGCAATAAGGCCGCAGGAGGTGCCACCTCAAAGGGCCGCGGCGCCAGACCCCCACGCGAGCCGGCGCGACGCGCGACCCCAGAGCCGCCGCCTCCGCAGGTGCCGCCACCCCGCCAGCCGCACCGCTCAGCAACCACCTCCCGCCGCAAGGACCCCGCTCGGTTGGCGCGCTTCCGCCTCGGCTCCGGTCGGCCGGAAGTGACGCTCGGGGGCGGGGCCGAGGAGCGCGGCGGCGGCCCGAGAGTGAGCGCGGCCTCGTCCTCCTCGCGCGTGCTCGCGGCGGGGCTCGCGCGGGGCCCCACCTCTTCGCTCGCGAAAGCTCCTCTTCGCCTGGGCGATCCGGGCGCGGGGAGACTGCCAGCCAGCGAGACCCCGCCCACGGTGTCGCCCGCCTCGCCCAGCGGCGGGTCCACGCGTGTCCGTGCAGCGGCGTGGGCGGACAGGCTGCCGCAGCGGCCGCGGCCAGCCCGCTCCGCCAGCCCTCCAGCCCCAGCGGGTCGGCAGGTCCGATTCCCGGAGGCGGTCCGCGCCAGCCCCAGCTGCCCCAAAGACCGGATTTACTCCCGGTAGGAAGCTTCCCGCCCCACGTCGGCGGCACAGTAGGTAAGCCAGTCTATACTCGCGGTGCTCTTGAGGGTGCTGCACCGCTTGCCCGCGGGCGATGCAAAATGTAGGACCACGGAAGCCGATGTGCAGAGACGGCCTCCGTCCTCCTCTCTCTGTCGTCCGGACAGTGAACTCGCAAAGTACCCCGAAGGTCAGCTGACGTGTACTCGTGTAGGGGGGACATCGCTCGCACAGACGTAGCCTGCCTTACTGAACAAGACAGGCAGACTTCGACAGGGAAAAAGGCAAGGTCGCTCTCAGAGAGTTCCTTGCTCCCCTACAAATTGATTGGCAGTGATCTGACTGAGAGCCTGACCTTGAGCAGCCTAAGCTATCAGAGGAGGCAACTGCAGTTACTTTCGGGTTCTCTTGGAAACCGTGGGATTTCAGCTAAGGAGCTTGTGTGATAGGCTCCTCTCCCGGTACCGGCTGGGAATGTCTTTCTGGTGCCGCCACCAGATTGCACCACTTCCTTGCAGTTTCTCAGGGAGCAGGCAGTTAGAGACACTGAGTGTCTGCTGGGTGCGAGGCATGGTTCTAGGTGCTGAGACTGTAGCACTCAACAAAACAGGATTCCTGTCCTCAAGGAGCTCCATTTCTGTGGAAGGATATGGATAATAAGCAAAATACAGAGCATGCGGGGTGCACCTGGGTGGCTCAGTCCATTCTGCGTCTGCCTCGGGCTCAGGTCATGGTCGCAGGGTCCTGGGATCGAGCCCCACATCGGGCTCCCTGCTCCGCGGGGAGCCTACTTCTCCCTCTCCTGCTCCCCCTGCTTGTGTTCTCTCTCTGTCAAATAAATAAATAAAATCTTTAAATATGTATATATAGAGAGAGAAAGAGAGCATGCTAAAGACAAAGTACAGAGCAGGGAAGGATGAGATGGAAATGATCCAAGTATCAAGTGGACATTTATTTGCACATTTTACCAGCTCTCTGGACCTTGTTGCACTGATTGGAGTGCTTTTGGTTTCAAGTGTTGAGAATCCATTAAAACTAGCTCAACCTATGGTGGCATTCTACGGGCTTTCATATGGGAAAGTTCAGAGGACCAAGAATAGGAGGGGCCAATGGCTTAAATTAGGTCATCAGGACTTGGTAATGGTGTGTGGGGGAGGTCTTCTTGGTCCCCCATCCTTTCACATACCTCCTCTTTGCCCTGTTTCTGTGTTGGCTTTTTTCTTAGGTTCCTGCCTCCATCCTACTTACTTATTTAGTTATTTGCTGCCGCATAAAAATCAACATAAAAATTAATGGATTGGAGCCCCTGGGTGGCTCAGTCGGTTAAGCATCTGCCTTCGGCTCAGGTTATGATTCTGGGGTTGTGGGATAGAGTCCCGCATCGGGCGCCTTGCTCAGCAGGAAGCCTGCCTCTCCCTCTGCTTGCCGCTCTCCCTTGCTTGTGCTCTCTTTCTTGACAAATAAATAAATAAAATCTTAAAAAAAAAAAGAAGTAATGGAGTAAAACATCCTACATTTATTATTTATTTATTTGTTTGTTTTTTAGAGGTGGGAAGGGGCAAAGGGAGAGAGAAAGAGTCCCAAGCAGGCTCTACACCCAGCATGGAGCCCAACACAGGGCTTGATCTCACAACCCTGAGATCATGACCTGAGCCAAAATCAAGCGTTGGATGCTTAACCAACTGAGTCACCCAGGTGCCCCAAACATTTATTATCTCCGTTTCTGTCCGTCAGGAATTCAGGAGTAGCTTAGTGAGGTGATTGTGGTTCAGAGACTCATATGGTTGCAACCAAAACATTGGCTGGTGCTGTGGTCATCTGAAGCCTGGACCAGGACTCTTGGGTCTGATTCTAGATGACCCACTCACATGGCCAAAGACTGGAGGCCTCAGTTCCTTGCTGTTGGCAGGAGTCCTTATTTCCTTGCCTGGTGGGCCTTTCCATAGGGCCTGCGTCCTCACGTGGTGGTGGTCTTCCCTCAGAGTCAGTGATCAGGGAGGGGGGGCGGGGCGGATGGAAGCCACAGTGCTTTTTGTGGCCTAGCTCAGGAATTCTGATTCTGTGACTTCTGCCATATTCTATTTGTCAGCATTATTAAGTACAAAAGACTTCACCTTTTAAGGGAGTCACACCAAAGAGTTTGTGAACGTATTTTAAAACCACCATTCCACTTATCACTCCTGTGGGAAAAGAGTGCCTATTCCCTATAATTGCAGGTGAACTCTGGCCTGATATTCATCTGGGCTCTAATCAGTTAGCTAGACCCGGGTAGGGAGCCCTCCCCAAAGTGGGGATGCGTCAGTCCCACCAGAACTGCATTGAGCATGTGGGAAAGTAGATTTCCCCGAGGGAAATTAAGGTGCTGTTACTAGAGAGAATGGATGTCAGGCAGTCAAAGTGACCCCTACAAGTGACTTAATACCATTATTTAAAATCAGGTTTTAAAAGTCAACTCCTTGGTCAAGCTGTAGATTTCAAAGCAATGGTTAATAAATCCATTAATAATTACCCTTCCAAGAAAAGAACATGAGCAGAGCAGAGCAAGATTTGGAAATTTATTCAGACATGTGAATGTGTTTATTTTATGCCAGGCACTATGCTTTGTCCTGGGAAAACAAAGGCAATAAAAACAAGTGTAGGCCCTCAGGCCCTTCCCGGTCTGGGGGTGGGTCTCACCAGTGGCTCAGTGAGGACTGAGCAGTGTGCATGGCAAGATCAAGTAGAGTGGGCTTTGAAGGCACACGGGGGTTACTAGAGGAAGAAGGGCAGACGAACAGTGTGCACAGAAGATCAGCACTGTGACTGGAGAACAGATCCTGGATGTAGGATTTGGAGAGAGGTAACACCAGAGGTGGCGGACTGAAGAGCTGTCCTAGCTTTGTTCTAAAGTCCTGAGGAGTCATTCAGCAGTTCAAAGCAGGGGAATGGCATTTTCAGGAGATATTTTAGAAGGATGTCTCTTGCAGCATCGAGGAAAGAAAGTTGGAGAGGGCTCCAGAAACCCAGGTGAGAAGTTGTCAGAACAGCACCTAAAGCAGTGGAACTGAATTGCAGACGGAAATACGTTGGCATCCATAGGGTTTGTTGGATGTTTCAAAACCTACTCTAATCTCACTCACAACTGGTCTTTATAAACTTAATGAATTTCGTTCACACTCTTCCTTTATAAAATTTATAATGGAGCTTAGCTTGTTTGGATGTGATGTCAAAAAAAAGGAAGAAGGAGAAGGAGAGTGCTGATTCCTAAGTGAACACCAGCAGAGACAAGGCAGATCCAGCCACAGGCCTCTCAAGTGTCCAGTTCAGAAAGATCAGAGGTGGGCTGTAGGGGACAAGCGCTCCATCCACATGTGTTGGTAACTGTTGGACCTGGCTGATGGGCACATGGGCTGTGGGGCTCTACTCTTACAAATATGTTTTATTTTCTTATTGTTTTGCTGGGCAGCAAAGCAAGGTAAGCTCCTGAGGAGGGAGGGGATCCGAGAGGGTTGCCCTGCTCTTATGAATAATCAAACATTGACATGACAAAAGGTTTTAAAAAAAATAATGATAAAAAGTAAGTAAAGTTAAGACCTACTGGTCTTGCAGAGTTGGTCAAAAGTGATGGAGTGGGCGCCTGGGTGGCTCAGATGGTTGAGCGTCTGCCTTCGGCTCAGGTCATGATCCCAGAGTCCTGGGATCGAGTCCCGCATCGGGCTCTCTGCTCCTTGGGAGCCTGCTTCTCCCTCTGCCTCTCTCTCTCTGTCTCTCATGAATAAATAAATAAAAATCTTAAAAAAAAAAAAAGTGATGGAGTAAGAGTTACACTTTATCTTTTTAAGGGCTTTTGCTTCCCCCCCACACGCCCCCTTCCCTTAGTGTAAAGACAAGAAGTGGGGCGCCTGGGTGGCTCAGTCGTGGAGCGTCCGCCTTCGGATCAGGTCATGATCCCGGGGTCCTGGGATCGAGCCCCGCGTCCAGGCTCCCTGCTCAGCAGGGAGTCTGCTTCTCCCTCTGACCCTCTCCACTCTTGTGCTCTCTCTCTCTCATTCTCTGTCTCTCAAATAAATCTTTAAAGGGGCGCCTGGGTGGCTCAGTCGGTTAAGCGTCTGCCTTCAGCTCAGGTCATGGTCCCGGGGTCCTGGGATCAAGCCCCGCATCGGGCTCTCTGCTCTGCGGGAGGCCTGCTTCTCCCTCTCATTCCGCCTGCTTGTGTTCCCTCTCTCGCTGTGTCTCTCTCTGTCAAAAAAAAAAAAAAAGACAAGAAGTAACACCAGTGTAGCAGTCAAAGGAGATAAAATCTGCCTTAGAATTCAAGGAAAAGGCTACTCTGTGCTATTTTCTGAACAAACTATGAAGTTATTCTGTGTAATAGTTACCTGTCTGAAGTGCAGATGGATGTTCATCCTTGACTGACACTTGGGAGGTACCGGGAACCATCCTCGGGCAGGCTGGTGAGCGCTGACTGCACGTGCCTTTATCCAGGAACCAGGACCTTCCAATTTGTTCTCGTCTGAAAGATGATGTCGGGCCTGTTCTTTGTCTTCAGATGTTTTTTTGGTGAAGAGAGGAAATAGTTGTTCATCTGTAAGCAACAGAACACTATAGATGTCATTGTCTGGCTTCCACTTTGCTCCGCCAAAAATTCAGTGCTGCCTGCTGGGATACTGTGGGTGCCTCTCATACCCCGTGTTGGACCGCTGTCAGAATACTTGGGCCGCTCCTGGCCTCCTAGTGTAGGAGACGTTCTTAAACCGCTTGTATGCATAACAACCAGCTGTAGGGACGAGCCATGGAGCGTACTTGCTGTAAGATCGATTAGCGAGGGGCGCCTGGGCGGCTCAGTCGTTAAGTGTCTGCCTTCAGCTCAGGTCATGGTCCCAGGGTCCTGGGATTGAGCCCCGCATCGGGCTCCCTGCCCCGCGGGAAGCCTGCTTCTCCCTCTCCCACTCCCCCTGCTTGTGTTCCCTCTCTTGCTGTGTCTCTCTCTGTCAAATAAATAAATAAAATCTTTAAAAAAAAAAAAAAGATCAATTAGCGATCACAGACCCTGAAGTCTGGAAAGGTGGCCCCGAAGCACAGAAGACGATGGTGCGTGGTCTGAAAATTCCCTTAAAAGAATGCTGTAGGGGCTCCTGGGTGGCTCAGATGGTTGAGCGTCTGCCTTCGGCTCAGGTCATGACCTCAGGGTCCTGGGATCGAGCCCCGCATTGGGCTCCCTGCTTGGCGGGGAGCCTGCTTCTCCCTTTCCCTCTACTGTTCCCCCTGCTTGTGCTCTCTCGCTCTCTCTGTCAAATAAATAAAATCTTAAAAAAAAAAAAAAAAAGAATGCTGTAAAATTCAAATTTTAAAAGTTAGCAGGGGATTTCTTATTAAAGTACCCTGCAGTGATTTTTTCTTTAAAAAAAAAAAGGAAAAGAAATCAAATTTTAGTTTAAAAAAGTAGACCCCCTACTTCTGTAGAGTTGCCAGTTACTTGTCCTGCCAGTTTTCTTTCTGTCCTTGCCACAGATATTTTTATACTTTCTTAATCCATTAACAATTAGAGTGAGACTTTTCTAATTTAAATGTTCTGTTCTCTCTGACTCAGCAAACCATAATTAGAGAAAGAGCCTTTGGAGAAACTGGAGGTGCAGCTTCTGCAGATACGCCTGCCCCCTGAAATGTTGATGACCTGCCTGAACTGATTTTATCCTTCCCCCTGATTGGAGTTGCCACCTGGTCGCTGTCCCAACAGCCCGCCTTCCGGGGAGGACAGGTGTGGCAGCTGCGGTGGCCGGGAGCAGACATACCCACGGTAGCTGGGAGCCAGGAGAGTAATCTGGGGGGGAACCAGGCCCACGGGCCATTGGCTCCTGTCTCTCTAGGTGCCCTTAGGGTCACATCTTTTCAGGCATTTTCTTTCTCATCTGTGACATTTCTCTTCGTTTCTTTGCTTTTTATTTGACATTAAGTTAAAAAGTGGACTTTTAGTTTTACCACTGATAACTCAGAATTGATAGAAAATCCCAGTTAATGACTGTCGCAGAATCCTGTGACTTGGTGTCTGTTTTCTGTCCTGGCGACCACCAGCTTGTTAGAACCGACCAAAAAGGATACTGGATGCGAGTCTCTTTACCTCAAGGCCTTTTTCCTGTATTATCTTTTCTTCACCTTTTATATCGTAACAGCTTTTATGTTCGATAAAAAGCTCTTAATTCCATTTTGGTAGCTGGAAAGTGTTAATGCCACGAACACAAATGTGGATTGTCTTCCTTTTGGGCTTATTGACAGGTGTTAACACATGTTGCTAGTCCCCTAGGACTCCTCTCCTGCTTCTCACATTTCATGTCGCTGACACAGAGGTGAACATCGCGTTCCCAGGTGGGGCTTGCAGAAGCCTCTGTTACGTGGGTGTGCATATTTAAAGCCCACAGGCCCGCGGCTCTGAGTCTTTCCTACGCTAGCAGATGAGGACTAATACATAAACACACTCGATGTCGGGGATGTGGTTTGTTCCAGCTTTACGGTTTGCAGACGTTTCCTTGTGCTATTAGATGCAAAATACCTTTTAAGTTTCTCTTATTCCCTCTTTATGGGGAATTTAACAACAGAGGTTACAATTTGAAACAAAAGTGGGGAAAAAAACCCAGCAGTTCATAGACGTACAGATTTAGTTTGGGGAGAAATCTTGGGCGCTTTGTTTTTCAGCCTCTTGGCAGATGGGGTTGGCCCTTGGCGCCACGTCTCTCACTTGGGTTGTGAGCAGGGCGCCGCACAGCGGCCCAGCCTCTTCGCCAGGAGGGGAGAGGTTTGTCCCTAAGTGGGCAGTTCCGGTGCTGTCCCCGGCGCGCTGCAGCGTTGACGTGCGGGCCCTACCCAGCCCTGCGTCCCGATGTGCTGAGAGCCCTCCTCCGACCCTGCTCCTCAGAACAGGCCCTGGGGAGTCAGGAAGCTCCTCCGTTTCCAGCAGAGGATGATTTTGTTTCCTATTCCCAGACCCCCCAAGATCACCGTGTTCACCCTGCGGTTTCCCTGCCAGGTAGCAGGGGGCTGAAAGCACTTTGCTGTGTGAGAAGTGTTCAGGTATGTAGTAAGCCGAAGCTGAAAAAGCCGGGCGGGGAGTCCAGTCGGGGTAGACTTCATCTGGAAAGACTTGTGTTCTTTCCTTGGAAAGTTTTCTTGTTCTGCACCAGAAAGAGCCCCGAGAAACCCAAGTAAGTCATGGGAAAGTGAAAAAAAGTACTGGCTCTGGGCTCCCACTCGTATGTCCTATTAGGTTAACAATAGGATTGAGGAAACTGGGTTATTGGCTTGTTTTAGGTTCTGTTTTTGTTTTAAGATTTTATTTATTTGAGAGAGAGAGAGAGAGCGGGAGCACAAGCAGGGGGGAGGGCCAGGCAGAGGGAGAGGGAGAAGCAGGCTCCCCACTGATCAGGGAGCCCCACGCGGGACTCGATCCCAGGACCTGGGATCCTGAGCCGAAGGCAGACGCTTCACCGACTGAGCCACCCAGGCGCCCCTGGCTTCTGTTTTTTAAGAAAAAGCCTTGGCTGTGGTGCCAAGGTTTCGGGTGGCTGGGCTTAGAGTTCCGGGAGAGCCTTACCTGGGGCCCCAAGAGGACGTTTCCGGTCAGTTTAATACTCCAGAGCGCCCACACCTTTTCCAAGCCCTCGGGGGCAGAGAGTAGAGGCTGTTGAGCAGGGCAAACTCCCACCCCTTTGGGCATTTACATTTTCGTGGTGTCCTTGGACTCCCTGATCCCACGTAAACTCTGGCATTTGCTTTGTGCTCTGGGTGTTTTGCAGTATCATTATAAGCCGGTCATGCTGAAGAACTGCAAGCATCTTTCTTTTCCACAGTGGGAAGGGAGATGATTGCTAGGCGTAGTCTTCAGAAAGCTGGTCATTATTTTGAAATAGAGAATTGTAGCCTGTCAGGGGTTTGGCTGTTCTTGCAGATGCCTTCAAGTTACCACAGAACTCCATTGTTGTTGATATTCTGCCAAAAACAAACAAAACGAAGCACACAGAGTTCCCTGCCTTTGGAACAGAAGAGCTTCCTACTAAGGTAGTGGGGCGGCCTCACCCAGGGCCGCCCGTGGGGAAGCTGGTCCTTCCTCTTAGCTTGTGGGAAGCTCCGAGCCCCACCCTCTTGCACAGGTTTTCCTTTTTTCTTTTCGTTTTTTTTAACTGTTTATCTTGAACTAATTATAGACTCTAGAGATGTTACAGAAATTGTGAGGAGCTGTCCTCGTGCCGTTCAGATGTCTTACATAACTGTCCACATTATCAGAAGTAGGAAATTGACCTCGGCACAAACATCAGCCTGGCTGCTAGGCTTCACTCTCTTCCACCTCACCAGTTACTACTCGCACTCATTTGTACGTGGGTCTCCTTGGATGAGATTTTATCACAAGGAGGTATTTGTGCAGCCCGGATAGATCAGATACAGAACTGACCGTCAGGACAAAGGACTCCCAGGCCGCCGCTTCCTCTCTGCCCCCATCCCTTACTGACCCCCAGTTCCTGCACCCACCCCAGAGACCCAGCTCAGCTCGGGATTCTAGAGAGAGCTGCTGGATGTAATGTGCTGTCCCTTCCAAGAATGGAAACCTCTGGAGGAGGATCACAGTGTCTTTCATCTGTTTGTTATTATAAAGCATCTTTAATTTCACTGGGACAAAGTCTTGGAACCCTGTTAATGATTAAATAAAGAAGAAGAAATTGTTAAGAGTAATTGAAGTCAGCCGGTGATTCATCCAGAAACACTCAGGGACAACTTGCTCTTATAGAGATGGGGCCGGAGCTGGAAGTCGGCCTTTGGGTTCAGCCTCTAGTCCTCAAGCATCAGGGTCACAATGTCCTGGGTCCCGTCTCTGGGCACGTGAACCCCCTCCCAAGGAGGCGCAGTTCTTTCTGTGGCCACCGTAGGGGCTCACATCTCCTCTGCGCTGGCCCTGGTCCTACACCTCCCCTACCATACGAAGCCTTACCTTTGAATTTTCAAAGATGTCACAAGGAAGAATTGTTTATTATTGACCCCAATATAAAAATACTCCTGTGAGGTCAGACGTCGCCCGAGGTGAGGACTGTGGCCTTTGGAGTTGCTCACAGTGTAACGTAATGTCTCCAGGAATCTAGGTGGCTCCACCAGCTGGACTAGGAAGCCCAGATGTTAACATTTTCATGGTATTTCTCTACGTTTAAAATAAGTTTTTCCTTCGGGATAGGGCTTGCTCTCTTTTCCTGTAGGACTTTGTGCTGGGTGTCTGCTGCCTTCTCCAGATTTCTCTGGGGCACGGGGTGAAGGTATGGGGGAGTGAAGGGGTACCGGCCGCATCTGGAAAGCCCCACCTGAGAATACAGGGTTGTTGCAGACCCGGCAGTTTGAGGGCTGCCTGGCCTGTCTTGGGAGGAGCCCATGGTGAGAGGCCGTGGGAGGTGAGGCAGTGTCCAGGGCCCAGGAGCCTCGTCTCAGGTGGGTTCCTCCTAGGGCCATGGTCTCACTGTGGTCTTGGCCTCCTACCATCTCTGGATGTCCACCCATGTCCTCATCCATCAATCTGGATACTGTCCAGTCTCTTTCCAACAAAATCCCTTTCTACCTAATTCTGCTAAGATCTCTTGGGCGAGCAAGAACTAGGCAGACAGACAGGCTAGGTAGGTAATATGGCCAAGGTGCCCCAGATAAGGGGGTGAACCTCCAGGCCCAGCCACTCCCCTGGACTTTGCCCTTCCTCATGACTTAGATTAGGTGAGAAGTCAATGTTCCTCAATTGTGATGTCCCCACCCCTCAGCCCCAAATAGCCAGAAATGTTCACTGGCTTTGGGTCACATTTGGTTAGAAAAATCAGAAAGACTTCACATTTGCTGAGGGCCTTAAGGGATGGATGGGGTTTGAAAGGGAAGGACGTTCTAGGCAGACTTAGCAACGGGGAAAGCGTTAGGATTAGGCTTTTCAGGGCCACTGAAGGCTCTGTCCATTCACGTGAGCAGCACCGTGTCGCAGGTGAAAATCACCTGGTGTGGCTTCTTCCCTGGTGCTCTTTAGACACTTGGAAGACTCCATGTTGAAAACGGGATGAGGTCTTACAGAGCACAGAATCTGGATCGGGGGATGGTTCTGGGAGAGCAGATCTCAGTTGGGACCGGGCAACAATGGGAGGTCTTCCAGCTTCTCTGCTCCACCATCTGCAGGCTGTAGAGAGCAGTCCCTCCAGACTTCACTCATATACCACTCGGGACTTCAGCCATATTTGCAGAATACCTATAAAATTTCACTGGGGCGCCTGGGTGGCTCAGTTGGTGAAGCATCTGGCTTCGGCTCAGGTCATGATCCTGGGGTCCTGGGATTCAAGTCTCATGTCGGGCTCCCTGCTCGGTGGGGAGCCTGCTTCTCCCTCTTCCTCTGCCTCTCGGCTGCTTGAGCGCGCTCTCTCTCTCTCTCTCTCTGTCAAATAAGTAAATAAAATCTTTTTTTAAAAATCATTTCATTTAGTACTTTTCTTTAATCAACTCCTTTATTTATTTATTTGAGAGGGAGAGAAGAGCGCAAGCAGGGTGGGGGAGAGGGGCATAGGGAAAGGGAGAGAGAGAATCTATCTTTTTTTTTAAGATTTACTTTTTTTTTTTTTTTTTTTTTTTTTTGAGCGAGAGAGAGGGTGCACATGAGCAGGGGGAGGAGCAGGGGAGAGAGAGAGCGTCCCAAGCAGGCTCCAAGCCCCTCACGGAGCCTGACGTGGGGCTCAATCCCAGGACCCTGAGATCATGACCTGAGCCAAAATCAAGAGTTGGTCGCTCAACCGACTGAGCCATGCAGGTGCTCCTCATTTCTTCTAGTTAAAAACACCTTAAAAGAACATCCTGGGGCAGCCAGGGACAGAAATAGAGGACACGGCACAGTTGGAGTTTGGCCCAAGCCCAGCATCTGAGCCCCCATCCCCGTGGCCTGGGCTGGGACTCTCACAGGTGCTACTACTCTAGGAAACTGCAGTAATGACTGAAGATATCCCTAATTTGGTAAAAGACATAAACTTACAGGTTCAAAGCTGAGCAAACCCCAGACAATGAAGCTCCTGAAAACTAAAGACAAAGAAAGAAATTTAAAAGCATCAAGAGAGAAATTGGCATCTTCACAAACGGGGAAGAACCATTCCAATGACAGCAGATTTCTCGCTGGAAAAGACCAGAGGAGGTGCTGAAAACCTGCTCAAACCCTGGATCCTGCACCTGGTGTTAGCATTCTGCAGGAATGATGGAGAAACCTAGACATCATCACGTGAAGGACAATTAATTTGTTGCCCCAGGGGCCCTTGGGTGGCTCAGTCGTTAAGCATCTGCCTTCGGTTCAGGTCATGATCTCAGGGTCCTGGGATCGAGCCCCGCATTGGGCTCCCTGCTCGGCGGGAAGCCTGCTTCTCCCTTTCCCCCTCCCCCTGCTTGTGTTCCCTCTCTCTCTGTCTCTGTCTCTGTCAAATAAATAAATAAAATCTTAAAGAAAGAAAAAATTTTGTTGCCCCAGATCTACTCTAAAAGAATCACTGAAATAAGTTCTTGAAACAGAAAGGAAATGGGAGAAGAAGGGGTCTTGGAATGTCAGGAAGAAAAAACAGAAAAAGTGAAACTCTGAGTAAATACTTCTCCTGAGTTTCGAGTCCTGTTCAGTGGTTGATGTAGGATGCGTTTCGTTGACATGGGTCTCAGTGTCTATAGCGGAAAGACCTGTCCAGCGGCAGGTAGACTAAGGGACCTAAGGTTTCTGCCTCCATCTGAGCCAGTAAAAGGCTGACACCAGTCACTGTGATAAGTTAGGTGTATCTAATGTGATGCCCAGAGCAGCCACTCAAAAATCTATACAAAATGCTACAGCCAAATGAAACTAGAATTCTAAATAACGTCAGGTAACCATAGGAAGTCAGGAAAGAGAAAACCAAGACACAAAAAACAGGGAACCAGCAGAACAAAAAGGCAAGTTAAAGGCCTGACATCAATAATTTCCTTAAAAGTAAATGACCTGAAGGTAAAAGACAGATTGGCAGAGTGGATTTATAGGAAAAAAATGACCCATATGCTGTCTAAAAGAAACCTACTTCAAATATAATGACACATGGGGCGCCCTGCTGGCTCACAAGAGCATGTGACTCTGGATCTCAGGGTCATGAGTTCGAGCCCCGTGTTGTGTGTAGAGATTACTTAGATAAATATCTATCTATCTATCTATCTATAGATATATACGTGTATATAATGCTCTCTATATATTTAATGATACAGATGGATTGGAAGTAAAAAGATGGACAAAGATAAACCATGCAAACTTTAATCAAAAGAAGAATAACTATATGAATATCAGATAGAGCAGACTTCAGAGCAAGAAAAGAACTAGGGACAGAGTGGAACATTGTGTGATGATAAAAGGGTCACAGCAATCCTAAATATGTGTGCAACAAACAACAGAGCTACAGTTTCTTTAAAGACTAGACAGTGATTGCCATACAATTAATTCAGCAGCTACACTGCTGGGCATTTATCCCAGGGAAGTGAAAACCTATGTCCCTACAGAAATCTGCATGTGACTTTCACAATGACTTTATTTAAGACCTTTTGTTTTAAGGAACCTCTGCACCCAACTTTGGGCTTGAACTCATGACCCCGAGATGAAGAATCGCGCACACTACCAACTTTGCCAGCCAGGCGCCCCCACAGTCATTATTTAAAATAGCCAAAAACTGGTAACAACCCGCTATCCTTCGGTGTGTGAGTGGTTAAACAAACCATGGTCCCTCCGTACCAGGAAGTACTGCTCAGTAATAAAAAGTAACAGAGCAACGGTGGCTGGACCTCAGGGGCATTATGCTGGGTGGAAAAAAGCCAATTTCAAAGTTCTTGCGCTGCAATTCTATTTACATAACATTCTCAAAATGATAAAATGTTAGAAACGGAGCTTTGAGATTGGCAGGGGTCAGAGATGCTGGGGAGGAGCTGGTGGGTGTGCCCTAGGGAGAGAGCACAGGGGAGCAGTTGCATATGTTGGCACACACGAGTCCACACACGGGCTAAAACACTGCACCTGTGTTGCTTTCGGAGTCTGACACCGTGCCGTAGTTGTGCTGTGACCGCAGGGGAAACTGGACGGAGGGCAGGACCAGACCTCTCGGGGTGATCTTTGCCACTTCTAGATAGCAGTAATTTGAGAACCGACAGCAAAGGAAACTGTATATCTAAGACGATAATCACTTAACCATAAATGGAAAGACGTCTGTGAAAACTATGTATGTGACAAGGGCACCTGGGTGGCTCAGTGGATTAACCATCTGACTCTTGGTTTCAGCTCAGGTCATGAGCTCGGGGTCGTGGGATCATGTCGGGCTCCGTGCTCTGTGCTCAGTCAGCTTGAGCTTCTCTCTCCCTCTGCCCCCCACCCCCTGTGCATGTGCACACACACTTTCCCTCTCTCTCAGATAAATAAATACATCTTTAAAATATGTATACGTAACTACCGAAATAAAAATGTTCATTTACGTACCACCTAAATTATCTTGTAAACTGTCAGTGGTGTAGGAACGGCTCTGTGAAGCCCCCTTATAGAGGCTATTCCTGGGGGGTGGGAGGTCACAAGGCCTCACTGGAAGGCTGTCGAGGAATCTTCATGCCAAGAGTCTATGCTGCTTCTCAGAATGTCAAGCACAGACCCTTGGCCCCTGGGGCAGCTCTAGGCCCTAGGCCCAAAGCAGGTCCTTTAACAGGAAAGAGGAGGTGAGTGAGATGAGTCGGGTCTCCTAGGGTCTAGAGAAAGTAGAAGCGGCACCAGCTGGTGGTGACGAAGACGAAAACCGAGAAAGGAGTGACAGAGACAGAGGGAGGCACACAGAGCCCGGCGCACTGCGGACATTGCCTACAACCTTCCCAACACCTGCACGAGACGCACGAAACACCCACAACCACGCAAAGGAAATCACGCTTCTATTAACAAGTCTGTGGAAAGCCACAAAACAGGTGGTAGAGCTTGCTCCCAAACCCAGCTTCAAAGTCTACTCGGGTTTTCGCTTAGACCATCTGGACGTATATTTAGGGTTCTTTTATTTTGGTGCTAATAATCTTTCTCTTTTTTTAAGGCACCAAATTGGTTTTATTTTTGTCTTTGACAACATGCACAACAGTGGAATTGTACTCCTTGACTTGACGTCCTTAAGTAGGCACTAAAAATGTTTACATTGAGGAAAAGTCACACATTTAAGCAGTCCTCTGTAAACATAACCCCTTCTCCGTATGTTTTCCTACTTTGTTTCATACATAAATAGCAGTTTGCAAAGTTACAAATAAAACTATCAGCTCTTAGGGCCCCAAAGTATATATAGGTTCTGGAGCTCGACAGAATGTTCTCTCTGTGATTTTGTAACTCATACCATGCACTTCCCTCAGTCATGATCAATCATGACTTATGATCGATCACAAATGGTTATCGAACTAGTTCTGCGTGTAACAGACCTTTCAATGCACTTGCTTAAAGATGCCATGTGTTTTGGGGCGCTGGGTGCTCAGTCGGTGGCCGTGCAACTCTTGGCCTCGGGGTCCTGAGTTTGAGCCCTACGTTGGGCACAGATTACTTAAAAAACAAAAAAAGATCAAAATGGTCAATTGGCTACATTTTTAAAACAACAGCAGAGAAGGCTGCTATTTAAATATTACTTTATTGGGGCACCTGGGTGGCTCAGTCGGTGAAGCGTCTGCCTTCGGCTCAGGTCATGGTCCGGGGTCCTGGGATTGAGCCCTGCATCCCCTGCATCGGGCTCCCTGCTCAGCCGGGAAGCCTGCTTCTCCCTCTCCTTCTGCCCCAGCTTGTGCGCTCTCTCTCTCAAGTAAACAGATTTACTAGATTTAGAGAGAGAGGGAGAGAGAGCTAGTATTGAGCTCTCCCCCTTGTGCTCCTTCCACCAGGTGGGTCTGGGAAAACGAGGACCACAGGCTGGGTATGAGTAGTGGGGTCACTTTGAACGGAGCCCCTTGTTCTTGCATAGACAGTCTTAGGGTGCCTTCCCACTGTCCCCTGGTGGACGCCGTGCTTTTGACAGATGAGGGCAGTTACAGCTCAGACACCTTGAGTTTCCTGCCCAGTGTTTTAAAGCTCTGAAGTAAGAGAAATTTAAAGATAGAGGTTTTTTTTTTATAAAGATTTTATTTATTTATTTATCTTAGAGCGCGAGCGTGTGCAAGGAAGGCAGAGGGAAGGGAGAGAGAATCTCAAGCAGAGTCCCTGTTGAGCGAGGAGCCCAATGCGGGGCTCGATCCCACAACCTGAGCTGAAACCAAGAGTCGGACCCCAACTGAGTGAGCCACCCAGGCACCCCTAAAGACAGAGCTTTTAAAGTCAAGAATTTTAGCATTCCGATTTCTCGCTCAGTTTTCTTTCCTTTGCCAAAGGGATGTACGTGTTCTAAATACATCAGACGTCCGCTCCTTGGGGACATAGCGTCTAGACCTGCTGAATAAGCAGCTTTCCTGCTGGCCCAGCCTGACCCCAGGCTCTGCTGCGGCTCTTTCCCTACTTACTCCTCCAGACACCCTCGCCCCACCTCCCCACCCCACATCAGGTGCTCGGGTTTAATGAGGCCCCTGCTCATGAGTCATTGTTTGATCCTCCCGTGTCCAACTCATTACCTTGGACGGGCATGCCTTTTCCGACTTCCCAGACCTCCACACTCATGAGTCAGCACGAGTGAGAATGCACACAGATGCATTTGGGTTTCTTTTTAAATTGTGGTAAAATACAGGGGCGCCTGGGTGGCTCAGTTGGTTAAGCGACTGCCTTCGGCTCAGGTCATGATCCTGGAGTCCAGGGATCGAGTCCCACGTCGGGCTCCCTGCTCGGCGGGGGGTCTGCTTCTCCCTCTGACCCGCTTCCCTCTTGTGCTGTCTCTCATTCTCTCTCTCAAATAAATAAATAAAATCTTAAAAAAAAAAAATTGTGGTAAAATACACCTAAAAGTTACCGTTGGCGACATTAATCCGTCCGCAGTGCCGCCATTTTCATCACCCCCACGCCCCGGCAGCCACCACTGCCTGTGGCTATGCATTTGCCTGTTGTGACCCTTTCACGTAGATGGCGTCTTTCTGTCCGGGTGTCTCACCGAGCACGGCTGTTCCCAAGGTTCATCCCTGCCGTAGCAGGCGTCATGCGTTATGCCTTTTTAGGGCCAAGTACTGTTCCATTGTGTGTATCCACGTCTTACAAATAAGGAAGCCAAGAACGTTTGTTTACAGGTTTTTACGTGAGTCTGTTTGCAGTGTCCTCGGGCGTAAACCTGGAAGAGGAGTTGCTGGGTCACAGGGTGACTCTGTTACTCTGACCCCGGTTATATTCCCACCAGCAGTGCACAGGGTCCCAGTTGCTCCACATTCTTACCTGCACTCGTCATCTTTCACTTTTTTATTTTAATGAAAGCTACCCTAATGGAGGTATACACACAGGTTTTGAGGGTTTGGGGGGGAGGGGCAGAGGGGGAGGCGGAGAGAGAATCACAAGCAGGCTCCCTGCCCAGCACGGCTCGATCTCACGACCCTGAGATCGTGACCTGGGCCAAAATCAAGAGCTAGATGCTCAACTAACTGAGCCATCCAGGAGGCTACACACAGGTTTTTAAGTGAATTATTTATTTTTTTTTTTAAGATTTTATTTATTTATTTGAGAGAGAGAGAATGAGAGAGAGCACATGAGAGGGGGGAGGGTCAGAGGGAGAAGCAGGCTCCCTGCGGAGCAGGGAGCCCCATGCGGGACCCGATCCTGGGACTCCAGGATCACGACCTGAGCCGAAGGCAGTCGCTTAACCAAATGAGCCACCCAGGCGCCCTTTAAGTGGATTATTTTAATTAAATAATTAGAGAGGGGCGCCTGGGTGGCTCAGTCGTTAAGCGTCTGCCTTCGGCTCAGGTCATGATCCTGGGGTCCTGGGATCCAGCCCCGCATCGGGCTTCCCTGCTCTGCGGGAAGCCTGCTTCTCCCTCTCCCACCCCCCCACCCCCGCTTGTGTTCCCTCTCTCGTTGTGTCTCTCTCTGTCAAATAAATAAATAAAATCTTTAAAAAAAATAATTAGAGAAAAATAGTTAAAGACAGAAACTAAAAAGTTCATAAAAAAAAAAAATAGCAGTCTCTTGTCTCCTTCCATCTTCCTTAACCTGTCCTTAGACGGGCCACTCTGAGCCACCGGCCATGTCCTCTGGTTTTCGCCTCCATCTGGTCTCAGGCATGTCCCCATTTGAGTCATGAACTGTTGACTTTCTTTTTTGGGCAGACAAGGATCATAACTCACGCAGACCCATGTAGTCCCTTCCATTCTCTCGATAGAATTTGTGTTCATTAGGACACTGGCTTGGGTGTTTCAAAAGGACCTGGATGACAGGTAACTTGCCTTACACCAGGTAGACAGTCCTGTCTTTCTCATCTAATAAAGAACCCAAGGATGGATGGTGGTTTCCAGCTGCCAGGGAGGGTCCAGGTGCTTCCGTCCTGTGGCTTGGCCATCTTCAGAAGCGTTCCCTGCCTCATTTTCCAAGCTGGTGCCTCCAGGTTGGCTCAGCACATCACCCACGTCCAGCCAGCAGGAGGCAGGGCTCCCGGCGGCACTCACACTGGGACCCGTCCTCCCGCTGTCCACTTCCTCCTCCATGGACGTCCAGCGCGTCTTAACTCATCATTAGTAACAATCCGCTAGCGTTCGAGTGCTTAATGTATGTCAGGTGCTGTTATAAGTGCTTTATGTGAATTTACAAATTTAATCCTTTAAGCAGCCTTCTAAAATAGATTCTGATTTCCTTTTACAAGTCAGGAAATGGGGCATGGTCACGTGCAGTGGTTTGCCTCATTTCACACAGTGAGCGTGGGGCAAGGCTGGGACACCAGAACCCGCCTTCACTTTTGACACTTTTCCCCAGGGACCCATGATCCTCCGGGGGGGGGGTCCCCGTGTGAGGGTGTTGGTTTCACCACATTCGCGCCTGGGCCCCCTGCCTGTCTGTGCTTCAGGCTGGGGGACAGTGGCTCAGGCGTGCCCAGACTGTGCCAAGGCAGCTTAGTTAATGTTTAATGCGTGGCTTGATGACCCGCCACGGCCCCAGCGCTGCCCAGCACTCCCTCGGCTTGCCCCCGCCTTAGCAGGCTGGAGACACTGGGGTGTTAAGGGTGGAAATATCCCCTGCCTGCCGGTTCCACAGGAGCAGTTTGCCATCAAAAGGACCTTCTTGGGTGGCATCCAAGACACCGTAAACATTCATTTAGCTTTTCCTTCTTGGGCTGATGGGCACAGTCATGGCTGCACCCGGTCTGGGAGACTGAGCACGGCTGGAAGGCTGGAAGGGCAGCTGTGTGACTGTCCCTGTTTTATTGACGCAGTGACCAGCTCTGGCATGTGCACGTGATGATGGACAGCAAGGACCTAGAAGCGGAAATCCACCCCTTGAAGAATGAAGACAAGAAACTGCAGGAGAATCTGGGAAACCAAGCAAAAACGGAGGATAGCTTGAAAGGCTCGCCTTGGCAGCCTCACCTCTCCCGATGCCGCACGGTGGCATTTTTTCTTTCACTGTTTGTCTGCCTTTTTGTAGTGTTCGTGGTTTCCTTCATCATCCCGTGTCCAGACCGGCCTGTGTCCCAGGGGGTGTGGAGGATCGACTACAATGCAGCAGGTATGCCCCAAACCCCTGTCCCCGGGGTGGGGGTGGCATCATGTCCCCGAGTCTAGGGTGGTGGGTGACTGAGAATCAGCCCTGAGTGGCTGCCGATGGTGCGTCCACGGTCTTGGGACTTCGGCGAGCTGCCGGGCAGCCTCTCAGGAAAAACGGGAGCACGGTGGCCTGCTCTCCGTATTAGGAAGGATGGGTTGTGCCGATAAAGGAAAGGGGCCCCTTGGGTTAGGTTTTGGAATTTAAAAAAATTAATAACACAGAGCAGCTGGAAGAAGAGATAGAAGGAAGGCTGTGGGGAGCTATGAAAACTGCAGGTTTTGTAATTGGTTTCCTCAAGTGCTCTGCGGCCATTGCGGTCGGCTGAGCTGGACTTGAGCAAATCCCTTTCCCCCCATGAAGGCGGTGGTCTGGATTCTTGGCCTCTATGCAAAGCCACCGAGTCAGGCTTTCTCTGGACACTTCGCTTCCTTGTTAGGGTGGGAGCGCCCACAGCGAGCACAAGCGGCTGTGAACGCCGGCGGGCGTCTCTTGTGCAGTGAAGGGAATTTCTCGTTTAAGCCTCGCCGTCAGTTTTATTCAGAATTTGACACTTAATTTTGAGAGACAGGAATAATGTATGTTTCTGTGTTTCTTTTTTGCAGCTTTTATTGAAGTGTAATCTATATGTCAAAGTGTTCGCTTGTTTTAAGTGTACAATTCGATGATTTTTCGTCCATTTATGGAGCAGCTGTGCACCTGTTGGCCCGGTCCAGTTTTAGATTTCCATTGTCCCCGATCCCCAGCCCAGATAGCCACCAGCTGCCTTCTGCCTACAGTCTTGCCTTTTGTGGACACGTCACGTAAAGGAAGTCATGTGGCGTGGATCTTTGAGTCTGGCCACTCGCTCGGGAGACAAGTCTGTCGGTTACAGCAAGTCCCCGGTTCTTTCTGGGGCTGAACAGGCTTCCTCCCTGTGGTTCCTGCAGCCTCGGGCTGCCGGGGATATGTGGGGACCTAGAGTCTCATTTCCAGATCTCATTTTCTGGATCTCTCCATTCACTTTTTGTTTCTTATCCAATCTGATACCCCATGTCTTTTGATTGGGGGCATTTAGCCCATTTACATGCAGGGTGACTATTCAGAGATATGAATTTAGTGCCATTGTATTGCCTGTGAGATGACTGTTACTGTATATTATCTCTGTTCCTTTCTGGTCTATGTTACTTTTGGGCTCTCCCTTCACTTAGAGGACTCCTTTCAATATTTCTTGTAGGGCTGGTCTGGTGATCGCAAATTCTTTTAGTTTCTGTTTGTCCTGGCTCCATTCACTTTTTGACTGGTCCTCCTGACTGTTGTCGGCTCCGCCCTGTATCCCAGCCTGTGTCTGGCTTCAGAGCTGGTCTTCGCTGCCGGGGAGAGCACCGTAGCCCTGGACATCTGGCTGCAAATCACGTTGTCCCCCTCTGGCGGGGAAGCTGACCCGTCTGATGCCCAGCCGCGGAGGGCGAGGTCAGCAGGAACCATAAGTAGGATGGTGGACGCTGACTGTCCTGACCCATGGCTTGGTTTTTCTCAGGAGGCACCTCTTGATTTGTGGCATGCCTTGTGTCTGTTTCCAGAGTCCTGATACGGTTGCTTTTGGCAATTTGTCTCATTATATTGTTGTTTCAAAGGAGAGGATTTGCCAAGCTCTTCCCTCCATGAATCTGGAAGTCCTGAGACTGGCGTTTGATTTATTTTTTAAATCGTAGTGAAATAGACATGTACATTTAGAGAGTGTAACTCACTGGCGTTGGGACATCGATAACACCATGTAACCGTCACCTCTGCCCCTTTTCATCATCTCAACAGAAAGGGTAGCCAGCAAACACCGACTCCTCTCTCCCTCCTCCTGAGCCTCTTGGCCTCTGAGTCTGCCTATTCCAGGGGCCTCCGCAGAAGTGGAGTCATATAAGACTTGCCCTTCTGTGTCCGGCCAATTCCACTGAGTGCAACGCCCTCCGGGTTCATCCATGCTGTCGTGGGCATCCGAATCTTCTTCCTCTTTACGGGTGAATAATTATTGTATGTGGACTGCACTCTGGTTATCCATTCTTCTGTCAATGGATACTTGGCTTGTTTCCACGTTTTGGCAGCTGGGAATGACGCCTTGAACCGGCTGTATAGGGACCAAGTCCCTTCTTCCAGTTATTTTGGGTGAAAGAGCATGAGGTCATGTCTCATTACCGTTTTGATTGGCATTTCCCTAATTGCTGGTGATGTTGAGCATCTCCAAGTCCTTTGCCTGCTTTTGCCTTGGGTTGTCTTTGTGCTGGAGGGGTAGGCTGATACTGGGTATCAGTCCCTTGTCAGATACCTGATCTGCAGACATTCTCTCCCACTCTGTGGGGTGTCTCTTCACTCTCTTGACAGTGTCCTTTGATGCACAAAGGCTTTAAATTTTGACTCCAGTGTGTCAGTTTTTTCTTTTGTTGCCTTGCCTTTGGTGTCACATCCAAGAAATCATTACCAAATCCAACGTCATGAAGATTTTTCTCTATATTTTCTTCTAGGAAGCTCTTAAGTTTAGGTCTTTGATCCATTTTGAGTTCTTTTTGTTTTGTTTTTTAAAGATTTTATTTATCTATTTTAGAGATAGAGGAGGAGCAGAGGAAGAGGGACAAGCAGACTCTATGCTGAGCCCAGAGCCCCACGCGGGGCTCGATCCCACGATCCTGAGATCATGACCTGAGCAGAAATCAAGAGTCGGACGCTTAACCGACTGAGCCACCCAGGCGCCCCTTAGTTCGTTTTTGTGTTAACACTTGCAGTGTATCATTTGAGTCCTTGAATGAAAGGGAGAAGTCAACCCTTACGAGTGTGGGAGTGCAGACTCCTGGACCCAGACAGGCAGGGAGGGACTCCTTCCTGAAGAGAAGGTGTGCGAGCATGCGTTTGCACGCCACTGCTCTGGGTGCGGCCTCACGCTAGCAGGTGCTAACTGGTGCTGACCCACAGGGAGCACAAAAGTAGGTGGTGTCGGGCTTGACCAGGCCTTTAAGCCTGGCGGGGCCCCAGGACTACAGTCTGTGATTTTCTTTTTCAGTCACCTATGACTTTCTGGCTACAGAAGACATAAACAGGGACAGGATCCAAGATGTTCTCTTTCTTTATAAAAATACCAATGGCAGCAACAATTTCAACCTATCCTGCACCGACGAAGGTGATTTTGCTTTTACCTGAAAAAGGAGGAACTTCCTGTGGGTGGAGGGGTCCTCTCCTTCTGCCGTCTTTGGGGGAAGCAGTTGGTGGAATTTCGGGAAACTGGAACGTTGCCCTTCCTTCCCAGGAGGCCTAGAAACAGACAGGGTGTGGGCTGTGGTCCCAGCACCCTGGCCCCCGCGCAGCTCCTGACCCCATGGGGCCAGCAGTAGGGTTCCTGCGGGGCCAGCGGTCAGGGCTGGGCCCGGGAGCAGGGTGTGGGGAAGAGGGGCTGACGTGCCCCACAGAGTTGGGTCTCTCCCCGCCAGGCTTTTCCTCCCCCTGTACCTTTGTGGCCGCCGTGTCTGGGGCCAACGGCAGCGTGCTCTGGGAGAGGCCCGCAGCCCAGGACGGGGCCCTTGTGCAGTGCTCCGTCCCACAGCTGCAGGGCGGCAGGTCGACCTCTGCCTGCATCCTCGTGGGCAGACCCGGTTCCTTCGTTGCTGTGGACTTGTTCACAGGTAGGCGGCTCCGCACAGGAGGTTCCACACCAGGGAACTCTGAGGAGGTTCAGCCTGGGTTCTCGCCCCAGCCCACAAGATGGGGAAGAAGGTTCCAGGGGTAGGAGGGAGGGGTGCCGCCTCCTCGCAGTCCCACTCCACCCTGTCTTGTCACCTCCCGGCTCCTTTGTGCTTGTGGGGCCAGCAGAGATGGGAGCTCAGTGGCAGCTGCAGTACCCGGGCCAGCGTCTGGTTGAGCCCCCGGGGGAGGGCCTGTCAGGGCTCTGGATGCACGGGCTCTCGTGTCTGGGCCTCCATGTAACAGGCCGTGGTTAGCCCCCAGATCCCACTGGCGGCTTAAGGAATTCTGTGCCTAGACGCTGGGTGTGCTGAGGAGTAGCATTTCCCTTACCAGTCGTGGGTTTAGGGGATAGAGGAAAACAAAGAGAAGGCTGGAAATATTTCACGAGAGGAAATACTCTTAAAAAGGGTGTGGATGAGATCGTACCTGGGGAAAAAAGAAGCTGTTCTGTCAGGGCCTCTGTTCGTGGGTCCAGCCATAAGCATGCCCCTTCCTTCTCCACCTCTGTGTGCAGGACTCAGCCGGGGCCTCCCTGGAGGCCGAGGGTCCACCTGTGACTTCAGCAATAGTCAGGGGGCCTGAGGGGCTTGGGAAGCGTCAGGCCCTGTCCATCCGGGTGGGAGGGTCAGTGTTGGCCCTAAGATGTTCTAGAGCCAAACATGAGAAGACACAGGAGAAGCAAAACAGGAAGGTGGAGCTTTGTGGTTCCAGAAGCGACACATCTGACGCTCTGGCGTGTGATGACTTGGATGCCCAGTGGTGCGCACTCGGCGCTGGCCTCTGGCCTCCTGCTGGCGGGCACTTCCATTTCTCACTGTGGGCACTGTGCCATTGCTAGCCAGCAGCGGAAGGGGATTTGAAGCCAGCACTTGGTGACGTTGTGCTTGGTTTTAGGCGAAACCCTGTGGAGCCACCCCAGCAGCTTTGGAAGGAACGCTTCTGTCCTGAGCTCTTTACTCCAGCTGCCCGATGTCGATGCTGACGGGGCCCCAGACCTGTTGGTTCTCACCCAGGAGGAGAAGGAGGTGCTGCTCCCCTCCCGGGTCGCCGTGGCCCACTCACTGTGATGCCTCTTCTCTGCCCCTTGTCCACTCTCACTTCCTGGGCACAACGTGGGTCTGACCATTTGTCGGGGGACGTGCCCAGGGCCCTGTGCTCCTGGCACCTGCTGACCGGCACGCTGGGGCGGCTCTGTTCCCCCTGGGCAGCTTCTGGGCAGAGCGTGCACTTGGCCGTAGGTGCCGCAGCAGCACGGAGGACAGGGCCCTGTGGCTGGCGTGGGGCTGCCCGCGTCCCCGGGAGGGTGTGCAGATGCCTGAGTCCACACACTCAACGCATTCTTTCCTCGGACCAGGAGGGTCTTGACCCCCTTCTCTGTGTTACAGGTCGGCGGCTACCTCTACTCCGGCAGCACTGGACACCAGATTGGTCACCGCGGCAGCCTTGGTGTGGGCGGGACCATGGGCTCCCTCCTGCACATCTCCCCGGCGGGTGCCCACTACATCCTTTTCCCTTGTGGTATGTGCGCCTTCTGTTCCCGGGACTGTCCCTCTCAGGGAAGCCGGGGACCGCAGGGAGGACACGAGTTCATCACTGACAGGCTCAGAAAGCCCGAGCGTGTCGCGCCCGAGGCTCAGGGAGGGCACCGTGTGTCCCGGAAGCAGGGCTAGCGGGTGGCCTCCTCCCGGCTAGCAGCGTCTTGAGGCTCTTCTGGGTTTCCAGCAGCGAGCTCCCTCTGTGGCTGCTCTGTGAAGGGTCTCCACGAGAAGGCGACCGGGAACGGGAGCTCACTGAGGAGCGACCCGCGCTGGGAGGGCGTGCTGAACGCCACCACCCCCAGGCTGCTGTGGCACAGGTCGGTCGGAACGGGGGATTGCAGGGGTGGCCGCGGGGCGAGGGCCACAGCCCTGCCTGCCGTTGGGCTCAGACACGGGAAGCGGGCCTACAGCAGCTGAGATGAAGCCGGGGGGGCTCTCTGCACACAGCCAGCATCTGGTCCTACCCTAAACTGAAGCAGGGAGCATGGGGCGAACTGCGAACCCCACAGGCAGCCCGCATCCTTGCCACATCCCTCTGGCTCTCTCCCCTTAGCCCGGGAGCCATCCGCTACCTGATGAACGTTCCAGGGAAGACTGGTGAGGACCTCCTCCTCGTGAGTTCAGAGGCCTGTGTGCTGGTTGATGGGCAGGACCTGGTGCCCAGGTGGACCTTCAGTGCAGCCCAGGTCTTGAGGTACCGAGTCTTTCTCCAGGAACCAGACAGTGCTTGCCAGCCGGGCACCACAGCCTGTCCCTTGGCAGCCCTGGGAGGAGGCCTCGGGTGGCTGGGGGACGTCTGTGTGCTTCAGCCAGAGGCCTCTTGCCTGTCCCCTGGTGCTGCCCTGCACCGGAGGGGCCGGTGAGACCCCGTCCACCCTGGCCTCAGCTGCCTGTCCAGGCCCCATCCAGGTGCGGCCAAGGAGCAGAGGGCTGGTGTACCTGTTCCCAGAGACCCCCCCCCGACAGAGGCCCTGTGTGAACGCTCCTGTCCTGTGCCTTGCAGAAAACCCATCCTCGGCCACTACAAACCTGACACTTTGGCTGTGGTCATTGAAAACGGAACCGGCATTGACAGACAGGTTGGCTGCACCCCCTTTGAGGCCCCACCATTGTTCGTAGCTGAGGGACGTTAGTCGGGACAGCAGACGGGGCCGTGCTGGAAGGCTGAGCTAGCAAAAGAGAGGCCTTGGCAAGATATCCTGGGTGCCCTTGGGGTTCAGCTCTTTCAGGGCTGGCCTGGCTGGGGCCCGTGGGCCTGTGCAAGCCCCACCTGTGACCGCCCCCCCCCATGCTGTCCCCCTCCCTCCCAGATCCTGTTCCTGGACCTCAGCACTGGGGCTGTCCTGTGGAAACAGGCTCTCCCAGGCCTCCCCGGCGATCCACAGTCTGCCAGCCTGCCAACTGCAGACCACCGCTCAGCCTTCTTCTTCTGGGGCCTCTACGAGCTGATGGGCACCAACCAGACAGTACGGGCAGGGCATGGACTAAGGGGACACACCTGGGCCAGGGCCAGAGACCAGAGGCCAGCCTTGGGCCCTGCCTCAAGGCAGCTGGGAGCTAACTGGGTGACTGGGTGTGCACACATAAATGGAAGCCATGGGACCGTGGGTGGGATGAGGTACCCCAGACCACACGGGAGGCTGGGGCTGAGGTGTGCCTTGGGGCAGAGGATGGGGATCTGGGAAGAAGCAGGGGGACGTGGGGGAAGGCAGGTGCGGAGTTCCAGTGGGAGCATACCTCAGAAGGGTCAGGGTCAGGCTAGGGGAGGGGAGTAGAAGCTGCTTGCACCGTTGAGGACCCTGTGGACACAGCTCTGGGCAGGGCCACTCTCTCCGGGTGTCCGGAGCGGGCGAGCATAGCACGGCCCCGCCCCTGGGCCCAGGACACCAGTGTCTCTGATGCAGACGTGGGGTCAGCCTCATGCTGCACTGTGGTTCTCGCTCCAGGAGCCCAGAGACGCCCAGCACACCCTGTACGTATTCCATCCCAGCCTGCCTGGCATCCTGCTGGAGCTGGCTAACTTCTCTGCCAACATCGTCGCCTTCCAAGGTGAGTGCGCCTCCCAGGGGCTGGGGCTGCGCCTGCCGTCGGCTCAGCTCTGGCTGCTCCCGAGCGCCCTGACGGCCCGTCCCTCCCATAGCGGTCCTGTTCGAGCCAAGCCGCCATGCTGCCTGCGTCCTCCTGATGGGCCCGGCTAGCCCAGACGCGCCTGGCATGGTCTCCGTGGCCAAGCACAAGGTGCGGGACCTTGTCCCGAGCGGTAGGGTGGTTCGCCTGGCCGAGGGCGGGCCCGACAGCGACCAGGCTGTCCGGGACCGGTTCTCCCGCCTGCGGTACCGGAGTGAGGCCTAGAGGCCTGGCGGGCAGCGCATGTGGGAGAGGCTCCAGCTGCTGGGAAGTCGGTCTTTCACTGGGTTTGCACTGACTCCCTACTCCTGATCCTGGGGTTCCCGTCCTATGCGGGGACGCGCGTGGGTGAGGGGATACCCAGGCCTCTCCCCTCCTGCGCAGCACGTCCCCACAGGTCCTCACTCTGCCCCACTGGGGTCGCAGTCCAGGCCACCTGCCTTCATCGTAGTCTCGCTGGGCCCTACAGCACCACCCTCACTCGTCCATATTGGCAGGAGGGACCGGGGTTCCAGGAAGAGAGCCCCATCCTGAGAAGTCCCGTCCCTCGTTCCTGTCTGCACACCCTCCTGGGGCCTGGGAGGGTGGTTGGCCTGGGGTGGCCTCAGGGCAGCAGCTGGGCACTTGAGGCCGTTCCAGCCTCTGGCCTGGTTAGTGGAAACTTGCCCAGGGATTCCCCTCTGACGCGGAGGAATAGGGCTGCCGTGCACTGTAAGGCCATCCTGCTGCTCATGGATGCCCCAGGGGCGTTTCTGTCCCTGTGCTGGCCACGTGTGCTGTGAACGTCCTGAGGAACTGGCCAGAGGGCGCACGTCGCGGTCAGTTTGCACCCCCTCAGTACACACTGGAGCTGCTTTTCCCTTGGGGGTCCCCACACCCCTGGCCGGTGCCTGGCCCCCTCCTGGTGCTCGGATGCCCCCAGCAGTCGGTGTCACCTGATGCGGGACTCACCTTTGTGCCTTGCTGTGGTGCTCCTTGTGGCTCACTGTGCCCTGATGACCCCGGGTCCCGCAGGAAGAAACCGGAATAAATGGTTTGCACTGTCTGAAAGGGCACGTGTGTGCCTCATGTGTCTGCTCCAAAGGGGTAAAGTGGATTTGGTGCAGGCCAGGCTGCTGGCATAGATGGGGAACCCTCTACGAGGGTCTCAGGGTGTCCCCCCCCTCGCCCAGTCAGAAATGGGGCCCCGAGGACTTTTTCTGCATGGCCTCTAAGTGCAGCTCAGGTCTGAAGATCCGCCGCCCCCCGCACAGTCACCCTGGTTCAAGTCAGGAACCCAGCCTGTGGACGTGGGTGTGTGCCCATCAGGACAAGCAGGGGTCCCTGAGGGGTGCAGCGGCCCAGGTGGCAGGAGCCTGGGGGGGGGGGGGACTCTGCCAAGGAGCAGGACCCTTGTCACTGTGAGAAGCTGCTGCCCAGCCCACACGGCCTCAGGAACAGGATGCAGTGACAAGTCCACAGATGAAAATCCCCGGGGGTAGGGCAGGGCTAGGGGCCATAGCAGGGCCCCTCAGCATCCCAGGGCCCGCCGCAGTGCATGGAGGGACCACCCTGCAGGTCCTCAGACCATGGGCAGGAGCTAGAGGCGGGCCCAGGAGATGCCCGCACTGGTGGGCATCGTGCAGCCTGGACTTGCAAATAAAGCAGCCGTGCCCACGGTCCCTCTAGGGCTCTGATCCATGCCAGGCTCCCTGTGACTCAGGCCTTAGGGCACAACTGGCCAGAAGATGCTGGACTGAACACCAAGAGCCTCCTTTCTCCCCATGACCTCCCGGGACTCAGGTTCCTGACTCTCCTGGAGCACTCAGGCGTCCTTGTCCAGCCAGAGCACAGACGGCATTCCCCACTGTCCCCTCCGAAGACCACCGAGTCTGCAGCCTGAGTCCAGCCTGACAGCTCAGTCCCCTCTGCTGTGGACCCACTGATGTGGGACCCTCCGTGACCAATGCTGTTGATACCCGAACTCCCCCCACTGTCCACCACCACTGCCCAGCTTGCACGCGCCTCACACCTCAAGCCACACAGACCACATGCCTCACACGCACAACCATGCATGACTCGCACCTACCACATGCCTCACGCACACTGCATGCCTCACATCTACCACGTGCCTCACACGCACACAACATGCCTAACGCCTACCATATGCCTCACACGCACACCGCGTGCCTCACGCCTACCACATGCCTCACATGCACACATGCCCCACGTGCACACCACATGCCTCACGCCTTCCAGATGCCTCACACTCCTACCACATGCCTCACATACACCACGCATGCCTCACATAACTGCATGCCTCACACACCATGCACACCTCACGTAACCGCATGCCTCATGCCTACCACATGCCTCACACCTCTCACACCTACTGTATGCTTCACATGCACACACGCCTCACGCCTACCACATGCCTCACACACACCACATACCTCCCATCTACCACATGCTTCACATGCACACATGCCTCACGCCTACCACATGCCTCACACATACACGCCTCATGTTACCACATGCCTCACACACGCCTCACGCCTACCACATGCCTCACACACACATGCTCACACGCACACCACAAATACCTCACACCTACCGCATGCCTCACACGCACACATGCCTCACGCCTGCATGTCTCATGCACACCACACATGCCTCATGTGCCATACGTCTCACTCGTGCACACCACACACTCAACCCACAGTCCACAAGTCGGACCACAATAGGGTGGGCTCAGAGTGAGGGCAAGGGTCTTTTATTTCTGGGCCGGGTGTGGGTGGGAGTGGGATGGGTGGCACCCCCCTCTGGCCTGACAGAGCTGCACCCCAAAGGAGTGACTGTACTTCACCCTGGGTCTGGCATCACCCCCTTCCCCAAGGGTTCCACCTGCCCTGGCCATGGACCGGGGCCAGTTGTCACAGGTGATGACACTGGAGTCATGTCTGTGCAGCTCTGGCAGAGGAGTCCCAGCCTCGAGGACACCAGCTGGAGGTGTCCCTGTGGGATGAGGTCTGGGACACTCACAGTGACAGCCACGGTGTGGGCAAGACCCATGAGGACAGCTCTGGGCTGGTCGGAAGGCTGAGCACGGCCCCAGCGTAACTGGGGACATGGTGTGGGGTCCCTGCAGGGTCACACTGGGCCAAGGGCTGTGGATAAATCTGCCCTGAGGCCTGCGGTTCCTCATGATAAGTGCCCCCTGCTGGAAACCACCTGGTATTCGCCAGTGATTTAATGAACTGCAGACCACAGAATGCCAGGGCCTTCATGTGGCCTGATCTGCTTGACCCACCTCATCCTACCTTTCTCCAGGTGACCCAAGCTCAATGACACCCCTTCCCGGGAATCAGCACCTGGCCCAGCCCCTTCTGGGGAGGGGAGGGCTTGACAAGGGAAAAGGTGGGAGACCAAGACGCCCTTGGGCATAGGGGCAAGGCGGGCCCTCTGGGCATTAGGGGACGCCCACGCCAGGGGTCTCAAAGCTGTGAGGACCCCGGGCAAGCAGTGAGGATGGCCACTTCCCCCTCCTGCTTTATGCCCACCTAGGTGCCCCCGTCACCACACTTAGGGCCACTGGCTGCAGCCACAGGCTCCCCAGAGGTGGAGGCAGGAAGGAGAGCAGGGCTGGGGCTTGAATGCCGCGGCTTCCGCATAAATGGGAACAGCCTGTGGAGGAGAGCGGACCTGAGCACAGGGCAGTTGTGTGGGTCCCGCCTGCCTCACTGCCCGGGGCACAGGGCGCGGCCCAGCTCACCTTCTCTTGGCCTCTGGGGGAATCACAGCTTCTGCCAGCAGGTCTTTGTATGCGGAGGACTTCAGGAACCTTGGGTAGGAGTCCTGCAAGAGATGGCGTTCAGCCAGCTTCCGCTGGGGGTCTAGCCTGGCACTGCGGGGGCCCCTGCCAGCCCCAGAGACCCCCGAGTGGACAGTGCTGGAGGCAACCATCCCAGACCTGCCCCGACCATGTCAGACAGACTCAGGGAGACCTGGGCTCCTAGCCAGTGGGGCCATTAACCCTCAAAAGGTGGGCAGGGGCCCAGTGCCCACACTCGGAGGAGTGAGCCATGGGACCTCCAGTGGGAAATTCCAAGTAGTACCTCCCCTGGTTCTTGGTGTACCCCAAGAGTGAGGGTGAGGACATGGAGCAAAATAAAATGCAAGGTTGAGAAAAACTGTATGGTATGCAATAAAGGAGAGAAATCTACGAACCTGTTTATATTTTTAAAAGAAAAATATAAATATTAAACAGTTAATTTTAGTGGGAAGACATAACTAGATTTATTTGAAATGTACCTTGTTGGGCGCCTAGGTGGCTCAGTTGGTTAAGCCACTGCCTTCGGCTCAGGTCATGATCCTGGAGTCCCAGGATCGAGTCCCGCATCGGGCTCCCTGCTCAGCAGGGAGTCTGCTTCTCCCTCTGACCCTCCACCCTCTCATGCTATCATTCTCTCTCTCTCAATTAAAAAAAAAAAAAAATCTTCAAATGTACCTTGTTTGTAGACTGAATTTTGAACCTGTGTAGATACTTTACATAATTACAAAACAAAACAAGGAATAATCAATTCCTATACATCAAAGGTAAAGGGGAATGAGTGAGCTGGGCATCCAGAGGGTGACAGCACCCTGACCGCACTCAACGGAGCTGTTTAAGGGGCGTCCCCAGGACCAGAAAAAAGTAAACCACTGTCGGTGAGTGCATCGTAAAGGGCAGTGCTGTGTCGTTCGGTTGGGACTCCTGAGTGAAATGGGAGGAAAAGCGAGTGAGCCATTATGTTAGCCTGGCTGCAAACCACGGTTTTCAGTGGGTTAGCGAGGAAAGAGATGAAAGTCAAGAGAGCTGAAGGAAACTGTGTAATCCTGCATCTGAATTAGCCGTGTCAGGATGAACTCCTGATATATTCTACCTAAAACACTTCTGTTTCCTAATTCTCTTCACTGAAAGGCCTGCAAACAAGCCAGGTGACAACGAACTCGTCCGGCGTGCAGGTCCCTATTTCCAAAGAGCCTAGAAGGGCCAGGGCTGCCTGCGGGAATGGTGCAGGAGGAGCCTGGGACAAGCTGCGGCAGATGTCAGAACACATCAAATGCCTCGGGAGCCAGCGGGGGGGGGGGGGGGGGGGGGGGGCCCTCTGCACAGCAAGGAAGAGTAAGAACCATGTGAACGAAACCCGCCATCTACTGAGAGCATGGATTTACTGTGGTATTAAAAACATCTCCAACTCACTGACCATCCTTGGCAGACACGGTGGGTCCAAGTCATTATTCTGAAAAGTGGAAAATAAGGAATGAGGCATTGACTGTGCCCTCCCTGGGGAACCACGCAACAAAGAGCAGGCGAGGGGAGATGCCCTCCGAGTATGTGCCAGCTCGTCAACAGAGGCAGGGACGGGCCGGCTCTGCACCCAAACGGAATCGGGTCTGGCCGGCAACTGCCAGAGGCTGCTCACAGCACAAAATGGGAGACAGCTGGGCCCCACGTACCTCCTGATGGGAGGACACACCGAACACCATCTCTGAGGAAAAATACTGTCCACGAAACCAAACACACACACAATAAAACTGAAGATGAATCTGATCAAGTCTGAAACATCACTACCAACATCCAGAAACACACGCGACAGAAAAACACTCCAAAGACACCGCGAGGGCACCGTTAGTATGGCCCAGACTGTGAGCAACTACAGGACAAAGGACCTCCAACTCCTTCAAAACAAAAACCATACTTCATTTTTTTTTTTTAAGATTTTATTTCTTCATTTGGCACAGAGAGACACAGCGAGAGAGGGAACACGAGCAGAGGGAGTGGGAGAGGGAGAAGCAGGCTTCCCGCCAAGCAGGAGCCCGATGCGGGGCTCGATCCCAGGACCCCGGGATCATGACCCGAGCCGAAGGCGGACGCTTAACAACTGAGCCACCCAGGCGCCCCCAAAAACCGTACTTTAAAAAGAGATTCAAGAGGAGCGCCTGGCTGGCTCAGTCAGAAGGGTGTGCAACTCTTGATCTCAACGGTCGTGAGTTCGAGCCACATGTTGGGTGTAGAGATTAAATAAACGTAAAAAAGAGGTTTGGGGCGCCTAGGTGGCTCAGTGGGTTAAGCATCCGACTCCATCTGAGCTCAGGTCTTGATCTCAGGGTCATGAGTTCAAGCCCCATGTTGGCTCCACACTGGGTGTGGAGCCTACTTAAAAAAGAAAAAGAGGTTTAAAAAATTTATTAACCAATTCTAACATATGTACTTTGCTTTGGACCCAAATTCAAGCAAACTAAAAAGAAAATAGATATTTATAGGCTGCGGCATTCAGAGAAGACCCCAGAAATGTCTACACCCTACCCTATGGACCTGTGGTCGTGTCTTACAAGGCAAAGGGACTGAGGTGGGGAGATGCCCTGGACTGGACAGGTGGACCCAGTGTCACCATGGGGCCTAAAAGCCAAAGAGGAGCCTGTGGAAGGACTGGAGCGACAGGCTGGAGATGCTCCACTGCGGGCTATGAGGACGCAGGAGGGGCCACTTGCCAAGGAAGGCACTCTCTCCAGAAACTGGGAAAGGCAGGAAACGTGATCCCTACCCCACCCCAGAGCCTCCAGAAGACGCCAGCGCTGCCCACACCTGACCTCCGCCCCAGGAGACCCGGGTTGGACTTCTGACCTGCACACGGTGACGGAATAAAAAGTCGCCGTCTTACGGCTCTGGGTTTGTGGTGATTTGTTACAGCGACAACAAGAGACTAGGCACAGAGCCCAAGTGGGGAAGTTTGGACCCTGACCAGCTCTTTGAGAACACCGAATAAATATCCCGTGTTCATGTGTGATGCTGGCATCTGGGGTCACACTGGAAAGGGAAGGAGGGGGTCCACATCCTTTAGAGGATCCTGAATACACAGACAGAAGTCTGAAAATGGCTTGAAAGTCACGGGGTCGGGGCAGTGGGCAGAGGTGGACGAGAGGTCAGGACCGGCCCTGAGCTGACTGTTTTTGAAGTCAGGCAGTAGGAACATGAGGATCCATCATTTTACTATACTTCTGTTTACATTTGGAATTTTCCATTAACTTTTTTCTTTAAGATCCTATTTATTTATTTGACGGAGAAAAAGAACGCGAGAGCAGGTACACAAGCAGGGGGAGCAGGAAAGGGAGAAACAGGGTCCCCGCAGAGCAGGGAGCCCGATGTGGGGCTCGATCCCAGGACCCTGGGATCATGACCTGAGCTGAAGGCAGACGCTTAACAACTCAGCCACCCAGGCGCCCCCATGTTAAAATACTTTTTAAAATCACAACTGGACCTCTCCTTAAGCAAGAGGCTGGGGCAAGCCCTCCGCCCTCTGAGCCTCAGCTTACTCCTCTGTAAGGGAGAGCCTAAGCTGCAGGTGTGAACTGGAGAGCAGTGGGGAGGGGCTGGCCCCCACGGGGCAGGGTACTGCCACGCTCTCCGGGCCCGCACGCTCACCTTCTTCATCAGCATGTAGATATGCAGCTGGGCATCATCCAGCACGTAGCGGTGGGGCTGCTGCAGTCCCTCCAGGGTCCGCTCCATCGTCCGGCTGTCGATGTTGACCCAGCGGGCAGCACCAGGGGCCAGAAACTGCCTGTGTCGGCGGGAGGGGGAGAGGACACAGGCCCAGTGGGTGTGGGCTCCACATGCCCGCCCGCCACCGGCCGGTCCCCACCCCTCGGCACTCACTGGTACACAGAGTCCACCATAGCGTGGACCTGGGCCTGCCCTCCGTGGCGCAGCTCCTCACAGGCCTCCCAGAAGCTGAGGTTCTCAGCTGGAGGTCCACACGCCAGGTGAGGCCCACCCGAGCCGTGGCCAGGGCTGGCAGAAACCCGGAGGGTCCTCGGCAGCAGTGCCCTCCCAGGGCCCTCGAGCAGGGCATAGGGCCTCTCACCACTGAACTCGGTCCTCAGGAAGTCCATGAAATGGGCCCGTCCCAAAGGGTCTTCCAAGAGCTCCTGGAAGCTGAAACCCCATCGCTCCACGCGGAGCTTCGTGGGCACAGCCACGCTGAGGGGACACGGAGGGGCTGGTCAGGAGCACAAGGAATGGGCCGGTGGGACGGAAGGGTGGGGAGCAGTGCCCCTTGCCCACCCTGGGCTCACCTGGGTGCATTCATGGTCCAGTAGGTGTCATCATCTGTGACCCAGGGGTTGCTGGGCAGGCACCCTGACATGATGGGGTCGTGTGGCCCATGCTGGCTGCTGAACTTCAGGTACCTAGGGGGTGGGGGGAGGTGCCAGGGGCCAGTGCAGGGAGAGGCCGTGGGGACACGGGCACTTGGGGAAGGGTCTGCACTCTGGGCCCCCCAGCCCACTCACGCCTCGAGGCAGATGGAGGACTTCACCCGGGCCCTGGTCAGGGCCTTCCTGCAGCGCTCCATCTAGGACGCGAGGCCTATGAGGTGGGGCCTGGGCTGGGGGTCAGCCAGCCCAGGCCCCTCCCTGCCACCCACCCCTAGGACCTACCTCCTGCTTGTAGAACTCCATATTCTTGGTCTGAAAGGGGCCAAATGGGCTGCAGTTAGAAGGCAGGCCCTGTGGGGACTGACCACCCACCCTGGGCTCATGAGTCCATCCTTCGGCTGGTGGAAAATGGCTCAGGACCCCGCCTTGCCCCTTGAAGCCCCCTCCTCTAATGGAGGCGTCTGGCTTTCCAAAAAGCATCTGGAGGCCTCTAGTGCAGAGGTTTCCAGAATGTTCCATGGGGCCCACACACTGTCAAAGTACCTTACAGTTCCCCAGTTGTCCCTATTTCACATTTTCAAATGTATTTAGGTCATTTTTTAAAAAAAACTAGCAGATAGGGCGCCTGGGTGGCTCAGCTGGTTAAGTGATTGCCTTCTGCTCAGGTCATGATTCCAGAGTCACGGGATTGAGTCCCACATTGGGCTCCCTGCCCGGCAGGGAGTCTACTTCTCCCTCTGACCCTCCCTCCTCTCATGCTCTCTCTCTCTCACTCTTTCTCTCAAATAAATAAATAAAATCTAAAAAAAAAAAAAAAAAAACCAGCAGACACATGAGAGATACGGCCACAGGATCACCATGGGGGACTTAGTCTTGCTAACTTGTGCTCAAGGTTATCCCATCCTGTTCAGAGCTCAGAGCGTGCCTGCCGCATCCTCAGGGCCAGGTGACAGGCTGACCCTTCCCAACACCCACAAATTGCTCAGGATGCCTGGGATCTCCAATGTTAGTCTTGGCTCTCTTTGGCCGACCTTATAATGAGGAAATTACAAACCTGTGATCGTGAACTACAACTTAAAAGTCAGGAAGAAGCTTTATCTGGAAGGCACTAGATATTGTATATTTTGGGTTTTGTGGGATTGGAACAGAGGGCTCAGCTGCTACCAGGTCTGGACATGTCCGTCCAGCGGCCACCAGAGGCCTTGGAGGGAGGTGGCTGGCTCAGCCCAGGCCTCTCAGGCCCATGGCTCTGCTGGGCACATCTCCAACTGCCCTGGACCCTGGGGCTGTCCCAGCCTGGGCAAGAGCTCCCACCCTTCCCAGAGCCCCATCACACTTACTTGTACCCAGTGTAGCAGGTTGGGGAGGCAAGAAGTGAGAGTTAGCAGAGGCCTGGGAGTGGGGGTGTAGGCAGGGGTGAGTAATGCCAGGAGCAGAGCAGGGCCTCTTGGTGTCAGGGTCAAGTGCCATTTGGATGGATGGATGGATGGACGGACCGATGGGCAGCCCCCACGTTGGGGTGGGGAGACATGTATCCAGGGGTGGCGGGGAGTGGCCTGGGGGCATGTGTGCAGGGCCCTCACCATCTGCACTCGCCCAGCTGTGCAGGAACTGCGCTCTGGACCCTGCTCCAGGACGCTGGGGACACCTGGCTGCAGACGGAAGGCCGAGATGAGGTGGGGGTACGGCCCAGGTGGGCTGCTGAGACCCAACCCAGCCTTGTGTTCCTGCCCCCCACCCGCCTCCATAAACTGAAGCTCTGCACCCGCACGTCATCCTGTAACACGGAGAATGACATTCGGAGGAACTGCAGAGGCTGATCCTCCTCTCTACCTGTCCCACACCTGCGGGGACCTCCCCTTAGGCGAGCTCACCTCCCTGCTGGGCTCCTGACTGCTCACACCACAACCCTCACCATCCTTCTTTTTTTTTTTTTTTAAAGCAGGCTGTGTGCCCAGTGGGGCTCAAACTCAGCCCCAAGACCGAGAGTTGACTCCACTAACTGAGCCGACCAGGCACCCCTCTCACCACCCGTCTTGAAACGGTCACTTGCCACGCATCTTGCTGCCCTGACCTCAAATACACATGCTGGTCTGGCCTCTTCCTCACCGCGGCCCAGGGCGCAGCCCTTATGCCCGCTGCCCCGGAAGCTCCAGCTGCCGTTCCCAGAGTCCCCTCCACTTGGACCCTCGCCCTGCATGGCCCTGCCCTCAGCCCACATACACACCCTTGGGGCCACGTCCACCCCACCTTCCTCCCCCCACCCACCCACCTGGCCCTCAGGCGCAAGATGAGCCATTATTTTCCCAGAGACAGCCACCCCCCCCACACACACACCCCGGGTGAGGTGCTGGACCTGTGGGTGACTCGCTCTGTTTTTATTCACGGATTTTTCCCACAGGAACCCCCACTCATGGTAGATCTGACGGCTCCACAGCCCCACACTGCCGGGGGACTGCAAACCACCTGCCCAGACCATGGCTCTGGATAAGGCCTAACTCCAGGCCAGTGCCCCCAGAAGTTCTTGGCCTGTGACCCCAGTCCCTTGATGCTGTGGATAAGCCTGGCTCCACTTTGCCTCCTCCCTTAGACCTCAAAGAAACTGGTTTGTTGTGCTGTGTGGATTGGCCCTGCGATCTCTGGGTTCCGATGGGTCCCAGAACGAGAACTTCCTGCTGGGACCCCGAAAGCCCCATCCTTACCACAGGCTCAAAATGTAGGTCCAGAGACAGCATCTGAGGGAGGCACACAGACTCCCAGCAAGACCCCACTGCTGAACAAGAAACCACACCCCCCTCTCCCCACACACAGGGGAGCTTACCGGGGGCCTGTTCACCAGCCAGTACGTCTGCTCCTGACATGCAATGACCAGCCTGTCCCCCTTCCTGCGCTGCTTAGCTGCCCTGGGGGGGGTGGAATTGGGGGAGACATGGCGCCCACCGTAGCACCTCCCCACCCCCTCCCCACCCTCAGACCAGAGCCTGGTGGGGAGCCAAGCCTGGGCAATGGTGTCTCTGGCCCCACAGTGCCCGGTGTGGTACTCCTGGGCCTCCCGGGCAGTGCCCACTCCGAGTGAGCAGGGCAAGATCTTACCGTAGTTGCTCTCGGGCCTGCATCACCACCAGGTCCCACGTGTGGTTGATCTTCCTGTGTAGCTGGTCATAGTGTTCCTGGGGGATGTCGAGGTCTCCACTGGGTAACCCCTCCTGTGTCCAGCGTGGGGGTGCAGACCACCCACCTCCCCGCTGAGACACATAGGGATGACGTGTTTGTGTGTCTGCACTCTCCTGGGGCCTAGGCTATGTGCTCCAGGGCAAACTGTGAGGCCCCAGAGCCAAGAGGCCAAGAGCAGGACTTGGGTTCCTCTGGCTGGACTCAGCCGAGGGGCAGGGGGGTCCCACCTTCTCGTGGCCGACCAGGGCCCCCTGCTTTCGGATGTTCTTCTTCGTCAGGTAGATGGCTGGAAGGACAGGGGGCCAGGCTGCAGAGGAAAAATCTCTGCCCCTCGACCCTTGTGGCATCACTCGGGTGGGAGGGCAACAGTGCTAGGAACTTGTCCCGGGTTAGAGCCCACTCCTCCTCACTCACCATAGTCCAGCTCAGCAGCTGGCCACAGGGTGCTCGTCCAGAAATAGGGCGTCTGGTATGGTGCAGGGACAGGGTGTCCGGGACCTCCTGGGCCTTCCCCACCCCAGGAGTTGTCCACCTTCCCAGATCCCTTGGGAAGGGGGTGGGCTGGCCAGGTGGTGTCTCAGAACCTGCCTGTCTGCCCACAGCCTGGAGATTCACAGACCACTGGCCATTTTCCCCACCTGGAACTGAGTTCTGCTCACCCCTTGGGGCCCAGTGCAGGCACTGCCTCCTTGACTGGGCTCCCTGAGTCCCTACTGCCTGGTGGGGTGGGGTGGGGCCTGCCCAAGTCATGCATGTACTCAGTCTGTGCTGAGGACTGTGGGTGAGGACTGAGAGCAAACCCTGCCTGGGTCCCTGTTGTAGCCACGAGGCCAGGCAGGGGAGCTCCACCGTGATTAGGGATACACAGTGAGATGCCAGGATCCTGTCCTCAGGTACCACACAGACTTATTCATGAGCGGGGGCTTAAGGACTCTCGGGGAAACCATCAGAATCCTCCACAAGTACTATACCCTTTATGGAGGCCCTGTTGTGGCCTCAGAGAAACTAAAGGTCTCTCCCCTTAATCGGGTCTTTCTACCACAGGACACTCATAGTCCAGGCCTTTCGGGGAGGGGCAGCGGACCCAGGCCTGTGATGACATCACCACTTCCTACTCCAAACTCAGTCTCCCCCCTTCCACAAGTCCCCTCTAGCGGGGCTGCTGGTTTGGGGTTCCCACCTGCTCCCAGTTGCACCTGACCTGGAATCTGTAGGATGTGTCGTCTGGCCGGAGCACAAGGCTGCGGGGGCTGCGCAGAGAGTATAGGTAGCCGTGCTGCACTAGGAGGGTGCCCAGGTGCAGGGCCTCTGGCGGGAGGGGCAGGGTGGCGAGCGCTAAGCCTGGGAGAAGCAATTTGGGAGCTCTCCCTCCCCAGTGCACTTGGCTCAACATTAACACCTGTGAGCCCTGAGCAGGCCCAGCCTTGGCCATCAGCACAGCGACCCCGGGGCAGAGGGCAGGGGGCAGGATAACCCCCTTACCCTCCTCTGAGATGCAGTACTTCTGGACCAACCAGTCCACGACGTCGCTGCCTGCACACCAGAGACTGGCATGGGGCAGGGGTAGGCGAGGCAGGGCCGCCACCAACCCCGGACCCGGCGGCGCCTCACCAGCCACGGTGTGGGGAATGACGGTGATGCGCAGGCGCTGGTTCCGCATCTCCACGCCCTGGTCGGGGTCCTGCATGCTCACGACCACCCGCTCCATCTGAGCGAAGGGGGGCCTTGAGGGGCTGTTCCGGCCGGCCTCCCCCCACCCCCACATCCTGATTCCCCGCAACGGGCCGGGATGCCCGGGATCGGTGAGCTCAGAGAAGATTAACGCGCATGATGGTGGGATTTGGGGCCGCGGCGGGCAGCGGAGGAGCGGGGGAGGGGGAGGGGCGGAGGCGAGGGCCGCTCCCCTCCCCCCCCAGCCCCGGCCTCCGCCGCCTCGCCCCGCCTCACACAGTGCCATCGCCCCCAGACCCGCGTCCACACTCGTGCGCACCCGCACCCACCCCTCTCCTGCCGCTCCCGGCCTCGCATGCCGGGAAATCCGGGGGCGGGGGACGGCGGGACCCCCACCCAGCACCCACCTTGCTGAGATGCGGCATCTGCACACCCCGGCGTCCGCCGGCCATGGCGGCGGTGAGGCCAGATGGCGCGTGGGTGTGGAGCCGCCCCCGGCCCGCACGCCCCGCCCCCGGCCCGCACGCCCCGCCCAGCTCGCCCTGCTAGCTCGGCTCCGCAGCCCCGCCGGCCCCCGGCCGTGTGAGCCTCAGCGCCCGCACGGTGTGGGGTCTGGAGTCTGGAGGAGTCTCCCCCCGCGTCAGGAGAAACTGAGGCCCGTGGGAGGGGCCCCGCCCCCGGCTGGTGTGCAGGACTGTGAGGGAATCGCAGCTCAGCTGGGACAGGTGGGGGGGCTCAGGGAGAGGAGGGTCTCTAGGAGAGGCTCCTTGTGGGGGGAGGTGGGGTGGGGAGGGGGACACCGGTAGCACCTGCCTCGCACAGCCAGCCCCTGTGTGGCCTCCTCGGGATCAGGCCACACTCGTGGTGGAGGGGGCTGTGCAGTCAGGGCGCGGGTTTTTGTGCCGCAGGAGTGTGTTTGTTATTGGGACGCCGGACGTCACACCGTGTCAGCGCCTGCAGGCTGGTGTGACACTGGAGGGCTGTGCAGGTCCATCGAGGCCTGGGGGGATGGCAGAAAGCTCACTTCCCCCAGCTGCACGGACACGTGGGCAGGACCAGTTGGGGAACAGGCAGAGACTCCACAGATGCAGGACATCTGAGACTGTGGGAGAAGAGCTTTATGGAGAGAGAGGCTCTGAGCGCCCACCCCCCAGCCCCCACCTCCAGACACACTCATGGTGCACCTGCATCCTCTAGGCTCAGGGCCCCGTCCTGGCCCTTTCTCTCCCTGCTCCAGCAGCTTGGCCACTACCACCCCACAGCCCTGTTGCTGGACACTTTTTTTTTTTTAAGATTTTATTTATTTGAGAGAGAGCGAGAGAGAGCATGAGCCGGGGCGGAGGACAGGGAGAAGCAGAATCCCCACTGAAAGGGGGCCCAAACACATGGGACTTGATCCCAGGACCCCGAGATCATGACCTGAGTCGAAGGCAGACGCTTCACCAACTGAGCCACCCAGGCGCCCCCATTTTTAAGAAGTTCAAATAGGTCTATTTCTGCTTTTTTGGAAATAGAGTTCCTCTCCTCCCTCTGGGGGTGCTGGGGACAGGGCAGGATAGATGGGGGTGGCCCTTGGCTTACAGCCTTAGACTGATCCATTTCTACTGCTGACAAGGCCAGGTCCAGGATGAGCTGGGGCAGGGGGACCGGACTGGGGGCTACCTCTATCAGGGTACCATCCTTCCTTAGATCCCAGTGAATTCCCACCCATCCCCACCCACACAGGTGGGGTCAGGCTGGTCCCAGGCCTGACGGTCCTTTCTGGATGGGTGGGTATCTACAGAAGCTGAGGGCCACCAGAGGCCATAGCTGTCCCCAGCCTCAACAAGTGGCTTCTGGACCAACTACCCCCCATCCCCACCCCCGGGGAAAAGGCAGCAGAAATGAGGGAATCCTGCCTTGGAAAGATTGTGGACAGGTGGAACTCCAAGGGGGATGGACACCAAGCCCATGTGTCCCCTAGCACCCATGGCCCTCCTCTGCAGAAGTTTTGGGGGTACAGGTGGGGGAATCATAACACGGTCCCCTGACTGGGCTCTGGTGGGGGTAGGGAGGCTTTGTCCACGCAAGATACTCAGGGGCAAAGGAGCCAAGAGTGGACGGGGATCTGTTTGTGAAGCCAGGGTGGCAGGGGGACCCTCTCCCTCTTGTTTTATGCAAAAGGTAGTATGATGCCTAGGTGTCCTTAGAAATGGGGGGGCAGAAGGAGTATACAGAAGAAAGGGGGACTTGGTCTGGTATTCTACCTCCTCCACTCAGACCCTTGATCCGGCCGTCCCCAGCCTGACGCACAGCTCATCCCTGTTCCCTGCACTGGCTGCCCCCATCTGCCCACCCCAAGGTTTGCTTAGGCATCAAGACCAGAAGCCCCTTTTGTGCCCCTCAGCCCTCCCCCACCAGGATTCTGCTTTGGATCAGTGTCCTTTCCTCCTCAAGGACAGGGTGCTTCATTATGGTCTGGGTGTAACCGCCCAGAGACCTGCAGCACACCCACGCAGCCCAGTCCATAAACATTAGACTAATGGCTGTGTGACTGACTCCATGTTGCATCTCACTAGGAGGGTGGGACCCTTGTCTCTGGGTGATGAGGACACAGGTCTCTCTGTGCTAACGCCTCCGGGATGTGGAGCCACAAGGCTGCGCAGACACTCACCCCCATCCGCATCCCGCAGCTCCCAAGGCTGGGCAGACTCCAGGAGTCCCCACTGCCCAGACAGAAGATCCGGTGGGGGTGGGGAAGGGAGGGGAACCTGTCGAGCCCCAAGTGCGGCCTGTACCGCCTGCAGGTAATGAGAGCCTAGGGGCCTGGGGGAGGCGGGGAGCACCTGCTCCACTGGGCGCCCCCAGCCCCACCCGCCCCTCCCAGAGGGCTTCCCCGGAGAATCCCCCAGACTCTCACGGGCGCCGTGGGGGAGGGGCCGCTCTGATGGACAGAGCTGGGTGTAGCCTGGGCCGGCGGCTGGGACCGTCACCGCGGTGGCTGTGCGGGCTTCGGGGGCGCCCGCGGCGGGGACGACCAGGTGCCGGCGCCGTGCGGGCGACACGCGCGTCTCTGCGGGGCTGCGCGGGGTCCGCGGAGTGGCTGGGGGCGCGCGGCGCGGGCGCGGCGCTGGGCGCGGGGGGCGCTCCCGGCCGGGATGAGCTCACCGCAGTCGCGCCGGGGCTGAGCGCCGAGCCGGGCGGCGGCGGGGCGGGCGGCGGCTCCTCGGCGGCTCCGCGGCGGAGCCGGGCCGCGGGCCACCATGCTGGGCCTGGACGCATGTGAGCTGGGGGCGCAGCTGCTGGAGCTGCTCCGGCTGGCGCTGTGCGCCCGAGGTGAGCAGGCTGGGCTGGGGCCAGGGTGGCCACGTGGGCGGGGGTCTGGGACAGGGAGGGTGGAGGGTGGAGGGTGGGGGGTTGGGGAGGCTTCAGCCTGGGGCGGGGGCTGGGCCTCCCCCGCGGAAACTTTGGGGGCGCGCGTGGGGAAATCCTGGCGCGGTCCCCCTACTGGGCTCTGTCGGGGGTGGGGGGCTTCGTCCAGGCCAGATACTCGGGGCAAAGGAGCCGAGAGTGGGCGGGTCTGTTTGTGAAGCCAGGGTTGCAGGGGGACCCTCTCCCCTTGGGAACCTGCTCCTGAGATCTCCTCTCCCTTGGGTGGGGCTGGGGCTCCTTCAGGGCGTGTGGTGATCCCTGAGAAGCCTGGCGCACAGTCGGAAAGACCCTGTCCCAAAACACTATGGGAACGGGCTTAGAGAGACCCCTGCCCCAGGGCATCATGGCAAGGGGCTCTAGGAGACTGAGTCTCAAGGCACCCAGGGAGGTAGCCCCAGAGCATAAGCTGAGGGATTTAGAGAGAACCGCCTCTACGACCCAGGAGCACCCCCGGCAAGAACCCCTAGGACAGTGGGAAGGTATACAGAGATGTGAAGAGATGTAGTGGGCAGAGCCTCTGCTCTAGGGAAGACCCTGGAGGTCAGCGGTCCACAGTAGTGGCCTCCAGTCCTTGGGGCTATCCCCCTTTTAGGGTCTGCCCCCGTGCCGCCCCATCTTTGGCCTCAGAGTCAGGGAGGAGCCCTAGATGGATGGCTGGGCCAGAGAAGGCAGCTGGTGCCTCAGGGATGTCACTTGGCTCCATCTCTCAGGAACCTTCTCCAACCCCCAGGGCCCTTCCTAAAGGGTTCGGGTGTGGGTGCTGCTCAGTCTCTTCCCAGCCCACCCCTCTCCCTGAGCCCCCATGCAGCACTCCCTCTCTGAGCGCACATCCCCTTCCCTAACCCCCACCTCTCTCCCTGAGCCTCCATTGCTTCCTTTGAGTTCCTGTGGGCCGTGAGCAGCACAGCTGGCCAGATGGGGGGCCTCCAGTATGATGAGTGAACGCCGGGGTCCGCTGGTGGCAGCGGCTCACGCACCTCCCCAACCCCCAGTCCTCCTGACTGACAAGGAGGGGAGACAGCTGCCCCCTGACGAGGCACTGGATGAGGCTGTGCCTGAGTACCGGGCCCCAGGGAGGAAGAGCCTCCAGGAGATCCAGCAGCTGGACCCGGATGATGAGAGCCTGGCCAAGTACAAGCAGGCACTGCTGGGGCCCCTGCCCCCTGTCACGGGTATGCACAGCCCTGGGCTGGGAGGGGAGGGGAGGGGCGAAGGCCAGGGAGAGCACTCTGGTGACTTCCGGTTTTTCCCCAGACCTGAGCCTGCCCAATGTGCAGGTGACCAGGCTGACGCTGATGTCTGAGCAGGCTCCAGGGCCCATCACCATGGACCTCACAGGTACTGCCCCCCTTGGGGCTCCTGGGGCAGGGTCTGTGATATCCCAGGAGGTCATTCCCTAGCTGCACTTTCCCTAACAGGGGAGCTGGCCGAGCTGAAAAACCAGGTGTTTGTCCTGAAGGAGGGTGTTGATTACAAAGTGAAGATTACTTTCAAGGTGAGGGTAGCTGTCATGGGGGATGCCTGCCAGCTCAAGGTCAGCCCCCCAGAGGGGCCCTTAACACCCTCTGTCCCCCAGGTCAATAAGGAGATCGTCAGTGGCCTCAAGTGTCTGCATCACACCTACCGCCAGGGCCTGCGTGGTGAGGGCGGCAAGGCGGGGCTGGCCCGGGGGCGGGGGGGGGGGGCTGTGGGGAGGGTCAGGTGGGGCAGAGCATGGCCCCTGACAGCCTCCCCCTCCCCCAGTGGACAAGGCCGTGTACATGGTGGGCAGTTACGGCCCAAGCGCCCAGGAGTATGAGTTTGTGACCCCGGTGGAGGAAGTGCCTCGAGGAGTGTTGGTGCGGGGTGCTTATGTGGTCACGTCCTTCTTCACGGATGACGACAGGACAGACCACCTGTCCTGGGAGTGGGGCCTCCACATCTGCCAAGACTGGAAGAGCTGAACGCCTCCCACCCCAGGGGCTGTCCTCCCACTCGGGGTCCTGCTTTTCCCTGCCCCTCAGTCACTGATCACACCCCCCACACCCTCTGCTCCGTCCTGGGACGCCCCCTCCCTGGGCTGGCACTGTGCCCCAGACAGTCCTATTAAAGTCGCCTTGTCTCAGTGCCCTGGGTGTTGCTTCTGTCTGCCTCCCCTCCCCCGGGGTGGGTGGGGGGAGCCTTGTGGCCTTATCCTCCTGGGACTAGGACTGGGCGCCACGTGGCAGCTGCAGCTTGGCCCCCGGCCCCCTTATCTGCCCCCTGCCTCGTGGGCCCGGCACTGCCATGGACGGCCAGTTCCTGCTCCCGCTGCTGCTGCTACTTGGGGCCTCAGTCCTGTGGGGACAGGGCCCGGGGCCGGGGGAGCCCGAGGAAGAGCCCCCCGAGGAGGAGGTCCCTGAGGAGGATGGGATCTTGGTGCTGAGCCAGCGCAACCTGGGCTCGGCCCTGCGGAAGCACCGCTCGCTGTTGGTGCAATTCTGTGAGTGCACGGGGCCGGTGGGCTGGAGGACCCCCCGGGGCCGCCCAGGGGGCTCAGCCCCCCACCCTGGGGGTCCAGGGCTTGTGCAGTGAGAGGGCTTCCCCACTGAGCACTCGGCCCCCACCGTGCTCCTGGAAGCAAAGCCCTGGGACTGAGCTGGCCTGGGGGGGATGTCGTGCAGCTTGAGCAGGGGAGGATGGGACTGGGGAGGGAGGTGCAGGTGCAGGGAAGACCCTTGATCATCGTCCGTCTGCAAACTCTTTCTGTAAGGGGCCAGATAGCATTCAGGCCCTGCTCATTCTGTAGATTTTTACAAACGTTTACACATGGGAAAGCCATTCCTAGGTTGCAGGCTTCCACAAGCGGACACAGGTGGCCAGGCTGCTGGCCTCAGGGAGTGGCAGCTGGAGGATTCTTCTCAAACACGCTGGCAGGATGGGGCCGCCACTGCCCCCCCGACTTGGGGCCTTGGGGAGTCTGGCTCTGGGGCAGAGGCTCAGATGGGCCCCCGAAGGAGCGGGGTGTGTGGACAGGAACGCTCCCTGCCAGATCTGACTGACGCCAAGGTCTCCCAGCTCCAGCTGGGCGGGAGCCGGGGCTAAGGCTGGGGCCACGGAGGCCCGGGGCGCTCATGACCCTATCCCCCAGATGCCCCCTGGTGTGGGCACTGCAAGGCACTGGCCCCTGAATACAGCAAGGCCGCTGCCCTGCTGGAGGCAGAGTCCGCCAAAGCCAGGCTGGCCAAGGTGGACGGGCCTGCCGAGGCAGAGCTGACCAAGGAGTTTGCTGTGACGGAATACCCCACGCTCAAGTTCTTCCGTGACGGGAACCGCACACACCCGGAGGAGTACTCTGGTACCAGCAGCAGGCACCGGCGGGCAGGGGCGGGGCTGGGCTGGGCCCAGGCTGAGGGGACTCTTCACAGGCCCCAGGGAGGCCGACGGCATCGCTGAGTGGCTGAGGCGGAGGCTGGGGCCCAGTGCCACCCGGCTGGAGGATGAAGAGGGCGCCCAAGCACTGATAGATGGCCGGGATGTTGTGGTCATTGGCTTCTTCCAGGTGAGCTGGTGCCACTGGGGTCCAGGCCATGGGAGCAGGGCCTGTGGTGCCAGCTGACCTCACAGGCTTGGGCTCCTTAGGACCTACAGGATGAGGATGTGGCTACCTTCCTGGCCCTGGCCCAGGACGCCCTGGACATGACCTTTGGCCTTACCGACCAGCCAAAGCTCTTTCAGAAGTTTGGCCTCACCAAGGACACCGTGGTCCTTTTCAAGAAGGTGGGTCACAGGGCCAAGGTGGGTGCTGGGGGTCAGGGCTGTGGCTCCTGCTGACCGACCCAGTGCCGTCCAGTTTGACGAGGGTCGGGCCGACTTCCCAGTGGACGAAGAGCTGGGCCTGGACCAGGGGGACCTGTCGCACTTCCTCCTCATGCACAGCATGCACCTGGTCACGGAGTTCAACAGCCAGGTCAGCTGGGCTGTAGGAGCAGTGGCAGGGGTGGGGGCGTGTCTGTGGGAGCCAGCGCCCGTCAGTTCAGCCTGCCCTCGCAGACCTCTCCGAAGATCTTCGCGGCCAGGATCCTCAACCACCTGCTGCTGTTCGTCAACCAGACGCTGGCCCAGCACCGGGAGCTGCTGGTGGGCTTTGGGGAGGCAGCTCCCCCGTTCCGGGGACAGGTACTAGCTGGCCCGGGGCAGGGAGGGGGTGGTAGGGAGGTGGGCTGCCCACCACAGACTCCCTGTTGGCAGGTGCTGTTCGTGGTGGTGGACGTGGGTGCCGACAATGACCACGTGCTGCAGTACTTTGGTCTGAAGGCCGAGGAGGCCCCCACCCTGCGCTTCATCAACATTGAGACCACCAAGAAGTATGCGCCTGCGGATGGCGGGCCAGTCACCGCGGCCTCCATCACCACATTCTGCCACGCCGTCCTCGGGGGCCACGTCAAGGTCTGCTGCTGAGTTGCCCACCCGGGGAGTGGGGGGTGGGAGCAGCGGTTCCCAGGGGAGATCGCCACTGGAGCCCCTGGCCCCATCCCCCCAGCCCTACCTCCTGAGCCAGGAGGTGCCCCCCAACTGGGATCAGCGGCCGGTCAAGACCCTCGTGGGCAAGAATTTTGAGCAGGTGGCTTTCGATGAAACCAAGAACGTGTTTATCAAGTTTTGTGAGTGTGGAAGGCAGTGGGTGGGGGGCAGTGGGCAGTTGGGGGTCCCTGCTGGCTGTGCCAACGCGCCGCTGCCTTAGACGCCCCGTGGTGCACCCACTGCAAGGACATGGCTGCGGCCTGGGAGGCCCTGGCCGAGAAGTACAAGGACCACGAGGACATCATCATCGCAGAGCTGGACGCCACAGCCAATGAGCTGGAGGGTTTCCCTGTGCACGGCTTCCCTACCCTCAAATACTTCCCAGCGGGGCCGGGTCGGAAGGTGAGGCGGGACCCCATCTTCCTAGGTCTGGGGCTTGGTCAGCACGTTCCTCCGGCGGTGGCAGGAGACGGGGCCGGGCCTCGAAGGGCGTGGCCTCGGGTGGGCAGGGCTTCGAGGGGCGGGGCGCCGGTGGGCGGGGCCTCGAGGCAGGGTGTGGGCTTGGGGGTAGGGCCCGGCTTGAGGGTGGAGCCTACATGGGGTGTCGGAGGGTAGGGCTGAGTGGGGTATATTCTCCAGAACCTGGTGTCCCTCCTCAGGTGATTGAATACAAGAGCACTAGGGACCTGGAGACCTTCTCCAAGTTCCTGGACAATGGGGGCAAGCTGCCTGCAGAGGAGCCTGCAGGGGAACCCACAGCCCCCGACCCGGTGGGTGCCTCTGTCCCAAGGTTCCCACTCTCTGGACAAGCCTGACATGTGGCACTGGGGTTGCCAGGGGTAGGGGTGAACCAAGGGTGCAGCTTCAAGCTGGGCCTCTGTGACCCTTTCCAGGAGACACCTGCCAACTCCACCACAGAGCCCAAAGAGGAGCTGTAGCTGCCCCCCCATCGCCATCTGGTGCCCCCACAACAGTGCCCTGGGAGCTGGGCAGTGAATAAAGAAAGAGCTTTGGTCCTAGACTGTGTGTGTGGTTCCTGAGCACGCCTGGCCGCCTGGCCCTTGGGGTTAGCCAGATAGCCTCCTGGGCCCCGTTCCATCTTGAGTATGGCCTAGCCCTTGCCCCCATCCCTTTTGGGTAGATTCCTGACTCAGATCTGAGTCTGGGAACCCACCCCTCTCCAGAGCTCTGTCCCCGTGCCTCCAGAAGACCCTCCAACACACACACACACACACACACACACACACACACACACACATTTAACCCTCCGAGGCCTGCAGGGGATGGCAGGCCATCCAGCCAGGTCCCATGACAGAAGACAGGTATACTCCACAGCCAGAGAAGGTTCAAAAATGATTTTATTTCATTATTATCCAAGTACCTTTGAAAAGATAATTGTACAAGTCAGCGCATGAAAAATGGGCAGGGGCAGCCCCCACTGGCCCTGGCCTGAGAAATGTACATATTTACATGGGCCCTTAGAGGGGAGGGGCCCGGGACCCGCTAAGCCAGCGCTCTGGAAACAAGGGTGGAGGAGGGAGAGCGCTAAGGGGCTCCATCACCGGATCCACACAGTGGCAGGCAAGAGACAAGCTGTGTCGAAGGCACTCGGTGACATGTACAATTTACAGAGGCCCCCACAGGGCCCCTGGCGCCCTAGGCCCAGGCCAGGCCTGACCGGGGTACCGTGTGGCGGACAAGTCCCAGAAGGAGGGGCAGAGCCTGCGGTGTGAGCGCCAGGGCCGAGGAGTGGGTGCGTCTGCCCGCCGTCAGCAGCGGGGCACCGCTGGAGAGGGTGTTCAATGCGGCGCCATGGCGGGCTCCCCACTCAGGCGGACTGAGTATCACTGAGGAGCGGACAGGGCACCCTCCTTGTCAGCTGCAGGGTGGAGGCCTGTGGGACCACGCAAAGGGACCCCCGCCCATCTGCACACAGATGGACCCAAGAGGAGGCCGGCTGCGGGGCAGGCAGCACCTGGCCTTCTCCCAGCAGCTGCGTGAAGCACACAACACAGCACGACCCTCTTGACGCTCTGCGTGCGGCCCCAGCCCCTGACAGACGCAGGCCCAACCCGGCACAGAGGCCAGGCCCACCTGTCAGTCCACCTTCTCCACCTTGCCAATGATTTTCTCCTCAAAGACGGGCAGGATGGTCTCGTCTTCCCGAACCTCCTCAAACACCACTCCGCAGTCAAACTCATCGCTCACTTTCTTGAAGTAGTATCTGCAGGACAGGGGCGAGAGGAGACGAGAGCCTTGTGCCCTCCTCTCCAGGCCCGGTGGCCCCACCCTCCTCATGTGAGCGGCAGACCCTGCTGCCCAACTGCTGGGAGCCGACACCGAACACGTGCAGTGACCACATGCAGGGTCCCCTGCCCCTAGCCAGCCCCTCGGCTCTCACCTGTAGTTGCCTTTCTTGGTCAGCAGCTCCTTGAACTGGCCCAGGGTGACTGCACGGCCCCGCACCAGGGTCCTGTAGGGGATGGGCTCCCCGCAGAAGTAGTAGGCCACCACAATGCTGTCACACGGCTGGGCACTCCCACTGCCCGCCTTCCGCTGGGACTTCGTCCTGGAGACAGAGGAGCAGTGATGACTGCTGGGCTCGGGGTCTCACAGGACACACCCCAAAGGGCCTCAGGACCCCAGGAAACACTCAGCAAGGACCAGACAGTGGGCCTCGCCATCCTCAACGCCTCGTGTGTGAAGGCCCTGACACCCCCTCGCCCGGAGCGCCACGTCCAGCCCCTGGGGGCCTCACTCCATGCGGTGACCCATCCCGAGGTGCCGGACCTGAGCCGGCCCCATGTTCTCTCAGATCCACAGCAAGGACACCAGCTCATCTCTCATCCGCCCGCCCACCTGCCCCACAGCAGCCAGGGCCTTGGTTTGCCCACCACCCTCCTGCACCCACTGCATGGCCTCAGGCCTCCCCGTGGTCTGAGCTGGCTGCAGGGGGGCGGGGGGCAGCACCCCCTACCCAGACCACATCACTGTGGGCGAACAAGCTTCTCAGGGCCAGAACCCATGGTGGATCCTAAGACGCCAGGCTCCTGGAACCAATGCAGCTCCCGCCTCTAGGCTGGGCTGCACTCCCCATATACTAGGAAAGGCCTAGAGCCCTAAAGCTTCAGAAGCCTCTCAAGGCCAGTGGCCAGACAGACCGCACCATGCACGGATCTGGAAATGGACCTGCCCCATAGCAGAGCGCCTGTCTGAAGAGCAGAGGCAGTGGCCAGCCAGACTTGCAGAGAAGGGCACGAGGCCAGCACCGTCTCCTGCCCAGGACCACGCATCCTGACAGGTGCTGAGCAGCTGCCGTGTCTGTGACCACAGTCAGCAGCCTTCAGCAGGCCAGGAGCTCTCGTCCCCATGACCGCTCCAGAGCTGCCCAGGTGCACGCGGACACGGCCCTTTGCCCCTGCCAGCCCCCTGCCAGCCGGGCGTGCGGCGTCCTGTCAAGAGGCCATCTGACCATCTGAGCTCACGTGGGCTCTTCTCTCCCTGCGGACCCTCCCTCTCCCTGGTGCTCCTGGGCACACACCAGGCGGCCACTTGGGCTATGTGGCCATCCATTGCTCAAGCCAGGCTCCTGGGTGCCTGCTTTCCTTCCTTCAGTCCTGCAACCTCACGTGGGGGGGTCCTCTGGGGCCCGTTCTCTACAGAAGGGAGGCGGGGTCCCTGCTTCTCCAGAGGCCACCCTTAAGGAGTGAGCTGGTGGGGAGACTGAGTCACTCAGGCATCCGGCTGGACGTGACAAAGCATGGTCTGGGATGAAGTGGGGGACCCCCTCTTTCTGCTCTGTCCTGAGCAGAAGTGCAGGGATTGGGCGGCCAGCACTGTCTACACGGGGGCCCCAGCACCCACGCTGCTCCACACAGGCCTGGGGAGCGGACACGCCAGTGCATTCCTGCGTTCCACAGAAGAACAGGGCGAGGCTCAGCGTGCGCACAGCACCCAGACGCACCCACGCCACCGGGGCAGGCGCTTTCAGGCGGCCGAGCCAGGGCAAACACGGCCAGTCACACACCAGTGAGCCCCAGGGCCGGCCGGGAAGCTCAGGAAAGTAAAGGCGGGTGGGGGGCGTGGCCAGAGTGGAGGAAGCAGAGCAGAACTTCCTCTGCGGCCTGCCGCCCACGGCAGGCCACGTGTCACACGAGGACGGCCTGCGTCTCCTTCCATGGAGACACGAAGCTTGAGCCCAGCCCCATCTCTTCCAGCGCGGCGCCCCAAATCCTGTCCTGGGAAGAGCGGCTCCACCGCGGGCCTGGCCCGCGCGCGGTCTGGGTAAGCAGTACCGGGACCCGCGGAGGGCGCACGTACTCTGTCTCGGAGAGCTCCAAGTCCGACACGGCTGGCACCACGCTCAGCACGGGTGTGCACACTGGCCTGACGCAGGAGCGCCCCCGCTGGATGACCTCCTGTACATACCTAGGGAACAACCACGTGAGTGAGCCGCAGGGGCTGGGCTCCGCGGTGACAGTGGGGCCACAGACCGGCACACGGAGCAGGGCCCCAAGAGGGCCCGTCACCACCAAACAAGGCTCCTACTATGTGAGCAGACAAAACACCAAACCACGGCACTGGAATATCAAGGGCTCGTCGGGCCGGTCAGGAGACTGGTGCTGCTTCAGTCAATCCAGAGTTCCCAGACTCCTCACTGGATGACAGCTCCCGGGACCACACTCGGGAACCACCACTCTGAGGCACCAGGGTCTTGTCACTTCATCCACACCGAGAAGGGCCTTCTGCAGAGGGCCTGCCTCTGGCCACCTTCGTGCTCACAGCTCTTCCTCATCCGCGCTCCACACCGCTCCATCCCGAGCAGCTGGGGATGCCTGTCCCGGGGCCGGCTGCCCAGCGGCACCTCTCCACATGGCTGCCCGCCCCAGGCGTGATATTGTGCAGCCCTGGCAGTGACTTGTCTTCTGCCAACCGGGGGGGGGGTCACCCCACAAGGAGCGCGGGGACGGCCCAGCACCCCCACTGCTGTCTTTGGACCTTCACTCGTGTCTGTGGCCATTTACAAAAGGCCTACACGCCCTGGCCTGACAACACGTGCAGACACCAACCACTGGCCAACACCCCGTCAGGGGGCTCACAGCCCGAAACACGCATCCCTGAAGGCTTGTGTGCCTGTGCAGTGTGTCCAGCCAGCAGGGCAGGTGCAGGGCCCACTGGGTGCTGGTGGGAAGAGCAGACGCAAGCCCGGCACCCCCAGAGCATGGCAGGGACAACGGTCCCACACAGATCCTGCGGACAGTCTGTGCAGAGAGAGCACCTCCTACCCACACGCCCCAGCCCTTTCCCAGATGGCCCCCTGCTCCCGTCGGCCCCGTCAGACCCCAGGCATCCCCCGCACCAGCCCAGGCCTCCTGTGCCGGGCTGGCTCTCTCGCTCTATGCTGACAGGATCACAGGGTGTGAGACAGGCGCCATAAACGTGGCTACCCGCAATGGCCAGGGGACACACTCAGACTTGGGGCTCTGCCCAATGAGACAGGCACTGACACAAGCCTCCCCAGAGCTGGACAGCCCCACACACGGGGAGGTCCCTGGGAAGGATGACCAGCGACCACAGACTGGACAAAGGGCGCCGGCAACGTCCGAGGAGAACAGGGCCACCGTGTGACCATGCTCTAGGCGCTGGGTGGGAAATGCAGATTTCCAGGCCCCCCTCAGAGACCCTGATCCCTCTGGGAAAAGTGACCTCAAGGTCCAGCTGAAAAAGTGGGGAAACAACATTCTGGCCTGGAGAGAAGACCTACTATCACAGAGGGGTGCCCCCAGCAAGGGGGATTCTGGTGCTGGGGTCCCTCCAGGAGACTTTCACATCTGCCTGTACTCGAGCAACGCTGACCATCCTACCTGCAGATGGCACAGTTTACGGCCCCCCCTTCCTGGGGCTGCAGAGGCAGCTAGGAACCCCAGGAACCCACTGTGAGCTCAGCCTGCACAGCAGCCAGGGTGACCTGACGGCAAGCTCTAGCTGCTCTGTGTGGCGACAGGCACCGCGGGCTCCCGCAAAGACACGGGAGGAGTACGCTCACAGAACAGAGAGGGCCCCCTCTCCGTCCCCAGAAGGACAGTGTAACGACCACGTGCCCTCCCAGACCCTGGTCACACAGCAGGGCTGCTTGCCATGCCCCACGCGGCCCTCGGGGGAAAGAAACCAGGACTACCAGCGGGCGGCCAGCATGGGGGCCTTAGGCCTTGGGAAACCTCAGCCCCAAAGCAGTACCACAGAAGCTAGAGTGGCCCTAGCAGGGAGTGCGGCCTGCTCTCCCTGAAGCCCCCATACCTCTGCTTTGAGGGTAACTTGCTGGCTCTCTTCTCTTCCTCCTCCAGACGCCTGCGGGCCTCCTCCAGCTGGGTCAGGGGGTTGGGGGCCGGGTTGGGTGGCATGGTGGGGTCTTGAATGAAGAGGTGAGAGGGTTGGACGGAGTTCCGGAGCTGAGCACTGACCCAAGGGTGCACGGCCCCAGGACGCTCAATGGACAAGGGCCTGGAGCTCTCGTGGGCCTGCTGCTTCTTGGCGCCAGAAGACCTTCGGGAGCAAGAGAACAAGGCATGGCAGCATTTGAAAGCCTGGCCACAGGCGGGTGCCAGGAACCGGGCGGGGCAGGGGAGACCAAGCGCAGCACTGACCCTGGCCGCCAGGGAACGTCCACAGCTTCTCCCTGTACACACGGTACACACGTTCCTTTGTGGCACACTTCTTTTGTAATTTTTAAAAAATATTTATTTGAGAGAGAGAGAGGCGGGGGGGAGGGGCAGGAGGGAGCCTCAAGCAGACTCCCCACCAACTGCGGGGCTCGACCTCACGACCCTGAGACCATGACCTGAGCCACCTAGGTGCCCCTTCTGTAACAAATTTTTAATAACTTTATTATGATATAAATCCTATGTTACATAGGCTTTTTTTTTTAAGCTTTTAGTTTTTAAAAAACATTTTAATATCAAAATAAACGTGCTTTATGAGAAACCTGAAATATACAGAAAACTCAAAAAATACATAAACAACCCAAAACCTCATAATTTTGAAATACCTACTCGGTTGGTATATTCTCTTCCCTGTTAAAAATACTAATTGGCGTAACTCTGAACATGTAATTTTTTCTGACTTTTCCCCACCTGTGCCTTTCTTACTAAACATAGAAAATGCTTTATGACTGTGCAGTTACGCCTCTGCTCAACCCGAGTGAGTTCCAGGGAAAACATCAGCCTCTTTTAGCCATGGCTGGAGCCCTCGGAAAGGGGGTTTAGCACCAGGAAGGAGCCCCAAGAAGAGGGCCCCCTGAGGAGTGGGGTAGGCTCAGTGCCCTCATGACCTTGGAAGTGCCCAAGGCTCGACACCCCAGGGGGCGGTGGGCTCTTCCTCCTAAAGAGACCTCCCTCTGGGGCCCAACCCCCACCCCCTCCCCACCCCCATCTGTACCCAACCTCCCCTCCCCCACTTCCTCCCAAACCCCATCTCCCTGGAACCCCTCATCTCGCCACACCATCCCCTCCAATCCATCTCCCCCCACCCCTCCTCCCACCCCCAGCCTCCTCTCCCCATCTCCCCACCCCCATTCCCTGTCCCCCATACCTCCTGGCCCCACCAGGTCCTCCCTCTCCCTGCCCCCCAACTCTAGAGAGACCAAAGGAACCTCAAGGGGATACTGAAACACCGTCATTTAATAAATAACAGCTTGTCCTAACAGCAAGCACCTTCCAACCTGAGACTGTTTCCAGATGTGCCTTTTACTCTTCAACCACAGAAGCCCTCTGTTCGGGGAGGGAGGAGTGGCCAGGACAGAGCCACTCCTTGTGAAAACCCCAAAAAGAAAGAAATCTAGAGAAACCAACAATCCACCCCACCCCAACCAGAACAAGAGAGGGGCTCTGGAGAGACCCCTCACCCAGGACAGGTTTTGTGACTTTGCTTGTCCCCAGGGCCATGTGGAGACCAGACTCGGGGACCCAGACACGGGGATCCAGAGGCGGGCAGCGCCACCCCGTCTCACCACTCAGGACGCCCCCCCTGCCCCCCCACATACTCCACCCTCCCCAACCACGTCCAAGATGGAGGATCAGGCAAGTCTGAGACTGAGAAGTAGGGGAAGCCCACCCACCACGCAGCAGATGCCACGAGCCCCAGGGCCCAGGCAGGGGCTCTGGGAGTGATGTGATGTGTCCGCAGGCCAGGGGTGTGTCTGAGCCAGCCCCAGTCCCCCACGTGGGGCAGCAGTGGCTTATCTGCAGGCCTGGCTCCACGCTGTCCAGAGCAGCCTCTGGCCCTACGGGGGCCACACGGAGCTCAGAGGGATGCAGACACCACAGACAGCCGGGGGCACGACCCGCTGCAAACACAGACAGCTTCTCCTGGGGGCTCTGTCTGGGGTGATGGGCAGGTACCAGCCTAACTTCCCCAGGAACTTAGGTCACTGTCACGTGGAGGCGTCACCACCCCAGAAATAACCTCGTGAGAGCAGCCGTGTGGCAGCAGGGCCCCTCCTTGGCAGGTGGGGTGCAGCAGGAGCTCAGACAGAGGCACGGTGACTCGAGATTGATCTCACCAGTGGGCACTCCTGCCCAGGACACTGAGGCAGCGCCAGGGTCCACAGGGGGCGGGGCAGGCGTCAGCAAGCTCACGTGGCCACAGAGATCTTGCTCCCTCTGTATGTGCCACGTGAGGAGACCGTGGGTGGCCAGGCCACCACTTCAAGGGCACTGGCAGCCGCAGGCCGGAGGCTCGTCAGGCTAGCTCTCCACACTGGTGTCCCCGCCCCAGGACACTGGGCGCTTCTTACCCGTGGCCGGCCTTGCGGTGCCTGCTGATCTCCTTCTCCCCTTCAATAATCCACTGCATGATCTTCTGGTTCTTCTCCGTGTCTTCCGACGGGCCTGGCACCTCAGTGCCGGCACTCTTCCCCAACTCAGCCTTCTTAGCATTTCTCCTGGAGGCAGTACCAGCCTTCCCGCTGCAAAAACAAGAGCTGGGGGTCACCTGCTGACGTGACCTGGCCTGACACTGGGCAGCTGTGACAATGCTGGGGGGCTGCCAGGGGTTTGTTTGGTGGGATGTGGAGGAAGGTGTCCGGACAGCACCAGCTGGGAGGGCTAGAGCACCTGTCCTTCACCCACCTGGTGGTGGCAGCCACAGGACCCAGTCACTCCTCGCCCAGACGCCTCCCTCTGAAACAGGTGCATCTTTACCTAAGCACCCTTCAAGGCTGGAGCCCTGGGAGGCCCAGCATCCGTGCGTGGTGCCCGGGCTCTGCAGCTGACTGTGGCTGAATAACTTTGATTTTTTAAAATTATTTTTCTAAAGATCTGAGAGAGAGCTAGCTCAAGATAGCACAGCACACAAGTGAGGGGAAGAGCAGATGCAAAGGGAGAGACAGAGGGAAAAAGGCAGACTCCCCGCTAAGTACGGTGCCCGGACACAGGCCTTGATCTCAGGACCCTGAGATATGACCTGAGCCAAAGCCAAGTCAATGCTCGACCGGCTGAGCCACCCAGGCGCCCCTCATGGCTGAATGACTTTTACAGGGGAATCCTGGCCTAGAAAGCCACCATGACAGAATCCACAGAAGATGCAGCTTCTCACTGTGACCTTCCTCCCCGGGAAGACACACGTGGCCCTCATGGACACAGGCTCGGAGACAAAGGAACCACAGCCCCGATCCCAAAGCAAGGCTCAGGCCACCAGACACTCACCTGTAGGCCAGGCTGTCACTGGCGCTGGGGGCGGCGCCCACACTCTCTGAGTGGCCGCGGGGCTTGGATGCGTGGCCGTGCAGCTCCGGGCCCCAAGCGAAGCCACCCTGCACCCGGCGGGCAGCCTCCGCGTCCGCCTGCTCCTTGGGCCTGGCCGCACTGTGGTGGCCGTGGTGGTGGCTGTGCCTGTGGAGGTGCGGGCCAGCCGCGTCCAGCTTTGTCCCTGACTTGGGCGCGTGCTTACCATGCCCAGAGGGCATGCCCCCCAGCACCCCCACGATCTTGGGCACATGCACACTGTCGGGGGAACGGTGGCCGGGCCCTGGTGACTGACAGCCAGGCGTCCTCATGACCCGCTGCACGTGCTCATCCAGGATGCTCTCAGGATTCTCCTCGTGCGCATCCCGCAGTCCCATGCAGCCCACGTCTGCATAGCGGGGAGGGAAGTGGTGCCAGGCAGGAGCCAAAGGCAGCTTATGACTGGCCCCCGGGGGGCCAGAGGGCATGTCACCATCCTCGCCTTCTTCCTCCTGCAGGACAAGACCATGGGTCAGCGTCTGACACTGGTTGTGTCACGAAAATCTCACATTTGGGGTCACAAAGACAGAAGCCTGGCAGCACTGTCCTGGGGGCCCTGAGCCCTGAGCCCAGGATGAGGCGGGGCCAGGTGAGGCACCCGACGTACCGCTTTCTTGACTCAAGGGTGACGAGAGGGCCCCCCGCCCCGACCCAGCCGCAAGCGCTGGGCTCTGGGATACGGAGCTGCGCCCACTGCATTCGTGCGACCTCACACACACGCACATGACCACCGTGCACCAGCAGGCCCAGGGTCATTACGTCAGCCTACGTCCTGCCCACTGAGAAACCCTCCATACTGAGTTTCCTTTCACATTTCTCAGTAAAGGTATTTTTGCCTTTTCAACTGATTTTCCTATTCCTCAATTTTTTTTTTTTAAAGATTTTATTTTATTTGCGAGAGAGAGAATGAGAGACAGAGAGCATGAGAGGGAGGAGGGAGATGAGATGAGATGAGAGCATCAGAGGGAGAAGCAGACTCTCCACTGAGCACGGAGCCTGATGCGGGACTCGATCCTGGGACTCCAGGATCATGACCTGAGCCGAAGGCAGTCGCTTAACCGACTGAGCCACCCAGGTGCCCTATTCCTCAATTTTTAAAAATTTTTAAAAAAATTTTTAGACTTTTGTCATCTCCACCCCCAATGTGGGGCTCGAACCCACAACCCTGAGACCAAGAGTCGTACGCTCCTCTGGCTGAGCCGGCCAGGCGCCCCTCCTATTTCTCAATTTTATTGCCGTATTTTCCATTATATTTCCAAACGGAATATTGCCCTTGTACAGAAGAGCTCTTGTTTTCTGCTTAATTATCTTGCTCTGTGTTTCTTAGTAAATTCTCACACTGAACTAGCTGAATTTCATTTGTCTGACGGTCCACAGAACCACATCTGTAAACATAAACATTTGGTCAGTCTGATTCCAAAAGATACATCTCATGTTGATTTTCTCATTTCATTGAACTGCGCAAACCAGAACAATGTTGAGTAAATTTGGTAATAACCAAAAAGGACGGGATAGATACCCCTGCAGTCTACTATAAACAAACCTTAAAAACTTCGCCATGAAACTTCTCACTTAATAGGAAAGTATCTAAACGTCACTAGCACGGGTGGTCAGCTGCAGACACGTCAGCCCTGCTCAGGGCGGAGGTGGTGCTGAGAAGGACAGAGGGACGGGCACATGGTGGGGTGGACAGTGCATGTGCCCCTCACGGGCTCACACTGGGACCCTGGGCTCCCGCACCCCACCCCAGGTCCCCATCCTGACCCCTCTGGCATACCCTCCCCAGGGCACTGAAAGTGACCCCAAAGGCAGCAGTGAGCAAGGGGGGCTCTCTCCATCCCCAGGGGGTGCGAGCTGGCGACACCCTGGACCGAGATCCAGTCTGTCTCAGCGGCTCTGCGTATAGAGGAAATCAATTTTAGGGTTTTGAAATGTTATAGGCTTAACTGAATTGTCTAGCTAATAGTTCTCACTTTCTTCTTTGTTCTTATTTTCCAAATTTTACAATAAAAATAAGTTATTTTTTCAAAGATTTATTAATTTATTTGAGAGAGCGAGCACGCACACACAGTTGGAAGAGGCAGAGGGAGATAATCTTGAAGCAGGCTCCCCACTGAGTGCAGAGCCTGATGTGGGGCTCGATCCCACAACCCTGAGATTGTGACTTGAGCTGAAACCAAGAGGCAGATGCTGAATTGATTGAGCCACCCAGGTGCCCCCCAAAAATAAGTTATTTTAAAATGTGTAGTTCTTCTTCTTCTTAAGATTTTATTTATTTGAAAGAGAGAGATACAGCGAGAGAGGGAACACAAGCAGGGGGACTGGAAGAGGGAGAAGCAGGCTTCCCGAGCAGGGAGCCCGATGTGGGGCTTGATCCCAGGACCCTGGGATCATGACCTGAGCGGAAGGCAGACGCTTAACGACTGAGCCACTCAGGCTCCCCTGTAGTTATTCTTAAAAAAGACTAATTTATGGCATATTTATATAGGATACAAAATCATACAAGATCGGGAGTCTCCCGTCCGTGTGGATTCCCTGTACGCAGGTAATTAAATCTGATTTTCTCCTGGGTTTCTGCGTTGAAACACAAAGGATGAGAGACGAGACTTCACTGTCAGTGGTGGGGCCGTGAGGGGCGCCTGTGGGAACAACGTGGCTGCAGCGGCTGAGCCCGGCACCCCTGGCCAGAGGCCGCCGCAGGCCCTGCACAGGGCCGCACACCTGAGCTGAGGCCATGTGCTCGCCCATTAGTTGCTGAATTGACAGGACAGAAACACAGGGGCTGTTGGTTTGAACATGTTCTGTGAGGTCACAGAGCACCGTGTAGTCCTTGTGCCCAGGTGCAGCCCCTCTGTGAGTGAGGGCTCCTGCTGGATCCGGGCACAACTGCCCAGACCCGCTAGGGATGCCCCGGAGAAGAGGAGACTACGACTCCGCCTTGTACCTATAGCTAAGCTGCATCTAAAATGCCTGCCGGGTACACTGACCTGCCAGGACCACACGCACAGAGCCGCTGAGCCAAGACTGAAAACTCGGCCCAAGTATAAAAACTCGATCCTACAGCAAAAGGTGAACTCTTCCTCCCAAGCTCATTTCACAAAACGTCATGTACTCGTTTCATGAGCTGTTTGAGAGCTGCTGACTAAGGCTCGCGGAGGGCAGCCTCACCCAGACGGGGCTCAGCGTGCCGGCTTTGTCGCCCACTACAACATGCCATGCTTCCCGCCACTCTGCTCCTGACAGCCCCCGTCACTCACTAAGGCCTCCAGGGGGACCCCGAGGAAGAGGTGGCCTCACTGGAACCCAGCATGTCAGCTCACACAGACCCTCGGGCCGGCATCTGTGCTGTGGGGCCCTGGTCTCTATGAGGGAGGAAGCACAAGACGCTGGCCACACTCACGTACATGTCCCTGCACAGTGCTTGAAAATGTGTGCACGCAGACTCCCTCCCGGAGAGCACCGCCCTCAGTCCGACTGCCTCAGCGACCACACCCGCCTTCCTGGTACCCACCACCAACCCCAGGTTCTGAGAAGCTATGTGAAATCTGAAACATGTGTGTGGAGGGGGCAGGCCCCTTGTTTCAAAGTTGGGTGTCACATGAGGGAGGTCCAGAAACCCTGAGGGCAGCTGCAGGGCATAGCCGTGGAACCCACCGAGCATGGCCGTGGGCCGTGGCCCAGGACCACCCTCACAGCAGCGTCTCCAGACGTCGGATGCACCCGACCCAGCTGGGAGCATGCGAAGTGGAAGACGGCAGGCCCCTGCTGAGGGGTTCTGACAAGGGTCTGTGGAGGGCTCAAGGGTGTACTGTAAATACAAACGTCAGGTAGAGAAATACCTCCTTTAAGCACCATCACATTTTTGAGTTTAAGGTGCTGGCCATAAAATATTGAGAAAAGAACAGAAGACACCCAAGTGGTGGTGACCATTTTTTCTTTTCTCTTTCTCTTAAACTCTACCCTCAACATGGGGCTCAAACTCATGACCCTGAGATCGAGTCGCACGCTCTACCTGAGCTGGTCGGGCGCCCCCACTTTTAATGTCCGCAGGGAACTCCACGTGCTAAGAGAAAAGCAGAGGCCTGACTCCAGGGACTCAGAGGCCTGTGGCTCCAGGAGGACAGACTGCAATGGCCTCGAGGAGAAACAACCTCGTAAGGTGTGGGGAGCCAGGGAGGGCCTCACTCGAGGGGCTTGCTTGTCATCAATGTCTCAGCACAAAGCCCGTGAACGTGTGTGGAAGTGAATCTTGCAGGATGACACGCAGGGACAACAAAAGCAAAGTGTCTCTTTGGCAGTTATAGGCAGAAAAGGTCCTCTGAACCCCCCACCGTGCATGCCTGGCCTTCATGTCTCCTGGGGGGCAAGCTTAAAGCAAATAAATTATCAATCATACTAAATTTCCCTAGTATCCAGCACTCTATCAAGGAAGGCCACAGATCAGAGAACAAGATACCCAGAAGTCTATGTCCGAAACTAAAGCCTTTCTGCGTTCTGAGATGACAAGTGGGAGCTACCAGCCCTTCCTGCCAAGTACACGCTCCGCTCTGCACATGCACGTGGCACAGAACCAGGCCGTGTCCATGACGGGCCTCCATCTATCAGCACTCAGGGAAATTCTCAGTTCTACACCCTGAGGGAGCCTAGGGGACACGGAGATGTGGCCAGCAAGGCAGACGGGAGGACCAGCCCTTAGAGCCTGCAGCAGTGAGGGGAAGGGAGCGGGAAGGGGCCAGGACCTGAGAGCCCGCCTCTGAACCATCTTCCCATAAGAAGGTGGTCAAGGAACCCCAGCCCTGCAAAGAGCCAAGGAGCTGCTGCTGAGCGCCTATGGGTTGCTCCAGGCCTTGGCTTGGCAACCCCCCGACCATGCGCACCTGCCCCCCAGGAGACATGAAGGCCAGGCATGCACGGTGGGGGCTTCAGAGGGGCAGGCATCCCAGGAGAGCAGCCAGACCCCAGGATAGGGCCAGGGTGTGTCAGGAGCCAGCACGCTGGGAGAGCCGGGAAGGGGCTCCTTAGGGCCTGAAGCTGTCTCAACCCAACCGCAAGAAGATAATTCAGGAACGGAGATGTGGTGTGGCCTTCCCCAGGGGGCGCCCACTCACCATCCGGACGCGTTTCAGCCGCTCCTCCAGCTTCTCCTCGGCCTCCCGTGTCCGCTGGATGGCCTCCAGGCGGTGGATGAGCTCCGCGGCGAACTTCTGGGGCTCCACACGGATTTCCTTTGGCATTCGGTAAGTGCGCTACAAGGAGACACCGCTGATTAGCCAGCCACGTGCAGCTTTCAACGGCCACCCCCATGCCAAGATGGCAGCTGAGCTCTTTCTGGGTGATAAGAAATAGCCTATGAAATCTGCACTTTCTCTTCAAGCAAGTGTTCGCGTTTTCTCTCTTTCGCTTGGTGTCCACCTCCTCGTTACCCACTTTCCTTGTTGGACTGAAGCTGTCCTTCACCCAGCCCTGACCGAGGAGGACGAACAGAGCTCTAGCAATGCTTCCCCAGCCTCGTGAGCAGAGAACTGGAGGTCTAGAGCAGACAGGAGCCGGGTTGGGTCTGGTTAGGTCATCAGGGCAGCGGTTGGCAGGGCCCCAGCTAGTAGGAGGTTCTGGTGTCCTAAGCCCAGGTGTACCCTTCACCTCGGCGCCCCCCTACCCTAGCCCAGAGAAGGGCCTCTAACACGACTGGCCAGGCCAATCCCCAGTGAGGCCTGATCAGAGGGAAGGGAGAGCTGCAAGGACTATGCAGGAGGGAGAAGCCAAGTCCAGGAGCCCCAGGGGAGAAACGGCCCGCGACCGTCCTGCACAGCACAGAGAACTGCTGTGCACTCTTCGGCCAGATTCCCTAACTGCTGCTACCTGCCAGTTACTGTCATTCCCTCCCACACACACGGATGCACACAGGCATTTTCTTGACCGTCCAGTGGTGCCTAACGCCGGACAGGAGTTTGTCCTGGAGGCGAGGAGGCGAGACCCAAGAGGAAGGGGCAGCTGGGGGTGCCCAGTGTTCCCAGAAGAGCCTGGGCAGTGGGGACAGCCAAGTGGCTGAGGCTCTGAAGGAATCTTCCTGGACAGGACTTTCAGACAGACAAGAGAGGCCTAGAGGCCAGTGGGGTTGGCCGGGGAGTGCTGGCTTCTCTGGGTACCGCGCCGAGCAGAGAATGCCACCGGGACCCACACGGGACTGAAGGCTGAAGGCCAGACGTCCAGATGGCAAGAGCTTCGCAGTCCTGACCACATGACGTGACACGCAGGCCACGGGCAGAGAGAAAAGTCCTGACAAGACCGAACCACACGCACATGAAGTGACACCGGCGAGAGGACACGTGGGAGGCTCGGCCCTGCGGCAGATGCACACCCCCAAGCCCGTGTGTTCTGGAAAAGAGCCTCTAGGCTGCACAATTATGCTTCTGAAAGTAGCAACCTGCCGGAAGTTACAAAGACCAGATCTGTACAAACCAACAACCTTCCAGCTGGGGAGGAACAAAACAGTCACAAAGGAAAAAGTTTCAGTCATTAGAACCAGGACCTCCTGGGGCGTGAAAACGGCCCCTCCCTCAGCCATAAGGAGCAGACATCTCACCCCTGGATGGTCAGCACCGGCTGGCGCCCTTGTGGCCCTGACACACAGCCCCTCAGCCTGGCCCGGGAGCCCCTGCAAGTCACACAGCGCAGTGAAGGCACGAGGGGCAGCTGTGGGCCGTGCGGGTCTGGCACGCACTTCCTGGGCCCGCCTCCGCCAATGACAAAAGAACGTGTGCAGGACCCTGGAGCAGGCCGGCGTCACCCGCAATCACGGCCCTCCAGAACCTCTGTGAAGATGAGGACCGCTGTTTGCTGGTTTGTTAGGTAAGAAACGTTACCCTTGAAAATAAAAGGGAGTTATTTTACCAAGAAAAATGGCTTTGTTCAGAAAAACAAAGAACTGCAACTGAAAACAAGCAATGTATGGCAAAAATCATAGACCACTCCCTCAAACAAAGGAAAGGACGATATTTTACAGAGAAGGGGGAGGAAGCTGGGGGGCTGCTGTGAAGGCAAGTCCGCTGGAGAGAAGCAAGCGTCCAGGGTGATGGCGGCTGGGCAGAAAAGTTGCAGGAACACGCAAAGCACTATTCCCGCACCCCGTGAGTCAGCTCCCTCCGTGATGTGCCATCAGCAGGAATCTGTTGGCAAGTGTCCCACACAGGAGGGCTTTCTGATGCAGGCACCCCAGACCCTAAGGCCACGCGGGCCCCACACTGCTTCTCTCCCTCCCCCACCGAGGCCTGCGGTGCTCAGCTGGGCTGCTTCTCCGCACTCCTGCGTCCCTGCACTTCCACGACCCTGTCATGTCTGACAATCTGAAGCCAGTTCTCGTGCAGGTGGCCCTCAACGTGGGCTGTGTCCTGGTGACATCCCCCGCAAGAGGCCCCTAGGGGCGCCAGGCCCTCCTCACTGTCCTCACAAGGGCAGCATCCGTCTGTCCCACCACAGAAAGTCGCTTCTTCCCGCTGTGAGCAAATACTTCCCGAGGGACCATCCGGGATGATGTCAGTGTCCTGTCCCTCAGCACACTCTACTTGTTCCTTTTGCCAGCAGAGATGCACAGATTTCTCCTGCACCACCACGGACTCTGACGCTCCAGCGGAGCCTGGGGGAGGGAGCACCTCCACGCGGCTCCTGTGTCCGCTCACTCCCTTCCTTTCAGGGACATGGGATACCTTCTGCTTCCCCTGCCCAGACCCAGTTCTGAGTTTCAGCGTCCGCAGAGCACAGCTGGGGGACGCAGGCCGCACCACACAGTGAGGCAAAGGCATGGGCAGGCACCTGCCTGGGCTGAGGCCCAGGCGGCTCCAGACAACACAAGCCAGCCTGGCAGGCGCGCCCTGAGAGGGAGCCCCAAGAGGTCACTGGCAGCGCGCACACACTCCCCACAGCGTCTTCCGCTCCTCCCCGAGCAGACACCGTCAGTGCCTATGTAGGCCAAATCTGGGCCATGCCCAGGGTGGGCTGGGAGGTGACAAAATGCTGGCCCACCCTTTCCTCAGAAGTAAGAGCACACCCACATCCTTTCTTCTCAACCATCAACCACCACTTTTCTCATTCGGGAATTGAAGTATCTGGAGAAGCTAGAAGACTCTAACTGAGGAGCCCTGACCATGGACAGGTGTGCAGCGATCCCGCACAGAAACCGCTGACGGGAGCTCACAGGCACCCATGGGCTGGAGACTCCTGAGAGCTTTCCTTCTCTCCCTGAGAAGGGTCTCCCGTTCAGTCAGTGGGCCGAATAAGGAAAGCTACCCCTCCCTTCACCCACACAGAAGCTGCGCAGGTGGAGACAGGCTGCCCGGCCTGCTCCGTGCGGCCCCCCAGTGCCCATAGTCGGGGCCACCAATCCCCTCACTGTTTTCACACTATGAGGCAAAGCAGAAGAAAGCCCTCCCAGGAACCTGGTGCCAGGGTCACTACGTGTCGACGACGGAGCCAGTCAGGAGGCCCGTGCGGGGGCCGGGCCCGGGCATGAAGCCAGTGATGAGCTGAGAGCTGCTCTCCCACCTCAAGGAGAAGCACTTCACTTGACAGGATGCGTGAAGACTTCCCGGCAGGTGCTGTGTCAGGCCCTCCCTGGTCCTGTGGGGGACCGTGCTGGCTACACCTACAAGCCGCCCATGCTGCCCCCTCCAGCCTGCGGGGTGTGACCGTGTGGGGCCACGTGCTGAACCTGGACGTGAGCTGAGCTCACAAGAAGCCAGGCAAGCGCCTTTCCCACTGCCCAGTGCCACGGCGGCCAGGTGGGGTAGGGAGAAGGGTTGGGTATGGTCCAAGAGGACTGGGGAGCCCCGACCTCCCTGACGGGAAGGGGACGGCTATGCAGCCGAACTTACAGGAATGTGAGGTAGAGGCACCCGCCCGTTGACCTGGACGCTCTCCTGCATCTCCCGGCGGTGCTGCTTGCGGATCCTGTACGGTGGGATTCCATCCCTGTCCAGAAGAAGGAGAGCCTAGTGTGAGGGCAAACAGAACAGCTCAACGAAACTCTGCTGTGCTGGTTCTACCTGGAGTAGAGCAGCATGGCCCGCTTTCTACGCCTTCATAGCTAAGAATGGTTTTTCCATTTTTTTTTTTTTTAAGATTTATTTATTTAGGGGCGCCTGGGGGTGCTCAGCCGTTGCGCATCTGCCTTCCGCTCAGGTCATGATCCCAGGGTCCGGGGATCGAGCCCCACATTGGGCTTCCCTGCTCCACGGGAAGCCTGCTTCTCCCTCCCCCACTCCCCCTGCTTGTGTTCCCTCTCTCGCTGTCTCTCTGTCAAATAAATAAATAAAATCTTAAAAAAAAAAACTTCTTTCCTTTCGCGAATATATGTCCTTTTCTTAGAAAGAATTAAGACTTTTCAAGAAAAAATGTGCTGGCAAATTTTCATTGTAGTAGCCGGTTCCGGGAAGAGAGAACACCAAATGCTATAAATGCCCAATCCGAAGCCATCGACTGCTCATGGGGGTCGTGGCAGGTACTGCTGAAACCATGGTCATTTCAAGGAAGAAGCTGCTATACACACATCAACATTTTATCTTAAAGGTTTGACACAAAGGAGAAGGAAATGATGGGGACAGACGTGTCTCGCGATGTCACCACCATGTGGTCCCCACAGAGGAGAAGACGAGGTGCCCCAGATGCGCAGCGACTCGGGGCTGGCTGGTGTGGCCCGGGAACGGCCCATGCTGGCTGGGTTGCACAGCACGAGGCAGGGTCAGAGGAACACGTGGACACAAGCACAGAAGAACACACACTCTGAAAACGCTACAGGAAGTGGGAGCACAGTTTTAAGAGCTGTTCCCTGCAGAAAGACAGGTTCAGGAAGAAACAAGCTGCTGGCTGGGGAAGAGACGCCGGGCAGCCAGCTGAGAGCTACTGCCGCCACCCACTGCGGTCTCACACCTGCTCACTGTCCCCGCCAAAGGCTTCTCTGGCCCTGACAGTGGCGGGCAGCGCCCGGGCTTCGGCCCCCAGCCCCCAGCCCCCGTCTTGGCCAGGGACCTCCCATCAGTGGCAGTCAGGTGACTGAAAGTGGGGTAAATCTGACATTCATGGGCAGTCACGACCCCAAATGCCCTTGGCAGGCTGGTCGGGCCACGCTCTGATATAACCATAGAGTGTTTTACACCACCAAACTTCTGGTGCATTTGGGTCCCAAAAATCACCTGCCAAAAAGCAAAGCCAAGTGTCAGAAAGTAAGTACTTTCCCGCAAAGGGAAGGCCTCCCTGGAGAGGACAATGGAAGAATAAGGTCCACTGTGACCCCTGAGGGACACTGAGGTTCCAGGGGGCTCTGGACGGTCGCCGAGGCCTCTCGGACACGAGCAGCCCCAGTGGCTATCCCTGAGTCCTCCAGGCACCGGGGCCAGCACAGAACCAGCCACACCAGCTCCCGTCCGGCTCCTGTCATCCCGTGGCCTACACAGAGTATGTGATAGAGACTAGATCTGGAACAATGACAGTAGGGCCCTGACAAAGAGGGACCCCAGCACAGCAAGCATTCTCGGCACTACCACCTGCCCCCCAACGGTTTTCCCTCTTTCAAAGGTCCCAGGAGAGAAGCCTACGGAAAAGTCAGGATGTGTCATGATACTTCGGGCAGTGCAGCCTGTCTGTGCATCAGCTGGGGGGCCGCACAACGTTTCCTAGGAAGACAGGCCCCGCTGGGACCGGCACAGGACGCGGCCGAGGGGCAGGCACTCACACGCTGCTGTCGGTGAGGGACAGGCTGTCAGCGTCGCTGGACAGGCTCTGCTGCTCACTGTCGTTGGCGCTGGTGGCCGGGGCGAGAGCGTAGCCAGAGCTGACATAGTAGGGGTTGACGGGCTCCCGCCAGGACCCACACCTGTGAACAGAGAGCAGAGGTCAGCAGCAGCCCAGCAACACGTGGCGCTCACCCCCTTTCCCGAGTCACCTGGACGCCCTGGCTCCGGAACCGCACACGCAAACCCTCCAGAGGAGACGGCACAAGGGGCCGGTGTCCGTCCTGCCTCCGCCCACTGCTCTTCCCAGATGTCTCTCCAGACCTTCCCTGTGCATTTACACAGATGCCTCGGTGAGCACACAGACCGTCATCTGTATGTGCATTTTTACGCACCCAACTAAAACGGGACCCTCGTGCACACGTCCGAGAACCGTCATAGGACGGGACATGCAAGACAGGAGGGAAGGGACACCTCACGCTGCCTTCTCATCACTTCCTCCACCTTCAGGGCAGATTCGCCAGAACGTGCCACTGGGTTTCAGTCTGCGTCTCCCCGAGAGGTGACAGGGCAGCCGTTCACACATCATTTACACCCTGTTCTCTGTCCGTTACCTGCTCACACCTTTCGTCCATTTTCCACCGGGATGTTCAGGAATCTCCCAAAGCCTTTAAATATTCTTACTACTAACTTCTAATTACACATGCGAAAAATACTTTCTCCCTAAATGTCACTTTTCTAACTTTGTTTAGATTGATTTTGGTCACACAAAGGTTTTCATTTCTATGAAATCAGACTTACCAATCTTTTCCTTCATAGATTTTTTGTATCTTAGTAGGCAGGCCTTCCTCATTCCAACATTAAAAATATATTCTTTTATTTTTCCTCAAATGCTCCAATAGTTCGTTTCTTTTTAAATTTCAAACTTTACCTAAAATGGTGGGTATATAATCTACCTCATTCCCTTGCATCAAAATGGAGAGCCGGTTGTTAGCACCAAATACTGAATAATCTACCTTATTCTGAGTAACTTTCAACGCCAGTCCTTGTCATCCTTCCATGGGCCTCTTCCTGGAGGCTGCGCTCTTCTCCTGTCTAGGCGCCTCCCCCACCACCCACGGCCATGTCACCGCAGCACGATCCGACCCCTCCTCCTCCCCCAAACTCTGTCCTCCTAAAGCAACATACAGATCTTAGGCCAAGTGACAAACGACAGCAAGGTTCTCTGACAGCTCCAACACGACGGGGGCCCGTCGAGCCCTCCTGGTGGCTGGGGTACCCATGTCGAGCGCTCAGTGATTTGTCCCCCGCACCAGAGAGGAGTAACTCACTGCCCTACAGCACATCTGCTCTTCTGACCCACCCGCCGCAGACTGACCCCTCCTCGGAGGCCGTGAACTGGTTCCAGCCGAATGACGCCCGAGCCAGGGCAGCGCATGTTCTTCAGAACAGGGTCCGCGCTTGCAGGAAGGGATGGGGACACGGACAGCAACGCAGACAGCCTGTCCCTGGCCCTGTTTGTTTATACCTCCTCATCTAGAGTATATCTGACGTGAAGCAGACAAAATGATGGGAGCCTGCAACATCATAAAATTTTTTTATTTTTACTTTCTTTTTTAAAGTAAGCTCTAGGCCCAACATGGGGCTTGAACTCACGACCTGGAGATCAAGAGTCGCACACTCTACCAACTGAGCCAGCCAGGCACCCCTATCATAAAACATTATTTTTAAATGACACTGTTATTCCTCTTCTATACTTAAAAAAATAAAACCACCAATATTTTTTTTTTTTAAGATTTTATTTATTTATTTGAGAGAGAGAGAATGAGAGACAGAGAGCATGAGAAGGAGGAAGGTCAGAGGGAGAAGCAGACTCCCTGCTGAGCAGGGAGCCCAATGCGGGACTCGATCCCGGGACTCCAGGATCATGACCTGAGCCGAAGGCAGTCGCCCAACCAACTGAGCCACCCAGGCGCCCAAACCACCAATACTGTCACCACTCTAACCACTACTGAAATCCTCATCCCAGGCTAAGTGCTAAATAAACTTTTTTCGTTTCCCCGCTTCATTTAAAGAATATTAAACTTTGGTAATTTTCTGTAAATACCCATTTGGTCAAACGAGAAAAAAACCTTCAAATTAAAGGGAAAAAGGTAGCCTGGCACGGAAGGCCCAGCCCACAGAGCATGCTGGGGAGCGTGGTGGCCCTGGAGCTCTGCTCCCTGCAGGCACTGGCCTCTGCCCTGCCCCCATGCAGCAGGACCCACGTCCAGCAGGACTGTCTGGTCCCTCCCCAGACAGGGCCCCAGCGTGCCTTTCACATGGACAAACAGTCCATCTTTCGGGCTCCCAGCTGGCTAAGTTGGTGGAGCATGTGACTCTTGATCTCGGCGTGGTGAGTTCAAACTCCACACTGGGTACAGAGATTACTTAAATAAACAAAACTTAAGAAAATAAAAAGTCCATCTTTAAGGCAGAAACCAAGAAAAACACAATTTCTTAATTTTCTACAGCCTCCAGTATAGAGCAAACCCCACTATGTACAGGAGCTCTAAGTTCAGATGACAAAGGGGAGAGAAAAGAAAAAGCCGGTTATCTGTTTACCTGGTTAATTGTTTACCTTTTTAACCTTCTAGACAGCAAAGCTGGCCCTTGGGACAAAGACTGAGCGCCCTGGGCCTTCGCTGCTGGCTGACACGACGAAGTTCTGGCCCGTGACCGGCGAGAGGAAATGCCAGTGGGGGAGACCGTGTCCCCACAAGACAGCCAGGCACCGGAGCACAGGCACGCACACACGCGCGCGCACACGGGCACAGCCAACATAGCCAATTTTCCAGGTGCTGCCGGTAGAGAAACTTCCGACTTCTCCGTACCTTTCAAAGTTCTCAGAGTAAAATCTCGATGGGATGGACACGAACATGCCCAACCGCGAACATGCCCTGCCTCTGCGTTGCCTTTCTCTTTGGTTGCTGTTTGCAGAACGTTGGGTTTCCTTCTTTTGACGTTTAATTTGATATATGTTATTTTTACTCTTGTGTGTCTTCTGTAAAACCCAGTCTTTTTAAGATCCAGCTGGACAATTTTTTTCTTCAAATTGCATCATCTGATCCTGCTGTGCTGGGTGTGATCACTGTCAGAGAGGGGGTTGTCCACCGTCTCGTCACTAGCTTTCTGTTTGTCCTCCTGTTCCACATTCTTTAGTTCTTTCTTGCCTTCTTTTGGGATAATTTTTATTTTCCATCTCCTCTCTCTAACAAAATAACCCTTTTACGATGCTTTCAGTGGTTCCCGTGAAGATCACAGCAGGAGCCCTGGCGTATCAAAGTCCCCCCTGGCAACACAAGGTCAGAATTAATTCCATTCACTTCACTTGCACACTCACGTGCTGTTGGTCTCCTGTGTTTTAACTCTAAACATCTTACACCCCACAGGACACTGTTAGTATGGTTTTGTCCCGTGGATGGTCACCTAGAGTTACCGGCATATGTGCATCAGGTGGTCTCCAGCTGACAGCTGGTTCTTTCTGTTTGAAGAACACTCTTAGCGGTCTCCTTCGGGAAGGGGCGGCTGCCAGCAGCTGAGGCTGTCTTCATCACCTTCATTCTCCAGAGATGTTCTCTCTGGGTTGGAAACCTACTTCTATGGAACCCTTGGGCACGTCTGCTGGGAATGTAAAATGGGACAACCGCTAAGGAACCAGACCCCAGTACGGCAGTTCCTAAACAACAGAACAGAATGACCATATGATCCAGCAACTCGACTGCATGGTATGTCTGCAGGAACGGAAAGCAGGGTCTGGAAGAGAGGCCTGTCCCCCTGGGCCCTGGGGAACATGGCCTGCTCCACAGAAGGCAGCGAGGCACCTGCCTGCGCACCGCCCCACGGGCTCTAAGGCTGGCTGACGGCGACTTTCCCACTGCTAGCGCCCAGGGCCAGAGCGCGTCCCAGTCCCCATCCCTCACAGGGTGCTGCGCCCTGACGCACCACGAACAAGGGCAGCAGGACCCCAACCCGGACGCAACACCAGCTGCTAGCCCAAAGGACAAAGATCTGCTTCACTGTCCCAGCAGTCACGTTTAGAGCTCTTTTTCTTTTCTAAGACGGTCCCGTGTCTCCTGCCTCCTTTCACCTGGGCGGCTCCTCAGTCCTCACTCTCACCGACATGACGTTTCCAAGAGTCTAGGCCAGGTACTCTGCACAACAGTTCATGGTTTCCTCACTGTGACATTCACAGTGGGCATTTTTCGGCAGGACTGTCACAGAAATGATGCTCAGTCACCCCAAGAGCATTGAGGTTGGTTGGTCCCAATAGTGGTAGCAAACCAAGTGCCCGCCAACTTTTTCCACTCTATTATTTTTCTTTTGTCATTAATAGGTAATTTGTGGGGAGACACTCTGAGATTACATGCAAATTCTGTTACCACCCGATGATTTTCTAACCCCTTCATTCAGTTGTATTTCCTCGCTGGTATTCCACTGTAAGGAACACACTGGGGACGCCTGGGTGGCTCAGTCAGCGAAGCGTCTGCCTCTGGCTCGGGTCGTGGTCCCAGGCTCCTGGGATTGAGTCCCGCATCGGGCTCCCTGCTCAGTGGGGAGCTTGCTTCTCCCTCTCCCCTCTGTGCTCTCTCTCTCAAATAAATAAAATCTTTAAAAAAAAAAAAAAAAAGCAACATGTTCTCGCCACCTGCCTTTAGTTACATGTGTGTAGACTCGGACTGTTACTCCATCCAGTGGATTACAATACACTACTTTCTTTTCTGCTCATACCTGGCACTGCCCGTCAGCCTACGAACACTCCCTCGCTCTCTGGCACCCCCTGCCCCAGCCCTGAGAGTCTCACCAAGAAGGTGTCCATGAGCTGCATTATCTGGATCCCTGTGGTTTTCTCTTTCTCATTTTTTTAAATCATGTTGTCTTACACCCCTGAGCACATGGTTACTTTTCATTCAGTATCTGGCTATTCTGGACAGAGGACCAAACACTGTGTGGAAATCCTTGTATCCGGGCAGCCCTAGGACGACACACTCTTCTCCAGAGCATATGCATTTGACATGGCAGGACGCTGGGGCACCAGGAACCCCACCACCTTAACCCAGTGTCAGGAATGGAGAGCCACTGCACTGGGCTGCAGATGCGTGGAGGGCCTGTGTTCTTCCAGACTGCACCTCCTTGGAGGGTGGGGCACCTCCCTCCTAGGCAGGCCCTGGCAGCTGGAGCCCAAGAGCCGGCCATGCCTTCCAGCTTACCCACCTGGGTTCCCTTCTCCCTGAATGGGGCAACTCCTTCCTGCCTGGTTAGTTCTGCAACGCCTTTTCTTTTTTTTCAAAGATTTTATTTATTTGAAGGGGGGCGGAGAGAGCACATGCGCAAGCTGGGGGAGGGAGAGAGACAAGCAGACTCCACGCTGAGCACAGGGCCGGACGTGGGGCTCAATCTCAGGACCCTGAGATCCCAACCTGATCTGAAACCAAGAGTTGGACGCTCAACTGACCAAGCCACACAAGCACCCCACCTTCAATCAGATTTGCTTTTTTAAAGCTTTTATTTATTTATTTGACAGAGAGAGACACAGTGAGAGAGGGAACACAAGCAGGGGGAGTGGGAGAGGGAGAAGCAGGCTCCCCGCAGAGCAGGGAACCCGATGCGGGGCTCGATCCCAGGACCCTGGGATCACAACCTGAGACGAAGGCAGATGCTTAACAACTGAGCCACCCAGGCGCCCCTCAATCAGATTTTTTTTTTAATTCTCTCTCTCCCCACTCTCTGCTCCTCCCTGCTCCTCTCCCTCTCTCTAAAAAAATAAAATAAAGTAAATAAAAATAAAAAACAGTTCTCAACATTTCTAGCTCTTTTCAGCAGCAGGTTTGCCCTGAACCACCTGATTATCTGATATCAGAAGCATTGCTTCTCCTCCTAGTGAGACCTCTTATCTCCTAGAAATCCTCCGGATGAAAGAGTCAACTAACTTGCACTCCACCCAAGCGAAATGTCGATTAGACCTCTCCATCTGCCCCACTACCTACAGCCTTAATCTGTGCCCTCGCCCCACAAGGACACTCCTTTCAACCTCCTCAGTCAAGTATCCTTGAGTACGAGTCTTGTGATTTTTTACTCAGCAATTCAGGCACCTACTGCATTATCCTTCACGTTCTGTCCCTGGTTGTTCTGACACAAAGATCATGCCTTCCAGGGCTTAGCAGTAATTCCACTCAGCATTCCAGAAAAGCGCTCAGGTTTCTGTCCTGCAGCAGCTTTGCACACTCAGGTTGACAAGCTGGCCCCACCGGCCTCTCGCATTCACGTCGGTCTGGAGGGAATGTCGGGGACCACACACCAACGTCCCCACACTGTCTTTCCTAAGCAATTCAGGTGGTCTCTGGTCAGCTGAGGTGACAGGTGGGCCTCATGGCTGACGGGTCAAGGAAGCCCCATGGGCTCCTTCTTTCCTCTGGTCTGTTTATTTTCTGCATCTGAAATGAATCATTGTTAACATGCCTGCTCTGACCCCCCCACCCCAGCTCTGATTCCTTGATTGTGTCCTCAGCAGTGCCTGGCACAGAGACAGTAAACCAGCCCCTTGTACCCAACCCCCACCTCCTGACCCTGACCTTGGCACTGTGCTCAGTGCCACAGATGCCATAAGCCCTGCCCCTGGCAAAGTCACTCCTATGTCCCTTTGCAAGACCTACACCCTACTAGCTCAAGCCCTTGTATACTATGTACACAAGTGGATCAGGATAGGAGCTCTGTTGCCATAGAGACCGTAGCAGGTGTCCTTAGTGAGCAGAGTCTCAAGTCTGCTGATGCCTTGGCCCTCTCCTTCTGGGCGATTCTAGGACCTCGAGGCAGCCTGCAGCCTGCAGCTGGCAAACTACTGCTGCACACACTTGAATTCCCTGCGTGGATGTATTCTGAAGCCCGAAGACGACTGCGGTCACCTACGTATTTATCAGTTCTTATCTACCCACACTGACCACGAGCATGTCAGGCCGTCCCCCGTCGGCGTGGAGTCCCCTCTGGGATGGTGCACAGAGCCCCACTCACCATCTACCCATCCCCACAAACTGCCGGACAAATGGCTGCTCCTCGAAGGCCATTTCTTCCTGAGTCCACTGCACACCATCTGTGTGAAGGCTTTGGAGTCACCTCCTGTTCTTCTTGCTGCCCTGTAGAAACTTCCTTCTGGCTCATCCTCTAACGGACTCATCTGTTCAATCCATCCGTGGGATTTTTTATTTTGGCTGTTGTAGATCTTATTTCTTAAACCATCCTCTATGGTGGCCACTAGCTACATGTGCTATTTAAATGTCATCAAAATTACATGGATTAGAAGTGCAGTTCCTCGGGCACAGCGGCCGCGCTGCAGGGGCTCTTGCAGGGGTGCGACCGGGGCTGCGGAGCTGTGCAGCCAGCGTGGACCGGCACACGGCAAGGGCCCTGGAAGATCTCTCTGGCTGCCTGAGGTCACTACCTCACTGCTCCCTCTACTGTTGTCTGGAGAACCTGTCAGCGAGCCCTGAATGCCGCGCTGGAGAGAGCTTACGTTTACAGGCTGTCCGACACCCCATGTCTGGAGCTTTGCCAAGGCTTACTCTGGCGTCTGCTTCCGGTGGCCCCCGCTCGCGTGTCTGGCCACCCATCGCTGCGGACTGGCCGCTGTTAGAACATTTCCTGCGGGAGTCGCTGTGGGTTTGGATGAAGTGCCTTCTGCCAGACGCCAGAACCACCCGCACTCAATCTGAAGCTGTGCTCCTGGGGTGACTCTGGCTCTGGGTCCCTGCTTCCGGGTCACCAGGCCCAGTGCAGAAGCACCCTTGGTCCGAGGCTGGGAGTGTGCCCCCAGCCCTGGGAGCTGACAAAGGAAAGCCCCAAATTTCCCCAAATTTGACCTCGGAGAGATCCTCCCTCGTAGTTTGCTCATTGGATTTTCCTCTGTACGTTTAGTCTGGTCAGTTCTTGAACACATTTTTGATCCTAAGAAATGTTTATTTGTATAAAAGTGGAGAGAACAACGTATGAACCCAAGGCTCCAATCACTCACCTCCACGACGACCCCTTCACGACCAGCCTGTCTCCCCCGGGCCTCGAACACCTCACCCACTCCTGCCGTCACTTAGAGGCAGACCCCAGGCGTGTGGTGTGTACCTGGCCACCACAGCTGTTTCAGCAGAGGGCTGGTCAGGAGACCCTGGCCCCAAAAGCACCAAGTCCTGCCTTGGGTCAGGTAGGTAGGAAGAAGGGGCTGTGAGCACCTTCTCCCACGTGTCTTTCCTCAAACTCCTAAGGTATAAGGAAAGCCAGAAGACCTCATCATTGTGCAAATAGTGGCCAATACTGGCTTTGTCCTCTGCGTGCCCTGCTCACATCAAGGCGCCCACATGAGGGCAGCTCCAGCTTGGACCTGGGTCCTGATTAGCGCTCTGCTCTGCCTAACCAGCATGTTCCTCCCCATTTTCTGCAGGACCTTCTGCTAGTCCTGTGGCCGTGCCGGAGGTCCTCGCCTGCAGAACCAGAGACAAGAGAAGTAGCATGCCTCTCAGGCCCACACGCACTGGCCGGCGGGAGCAAGTCAGGGCCTCACTCTAGACCACAGTGTCCTGCAACAACTCCAGGAGAGGCGTGGGGATTTGGTTTCTTCCCTGCGTTTTTAAAAATTCTGTAGAAAACTAAAGAGTTACAGAATCTCTGGGAAGGAACAATAAAAACAAAGAGCAGAAAGGAGAGAGAGGAGTGAGCTTTCGTGCCCTGCTCCAGCCCCTGGGCTCCCCTCTCCAGACAAGTGCACTCGTTGGTTCCCACAGTACGTGACACGGTTGTCTGCTTACAGGTAAAATAGGTTACAATGGCGTGCTCGCCATACACAGCGGCTCAACATCCCCCTTCCCGAGACGAGGAGACAGAGGAGAGGCAAGTTAGATACTTCTGGTGCTGGGGCCTGTCATACGCTGATGAAAACGCAGGCGGGAGGATGAGAAAGTCGGAAAGCAAAGCCCAGCCAGGCCCCTGACCTGGGACAACACCAGAGGGCCTCACCAAAGAGTTTGGGGAGAGTCTGATGCAGCCTCTCATATGAAGTAAAAGCAGGGGACAGAGTAAGGTGGGGTGGCCTGGCCTGGAAGACGGGAGACACAGGAGAGTGGGCCGCCAAAGCAGGCAGAGCCACGACTGGAGTCAGAGACAGTGTTCCCACTTTAAAGCGGTCATCTCTTGGGGGCGCCTGGGTGGCTCAGTCGGTTAAGCAACCAACTCTGGATGTCGGCTCTGGGCATGATCTCAAGACCCTGAGATCCAGCCCGGCGCCAAGCCCTGCATTGGGCTCTGTGCTCAGCAGGGAGTCTGCCTGAGACTCTCCCCCTCTGCCCCTTCCTCGGCCCCTCCTGCTTATGCGCGCCCCTGTGTGTGCGAGATTCTCCCCCTCTGCCCCCTCCCGCTTGTCTGCGCATGCGTGTGCAGGAGATTCTCCCCCTTGCCCTCCCCTTGTGTGCGCGATATTCTCCCCCACTGCCCCTTCCTCGGCCCCTCCTGCTTGTGCACACGCGTGTGTGCAGGAGATTCTCCCCTTCGGCCCCTCCCTCGGCCCCTCCTGCTTGTGCGTGCCGTGTGTGCACGAGATTCTCCCCCTCGGCCCCTCCTGCTTGTGTGCGCGCACGTGTGTGCAGGAGATTCTCCCCCTCTGCCCCTCCTGCTTGTGTGCACGCGTGCACGAGATTCTCCCCCCGACCCCTCCCACTTGTGTGCGCGCGCATGTGCAGGAGATTCTCCCCTTGGCCTACCCCACCCCCTGCTCGTGTGCCCGCGCATGCGGCGCACACACTCACTCTCTCCAGAAAGAAAGAAAGAAAAGAAGGAAGCTGTCAGCTCTTATTATTAAATTGGAAAGCTGGCTGACAGGCAGGAAGGGCCAAGGAGGCGGCCTGGTGGTCAGCTTGTCCTTGCCTCGCTCTGACTAACCCTGCCCCCACCGAGGCTCCCCTGTCCTTGCTGGGCTGCTGGGCTGGGCTACTCATTGACCTCAAGGAGGCCACCACACCGAAGTGGCCAGTGTCCCTCCACCCAGGCGGCTCACAGTGCAGACAGACCCTTGGGCCACTGCTCCGGGACAACCTCACCCCACCACCTGCTGCGGGACGGAGGTAAGCCGGGCCTCCCTCAGGCAGCTTCTGTGACTGACGCGCGAGAACGGGAGCCGCGACAAGTACCTGCTGCGGCTCATTTCCTCCCCAGCGCGCTCGGCCCAGGACAGCCTTCAGGGTTCTGACACGTGACTCGAAGGTGCATGGACAGACAGTGCTGGGGCCTGGGGCCCACGGGACCCCAAGGCCACCTGCTCCCTCACCTCCGGGCGACTGTGCAGGAAGGACAGCCCCCACACAGACGGTCACTGGTGCTCGGGCCACGGTAAGAGCTAGTCCGGTCACCGCTGGTCATCTGTGATACGGCCAGACTGACGCGCACAGTGCTCTTGGCCATCTCCTCCACCCCTGGCAACACCGCTGTCTACAGCTGCGTGCACCTCTCTCCCTGCTGAGTGCCTCTCTCTGGTCCTAAATACTCTCAGGCCTCCCCTGGGACTTTCTACTAAGAGTTAATGAAAATGGTCTCCACCCCTAAAAATACTTGACAAACGGCGATCTGCTTGCCGTCGGCAAACTGCAAAGGTGTGCACGGTCTGGGTGGACTCGCACACCACATCAGTTAATTTTAAGCTTGCTTTCCTTATCTTACTCAGGACCCCAAGATGAAGAGTGGCACGCTCCACTGACTGAGCCAGCCGGGTACCCCACATCAGGTAATTTTAACTAAACTAACTAAAAGGAACAAATGCCTGAAGTGATTTCTGCAAAGTGAGTGCGCCTGGTGGCTCAGCTGGGAGAACATGTGATTCTTCTTCTTCAGGTCTTGAGTTCAACTCCACACTGGGGCGAAGAGTTTACTTAAAAAGTAAACAAATAAAAATAAAATAGAAGTTTAGAAGTAGGTTAAGCTTCAAGCCATCCCACAACATCTCTTAAATACACCCGTAAGGGGCACCTGGGGGGCTCAGTCATTAAGCATCTGCCTTCAGGTCATGATCCCAGGGTCCTGGGATCGAGCCCTGCATCAGGCTCCCTGCTCAGCGGGAAGCCTGCTTCTCCCTCTCCCACTCCCCCTGCTTGTGTTCCCTCTCTCGCTGTGTCTCTGTCAAATAAATAAATAAAATCTTAAAAAAAAAAATCTCACCCTGTGAGATTACAGAACCCTAAAGGACACATTAGCTCATGAAATAGACAAATTTAACTGACAGCTATTTTGACAAGACAAATAACAATTTATACTACAAACAGCACCGCGTCAGTGTCACTCACTCACCTTCACAAAACCGAGGGGGAGGGGCGTCCTGAGCTCAGATGCTGCCATGCTGTCACCAGCGTGCACCCGAGGGCCAGCAGCCAGGCCAGGCAAGAACACCCATGACACATCACCAAGCAACACCCTGCCCGTCCCAGAGCCTGGTCCTCACCGAGACCCGAGGGACAGTGGCCGTTGGCAGGAGCCCACACCTGTCATGGCTCTGCCCCAGCCCTTCTCCCCCAGTCCTAAAAATCTAGTTCCCTTAGAGGAAGGCATGTAAACTGCTTTGTTAGAAACAGCTTTCCCGAAGTGCAACGCACATCGTTAACACTCACACCGTAATGACTTCTAGGATACATCCACACCCGTGAAACCACTGCCACAAGCAAGACAGTAAATGCTTCTGTCACCCCAAAGTTCCCTTGTGCCCCCCACCTCCAATGTCACTAGCGGCTAGGAGGCGTTTTCTAGAGCTCTGCGTAAATGGGACCACACGGGGCCACGTGCGCCCTCTGTCTGGCTTCCTTCGCTTGGCACACCTGTTCTGACATCTGTGCAGGCTCTGCTCTCATCGGCAGTCCGTCCCTCCTCTGTGGGTGGCACCGCGGGCTACAGGCACCACGGCCTGCTTCTCCAGCCACCTGGCAACGGCCCCCTGGGTCGTGGAGGGTGCTGTTAACCTGGGCTGGGGGGTTAAATTTCTGCATTTTTGCATAGATCATATAAGGTAGAGATTTTTATGGCTGACATTGGCCTGACTCCTAACAGCCCCCTCCACTGACTCCACTACATTTTTAGTGTAGACTTCTTGATGTTATTTGTTTTATGGGTAATAATACCTACGTGTGAATGTGGGCACCATCCTCAAGCTCCTGCAGTAACACAGGTCCCCCCCAGGTGCACAACACGGCACAGCTGACAAAGACCGGCACCCCCCACACACACACCTGCACTCTCCCAATGGGAGGGAGTATGGGTCTAGACCCAAATCTAGGGCCAGAGCTCTTTTCCACCAAGCGAGAACATCATCACCCACACCAGAGCGACATGGCCAGCCTTCAGATGGGGTTCTGCCCAGCATCCAGGTGTCACTCACAGGACCAGCCAGCCCCTAGGGAGAAGGAAGGAGAGCCGGCTTCCTAACAAAGCAACGTGCTCCAGGAGTTCTGTCTTCTTTTTTTTTTTTTTTTTTAAAGATTTTATTTATTTATCTGACAGAGAGAATGAGAGAGAGAGAGCACATGAGAGAGGGGAGGGTCAGAGGGAGAAGCAGGCTCCCTGCCAAGCAGGGAGCCCGATGCGGGACTCGATCCCGGGACTCCAGGATCATGACCTGAGCGGAAGGCAGTCGCTTAACCAACTGAGCCACCCAGGCGCCCCAAGAGTTCTGTCTTCTTACAGAGCCTTCAACGCCATAAGAAATGACCAAGACAAAGGCACCAGAAGGGTCGGGATGGACGTTTCCTCATTTCAAATTAACCTCTTTACAAAATGCAGAGCACCAGCCTCCCGAGAAGACATACTTCTGTGCTTCTCCAGCAGCAGACACAACTTCAGGCCATGGTGCCCACATTCACACGTAGGTATTATTACCCATAAAACAAATAACATCAAGAAGTTTACACTAAAAATGACAAAAGTCAGGCCAATGTCAACCATAAAATATCTACCTTATATGCTCTATGCAAAAGTGCAGAAATTTGGCCCCTACACAAACCCACAGCCAGGGTTAACAGCCCCCTCCACTGACTCCTCCACACACCCTGACTTACACACCCATCGTGGGCTTCAGATGACAGACACTTGGGTCAGCATGGGGGCAGGACAAGTGTGGCCAGAGGCTGAACAGACAGCCTTCCGCTGACACATAGACCACAGAGGACATGGGCCACTCCTGACAGAGCGCAGAGATAACTGCGGTGGGAGGAGATGGAAGCTGAATGAGTCACCTGGTGGCTCCAGGTGAGAGCTTCCTGCTCGGCCATCATGGTATCTGTGCAGGAGGTTGCCCATGGTTACACATTCCTGCAGGCACTTTATTTTTATTCTACAGTTGGCACACCCCACCCAACACAGGGTCTGGGTTGTGCAACATATCAAAGGCCCTTTATGGTCACAATCAAACAGTAAGATGGGAGGATGTGTGTTCTGTGAACAGGCACAGCACAGACGAGCCAGGTGGCCACTGGGTGGCCACTCACACTTGCCCCCCATCGCCAGAGGTGGGCAGAAGAGAAGCCTAGCTCTAGAGTGGCCCCCGGGGCCAAATCCCACTCACCACCACTCACCAGCTACTGACCTTGCTCAAGCTGCCATTCGTCTCCTGCCAAGTGGAACGACAATGGTTCCAAGTGTCTAAGGAACGGCACACACAGCATTTGCTGAGGGTCAGCATAAGATGCAGAAAGCCCTCCATGCAGACCACGACCATGCTGTCCTGGCACCGTGTCCCTCACATCCAGAGAGAAGTCCTGGACGGGAAAGCCTCCAGGCAGCAGTTAAGACCCATCATTCCACCTAATTTTCTGTAAGAGTCAATACGAAGGCGAACAAACCAGACTCGAGGCTCTGGTCGGAAGCACGTGATACTCACGGAAGCCCAAGCCCTGGAGGACGGGTCCCCAGGACAGGAGGCAGGCAGGCAGGATCCCCTAGTACCGCTCCCTGTGCCACCCTTCTTACATGTAGCTGTGCTCCTGAAACCAGCAGCTCTCCCAAACAACCGTGGGAGACACACACGTGGGCCACATGGATCGGGACCCTGTCTTTGTGGGGGACATAAAGATCCGTTTATGCCAAGAGGACTCTAGAGGGATCTAGATAGAACAGTGCTATCTCTGAGCAGTGGGACATTACATCAGTTTTGGCTCATCTGTATTTTCTTATTTTCCTGCACTAAATGTACTCTTATATGACTTTGACAATAACCTGTCTCGTGATTGATCTGTGCAGAACAGTTACTGAAATGTACAGAACAACATACATGAAGAGGACTGAGAATCAGTAAGCACTGTACAGAAGTCACTCATGGAACTTCCTAGTGGGGCTCTGGCACGATGAGCTAATAACTAAACTAGACACGCTGCCAGTCTGCTCAACATCAGTGGGATTCTCTTCAGGGCCTGGACTTACAGAGATGTTTCACTTTTGATTTTCAGGTTGTCATGGATCAGATGAACAGGAAGGTTAGCAACGCCTGGGGGGCTCGTCTGTGAAGCGTCTGCCTTGGGCTCAGGTCATGATCCCAGAGTCCTGGGATGGTGCCCCGCATCGGGCTCCCTGCTTTATGGGGAGCCTGCTTCTCCCTCTCCCTTCTGTTCTATCAAATAAGTTTTAAAAAATGGCAGATCACATGTCAGACTCATAATGTCTTTAACACAGGTCAGAATCAGTCCATAATCCAAAACAAGATGCAGAAGCTTACAAATGAAGATCCCACAAAGCTGGGAAGAAGACCTATTCTCAGCTTTGAAGCTACAAGACCAAAACAGTGACTTTGGAAAAACGTGGTTTATTAAAAATAATTTTTGGGCGCCTGGGTGGCTCAGTCGGTTAAGCGACTGCCTTCGGCTCAGGTCATGATCCTGGAGTCCCGGGATCGAGTCCCGCATCGGGCTCCCTGCTCGGCAGGGAGTCTGCTTCTCCCTCTGCCCCTCCCCCCTCTCATGTGCTCTCTCTCATTCTCTCTCTCTCTCAAATAAATAACAATCTTTAAAATAATAATAATAATAATAATTTTTAGGGGCGCCTGGCTGGCTCAGTCATTAAGCGTCTGCCTTCAGCTCAGGTCGTGATCTCAGGGTCCTGGGATCGAGTCCCACATAGGGCTCTCTGCTCAGTGGGAAGCCTACTTCTTCCTCTGCCACTCCCCCTGCTTGTGCTCTCTCTGTCTCTCTCTCTGTCAAATAAATAAAAATCTTAAAAAAAAAAAGTTTAGGGCGCCTGGGTGGCTCAGTTGGTTAAGTGACTGCCTTCGGCTCAGGTCATGATCCTGGAGTCCCTGGATCGAGCCCCGCATCGGGCTCCCTGCTCGGCAGGGAGTCTGCTTCTCCCTCTGACCCTCCCCCCTCTCATGTGCTCTCTCTCTCATTCTCTCTCTCAAATAAATACATAAAATCTTTTAAAAAAAAGTTTAAAAAAAAGTTACTGGATTTTTCTGCTTATGAGTTTTCTCTCACAATGTTTCAAAAGGATTTTCTCTTTATTTATTTATTTTAAGATTTTATTTATTTGATAGAGAGAGACACAGCAAGAGAGGGAACACAAGCAGGGGGAGTGAGAGAGGGAGAAGCAGGCTTCCTGCCGAGCAGGGAGCCCGATGCGGGGCTCGATCCCAGGACTCTGGGATCATGACCCGAGCCGAAGGCAGATGCTTAACGACTGAGCCACCCAGGTGCCCCAAAAGGATTTTCTCTTTAAAGGGTTTTACTTTATCCAAATGAACTTCACAGGACCACCTAATGAGAAAGCCAAACTACAAAGGATCCATGCAATGTGCTCATATGTAAAGAGAACGTATAATGACAGCTGCGCGTGTGGGAACGTGGCCAGGGACACTCTTATTTGCCCATCTTTCTTCACCATGGAAATGTTTTTATCTTTAAAGCATCTCCAACACAGTTCCATGTAGCGTCATAGAACTTTACATTCCAAAGCGAATGAAATTTCAAAGAACCAAGGTACAAGTCTGATATTCCTTCAATCCTGTTCCCTCCATTGCTGGGATCTCCAACAAGGCATGTCTGCCACTGGCCTCACCCCAGCCCGACCTCTACTTTAGAACACAGCGCCAGGCCTAACACTGCTATTTCCACGCCAGCGAACTGCAGAGGTTGCCTTGAGGGCAAGTCCTGGCCCCAATGCTGGGAACTCCAGGTAAAGGGGAAGAGGGTTCCAGCACAGGCACACCTACGGGCCTCTGCTTTCTGTCCTCCCAGCAAAAGTACCAGGGACACGGGCTCAAAATGTCTGCATACTTAGCTTGCTGATGAGAGCTGAATGCTAAACATCTTTGTGTTGGGGCATGCATACACGCCCCAACACACAGGACACACAGAGCTGAGTGTACCTGGCATGTGTCTGCTGGGCAGCATTGTATCTGCCAAGACCTTGAGTTTGCTCCTCAGCTAGTTATGTTCATCTTCTTCCCCAGCAGTGAACGTGGCCACCAATCCATCCAATCATCTTTGTCACATGGGGAATGGGGCATAAACTAAGATGGATAAAAGCTATGTAATTCAAAACACAAAGAAAATCCTAGAAATGTCTGCAGTAATTAGTAAAGTCATGTTTATAAGTGAAAAATGAGGGGCGCCTGGGTGGCTCAGTCGTTAAGCGTCTGCCTTCGGCTCAGGTCATGATCCCGGGGTCCTGGGATCGAGCCCCGCACTGGGCTCCCTGCTCAGCGGGAGGCCTGCTTCTCCCTCTCCCACTCCCCCTGCTTGTGTTCCCTCTCTGGCTATCTCTCTCTCTGTCAAATAAATAAATAAAATCCTTAAAAAAAAAAAAGAAAAATGAATATATATGCAAAAGATCCAGAATTTATACTTAAATATACCATACTCTATGTGACTGACCTAATAATTTTAAGTCACATCCATTTCTCATAAGAAAATCCCTACTTTGGGGTGCCTGGGTGGCTCAGATGGTTAAGCATCTGCCTTCAGCTCAGGTCATGATGTGTAATTATGTTAAATATAAATAAACTATGCCAATTAAAAGGAGATAATCTGGATTTTTAAAAAAACTAACCATGGCTTATAAAAGAAATAATTTAAATATAAGAATATAGAAAAGTTGAAAATAAAAGATGAGAAACCACATAAGTCACACAAATATTAACAAAAAAAATCTGGGACAGCATTACCAGTATCAAATTAGATTTTAAAGCAAGAAACATTAAAAAAAATTAAAAAAGCAAGAAACATTAGATATAAAGAGAGATTTCATAATAATAAAAAGGTCAATCCATAAGGAATATATACTCTAAATTTGTATGCATTCAAACTATGGTTCAAAACACATAAAGCAAAATCTAACAGCAATAGTACACCCGAAACTAATATAACACTACATGTTAATCATATTTAAAAAAAACTATAAATAAAATAAGAAATAGATATTAACATTCATAATGGGAGATTTTAGCCAATAAATTCAGCCTCAACATTCAGTAATAGTGGTACTAAACATTTAAGTCATAGCTTGTTCCTGTACACTTTTTTTTTTTTAAGATTTTTTGTTTAATTTTTAACAGAGAGACAGCAAGAGAGGGAACACAAGCAGGGAGAGTGGGAGAGGGAGAAGCAGGCTTCCCGCCAAGCAGGGAGCCCGATGTAGGACTCAATCCCAGGACCCTGGGATCATGACCTGAGCCGAAGGCAGACGCTTAACGACTGAGCCACCCAGGCGCCCCTCCTGTACACTTAATAAATCAGAAAGAATGTCTTTATCTGATTTTTTAAAAAATTATCTACTTCTTTGTCAAAGTGAGAGGTCAAAAAAGGTAAAACCAATGCAGAGGCGGCTACTGGCTGTCACTATAAATTCAAGTAGCAGCTTCCTTAATAAAAGACAGATCCCAAAAAGATGATGTGAGTGCCATGGCTCAAGTGCATAAAGCCATCAAACTCTAAGTCCTGCACATATTTTCTAATAACTAGAATCATTTCAACTCAACACATATTTATCAAGAGCAGACCTGGAAACCACTATCTTAAGCCAAGAGATACAGATAAGACAAAAACACAGTCCCTTCTCAAAAGACTTTGAGTTGGGGCGCCTGGGTGGCTCAGTTGGTTAAGCGTCTGCCTTCGGCTCGGGTCATGATCCCAAGGTCCTGGCACTGAGCCCCGCATCGGGCTCCCTGCTCAGCGGGGAGCCTGCTTCTCCTTCTCCTGCTCCCCCTGCTTGTTGCTCTCTCTCTCTCTCACTCCCTCTCTTAAATAAATATTTTTTTAAAAGAATTTTTTAAAGGCTTTGAGTTATTTAAAGCTAACTTTGAAAGTCGTTTCCATATACTTTTACAGTTTCCCACTAACCACCACTCAGGATCACCAATAATCTCTACATTGCTAAACTTAATGACTGTCAGTCCCCATCTTACTTCACCTATTAGCAGCGTTTGACAGCTAATCATTCCATCCTTCCTAAACAGTTTCTTCGTTTGGTTTCCAAGATGCCACACTCGACTGGTTTCTTCCTTACTCATCTCCCATCCCTGAAGTCTCAACGGTGGAGTGTCACCTAACTCCTTTTCTCTATCTGCACACACACTCCGGCAATCTCAGGGCTCAGGGCTCTAGGTGCCATGCATACACTGAGAACCTGAGAGAGAGAGAGAGAGAGACACCAAAGCAGAAACTGCAGTGGCTTTTTTAACCTCGTCTCAGAAATGTCAAACCACCTCTCTGAGCTATGTCCCACTACTCTCCCTTCCAGCCCTTTGTTCCAGCCATGCTGCCTTTCTCACTTTTCCCTCTACCTAGAATCATCTTCCTCCAGGTACACGGTTTGTGCTCTCACTTTTTTGAGGTCTTGCTCAAAAGTCATCCTCTAAAATGGGACACTCTCTGGCAACACTTTGTTAAAATTACAACCCTCCCCCTGCCCCTCACTGCCCTTTCTCACCTGCTATTTCACCACAGTACTTATCACCATCTGGAACATTCTATATTTTACTTTTTTCACCTTTTATCTCTCCCTGTTGAAATAAAATGTAAGCTCCATGAGCGGAGGGATTCTGTCTGCTTTGTTCACTGGTGAATCTCCAGCTGCTAGAATAATAGTTGGCATACAGCACTCACTGAATGAATGCATCTGTATTTCTGTCAATTCTCCTTCTAGAGGGGCAGCTGTACTGAGCTACACACAGTAAAGGTATCTTTCCCTGTCTGCTCAGACACAGCTTTTCTTGGACATGTGTGTACCACTGCCCTTTACTCTCCTTTTGTTATCCGAAACGTCATGATCGTATAATAGTCCATTACCAGAATAGGGATCAACTGTCCCCTCTAAGAAGAACAAACGTCCTCAGGAAGATCCAGTAACAAACCAAGAGTCACACAAGAAGGAAAAACAGCAGCTACATCTACCCCAAGACTCCAACCCTTCAGCTACATCAGTACAGGCAAGCCTGACCCACAGGGGAAATGTGCTCCGAAGAAGTTACACGTATGCATAGAATTTTTATTCACTGAGTGATCTCAGGGTATTACAGGCATCCTGAATGAATTTTCACAAAAAAAGAAAGAACTCTTTCGCAAAGCTGCCACCTCCAAATCATATATTTTACAGTAATCACATCAGACCTCCACTAAACTGCATGCTCCCATCTCCTTTTCCTTCACAGATTTCTTCTCACAGAGTTCTCTTACCTTTGCAAACCAGGCCTAGCTCTACACATACAAGGGGCAATCTTCCTCCCACATATATGCGGGACTTCTTGGCAATAACCAACCATACCTCCCTACTGAGGGAGGACAGAGGGCATGATGCTAACGACAAGAATTGTTTGAGCAACATGTGAGGGGAAGGCAGGCCTTTAGGGCCCTGTGCTCACATCCAGCACAGTCACACAACTCCTCCTCACACATTCCTGTAGGACATCAGAGACAATCTCTGGAAGAATGAAAATCAAAGGCTCCTATTTAGGGAAATCAGGTATAGGGCAAGACATTACAGGGACTAAGACTGAAAATTGAGGAACTAGATGAAAGTGTGCATGGGCACCTGGGAAACCCCAAACTCCCTTATCTGTTCAGCTCCAGAATCCAACAGCCAGCCCCCACAAAAAGGGGGGACTTAAAGCATCCCTCTCAAGGGGAAGCAAATCACCCCAGAGAAAAGACCCCACAAAGAAAGTCCACTGGCAGCGTGAACACTGAGTATACCACTCAAAAAGGCCAGCTCACATGCAGTTTTCAACCACTATCTCTAGAGCCTTTTACTTTATTTTTTAAATATTTTATTTAGGCGCCTGGGTGGCTTAGTTGGTTGGGTGACTGCCTTCGGCTCGGGTCATGATCCCAGGGTCCTGGGATTGAGCCCCGCATCAGGCTCCCTGCTCGGCAGGAAGCCTGCTTCTCCCTCTCCCACTCCCCCTGCTTGTGTTCCCTCTCTCGCTGTCTCTCTCTGTCAAATAAATAAAATCTTTAAAAGGGAAAAAGAAAATAAATAAAGATTTTATTTGACAGAGAAATAGAGAGAGCCAGAGAGCACAGCCCAGTGAATGGCAGAGGGAGAGCAGACTCCCCACTGAGCAGGGAGCCTAATGAGGGACTCGATCCCAGAACCCTGGGATCATGACCTGAGCAGAAGGCAGACGCTTACCTGATTGAGCCACCCAGGCGCCCCTGGTGCCTCACTTTTAAACAAGAACAGCCAAGGATCATTTGGGTAAAACTTTCAGCAAGGAGGACAGAAACCAAAACAAACCATTAAGAAAGGAACTAGGAGGACACAAAGACTATCCTATGCAGAAAGCTGGGCAAACAACAATGAATAAGTAATAACTAACATCTCCAGAAAGATTTTTTTTTTTAATTTTTATTTATTTATTTGACAGAGAAAGAGACCGCGAGAGAGGGAACACAAGCAGGGGGAGTGGGAGAGGGAGAAGCAGGCTTCCCGCTGAGCAGGGAACCCGACGCGGGGCTGGATCCCAGGACCCTGGGATCATGACCTGAGCCGAAGGCAGATGCCCAACGACTGAACCACCCAGGCCCCCCTCTCCAGAACGATTTTTAAATGTTGACCCATGAGCAGAAAAAGTACAGTAGAGTGTATATTCAGAAAACAAGGGCAAGGGGTGTCTGGGTGGCTCAGATGGTTAAGCCTCTGCCTTCGGCTCAGGTCATGCATGATCCCAGGGTCCTGGGATCGAGCCCCACATCGGGCTCCTTGCTCAGCAGAGAGCCTGCTTCTCCCTCTCCCTCTGCTGCTCCCCCTGCTTGTGTTCTCTCTGTGTGTATATCTGTGTCTCAAATGAATAAAATCTTTAAAAAAAAAGAAAACAAGGGCAGAAAAATTTTAGGAGAAAAGTAGGAGAAAAAGAGATTTAAAATTTAAAGGTTCATTCCAGATGGTCCAACTTCTAAATAATAGGAAGCTCTAAAATGAGGAAACAGTGAAAATGGGAAATAGGAAATTATTGAAGAAATAACATTTAACAAACTCCCAAAATTGAAGGACTAGTTTCTTCAGCACAAAGAAATTAAAAAACCCCACAGCAAGTACTATGAGACAGCACTGCTGATAAAACATCCAAGAAATGTTCAGAGAGAAGGGGATAGCCACATCTACGGGAATATAAATAGAATGGAGTCAGGCTTCTCGGGTACAAGGCTGTAAGAAAGAAGACAGTAGTGCAAATGCTTTAACTTCTGAACATCCCCCAGACTGGAATTACAAACCCACTCAAGCTCTCCTCCACACACACAGCAGCCACACTCAGAAAGGTAGGTGTGAGGGACCACAAGTCTACACCACCCCAAATCCATTCCGGAGCCCTGACCCCAGTGCAGCTGCATTTGGAGGGAGCCTCTAAAAAAGGTGAAGTTTGAATGAGGCCGTGAGTCAGGGGCCCTGACCCAACAGGATTAGAGTCCTTACTCAGACAGAGCAGGGAGCTGCTCCCACTCCAGGCACACAATGAGATAGATGGTGGCCGTTTGAAAGCCAGACCAAGAGGCCTTGCAAAGAAATCTCCCTGCCAGGCCTTGATTAGGAACTTCCAGCCACCAGAATTGTGAGAAGTAAATGTGTGCTGTTTAAGCCCCCATGGCTATGGTGTTTTGTGGGGGCAGCCTGAGCAGACTCATACATGAGGGTAAGACACAGCTGGAAATAACTGGGAGGGGGGACATGGACTGCCAAGCTTAGTTATCAGCCTTTTTTTTTTTTTTTAAGTATTTTATTTATTTATTTGACAGAGAGAGACACAACGAGAGAGGAACACAAGCAGTGGGAGTGGGAGAGGGAGAAACAGGCTTCCTGTGGAGCAAGGAGCCCAATGCGGGGCTCGATCCCAGGACCCTGGGATTATGACCTGAGCCAAAGACAGACACTTAACGACTGAGCCACCCAGGTACCCCAGTTATCAGCCTTTTGGTATTATTTGAGTTTTTCCTTGCCTCCATATTTTTTCAGAAAAATTAAAATTAACTTAAAATACTGATAGTAGTGCAAACATTAAGAATATCTAAGATCATGTGAAAAGGAAACATTTACATGCATCCTTCTTAAAGAAAAAATAGGATTTTGAATAGAGCATATAATTTAGACCTTGTAACATACTTCTGTATTTTAATAACATACTTTCTATAAATATGTTTTATAGGAATTTGGAAAATGTAGAAATAAACACAAAGTAGAAAATAAAAAGCCTACATTCTCCAACCATACAGAAAAAAAATCCCTGTGCATTCGACCCCACAATTGGACATTTGAGTTATGCTGTTAGCTATCACAAGTAACACTGCAAGCAACATTCTTCACGACTTTTTTTTTAAGTAATCTCTACACCCAACATGGGGCTTGAACTCATGACCGTGAGATCAAGAGCCCCATGCTCTACCAACTGAGCCAGCCAGGTCCTCCTTCATGATTATTTTTAAATGTTGGCTCAAGGGGCGCCTTGGTGGCTCACTATTCAGTTAAGTGTCCAACTACTGATTTTGGCTCAGGCTGTGATCTCAGGGTCCTGGGATGAAGCCCTGCGTCGGGGGTCCGTGCTCAGCACAGAGTCTGCTTGAGATTCTCTCTCTCCTGCTCCCTCTGCCCCTCCCCCACACTCATGTGCACGCGTTCTCTCTCTCTCAAATAAATAAATAAATCTTCAAATGTTGGTTCAAGAGAAGACACTGGCGCTACAGACTGAAGATGGGTAAAGATCCAGAGGGGGTCAATACCAAAAACAAAAACAAAACAAAAAGCATTTAAATAGCTCAAAGTGCACAGAGCTGGATGAGCAGATGGCCCAGGAATGGACAGAGAGCTCCCTGCTGCTGCGGGGCTAACGATGACACCCACCCAAGCACCTAGCCACCTCTGTCCCTTGAAACCAGAAGAGCCAAGTCCAGTTGCTACCTGAAGTTTCAATGGTTCACAGAGAAGGCTCTTGGGCCAATACTGGAACCCACCCAGCAATGGGAGTCCAACTGCAGGGGGGACATGGAGGGGCAAGGCTGAGCCCCTTCACGCCTCTTTTGTGGGCTCTCTGAAGACGCTGAAGTCAGGCAACCAGGCTCAGTCCCACAAAGGGACAGAAGAGATATACTGAACTGTTTCCTCAGATCAAACACTTTCTGGAATTAACAGGCTCTAAAAGGACCCCAAGTGGCTCACTAAACTGAGCATTTGTACTGATGTGACACGGGGAAAATAAAGCAACACTGATTCCCCTCTACACACAGGTGTGCAGCCTCTCATGTGGGTCCCAAACTGGAGAAAGAATTATTAGACTGCCTTGCTTTCCTAACTGAACTACCACTACTCACCCAAATCCCCGTACTTGTAATATCTACACGGTACACTGATGTAAATGAAGTCAGGACAGTAAAAAAGATTAACAGAGCTGGTGAGTATAAGAGTCAAATTCAAATCTCTGTGACACTGGGGCATAAACCTGCGAATGGGCAGTGACACCAAGCAGCTGACCTATAGGTATGGCTCAGTTCCAAGAACTGCACACCAGGCCAAGCACATCAAGCCCACACTCTCCTAAAATAGCTGCAGCTGCACGTCAGAGCCATGGGCAGCGCAGTTCACGCAAAGGGCCCCGGTCAACAACATTGCTCGTCAGCTCTCTACAAGCACTTCCTTTTCATAAACCCACTGATACAGAGGTCAAGGCAAAGAGGCCTCTCTATTCCAGAATTCTCCAGTCTGATATCTAACTACAGATATTTTGCTGGACTCTGCTGAAACCTGAAGACCATGGAGTTTTATATGACTAAAATAGAGAAAAAACACTTTTAGACTCTCCTGTAATTAATTTAAAAATTTTAATGGCCAGTCCTACCCCACTGATAGGTATATGAAATGCACACAGCACGTCCGAGGTCCAGTGATGGGAGTCCAGCACGGGCATGCGTGTATCGTAGGAGCTTAGGGTTGAGTCAGGGTGCACTGGGAGTCCTGACAGAGCTGGAAGAAGGGATGATGCGATCAGACTTGCGCTTAGGAAAGACTGCTTTGGTGCTGTGGGGAGAAAAGACAGAGGCCTAGGTAGAAGGTTCTGTGGTGGGGCGCCTGGGGGGCTCAGCCAGTTAAGCGTCGACTCTTGATCTCAGCTCAGATCTCGATCTCAGGGTCATGAGTTTGAGCCCCATGTTGAGCTCCATGCGTGGAGCCTACTTAAAAAAAAATGGTTCTGTAGCGGCCCAGGAGGAGGAGGTGGGAGCCGGCGTGCAGACAGCAAGAAGCAGAGGGATTTAGCACACATTGGGCAGGGAACCAGAACTTGCTGCTGTACCAGACGTGGGGGTGAAGGAAGCAGGGATCTGGTGGTTTGGGTTGACCTGGTAGATGGTGGTGCCGCTGCTGGAGGCTGGAATGATTACAAGAGGAACAGGTTTGGGGTGGAGAATTACTATGCCTCCCTTGAAGGAAATATGTTATTAAAATCTGAGCATGTCATTCATATCTTTGAAACCATCTGTAATTCTGATACAAACTTCACCAACATCTAACAGACAACGATGAAGATGATGAAGATGAAGAAGAGCCACCAATGCAAGAACTGAAATTTACTGAGCACCTGCTCTGTGCAGGCATGGGCTGGTGTAATCACCCCCAGGCGTTATGACACGGAAGCCCTGTGACAACCTCATTAGGCAGTTAGCACTTCATCCTCCCCATTTTACAGATAAGCACAGACAGATACAGCAACTTCCCCACCATCACAGACCAGAAGGCTGACCTCACAAGACACTGCCTAGTGGAAAAGTCATCAAGTGAGGGGTCATTAAGCTAAACCACCAGGCTTACTGTTCTCCCCATCCAGCTGGCAAGGTGAGTGAGAAGATCTGCACACTCCTGACTCGAGAACCCCACAGCTGCATACTAAGATCTGTCTGAAAACATCTCTGGTCACCTACTCTGGGATCATCTGTTCGGTTAAAGAAATTCATCCAGCTGAAAGAGTCACACATCTGGAAGATGACAAGGAAATGGCAACAGGGCCATGCTCTCTCCCTAAGCTTCATGCCCCTCACAGAGGAACCACAATCACTGCCGTAGAATAAGCAGGGGAGGACTTCAGGGAGAGCCGGATTTTATTTTTATTTTATTTTTTTATTTTTTTTAAGATTTTATTTTTTAGAGAGCGAGCGAGAGAGAAACAGCATGAGAGGGGAGAGGGTCAGAGGGAGAAGCAGGCTCCCCGCTGAGCTGGGAGCCCGATGTGGGACTCGATCCCAGGACCCTGGGATCATGACCCGAGCCGAAGGCAGACGCTTAACCATCTGAACCATCCAGGCGCCCGAGAGCCGGATTTTAAAAATGAGCTTCCCTCCATCACAAATGGCCTAAAAACTCACCAGTGAAGAGAATTTGCTGGAGGTCCAAGCAAAGAGGCCCACGGGCGCACACTAAAGCCAAGCCATCACCGCTAGAGCCAACACCTAACCCCCCTTCAACTTGAACTCCAATCAGAAACCCAAAATCAATCTTACTTTTCTGCCTTCCATGTGAAATTGTATATATCTGGGGCATTTCCTCTTTTTTTTTTTTATTAAAGATTTTATTTATTTATTTGAGAGAGAGAGAATGAGAGAGAGCAAGCACATGAGAGGGAGGAGGGTCAGAGGGAGAAGCAGACTCCCCGCCGAGCAGGGAGCCCGATGCGGGACTCGATCCTGGGACTCCAGGATCATGACCTGAGCCGAAGGCAGTCGCTTAACCAACTGAGCCACCCAGGCGCCCGCATTTCCTCTTTTTACATTTCCTCTCTTGACCTTTTAAGCCACTACCAGAAATACAATCAAAAAGCCAAGAAACAGGTCAGACAGTTCCTCAGCCAAACTCCGAAGGGACCTTGGAGAGGAAGGGCCAGTTGTCCGACCTTTACTTTTTAATTTTTTTATTTTTAAGTAATCTCTACACCCAACGTGGGGCTCAAACAGATAACCCTGAGATCAAGAGTCGCACGCTCTGCCGACCGAGCCGCCAAACACCCTGGTTGTCGGCCCTTTAAGTGCTGAGTTGCTCCCGCTATGAAGGGTATCCACGATCTACTCTCTGGCCATGACCATGACGACCAGCCCTGACCTGGTCTCTGCCTGCCACTCTCCTGCTTATGCTCTCTCTGTCAAATAAATTAAATCTTTAAAAAAAAAAGATTTTATTCATTTATTTGAGTGAGAGCTTGTGCACACTAGCCAGGGGGCAGGGGGTGCAGAGGGAGAGGCAGAAGCAGGCTCCCAGCTGAACAGGGAGCCTGACGCGCTACACAACAAGGGGCTCAATACCATGACCCTGGGATCAGGACCTGAGCCAAAGGCAGATGCCCAGGCGCCCCCATGCCACACGTCTGATGGGGGAGTAAAACCTGAGCCTGCCAGCTATGTCTTACAGCCCTTGGGCCCTAATGTCAAATCACATGCATCATCAGAGAACCTTTTGTCAATTCACACCACTTAAAATGGTGGGTGTGAACCAACCAAAGTTATGTTCAAAGTTCACTGACTATGGCAATAGAGACTAGGAAAATTTACAGAGACACAGAGAACAGAATTTGCAGAGACACGGAGAGCAAGGAATTCTGGGATCCCTTGGCCCAGGGGCTCAAAAGGACCCCAGGTGAGCAGGATAAATGCAGAAAAAGGCCAGGGGCACGGGTGTTTTCTGAGCTTTGACAGAGACCTAAGCATAATGCTCATTTAACTTTTCACAAGTTGGCTGTATGAAGAACAGCCACGTGCACACCTGCACGGCCAAATGAAGACTGACACTCAGGCCTCCTATGGGGAAAGAGCCATGCCCCGTCAGGGAGGTTGAACAACACCAGAGAACACAATCAGACCAGCCCCAGGATGGAGAACCTATGGGACTGTAGGGCTCAGGTCGGGAGACCCTAAATAATGGCCCTCCAGACACACTTCTCCATGAAGAATCAATGCTTATGGGAGGCACCTGCTGCCCACAGGAAGTGCATCCCCCAATAAGGAGATTTCAGGCCAGCCCCCAGCCCCCTTAGCAGCAGGCAGCACCCACCCTCCTCTTCCCTTCCTTTGGAGGACCATGTCCACCACTGGGGAGCAGTGGGCACCTTCTGTGCCTTCTGGTTTACCCTACTTGATGCGAAGCCCAGCAGCACAGTCCCGGGCCTTTGCACAAAGATTATGCTGGAATAGTCAGGACAGAGGCACACAGAACCCCTGGCCATACAGAGCAAAATGCAGGACCTCCTTCGAATGCTGGGGGCAGTGTCTGTTTACAAAGCAAGGGAGCCCGGAGCCCAAGGTCACTACAGTAACCACCTCCAACCTGCCCCAGCAAAACTGGCCACGGGAAGGCAGAGACAAAGAAGAGAAGCAGCAGTTTCTTACAAAACTAAATGTGCTCTCACCTTATGACCCAGCAATCGCGCTCCATGGTGTTTACCCAAAGGAGGTGTAAACTTCTGTCCACACAAAAACCTGCACCACAGAAGTTTACTGCAGCTTTATTAATGATTGCCAGAACTTGGGAGCAATGGAGCCGTCCTTCAGCAGGCAAGCGCATAAATTAACTGTCGTCCATCCACACAATGAACTATCATCCAGCGCTAAACAGAAATGAGCTACAAGCCATGGGAAGACATGGAGGAACATTAGGTCACCAAGTGAAAGAAGCCAGTTAGAAAAGGCACACGCTGTATGATTCCAAGAGCACGACGTTCTGGAGAAGGCAAAAGCAGCTTCCTGGGGTTGGGGGAGAGGACAGGATGAATAGGCAGAGGCAGAGAGAATTTTCAGGACGGCTCTGCACGACATTATGATGCTGGTTCCGCGTCACCACACCTTCATCCAGCCCCCAGCATGCCCAGCGCCAGGCACCAACCCCGATGCAAACCGCGGACTTTGGGTGGTAATGGTGTTGATGTAGTTCTGTCCGCTCTAACAGACGCACTGCTCTGGTGCGGAGTGCTGATAATGGGGGAGGCTGTGTGTTTGTGGGGGTGGGGGTGAGGGGAACCTCTGTACCTTTCTCTCATTTTTGCTGATAACCTCAAACTGCTCTAAAACAATAAAGTCTTTAAAAGAAAAATGGCTGGAGTCCAGATCAAACCACATCTGAGGCTGGCCCTGCCTATGGACTTTTCATTGATCTCAGTCAACCAATCCCCTTCACTGTTTAAGCCAGGGTGGGCTGGACTTTCTGTGACTTCCAACCTAGTGCATCCTAAGTGCACACCCTTGCCGGACAAGTAGAATGTGCTGGACGCCACACCCTGTCAGTACTAGTAAATGATGCCCCTGACATCAGAGATCCGCCACCCACAAAAGCATCACAAGCAACCTCGAGCGGCATGGTGTTCAACTGCAGATGGGACTCTCAAACTCCAGCCTTGCTCTGCCACCAGCAGCTCCATGACAAGCAAGTCAAAACTAAAATGTACCACAGTCCTTAGAGCTCAACCCACTTAAACAAGTGATGCCAACATATTCTATTAATTTAAAAGCAAACATTGTGTATTACAAATAGAGCAAACCAAAGAAAGAAAAAGCAAAGTTGCTGTTTGAGAACTGAAAAAAGTGCAGAATGGGGCTCAGGAATTTTTTTTTTTTTTAAGTAATCTCTATACCCAAACTGGGGCTCGAACTCACGACCCCAAGATCAAAAGTCACTCTCTCCACCAACTGAGCCAGCCAATTCTGATTTCTGACTTAAAAAATTCCTGAGCCCTGGGGCACCTGGCCGGCTCAGCTGGTAGTGTATATGACATGATCTTGGGGTTCTATGCTCAAGCCCCACCCTGGGTTGTAGAAATTATTTAGAAGTAAAATCAAGAAAGAAAAAAAGACAGAAAGACAGAAAGGAAGAAAGGAGTCAGAATTGAGCTCAAAATTTTCCCCCTGAAGCCCAGGCCTCCGATTTAATCCCATCTTAAAACTGTTCCAATTAAATCATTTTAGATTGGGTTTTAAAAACTGTGTCGGGCGCCTGGGTGGCTCAGTCGGTTAAGCGTCTGCCTTCGGCTCAGGTCATGATCCCAGGGTCCTGGGATCGAGTCCCGTATCGGGCTCCCTGCTCAGCGGGAAGCCTGCTTCTCCCTTTGCCTGCCTCTCCCCCTGCTTGTGCACACTCCCTCTCTCTCTGTCAAATAAATAAATAAAATCTTTTAAAAAATTAAAAAAATAAAAAATAAATAAAACAAAAACTGTATCAGTTACTAGCCTTACTTAGAATAATTTTATGGCAAGTTCTGCTCTAAAAAGCTTGCTATATCAAGTGTTCAGCTCAAGACAATGAGCAAAAGGCACACAAAAATTACTTCAAATGCTATATCTTGAATCACATCACTTAAATGATATTTAAACCTTAGAAATGTTTAGGGTGCCTGGGTGGCTCAGTCATTTGGCGTCTGCCTTCAGCTCAGGTCATGATCCCAGGGTCCTGGGATCGAGCCCCACATCGGGCTCCCTGCTCCACAGGAAGCCTGCTTCTCTCTCTCCCACTCCACCTGCTTGTGTTCCCTCTCTCACTGTCTCTAATTCTTTCATATAAATAAATAAAATCTTAAAAAAAAAACAAAAACCCTTAGAAATGTTTAGTCCTGTGTTTATTAGCAAGTAGCCAGTTTCTCTACCACCATAAGCTTGAAGAAATGATCCAGGTTTTAATAATACCACAGGAGAGGAGAGGATTCTGACTGATTAAATCAGCAAGGGTCAGGCGGATTCCCCACTTTGAAAGTTTCACAGGCAGATGTCCCTGGGACCAGCTACAGGGAAATGAGTGGGAAACAGAAGTGCCCTGCCAACATCGCTCGCACCGGCAAGAGGCTCCAACCCATACCAAATAAATCTCCAGTAAGCACAGAAGGGACTACCAAGAAAAGAGAATGAAGATACGGGTTTCCCAAGCTGGAACAACCTCTTGATCGCACCACTGGCACCTCCCAAGTTGCAATGTGGCTATATGCACAAGTTATACCCACAAATGCTAATGCCACTGGGAATGGACCACACAACAGCACTCATGTTGTCAGCAGAGGGGAGAATGGTCCACCCCTAGAACTACATTCACAGGAGGTTCCCAAAGTGCTCTGACAATTTGCTGCATGGCAGCCTCCCGCCAACACTTCCCAACCTCCAGGAAGAATCTTGGAAAACTGTCACAAAAATGCAATGATCCAGAATTCTCTACGGATTGATGCTTTTACATGTCCACTCCTCTATTAGGCCACAAGGATTGCATCAATGGAGTAAGCCCACCTCCTATGCAAGAGAGTACAAATGTTACTGCTAAAGGGTAAGTTCGAATGTCAAGACTTTTAGACTTCCAAGACTCTTAATGGGATACAAAGCCATATATTATTTAGACTGCTCTTAACAAAAGTGTCCTCAACTCACAAATATTAAAAACATTTAATGACAAACGTGAAGGTATCATGAAGAAGAACGAACACCACAACTCACCCCCAGCAGCAGGAGCATACCCACTTGGGGGCTGAGAGACAAGACCGCTCCTTCCCGACACCTTTCCCTTGCCAGTCCTCCAGGTCTCGGATGTGAGCACAGACACGGACGCCCTGCATCTGACTCACCTGAATTCTCTGCCTTCGCTGTACCGTCTACTTGAGGAGGCCCGCGGGGCGGCCGTCTCCAGAAGCAGCTTCTGTGTGAGCCTGCCAGGGGGAGCAGGGTCTCTGCCACTGTCTTCATCTTGGTCTTGGTCACACTTCCATTCCTCATCTTCATTCAGAGTGGGCAGGTATCCAGGTATGCCCTTCCCTGTCCCTGACCCAGAGCTCTGGTCACTACAGAGCTTCGGGCTCTCTGAGCCTGTCCTCGTATATTCCAAATAAATATCAGACTTGAGGAAAGAGGGGTAGGTGTTCTCTTCCATGGTGGACTGGATTTCCGTCTGGGCCTGGTCAAACATGGCAGGATCAATCAGCTGCTTCATGATGCAGTCCTTTATGAAGCTCTTGGTAGCTGGCTTCGTCTGCCTGGACACGATGCCGTTGTTATCAAGGATATACTTGCGGTAAATAGCTTTGGCCAGCTTCAGCCTCTTCTCCTCATTCGAGTCACAGGGCTCCAGTTTCCTAAAGCCGCTGCAGGCAAACCAGAAGTCCAGCAGGTCAGCACAGTCCTCCTGCTTCAGGAAAGTCCGAAACAGGTTTATTCCATCTTGATCGTCCAGTAAGGAGTGCAGCGACTCGGCCCACTTCAAGTATGGTGGGGTGGGTGAGGCGCTGCCCTCAGGCTCATACCCCAGGTCCAGATCCGAGCGCCTGGGAGTGGCTGCTGAAGTCTCACCTTTAACCCCGGCACCTTTCCCGGAGCAGAAGCTGTGGCTGACGGGCCTGGGGTCTGTGGACACCAGTTCACCCTCCTCACCAGGCACTGGGGGTCGGGGGGCATCTTCGGTGAAACTTGTTCCAAGGTCCAAAGGGAAACCCTGCTCTTGGATATTCATTTTGGGACTCTGTGCGTCAATGAACAATGAGCGCTGCACCCTAATACATCAGTACTTATAGCTCCAAAGTGAATCAATCTGTCCTGTTGAAACCATTAAGAGGACAAGGATTAGGAAACGTGGGTCCACGGAAACATGACCACAGAGGTTTTCTCAAGACAAGACTCGTAATGATGCCCTCCCGCTCGAACTCAAAGCCAGAAATTCAGTTTAAATTTTCAATCTTTTGCCACGAGGTTTGTGCTATATTAAAACAATTTCTGGGAACTTTTAACTACAGGAATGCCTCTGAATCTAAAAACTAAGCACCCAGAGCAGGGAGAGCGCCACTCCCTCAGGTGTCATTCTGTGAGAACATCATGGAGACTAGCAGCCTGGGGACCTCCCATCTTGCCACAACCAGTCCTTCCCTGCAAGCTCCAGGGAGGCAGGAGGATGGGAGGAAAGAAATATGCTTTCTAGTCCTCCTGGCTGTATAAACTTGGATGAGAGCTGGTTCCTCCCATGTAAGATGAATGAGGATGATCGCCTACCTGCACTGCAGGGTCGCTGTGATATTCAGATACAGAAAGCTATGGAACATCACACACCATCAGGCAGGTGTCACGTCTGCTTCCCACATTCTCTAGGCCCACAGCCACTGTGCCTTCTGCCTACCCCATCACTTCACACTTGGTATGCCTCCTAACAGGTGCAAACACACAAGGAGGTGTTCTTTTAACTCTCAACATACACCTACACGAACAATTGCGGGTCACCTTCAGCACCTTCAACCAAGTGATCAAAGGACACCCCGTCCCCCCCCACACACACAGTGGTCATCTCATACCACCAGTGTGGACAATCTTGAAAAATGCTTCCACCAGAATGCTGCCTTTGACCTCGTTTATAAGGAAAGTGTCCAGGGCACCTGGGTGGCTCAGTCGTTAAGCGTCTGCCTTCGGCTCAGATCATGATCCCAGGGTCTTGGGATCGAGCCCCGCATCGGGCTCCCTGCTCAGAGGGAAGCCTGCTTCTCCCTCTCCCACTCCCCCTGCTTGTATTCCCTCTCTCGCTGTGTCTCTGTCAAATAAATAAATAAAATCTTAAAAAAAAAAAGTGTCCTTCTGATAGCAAACGGCAATTTAGTACTCTAAAGAACGGAGAAGGTATAGAAAAAGAAAATGAAGGCCAAATACAATTATACATTTTAGCTAAGGAAGCATACAGCTCACATGATCTACTTCCATAAGCTCAAATCCAAACTACCCACCCTCTTAGGGGTCAGGGGACTACGGGTTTTGTGGTTTTGTCGTTGCTGCTGCGACAGGCCTGCCGTAGGTGTAAAGGAAGGCTCTCCTGGATCCGGACTCTTTCATAGTCTTCGGTCCTCCCTGCCATATCCTACAGGAGCTCACAGAGCCCACGAGCTGAGCTACACCTCCCAACCTGGTAGCCGGCCGTGATCAAAGTGGTCTGGCTAGAAACAGGCTGGAGAGAAGCATGTCAAGTCCAAATGCCTGAACAAGCCAGAGGAAGAAAAATAAACCCCTAAAACCTGGTGCCAACACAAAGGGTAGCTCTCCCTGGCCACCACTCCACACTCTGGGCCAGGGCCTACATGTAATCCGCCCCACACCTGCATTCTCACACTGTACATACCGCCCCAGCCAGCAGCAGCTGATGGCTAGAAGCGAAACAGAGACAGAGAATGGTTGGTCAAAATAATGTGCCCCAAATGACATTTCTGCAGCTAATGACTTTTTGTGAAAACTACTGGGTAGGCTGTAATCTCAGCAGGAACAGCCTGCTTCTTAAGGTCAAGGCCCATGGACTGTGGCACCCTGCCGTCAGGGACCACTTCAACTGCAAAGTCGCTTTCTTTGAGCCCTGTCAACATGAATGAGCACCTGTGGTGTCTTAGCTCCACACCAGCTCATGGATCTCTAATGTCCTCTTGTCCAAGACGCCTTCTTAGGAAGGAGGGCCCACGCCTGGCCCCCTGAGCCCTACTCTCAGAGATACTCTTTACTTCACCAGCCCTCAGAAAGAACTGAGTCACTGTGTTCCAAAGGGAGGTTAATTACAAGTCACTGTCACCTGCTCTGAAGACGCGATCTCCTGTGTAAATTATTAGTAGCAGCCTGATTAAACATTTTCTGAAGGACCCACAGCACCTAGCATAAGGTCTTGCAACCAATAAATAATTTCATTCATTGACATGAAGGCAAATGCCAACCGTCATAGATGCCAAACGTTAGCCCTTCATAGATGCTGAACTACTGTGCTATAAAAACAACAACAAAACTCAAGATCTAGCCATTTATTACAAAACTGGGGCTGTCTCTAAAAACTAACATCTTAATTCACGTGTGAACAAGTCCCCCTAATCATTTTAAACTATTTTTCATTGCCCGGAAGAAATAGTTCTTATAACTCACATCTATTTTTGGCTGTCAACTGACAGAAGACCTTTGGTGTCCCCGGAAGCATATGAACACCTCTCCAAATTACTGACGTTATTGAAACACGCTCTAACTCCCTCAATCTCTGGGTTCCACATAGAAGCACACCAAGCGTTTAGCGTACACACGTACATACCACACATAAAGCAGTTAATGTTAACTCAGGGTAGAGTCAAATGCCCACAAGCACTGAATCTGGCCAACAGCCTGTAACCACCATCAATAAAAGGATTCCATAAAAGTAACCTACAACCCTGATAAGGCATTTAAAATCTCCTGTAGTCACTGCTGAGGCATACACCCCCAGGTGCCATGGCAGCCAGCTCAATGCTATACATGTCTATATGTTTGTTTATTTTACTCAAATGTAACTTTTCAACTCTTGATTTCTGCGCAGTGCGGAAGTAATAGAGCATGACTCTGACATTCTCCTGTCCGTTAACTAAGCTCTGAAAGGGTTAGGGTCACTGTTTTACAGTGTAATCCATTCCTTCACCATCTAAATTCTCAATGACCAATGCAGCCCAAAAAAGTCCACTCACTTTTCTGACTCTAGAAACCCAAGAAACCCCCACACCTCCTGAAAATCCCACAGAAACGTTTTTTTGTATGCCTGTCCATTCTTGTCCCCCAATATAAGTTCTCAAAACTGAAACTCAAATACGGCTACCCTGGGAGGTCAGGTTCAGACCATGTGTATTCTCCAAAACAAGGCCTGTGGATCCAAATATGCCTGAGATTCTTCCTGAAGAAGCAGAGAACATACGGGCGAGCAAGAAGGAGGGGCTGAGATGAACAGTAAGAACTCTTCGTAAGTTATCTTAGGGATGGGCTGAGAAAAATCCCCAGAGAATTGAAGTTTGTTTTCTCTACTGTCCTCAGTGCTGAGCTGAGCCGTGCAGGTCCGGCTTCATGGGGGACTGAATTCCAAAATGTGGGGTGGAGGTCGAAGACCCACCCCCAAGAGAGAGTTTTGGGGAACAAGGTATCAATCTGAAAGAGTACGGCCACTGAGACAAGCCAAACCACACCTGGATCCGGCCTCACAGGCAGCTCTGCCTCAGCGGGAGGGCCCTCCTTAGGTTTCGGATCCCCTCATCCCTACTTTTTGCTGGAGGGACAGGGAAGGGATGCGCCACCGTCCAGCCTCTCTCCAGGATCCCTGCACCCCACGCACACGCGAAACACGCCCCAGGCCCACAGGCTGGCACCACCCAATCAAACACATCGGCTGCGCACCCTGCCCCTCCAGGAGGGGCCCCCCACACCCCTTCTCAGAATCCTGGTTCTTCCTTACACCCCTCCGCTCACCCAGAGCAAGGGCTGCCTTTTCTGAAGCAAACCCCGCACTTTGCCAGGTTCACACAGCCCAGCATCGACGGCCCCGGCCGTCTCCATCCCGAGCCAGCACCCCCCACTTCGGCACGCCTGCCCTTGCAGCACCCGGGGTGCACAGCCTGCCCACGGCTGCACGCCGCCCCGCACGCCCCCGGAGCCCGCACCCGCCGAGCCCCTCTTCCGGGTCCCGCGCCCGGCCCGCCCGGCCCGGCCTACGCGGCCTACAATGGGCGGCCGCACAGGCCCGCGCCCCGCAGGAACGCGCGCCCGGCCCGCACTACTCACCGGCGGCGGCGGCGGTGGCGGCGGCGGCGGCGGCGGCGGCGGCAGCGCCCCGGCCCGGCTCCCGGAGCGTCGCGGCG
>NW_023270453.1:21435525-21461689 GCF_011800145.1 Mirounga leonina
AGCGGCGGCGCGGCGACCCGGAGGCGGGCGCGGGGCAGGCCGCGGGGGCGCCGCCGAGGCCGGCCGCCCGCTCTCACCCGCCTGCACCGGGGGACGCGGCTCCGGCCCGACTCCGGCCGGTCCTGCGGCTGCGGCGGCGGCGGCGGCCGCAAAAGCTTCCCCGAGCGGGGAGCCCGAGCCCAGAGCACCGAAGCCCAGGCCGGAGCGCCCCCGCCGGCGCCGCCCGGAAGTGCGGGGGCGGGGCCGGAGCGCAGGGCGGGGCCCGGAGCGTGGGGGCGAGGCCGAGAACGTGGGGCGGGCCCGGAGCGTGAGGCGGGCCGAGATCGCGGGGCGGGGCCGGACGTGCGGCGCGCCCGGAGCGCGGGGCGGGGCCAAGACGCAGTCGTTTCTGAAACCGCGGGGCGGGGCTGGAACGGGAAGCACAACCTTAAGCGTGCGGCGGGGCGAGAGCGCGGGGCGGGGCAGGGACTTGGGGCGGGGCCGAAGCGCCCGGCGGAGCGGAATTGCGAGAGGATCCCGGAGCATGAGGCGGGGCTCGGAGCGTGGGGGTGGGACGGGACCAGGAACGCAGGCGAAGCCTAGAGCGTAGGGCGGGGCCGGGACGTGGGGCGGGACAGGGATGAGGGACGTAACTTGGAGCGAAGGGCGGGGCTCGGAGCGTGGGAGCCGTACCGGGACCGTGCGGCAGGCCGGGAGGGGGCGGGACCAAGATGGGGGCGGGGCCGGGACGTGGGCGGCCCGAGAGAGTGGGGCGGGGCCGAGAGAGGACCTGGGCGGGCCGCGAGACGGGAAGCGGGAGCGCTGGGAAGAGCGAAGAGCGTGGAGCCTGGGCGTGGGCGTTAGGGTGGGCCCTGAGCTCGGAGGCGGAGCCAAGAACGTCAATGCGGGCCCAGTGTGGGGCGGAGCCAAATGAGTGGGCGTGGTCAAATTGCAGGTGTGGGGCCAGTGCCTTGTGCGTAGGCTGCGGGCAATTGAGCTTCTACCCCTGGGCTGTGGCGTGCGGAGACACCCTTGCGAGGGTCGCTGAGAGACTGTGGCCACCAGGAATGTCTGGTCTGGTGCGCCGAGCGGCCAGGCCGCCCCCTTATGTAAGCACTGCGAGGCGCACGCCACATTGCAGCCCTTTTCTGCCGCCCACACGGGTGTCCACTGGCCCAGGGCTCTCAAAGTTGGCGCCAATAGGCCCAGCCCGCACCCAACCGGCCTCACACGCCTTCAGAGGGAGCAGCATGTACGCGGGCTGGCAGGATGGCCGGAGGGACTGGAGACCTCGTCAGGGCATTGAAGGAAGCAGGTGTGCAAGAGTTGTGCGGTTGCAGGGCAGAGCCAGGCTGCCTTGGAGCTGAGCCCCTGGTAACGTCCAGTCCCTCTCTCCCCCTTCTCTGGGCCTGCGGCCCCCCCCAGCTAGCCAGGACCATGAGGAGGTGGGCTGGGGCTCCACCCTCCCTGAGTCGCCAGTAGGTCTGGACTCAAGGCCAGGGCACACAGTAGGCAATAGGCCTCCAGTAAACGCTGGTTGTCACTGGGGCAAGAACCCCCATCTCCAAAGAGCTGTGGCCTGGGGCTCCACCCATCTGGCCACGCCTGCTCAGTTTCTTCCAGGCATCATCCGGAGTCCGGCCAAGGGCTCTCCTTCCTACCACTGCCTTCAGGTCCCACTCGCACAGGCCAGCCTGAGAGAAAGGGCTTCCTGTACCCACCACACTCTCCCCTCACTGTCACCGTAGTAGCTCTTTCCCGACCTGCCAGCATAGCTGGCCAACTCCATGTTGTCCACCCATCACTGGCCCCTCCATGAGGGAAGGATGTGGGCCAAAAATTTATCACTGCCCCTAAGGAACTGCTTCTGGCACATCCCCCTGCCATGACCACCTGGACCCTGCGCTGCACAGAGCCATGCTGGGCCTGGCACCTCAAGAAATGCTCCCAGTAGCCCCCGGGGGAGGGCTATAGGCCACCACATCTTCTCCTGGACACTGCTCACCCTCACTACCCATCCTCCTCTTTCTTAATCCCCATACCAGTGCAGAAGTCCTGGCTCAGGGCTCCATGAGCCACCCACCAAGCTGCCACCCAGCCACCCAGGGGCGGTGCCTGCCTGGGAGGAGCAGGTATGGAGGCATGCCAGCCTGCCTCTCTGAGGGCTCAGCCTAGCATCCAGGGTTTCGTAGGAAAGGGGGGCAATGAGGGATGGGGGCCACTAGGGAAGCATCCCCAGCCTACCAAGGGCCCAGGCCACCCAGGGCCATCACCATGCCTCAGGGAAGGCTGGGCAAGGGCTGGGGCTGTAGGGGAGGAGCTATACTACTGAACCCACACTGGCCCCACTAGGGTCTTAGCAGTAGGGGTCTCACCAGCATCTAGCTGGGATGGCCCCAGGCCCCACAGTGCAGGTCCTCCCCAACTCTGTTCAGCCTAGGAGTCTTAGAGGAGATGAGACACAGTGAGTGGCCTTCAAGGCATAGCAGGGTCTCTGTGGGGTGTAGGAGTCCTGGGTGGGCTGGACAGACAGCAAGAACTCCCAGACACTGGCCTCAAGTTGCCTCCCCCTCCCCAGACACGGGTCCCCAATGCTTGCCTTGGTTCTGCAGAGCTGCTGCTGTGGCCAGGCCAGGCTCCCAGGGTTGTGTCCATATCCATCCTCCTCCTGACCCATGGCGGCTGGTGTCCCCAGGCCCTGGGACCAGAACAGGACCCTGGGGCCCCTGGCTCCTTGGGGCCCCAGCCCTGCAGGGACAGGAAGGGAGTCAGAAGGCCTGGAGGAAATGCAATGGCCCAGCTACAGTGGATTACAACTGTGGGCATGGAGGGGTGATTGTCTGAGCCGGGTGGGAATAGGGGTGAGCTGGAGGGGACTGTGTCAGACCCCCAGATGTGAAACCAGACAAAGAACCACGGGAGCCTCACTTCGGAACGGGTGAGTTCCTCGATGGGGCACCCTTTTTTCACCTTCCCAGTCAAGGGGGCTCTGGAGTTTGCCACTAGAGGCTTTGATTTGATGAACCATAGAGGACATTTGTTCAGGCTTTCCAGGAACTACATGAAAAACTTAAGAGCAGAAATGAAATTATTTTCTTCAACTCAGACATAAAATGAGTATTTTGAAATAAAGGGAGCTTTGAAGCCTTACACGTGTTCGTCCACTTGGCTGAGGAAGACCACTTATAAAAAGTGATTCAAAGAAATCATCCAAGATGCACCAAGGAGGATGTTGAGGCGCGTCCAGCATGGCCCGATGTGTGATGATGAAAACCAGCAGCAGAGGAAAAGCTGCAGAGATGGGTTACTGGGCGGCACATCCCCATTGTCTTCCTGGGAGGGGAGGACAGGAGGGACCGTTCTGATTTGGGCTTCTGGAGGGAGACAGGAGTCTCAGGCTGAGTCCCTTCTGGGCTCTCCATTCCCTGCCCCTCTGCCCTGTCCACAGGTGTGGGAGGGGGCGGTGGGTGGGCAGGCAAGGCCCCGAGGGGGAGGGAGGCTCATCCAGTTCTGACGAGTATGGTGTGGGCTTCACTTTGGAGGCACAGCCCCAGTCACACTGGCTAGCCGCCTTCTTGGCCATAAGCACAGCCCCCGGGCTCCATTCATCATCCCTGAGTGTCCTTTCTCCATCAGTTCTGAGCTCAATGGGGAGGGCTGGGTATTGTTTGTGTCCCCATCCCAAGCCCCCAAAAGGATGCAGAGACATCACACCAAGGCCATGAGATAGAACACCAAGGAGAAAGCTACAAGACCACACATACAGGGTGCCCGTTTTTGTGAATTTAGAAAATGTGCGTATAAAGTCAAGAATACTAAAAGACTATTCCAGAGTATTAATACTAGTTATTGTTGGAGTGCAGAAGTTGGGGGGGGGGAGTGCTCCGTTGCCTCCTTTATGCACTCAGGAAGCAGTTCTGCACGCATGTGACTGTCGTGAATGTGTGGGAACCATGAAGCTCTGCAGCAGGCACCACCTCTCTAAGATCAGTGGATGAGATCAGGGCTTTCCCTCAGACGAGCTGGCTCCAGCCTCAGCTCAGTGCTGATGAGACCCGGCGTGACTGTCACCTTCTCCCCCTGCTGCTGCAGGTCACCTTCCCCTGATAGGCCCTGCTCCTAGGAGCCGTCGTCAGCTGCATTCAGGGCTGGCCTCACATTACTGTGCTCTCCCCTTTCCTCGGCTAGGAGGCCCCATGGCAGAGGTAGTGAGGCAGGCGTGGGGCGGTGCCCTCAGAAACAGCCGCTGTGGTCACTGTGCTTGTCCCCACTGGCTCGGCAGTCCAGGGCTCCAGGCCGAGCTGGCTGATGCTGTGCTTGTCCCATGTCCCCCAGCAGACCTGACGCAGCCCCCACATCCCTGCCGGCCCCCATGTGTCCAGGGTCAGGTCTCAAAGCCAACAGGAAAGCAGTGCCATGGCTGCAGGCCTATGGCCCCAGGTGCCATCCACACCCAGCCCAACTTGGGGCTCACCCCCAGCGTCCTACGGGGTTCCTGTCACTCCAGGCTGAGGGCTACAGCAGGACATCCTCCCATGCTGCCCCCTGGAGAATTCTGACCCTGGGGATGTGTCTGGGGGTCTCAGAGATGGTGGAGTAGGCTCACGATTGGAGGACAGTACTTGAGCGAGGTCTGGGTGGTCCCTGCCAGCCACAGGGGCCTGGGAGAGAGGAGGATAGAGGAGGAGAGAGCAGCCCGCCCATCACCAGCCCAGCACCTCCCCAATTTGGGAGCCTCAGGGATGTAGGGGTGCAGCTAGGGCTGACCCTGCTCCTGCCTCCCTGGGGACATGTCTGCCTGTGGCAAGGCGGGCACCTCTCCTCAGCAAAGGGTCCTGACCCAACTCTGCTGGCCCCAGAGGTCTGTGGGCCACCCTCTGTCAACGAGCCTGACTGGCAGTGGCCCAAGCCAAAGAAGGAAGGGCCTGCTGTCCTCCCTGCCCCCAACGCCATTTTCTCAGGAAGGGAAATGTCTGAGTGGAGGGGCCAGGCTCCTGAGGGGCCTCAGCCCACCTGGTAAAAGCAGCCGCTGAGGTCCTAGCTTCCCAGGTGGCCTCAGGTCACTTCCCCTTCTGGTCTTGGGCATACCTGCCCTGCCGCTATACTAACCGTGACATAAGGCCGACTGCCACCTTTGTCTCTGCTATTCCCTCACATGGACTGTCCTTCCCTGACCTGACCGCCCCGTCCCCAAAGGCCTCTCTCTCCCAGCGCCAGGAGCTCAGTGCCCCTCGCTCGGCTATTGGCTCTCATTTCTCCTTCCACCTGACATACCTCATTTAGCTCCACCAAGCCTGTGCAACCCCAGGGGCCAGGGGCAGCCCCCTGAGCTGGTAGCCAGGAGGCCTGGTAATGGGGAGGCAGGGAGGTGCCCTCCCAAGACGGCCGGCTGCCTTTACCCGTGCCCACACCCACACCCTCCAGATCGGCCTGTCCGCCACCTGCCCCCCACTGTGCTGTCCAGAGATGTCTCTCTTGGCTGCCTAGGAGCCTTGCAGCCGCTGCAGCCACATGAGAAGTATGTGATTATGTATGCCGGGGTCCCTCCGGCCCTTTGTTGCTGCAGAATCTGTCGTAGCAAACAAAAGTGCACTGGATTAGCCACAGTGGATTAAAAGATTTGCTTCCCAGAGTTTACCTAATAACCCAACAATTGTGCCGACAGAGGCTTTGAACCTCAGGACATGCTCGCCAGGCCATCTGGGAGCTCTCGGCCTCTGCGGGCAACGGGATGGCGGTCAGGGTGATTACAGGGAGCCGCCGCCTGTCCTTACTCTCCACTCTGCCAGCGGCCAGGCCTGTGCTCTTGCCAGGCCCATCTGGGCCAAACTTGGGGGCGAGACCAGATTCTAGGGGAAGGTAGAAGAGACCTAGGTAGGGGAACAAGGCCCAGCCAGGACCGCCTTCCAAAGGGCCCGCTGCCCGAGGCCAGGCGTGGGTGGTGGGGACCAGGCCTTGCTATACCCAGCCCTGCCCCCCGAGCACATCCACACATTGCAAACAGCAGCAAGGACATGAGCAACATGGAGGGTAATCGTGGCGGGCAAGTGACATGCCAGGCCCCACCACGCTGCCGCGCGGTGCACATTTCTACACACGCGTGCACTCACACACACGTACACACACACACACACACACAAGCATGTCCTTCTTTGATCTCCAAAGGACGCTCCATTTACAAGCTCCTAATCGCAGCTGCCTTTTCAGGGCCTGTCCACTAAAGTCCCGAGTAATGGGATTTGGCACTTCTGATCCATCTTGGTCTGGCCACTCCCCGGTACAGGTGGACATTTTTTTCCTTTCTCGCTTTTTTCTTTCCTTTCAAAAAAAAAAAAAAAAAAATGCTCCCTAAACGGCACTGACTGGACGTGGCTTGTGGCCCAGCCCTGCGAGCGGGGCCGGGCCAGGGACCAGGTGGCCGGCACACTGAGGGCCTGGCCAGTTGGGGGTCTTTGATGCCGCCTCCATGTGAAATCCGAGTGAAAGACATGGGAGAACGATTTTCGGGACCAACGGTGCAGTGGGATTCATCCTGCCTCGTGCGGTTCCCTTTGTTTCTCTTCCCATGACCCTTCTTTGGGACGTTTGGGGAGAGGGTCCCGGGGTAAGGGTGAGGCTGCGGGTGTGTGTGCGAGTGTGCACACGAGGGTGCAGAGGGCAGGGTGGGCTGAGGGCAGGGCCTCAGCCATAAGAACAATGGGCAGCAGGGAGCACATCCACCTGTCCGCCTGATCGTCTGTCCATCCGTCTGCCCGCCCGGCTTACCTCACCTGCCTGGCTCCAGGCGCCTGCTCATGCCCCACCATCCCGCGGTCCGCCATGATGGGCTTGGCCGTCTGTCTGAGCACTTTCAGCCACTCCAGGACGCGGGTCCCTGCTCTTGGCCACTGTGTGGCTGGGAGGAAGAAGTGTGACTCTGGGCTGCAGCTCGGGCTCCCACTGCCGATTGGCTGAGGCAGGGACCAGATGACGGCCTCAGAACCCTATGGTAGCCATGGCAACCAGCCCCTTTAGACACCGCCACCCCCAAGCCACTCCTGACTGCTGAGGGAGCAGGCAGTGCCGCCGTGGGCCCACACCAGGGTCCCCTCGGAGTGTCGGGTCAGGCATGACTGGACCCTGCTCCTGCACCAGCTGTTGAGTGTGTGTGTGTGTGTGTGTGTGTGTTTCACATACGTCCAGTGTGAAGGGTCCAGGTCCCTCTCTTGGGGCATGTCCCAGCCCACTCCATGCCCTGCCTGACCACCTGGTGGAGGCAGGAACAATGTCTTTGCAGCCTCTACTTTGAGGAGGATTTCAGGTCAGGCTTGCCCCAGAGGCTGAAGGCCAGGCCATCTGGTGAGAATATAATGGGTGAGGGCAGTGGGAGAAAGGGCAGGGGGAACTCCCCATACTCAGGGGGACAGAGCCAAGCTCTCAATCCACCTGAGACCCCAAGGGGCCTGTCAAACCCTCCTCCACTTTCATCAACCTGCTGAGCACACACACAGACTCCCACAGTCCCCTCTCAAGAGCCTTCAGAGGCCCAGCCTGGCCCTGTCGCTTCACAGACCCATGTCCCCAACCCAACAGGACTCTGGGACTTCAGTCACACCAAGCACTTTCCAACCCTGCAGAAACTAACCACACACCTGCGCTCATCCCTTGGCCTGCATCCCCTGGGTCCGTCAGCACCAGCCCCTTGGTAAGGCCTTCCCAGATGTCTCAAGACCAGGGCTTCTCATCAAGGCCTCGAGGCAGCATCACCCCAAGGACTGACCATGGCGGAGCAAACCTACACCCATCTCTGTGACAGTCCAAACATTCTTGGTTCCGCACAAACAGGGGCAGAGTCAAGGCCTCCACGAGATCCACCTGAGAGCCCTGGGGAGCTGCATCCCACTTCCTGGCCCACGTCCAGCCCACACTTGCTGGAGAAAAGAGGAAGTGAACAACAGCCACAGGTCTGTGAGGAGCAGCTGTGAGCCCCAAATCTTTGCAAAGAGGCCAGGACTGCAGGGGCCCAGGGCCTGCTGAGGAAGCCACTGCCAAGGTCAGAGGGACCTGGGAAATAGGGGGAATCTGGTACACAGGTCCACAGGGCTTGCACATCCAAGGGAATGGGCTCAGGGTGGGCCAGGCTGGGCCCAGAACTATATGGCACCGAAGCTGCTCAGCCAGCCTGGGGACGTGGTCCCAGACTTCTCCACACTGGCTTGGCCCCACCCCAAGTGGCTCAGTCACAGGAGTGAGCCCCCAGCCTCAAGGGCCCTCCCCACCCCCATGCTGGACACCACCAGCAGACAGGTGTTGTCCAGGGATGAGGTGTGGGTGGGGACATAGGTCTGAGTCAGCTGGAGGTGCTGGAGGGTCCAGCAGTGGGAGCCCCACTCTGGGGCTCAAGAGAGCTTGGGGAGGGCTCTGGCATACTGTGGCAGAGAGTGCCAGATGGCATAGGGCTGATGCTGCTGAGCAAGTTGGTGTGCAAGGGGATCTGGAGCCCAGGCTCCAGAGGGAAAGACAGTGTATGTGGGTAGGCCTCACAACAGCTCCTCTGGGCTCCTAGCAGGGAGATGTGAAGACTTGCCTGTTCTCTCCACATCCTCCACCCTGCAAGCCAGTGCACACCTGAGTAGGACTCAGGCAAGACCCTCCAGGTGAGGGGTCAGACACAGAGCCATGGACTGGGCCACGCCCTTCCTAACCTCAGGTGTCCTTCCTGGGCCTCGGGACCCCATGGTGTTGATGGTCACACTTGTCAGGGGCCTCCAATGCCCGGGTACCAAGGGACCTCTTCATCTATAGCTGGTGATGGTCAACCCTCATGTCCATGGTCCCTGACTGGTTGGGCTGTCATAGAAACACACGAGCAAGGGGGCTTGCCCAAGGGCTCCTAGAGGGCCGGGTCCCTCCACAGTGGCCTAGCCTGTCTGCCCACCCAGGCCAGCACAGGGCAGTCTGGACTTCTGCAGGTTTGACCTTGGTCAGTACGACTACCCACCCCAATCTAGGGGCCTGAGGGGCTGCAGGGACTCAGTGAGGGGACTGGCGGCTCTCAGGGATGCACACAGCAGACTAGTGGAGCCGTGGCCTGTGGGGACAAGTAACGAGGAAGGTGACCCTGGAGGGGGACATGTGGCCTGGTGGGCCCCCACTGCCCAGCTCCTGCTTGGTGTGCAGCGTGTGAGCTTCCCCACCTTCTGGAAGGGGACAGTGTGGCAGTTTCTGCCTGCCAGGCACCTTCCCAGACCGGGCAGTTTTATTTGGGTTGGGGAGGTGAGTCTGTCATTCACTGACAGCCTAACCTTACCCGGGTAGAAGTTCTTCATGAGAATTTGGTGAAACAGAGACTGACTCTGCCAGAAAATGGCCAAGGCCACAGCCAGACCCGCCGTAGGTTATGGGGAGGGAAGTGACCTGCTGAGGCCACACCAAGCTCCTTTATTGACCAGCAGCCTGGAGGCCAGTCTGGGCCGTCCTTGCGGTAACCCCCACGCCCCAGGGAGAGCAAAGCTGCAACCCTAAGACTTTCCTTGTGCTGCCCCCAAGTGTGGTAACCCCACTTCGGCTGGGCCTCTGCTTTCGACACTTTTGTGTGGCCCTCCAGTGCTGACAGGGAGACCCAGGCCAGAGTCCACCCTCCCCCACCACAGCCACAGGCAGCCTAGCACCCCCCTACCCCCCGGCTCCAGCCACACACCCTGCACCAGGTCTAGGCCCCTTCAGGTACCAGCAGACACACAAACACTACAAGTCCTGATAGGAGCTCCTCCCACCTTGACCTGTACCCTGAGTGGGGGCAGGAAAGAGCAGCTGAGCAAGGCATGACTGAGAGCCATGGCCAAGAACTGGGGGCACCTGTGTGCACAGCATGGGGGGGCGCACAGATGACACAGGCTAGAAAGGAATCAGTGTGATTCAGTTCAGGGCTGAGCATGGGAAGCAGCAAGTGGGATCCAGTGGGGGTCAGAGGGCTGGCCAGTCCAGACCACCACCTATGTAGCTGGAGCCAGGGGCTGCGGTTCGGATAGCTGGGCTGGGCCTTGCAGACCAGCCAGAACTGGGGCAGCGGTGGGCTGGGCGCTGGCAGCTTTTGGTAAAACTTTTGAAAAATTAAAAACTGTTCCCAACGTTGGGGCACCCCACGAAGAAACAATCATGTGCATCAGGACATGGGTCCAGGGGCACCTGGGTGGCTCAGTCGTTGGGCATCTGCCTTCAGCTCAGGTCATGATCCCAGGGTCCTGGGATTGAGCCCCGCATCACACTCCCTGCTCGGTGGGAAGCCTGCTTCTCTCTCTCCCACTCCCCCTGCTTGTGTTCCCTCTCTCACTGTCTCTCTGTGAAATAAATAAATAAAATCTTAAAAAAAAAAAAAAAAAAGACATGGGTCCAAAGGTACGCCCCAGCAGACTCTGGGACTGATGACAGCATTTCCCAGCTTCGCACAGAGACCTCAGGATTGCTCCCCAGAGGACAGACCCCCCCCCCCGCAATGACCTCCCTATGCTATGGGGTCTCTAAGGCCCTCCTGCCGCTGTGTTCACTGCCCAGCCTCATGCCCCCTCTGGTCTCCACCTCCACGAACACAGCCCAGATGTCTTCACTTCCACAGCATCTCTCAGGGGAGGTAGGTGCCCCGGGGTCAGCTGCCAGGATCAGGCCAGGGGAATCACTCCCTGTCCTCCCTGAGTGATCTGAATGGGTCTCAACGCTTAATACTCCCAGGAAAATGCTGGGGAAGAAGGTCAAGGCAGCCCCCAAATCTCAGAGCAGGAACGGTGTCAGGGCACCTGGGCTAGCCTCCCACTGGGAATCCCATCCCTGCACCTCCCGAGAGCTGGTGGGGGTGCTCACCACCCTGAATGGTATGCCAGCACAGAGCCTTCCCTGTCACTCCCAGACTGAGGCCAAGCCTCCCTGCCTCCACTCTGGAGAACCCTCCAGACGGTGGGGATGTGCAACAGGGAGACGATCTGTTGCAAGATGCCTTCAACTACACTGGACTCTCCCAGAGGAAGCCAAGACACTGACACAAACCCCGGTCCCACAGCTCAGCCATATCCTGGGTCTCTGGGGCAGGGCATGACGAGGTCAAAGACCACTCAGGACAGCTCCAGTCTTCCAAGCAAAGCAGCACACACACGGCCCAGTTCAGACTTTACTTGTGCTGCCCCCGAAGTGTGGTGACCCCACTGCAGGGGGAAGGAGGAGCCACAGAGGCAGCAAGACAGCCCCAGACCTCTGGGGACCCTGGGACGAGACCCCTTGGGGCCTCCACAAAGCCCACCCAACCCTGGGAGCTGCTGAGTCAGAGCAGAAGAACGGGTTCATCCGCTACCCACACGTGGCCCTCACCACCACCCCAGGCTCTTGGGTCCACAGTGCCGGGTGGGGGGGCATGTCTGAGCATGGCTGTCAGGCCTGGGTCACCGTGCAGTCATTTCTTGCTGGCTCTCTTGTGCACCACCATGGGCTCCGACAGTGTTTGCTGCTGCAGCTGCCCAATCAGCTCCTCCACATAGACCCTGAACAGAGGAGTCGGGGCCTACAGGAACGAGACAGGGTCAGGATGAGTCGCTCTGGGGAAGGCAGGAATCCAGTTGCTGCTGGCCAAACAGAGGCATCCGGCGTGAGACTAGACCCCTCAGGCTTGGCTGCAGCCACCAGCCCAGAGCACAGTGCCCTGTCCACGAGACAGAGGCCACCTTCCCTTGGGGACCCAGGGACCAGGCATCTCTCCCCCACTTCCCTGCCTTGGGGCCCTATGGTTGCAGATAAACCAAGCAGAGAGAACAGGGGCAACAGCTGCTGGTGGGCTCCCTGTTCCAGCAGCGACCACGAGCTCCAGACCCTTCCAGGGTGCAGACACAAAAAGACCTCAGCTCGATACCAGGAAGATTGCAGGACAGGGGGGTGCCACGTGGCCAAAGAAACCAAAGGTACCACCAAGAGTCTTTCTGTCCATGAACTTATGAAGTCAGCTGAGGGGCGGGGTGGGGTGGGCAGGACAGAGTCAGGACTTCGAGGGCAGGGGGCACGCCGCACGGAACCCAAGGCCATGGTTGTACCGGGCCAGCCGTGCACGGCAGCAGCTCCTCCCCGAGCTCACCGGGCGCAGCGGCCCCCAGTCCAGGCTTCCCCTGAGGCAGTACGCCTCCCCACCCACCGGTCTGCTAGTGCTCAGCAGCTGGTGCTCACACGTGCTCACCTTCTCCTCTAGGAGCCTCTGCTTCTCCACAGCCTCATCTAGCGTCAGGCCGACCCACTCGGCTTCTGCCTCCGGGATGACAAACTCCTGCACAGGAGAGACCAGGCACTCGATGAGCAGACGTACGGCCCGCCAATGGGACCCACAAGGAGCCAGAAGTACAAACCAAAGCCCTCACCTTGTACTTGCTGTAGATGGCTGCCCTCTTCTTGGGGTTGTCTGGGTGCAGTTGGGGGTCCTGTCGGGCAAGCCGCAGCAGCATCCCTCGCTTCAGGTCCATCCCGAACTTGGAGCACAGGTCCTCCTTTGGAGTCTGGCAGGAGACTATGCATGGGGCCAGGTGTTGCTGGCGGGGCCCTGCCCACCCTCCAGCAGACCCCACCACCTCCTCAGCAGCGGGAGGGCCCCAGGCCATCACAGGACAAAGGAAGGTCTGAGAGCAGGGAAGGAGGCAGCAATGCTCACTGAGACCCCGTTTATATTTCACTGGTGTCCCTCCACCCCAGACACGGGTGTGCCCCAGAGAGTCTCTGACTCGCTAGGAGACTCCGCTGTGTGCTGGCACAGCCCCCGCTTGCCTTGAGGATGTAGAAGTCGAACCCGTAGGCCTCGTCAATGAGGTCCAGGGTCCGCTGGGTCACTGTGATGGTGAATTTCGTGTCCAGGATCTCACTGTAGAGCTCACGCTCAAACAGCTGTGGCTTCCACACCTTCTTCACCCTCTTTGAGAGCTAAGGGAGGAAAAGAGACCTCGTGAGGGCTGTTGCTTCTCCCAACAGAGCCAAATGGGGCCGGGGCATCTTACTGAGGCTCAGGACCGAGAGTTGGATGGACCAGGCCCCACCTGGGGACCCAGAGATCAGCTTCTCCTCAACCCTACCTGGGTTGCTGGTGTGCGTTCCAGACACACCACATGTACAACCATAACTCTGTGGTTCACAGGTCATCACACTCCAAACCAGGGACCAAGGGGCCGAAGACAAAAGGAGAGGCCCCCCAGGAGGCCTCAAAGACACAAGCCACCCTGCAGAGGGCTCAGCAGCCCCTCCAGGTTTCCCACCAGAGACTGCACGGTGTGGAAGGCAGACTGTGCATCTCTCAGCCTTCCTAAGTGCAGTGATGCAGTGGCAGTCACAAGAAGGAGGCAAACTACAGCGTGTCAGGCTGACAGGTAACCGAAGACCTGACCTCCCGCTACTGCCTCTCACACACAGGTCTCCTCCTCCTCCTCACACTTGATCTGGCTAACCATCCAGTGGCTCTGCACCACCCTGTCTCAGGACACCACCACACTGTAAGTACACACCCCCATCCCACCCCCTGGGGCCCAGGGCAGCAAATCCCAGAGGAGTACCCCAAAGCCTGCCCTGCTCACGTACCTTGTCGTTGTTGATGTATCTATGGCCCAGGATCCAGCCCTCCCCACCCCAGAGCCCCAGCTGGGATTCTGGGGGATAGTAAATGGGAATGGGTACATCCTCCACACGCTCCCGCTGCCCATTCTTGGGGTTGATCTTGAACTTAACCCCGTGCGGCCTGTAGTGCACGGGAGTGGGCGTCCGCGCCTCCTCCAGGGAGCGCAGGTAGTGCCGGGGCAAGCGGGAGCAGATACCCTCCCGCAGCCGGAGCTGCTTCCACAGGCCGACCGGGAACTTGTGCAGCGGCATCGCGGCGAGCCTGGCGGGAGACAGGGGTGGCGCCGTTACGCCGCAGCCCGGCCGCACTCTGGCCCCGACTACCCGCGCGGCTCCGACTCCCGACCCCGACTCTGACCCTCTGACTACCGATGCCGACTCCCTAACTCCCGACCCCGGTCCCCCGGACCCCGACCCCCGGCCCCGACCCCAGCCTCCTGACTCCCGACCCCGACTCCGACCCTCTGACTACCGACGCCGACCGCCTGACTCCCGATCCCAGTCCCTCCGATCCCGACCCCGGTCCCCTGACTCCCGACCGCGGCCCCGACCCTGGCCCCTAGACTCCCAACCTTGGCCCCCAGACTACAGGCGCGGCCCCACGACTCCGGATCCGGCCCCAAGTACCCATATAGCCTCTCCCTTCGCCCCGACTCCTAATCCCGGACTCTGACTCCCGACCCCGGTTCCCCCGACCCCGACCCCAGCCCCTTGACTCCCAACGCCGACCCCCGGACTCCCGACCCCGGTCCCTCCGGCCCCGACCCCGGTCCCCCGGACTCCCAACCGCGGCCCCAGGACTCCAGATCCGGCCCCAAGTACCCGTGTAGCCTCTCCCCTCGCCCAGACTCCTAATCCCGGACCCTGACTCCCGTCCCTGGCCCGGATCTGCAGTCCCTATTCGCCCCCTCGAAACCCAACCCTGACCTAGCCCACTGCCTACCTCTCCAAGTTCCGCGCCCCACCGGAACCAGAAGTCGCGACGCAGCGCCTAGCACCCCATCCGCCGCTAACTGGCTGAAAAGCCCGTCAGTCTACTCTTGTCCCGCCCCATTTCCTGTCTTTAGGGACCGTGGAAAATGCGCGGCAGTGACAGCAGCAGCTCAAGGCACCGTCGGCAAATGCGGATCCTTTTCCCCTTGAGCGGAGCTGGGGGCGGGGAGGGGTGGAGCTTGTCATCCTCGGTCCCACCCCCTCTCCTCCCGGATGGGGAGCAGAAATCAATGTAAAAACTCTTGTGTCTCGGGGCGCCTGGGTGGCCCAGTCGGTTAAGAGTCCAACTCTTGATTTCCGCTCAGGTCGTGATCCCAGGGTCCTGAGATCGGGCCCTCGCGAAGCATAGATCCTGCCTAAGATCCTCCCCGCCCTCCCCTCCCCCTGCACGCTCACTCTAAAATAAAAGACTCTTGGGGCGCCTGGGCGGCTCAGTCATTAAGCGTCTGCCTTCGGCTCAGGTCATGATCCCAGGGTCCTGGGTTCGAGCCCCGCATCGGGTTCCCTGCTCGGCGGGAAGCCTGCTTCTCCCTCTTCCACTCCCCCTGCTTGTGTTCCCTCTCTCGCTCTCTCTCTCTGTCAAATAAATAAACAAAAAATCTTTAAAAAATAAAAATAAAAATAAAATAAAAGACTCTTGTGCCTTGAAATATCACTGTAGAATATTAAACTCACCAATCACAGCAAAATCAGAGCTACATAAAAATGTCTTAATGCCTTGAAAACTTGTAACCCCCAAAACCACCATATCTAAATGTTTGTTTCCCCTTTACAAGCCTAGAGAATGTGCTAGGGGCCGAGTGCAGGGTGACAAGGGGTGCGGGAGGCCGCAGCAGGACAGGAAGGGAAGCCCCGGGGCCAGTAGGTGGGAGGGCTGCCTGTCCCCAACCCACCCCACCTTCAGAGGCCTCAGTTTCCTGTGGCCACTTCCGGCCACTTCAGGCACCCCTGGTAGGCAGCCATGGCAGTCTTGCCTTAGGGGAGGGGCAGTCAGCCCCCCTTACCCTGCTTCCCCCACAGAGGATGGAGAAAGGCTGGGCCGGGTCTCAGGGAACCCCCTCCCCAAACACACGGTTAGGCCTGTACAAGGCAGCAGTCATCACTTGCTTTCCTGGAGCAACTGGAGAGCATGAGTGGCTCCCCAGGCAAGGGCCCAGGAACCCATGGGCTGGCTGGAGAGATGGAGTTGGGGCAGGGTGGGACCTGTGGTACTGCACTCCCAGAGCAGCTTGGCAGCCCCCTCCCAAGGAAGCTCTTCCCAAGGGGCGGCACCTCCAAAGCAGAGAGCCGAATGGAGGGGAGGGGCAGGACCGGAAGGCCAAAACCCAGCCTCTCAGTGCCCAGCAGGTGCCTGGTGACTGGTCGCCTCTCCCCACACCACTGCATCAGCAGGGAGCATGCCCACACCCGGGAAGACCGGCATCAGGGCACACCTCGTCACGGAGCCAGGGACGCAAGGAGGGCACGGTCCCAGGCTCAGTGGGGCGGAGGCCTGTGGGAGGTGGGCTCAGGCCTCCTCGGTCCCCCTGGGCCTCACCTCACCACCTCACAGGGAACAGGGATGATGGGGGAATCTTGCTCCACATCGCCAACCATCCTTCAGCCAGCCGAACACAGAGCCTGCCCCTGCATGGCACCTGCAGTCTCCAAGCAGCCAGGCCCAGGCCCCAGGGGCCCCTGCAGACACCAGCTGGGACCTGCAGAGGGACCGTGGTAGCCAGCAACCGGCAGGAACGAGGGAATTGGGGGGGGGGGGGGCACTCCTCTCCTCGGGAGGAAGCCAAAGAGTGCAAGGGCAATTTTATTCAGTTGGAAATCGATCTGGACAGGGTCCTTCTCCTTTGGTCGTGCCCCTGGCCAGAGAGGTCATGTTCGCAGCTGCCGGGCTCCCTGAGCTGGCCACGTCACGTCACCGTGTACAGGTCCTCTCGGTGGTTCTTACAGATCTGATAGTGGCAAGTGAGCTTCTGCGAGCAGGCCCAGGGCTTGGTGTGTTGCTCACGCGGCGGCAGCAGGAAGGCCGCACTCCCCGCCAGCAGCATGTGCCAGATGCTGTGCGTGTAGTAATAGTTGTCGCTGGTCATCATGGAGGTGTAGATGGCAACGGCCACAGCAGCCATCGAGATGCCGGGCAGGAGGTAGAAGACCCAGCGCTGCCAGGAGGTGGGGTAGCAGTGCCGCCGGCGCCCGCAGCGGTACACCTGGAGAGAGCCGCCGCGTGAGGTCCGGCACAGGAGGCTGCAGCCGCAGCTCCCGGGGGCCCCCCCGCCAGGTCTGGGCAGCCGGACCGCGTCGGTGTGGCTGCTTGGAGGGGGCCCTAAGGGCACAAAGAGCTGACAGGTGTCAGGCCCGGGCCTCGTGGGTGCCCCCAGCAATCCTCGGCAGCTGTGCAGGACTCGGGCCCAGGGGCGGGAACATGGCCAGAATGAGGGGTCTGCGGGGAGCCCAGACTCTTATCCCAATCACCAGGGGAGGGGGGTCTGGCCAGGAGCGCTGGCTTGTCCCAGCTCCTTACCCACATGGTGACCATGACCACAAAGGCAAAGAGACAAGGCCCCATCATGTTCCAGGCACCCCTGCGGTCCAGCTGCAAGGACATGGCGAAGATCAGCGTGCCCAGGAGAAACAGGACCTGGGCAAGACACAGGGGTGACCACAGGGTCATGGGAACCCTCAGCCAGTCGTTCATGACAATGCAAGGTCCGGTGACCTGGGCATGGTCATCGTCCTGCTGGCCCCCACTGTCCCTTGGCCTTAGAGTTGCTGGCACACTTTGTCCTGCTCTGCATTGCTGGGACCCAGGGCTTCCATTGATCCGTCCACAAGTGGACTTCTGAGGCACAAATGTGGCCAGGCAAGGCCCCAGGCATGTGTCCTTATTAGTCAGAGCCAGTTGAGGCAGAAAAGTCCCAAAGTGTCCTCCGCACAAGGACTGCAGGAGCACAGCTGGGGGCTTCTCAGGGAGGTCTGGCCTAGGGTTGGCGCTCTAGGCTTCCTCTCTGAAGGGGGCTCTGGGAGAGACAGGCTGGGGGCCTCACTTGACCCTGCCCACCACCTTTCTTTCCTGGCCCTCTCCAAGCAGCCGGTCCCTCCCAGCCGGAGGCAGCTTCCTCCAGCAGGAGAATGGTCTTTACAAGAGAAGGCAGGTTTCGAAGAGCCAAGCCCTCTTTCTGGTCTCTTCCTCGATATGGGGCACGCCTGGAGTCCAGACCCAGGCGTCAGGAGTCACTCACATGTTTCTGGGCTGCCTTCAGCCGCGCCATGCAGAGGATGGTGACCCAGATGGACACCCCAGAGCCCAGAAAGTCGCAGTACTGCAGGGTGTCATAGCCAAGGATGCACAGCACGGCCTCCCCAGGCTGGTCGCAGGCATGGTAGAACTGCAGAGCAGGGGTGGTAAGCCGCAGCCCAGCGCCCCCCAGCCAGCCCCGCCCCCACATCCCCAAGGCAGTGGAGCGAGCCTACCGTGGAGAAGAACATGGTATAGGCATAGACGGAGGCCTCCACCAGGAATGAGCGGTGCACCGAGACAGCGATGGGGGCCAAGAACATGAGGTTGCTGAGGGTGAGAAGGAGGGTGGCCACCCTCTGCTGGGCCACGGTCTGGGCTGTGCTGTTGTCCGTGCAGCTCCATCCACGCCAGCCTGTGGGCCAGTGTGATGCCAGGGGGCTGAGGCCGGGGAGGGGGGTTTCTTCTGAAGCTCAGGGCCTACCCCTCACCTAGAGGCCTGCAGAGAAGCCCCTTCCTCACCCGGGGCAGGTGTGGGGCAGGCATGTGGCAGGCTGGGGCAGGCGTGGGACAGGCCAGGGCATGCGTGGGGCATGCGTGGGGCATGCGTGGGGCATGCGTGCGGCAGGCCGGGGTAGGCATGGGGCAGGCTAGGGCAGGCGAGGGGCATGCATGGGGCATGTGTGGGTCATGCATGGGTCATGTGTGGGTCATGCATGGGGTAGGCCGGGGCATGTATGAGGCGTGCGTGGGGCGTGCGTGGGGCATGCGTGGGGCATGCGTGGGGCAGGCCAGGGCATGCGTGGGGCAGGCCAGGGCATGCGTGGGGCATGCGTGGGGCAGGCTGGGGCAGGCGTGGGGCAGGCGTGGGGCAGGCGTGGGCCAGGCTGGGGCAGGTGTGGGAAGGGCAGGCCAAGGTCAGGAGGCAGGACTCTCTCTGTGGGTGCCATCTGTGCCTGGGAGGCAGGGGGGCAGGGGACTGAGGAAGCAGGGGAGGAATGAGGAGGAGGCATTTGCCCTTGTTTGGCAGAGTCACTCTCCGGCCTTGACAGAGGGGAAATGGGCTCCCAGAGGGAGACACCGGGCTGAGAGGCCAAGGGCAAAAGGGTCTGCAGGCAAGGTGCCTGGCTGGCTCAGTCGGAGGAGCATGCAACTCTTGATCTTGGGGTCGTGAGTTGGAGCCCCACCTTGGGTGTAGAGATTACTTGAATAAAGAAACTTAAAAAAAAAGAAGCGTCTAGAGGCCTCAGGCCCGGCCCTCACCGGCCTTGCAGCTGCAGCCTGCATACAAGTAGCTGAGTCTGCGCAGAAGGAGGCACTGGCCGTAGGGACCGCAGTCATTCAGGCAGGGCACCAAGGACAAGGTGGTCTCCACGAGGACCGAGGCGTGCTCGCACTCCCTGTGAGGAAGGGGCCACAGGAAGGCTAGCTGCTGACATCTGCTGGCCAGTCCCTCGTCCGTGCTCTCAGCAGGCTCTTGGACACACGAACCCAGACTTGAGGCCCCCAGGCTCCCAGCCTTGGAGGACAGCAGCTGTGAGCCCTGCCGAGGCCGAGATGCCTTTTCCCCTCGCCCTGCCCCGAGTCCCAGTCTCCCAGGGCTGTGTCCTGGACTGGTCCCCCTCCTTGTGTCCTGACTCCCGGGGCTGCAGCAGGAAGGGTGAGCAGAATCCCTCAACTCCCGGAAGGCAACTGACCCCACGTGGCTTGCAGGAGGCTTGGTCACTCCCGAACTTGCACCCGGGCAGCCCCATGCCACCTGCCCCCCTCTGGTGGTCCCCAAGTCTACTTACTCAGGGCTCTCGGGGCATACAAGCTGCAGGGAGAGGTACCAGTTGTCTGTCTCTGGGTAGGGGATGATGAGGTTGGCCTTGCGCGATGCGGCACTCAGAGACAGGGGGTGGCCCTGGAAGAAGGCTGCAGGGAAGGGGGAGGGCCTGAGCAGAGACGGCCAGAGGGGCTGGCTGGGGACACTGGCCGGATGCTGCCGGCCCATACCTGTGGTGCAGTTGAGCGATGTGTTGAAGCCGAGGAAGGGGGAGGCGGCGTTCAGGCAGACCGCTACCAAGGTGTTGTTGGTAATTGCAGTCTGGAAGGCGAGGCCATGCAGTCAGCCCCAGCCCCAGCGCAACTGCCCTAAGTTCCCACTCTCTCTGGTGCTGGGCTCCGTTCTCGGTGGCTCCTGCTGGCCCAGGGCCCTTCCGGGGCCCATCCCTCCAGGACCAGGGACACCCAGCCCGATCCCACCCACGGCCTCACTTCCTTAGCCCACAGAACAGGCCTTCCTTTCCTCAGACAGAGCCCCTACTCTGCCCCAAGGCCTGCTGCAGTCAGGTGTTGCCCGGAAGGCTGACCTGTGTCTATGCCAAAGTCAAGGCAGGAAGACCTGAGCAGCATCCCTCAGCCTGGGCACGTGAGAGCCCTGAGCTGAGCCCGGCCGCGAGGTGCTCACAGGTAAAGGTACCTTATTGGCCTGCAGGGAGATGGTGAGGGAGCCCCCACTGTCCATGCCTGTGCTGAGGTACAGCCGCATCACTGAGGGCGTGGCTGGCCGCACCAGCACCGAAACCCTGTCTGCAGGCCAGAAGCGTACAGACACCACGTCCATGTCTTCCCGAATGACCGGGTAGCTCACGAGGCAGAAGGGGCCACCGCCCACCCTGCTGCTCCTGCCCAGGCCGTGGCAGCCAGGGCTCGGGGGCAGCAGACCAGTGGAGGCGTTACAGCTCTGGTTTGGGCTGCTCTGCAGGAGGTGCTGGGAGTTCAGATTCCATGGCCTGCAGGCTGTCAGGAGGATAAGGGGCTCAGCTGCAGGAAGGCCTGGGGGTCAGCGGCAGGGGGCAGAGCCACCCTCGCCCTGCCCTCTCCACACAGCCCACCTGTGAGGGCAGCTATAGCCCTGAAAGCCACCAAAACGTGAGGCCCCGCCAGGCTCTTGGCGGTCACTTGCAGCCACCGGTCCCCGGGGGGTGAGGGCAGGAACAGGTGGCAGGCCCAGGTGGGGCTGATGCATGTGAGCACCTTCTGGAAGTTTCTGGGCAGGGTGGCCGAGCCCACGGTAAGGCGCACGGGGCAGCCCAGGCTCCCATTGCTCACACAGCCCTGCAGCTCCAGCCGCAACTCCCGGGTGTACTCAGGGATGAAGATTCTGTGGCCAAGGGGACACAGTCTCGCTCAGGCTCTGTGGCCGCCACGAAACCCCCCCTCACTCACACTCGGGGTGTTGGCCCAAGGGAGCTGGGCGTCGGGCCCTGAGGCCCAGGCCCGCACAGTGAGGACAGTGGGATCACCCACTCCACCGCACCCGGAGGCTAGGCCTCCCCGAGGGTCCCACTCACTTGAGGTAGCTGGGATGGGAGAGGAGAGTCTGCGGAAGGGGAACGTCGGGCTCCAGGATAAAGACCTCGACTGCCCGCACGACCAGCATGTCGGGCTGGAAGATGTAGGCACAGGTGGGAGCAAAACCCTGGGGAGAGAGCGAAGTGTGGGGGGAAAGAACATGCAGACATGGGGGTGGTCAGGGCCGGAGCAGAGAGCCCAGGCATGGAATGGGGGCCAGGCAGGACTGGACCAGAGCAGGGCAGCAGAACCTAGAGGCAAGTCTGCCCCGGGGAGGTAAACGACAGTGACTGCGCATTCATGCAGCGAAGGATCCTGCCCCCCATCCCCGGGAGGCAGCCCCCTTACCTTCATCTCAATCTTCTGGGAGGAGGGGGGCAGGTGAGCAGCCACAAACCAGTCCCCGGGTGCTGGGTGGGAGATGTTGATGGAGGCGTTGCTCTGCAGCATCTTGATGAAGAAGGGGGACTGCACAGACGTATTGGCAGGGAAGCTAGTGCCCAAAGGGTTGATGACGGGAGGGGCGCCGTACCGGAAGTACCTGGAGACAGGGAGAGCAGGACAGGCGTCAGGGGTGGACGCTGGGCGGACCCGGGTGGGCGGGCGGGCGGGCGGGCACCTACACAGTGATCTCCACGTTGGCGCACGCAGGGCTGCTGCCCCGGGACACCTGCAGCAACCAGCGCAGCAGCACGGCGTCCGGGGGCACGCGGAAATGGAAGAGTCTGGCGCTGCCATACCAGCTGTAGAAAGACAGCTTCTGTGGGGACTGTGAGAAATGTTCGGACACCAGCCTGATGTCTGCGGGGAGAAGGGTGCTGTCAGCCAGGCCCCCACCTCCTCACGGGATCCCACAGAGGGATGAGCCTGGCACCCCGGCTGGACCTGTCGCTGTCCCCCCCAGCAGGCCCAGGACTCAGGTTTTCCCGCCACCGCCACATTCCCTCTCAGCTGCCGCACATTCTCAACCACAGCTGTCATCTTTCTAACCCTCTCCACCCCCACCACTGATCTCTCCGGGGCACAGGCTCCGACCCTGAAGCCATGTCTCTGCCAAGCCTCCCCAGATCACCGACATCCCACCCATCGGGCAGCTTCCAGAACGAGCCCCCCACACCTGTCACCCCAGACGCCTCCGACGCCCCCACACCCCCCCACCGCCCCTGCACGCTGTCATGGTCTCACTCAGTACTGCAGCCCCAGCAGCTCGGGGGCCAAGAGATGGAGGCTGAGGGTCACGGGAAGTGTTCAGGGTGGTAGGCCTGCCCCCACCTCACGTTTGTCCTGGGCACCGGACACCAGAACACTCACTCCACCTCCTCGGAGCCCCTCCTGCTCCATGCTGTGGGGCATGCTGTGCTGAGGGGATTCAGGCCCAGAGCCTGGCCCCCTGCTCAGCCCCATGATGACTTGAGACACAGCCAGACGAGAGCCTGAGTTCCCCCTCACCCAGAGAGGAGGCGAGCAGAGACCCTGGGGGGAGGAGGGCCCAGGCCGGAAGGCTGGCCGCCTTGAAGACGAAGGGACAGCTGGTTCCTGTGCTCACGCAGGGTGGCCACAGAGACAAAACTGCCCATGGCCCCAGCCTGGGGCGCCCCTGTGCCCACCCTCCTAGCAGCTCTCAGGTTTTCACCTCTGTGGCTCCCCGGCTACCCTCCCCTCCACACTCTAAAACTCAGCCTGTGTCATGCCAACCATTCCAGGACCAGCTCTGAGTCTTCTGGGGTTCAGCACAGAGACCAGAGGCCCCTCCCTGGATTAGGCCCCTGCTGGGGGTGTCCACTGACTGAGCACAACCAGCACCAGAGCAGGTGTCTGACCCCACGCGTGGAGCCCACCCACAACCCTCCCTCTTGGGGCTCCTACAGGACAAAAACACCCTAAGTGTTCTCTGTGCTCCTGGGGACAGCTAATCGCGCATGGGGTCTGGTCATGACATGCCTGGGCGGGATGGCCGGGAGTCCAGCCCCAGCACCAGCTCAGGCCTCATACCTCTGGTGACCTTGGGTGTCCCTTCCTTTCTCTGAGTCCCAGCTTCCTTGTGAGTTGTCTGAGGTAGACAGCACCTCCCTTCAGGTGCCCTGCCCTCCAAAGTTAATGGATATTAAAGTGCTTCCGGAAGAAAGGCACTGTGGACACAGGGTGCGGCCTCCCGCTCTTCCAAGCTGAATGCCTATCTCTGCCCCACTGGGAGAGTGGCTGGCTGACACCACCTCAGCCACAGGCCAGGGCCCCTCAAGGTGAGCCAGGTGAGCAGGGACGGGAGCCAGGTGAGCATCTGCTCTCCCGCCAGCCTCCTGACCCTCCCATGGGAGGCACGGGAGAGAAGATAATGACCCACTTGCAAAGCCAGTCTGAGCTACAAAGCAGCCCCACACAGCAGGGTGCTCAGGGGTAGGCTCTATGCAGGACGAATCCCAGACTCTCCCGGTGGCTGCTGGCCACCAGGTCCCATTTACCAGGCTATGGACTGAACACTAGGAAGCCAGGAGCTGCTGAACTAACACAAACCTCCTTGTGAGGCTGCTTCAGCCCCCAGGATAACATGATGAGAAGGGCGGAGAAAAGTGTTGGGGAGCTGAGGTAGGACAGCTCCCCACCTCCACCTCAGGACCAGGGGACCGTAGAGAAACAGTCTGCCAGCTGGGCACCCAGCACCCTGGCCTGAAAGGGGCAAGGACTTCTGGCCACTGCCAGCGCCGGAATGCCAGCCTGAGGGCACCTGGAACACAGCTGGTAGGTTTCAGCAGGTGCATAGGAGATAAGAGACCTGCTCAAGGTCCCCCTAAGACCCAGTGAACCCCCTTCCTAGGGCTACTTAGCTCCTCCAGCACCCCAGCTCTATAGTCTGACCTCCCTGCCCCAGACACCCACGGGGTTATCTTGCTGAACACCAGGCGGTTAGCACATTACCTCTATCAGGGAGCACCAGCTTCATGTACCCCAGCCTTGCCCCACAGGCCCCTCCAAGGACACAGGGTTAGACAGAAAAGAGAGAAAGTCCCTGAGCCTGTCCTGGGAACCCCAGGGAGAGCACACTATCCCCACACTATCCCACACCCTCCAAAGCAGGACAGGTACCCAGTACAGGGACTCTGCCCATGCACAGACTCCAGAAACCAGGGCCACACAGTGGCCTGACTTCTCAGCAGGCCTAAGAGGTGAGGGGCTGCCCCAAGTTTTCCATCTCCATAAGCCCCCCCACCAGTGAGCCCTCACCGGGCCCTGACCCCAGGATGAAGAAAAAGGTGGACATAAATATGGCAATATCCAACGGAGCAATTGAATCAGGAGCCAATCTCTGGGGAAACCACCTTTCATTTCAAACTGTGCCAAGCTCAGAAACCAGAGGCACAGCCCTCAAAGAAATAGGAGCTTGGAGGGTTTCAGAGAAGGGGGGAGGGGCAGGGGGCCAGGAAGTGGAGGTAGAGAGCCCCATGCTGTGCTGGATAAGCCGGCTGCTGCCCAAGGGGGCATTTAGGCCCTCCCAGCCCTGGCCACAGGGCCCTCAGGGAGGCTACTCAACACCCCCAGGAGGACCCTGAGGGACAGCATCTCCTGGTCTAGCCACCTCCTAGAGGTTCAGTCCAGGGTGGGGACCCTCAGACCACCCTGGCCTACCAGGCTCCTCGGGTCCCGTGGGAGTCCAGCCTCCAAGAAGCACGGCTGCTGAAAGTCACTGCACTTGGGTTGGGTATGACCCTGTGAAGGGTGAAGACAGGAAACCCACCTGGCCCCTCTCCTGAACCTAAGCAACTTTCTCCCAACCCGCCCTTCTCCGAGGCCAGGGGGGCGCCCTGGAAGCCACCGCACAACCCTTTTTCCAGTGGGCCTCCCAGCTGGGTCCCCCTGCACTCCTCCACCTCCAAGTCCCTTCCAGCGCGGCTGTGCCCTACCGAAACGCGTAGGGAGGAACCGGGAAGGGAGGGCGCACTCCAAGGGGCCAGTCTGGACGAACTCGGCCCTGGGGACAATGGAGGGGGCGCCGGCGTCCTTTCCACCCCGACTACTTCTACTTTAACACGGGGCGCCCGCAAGGGGCTGCCCTGGCCCCCCCCACCCCCTTGCCTGGGGTGGGGACCTGGGCCCTGAGCCCGCGCCAGGTGAGCGCACAGGCGCCCCCAGGGTGAGTCACAATCCAGACACAATCCAGACTCCGCCTCCCAGCCGCCCCCCAACCCGCCGGGCCCCAGCCCACGCCCCCCCGCCATGGCACCCGCGGGTCCGCGCCGGCTCACCGCTCTTCCTGCTGTCGCCGGCGGCGGTAGGCGGGGGCCCAGCGAGCAACATCAGCAGCAACGGCCCCGCCACTGCCACCGCCACCGCCGCGCCCCCGGTCCCGGTCCCAGCCCGGCCCATGGCTCCGCGCTCGGCCCGGCGCTACCCGGACCGCGTCCCCGGCCGCCCGCCCCCGCCGCCGCCCGGGCAGCCACCGCCGCCACTGCGGCCCCCGCCGCTGCCGCTGCCGCCTCTGCCCCGGGCTCCCATCGTCCCGGCCGGTCCCAGCCGCCGGCGCCCCGGGCACTTCCGCCTGCGAGGCCCCGCCCTGCGGGAGCCGTGGCCGGAGCCGGACTCGGGGACAGGAATCGGAAGGAGGACGCTGGCGGGGGGCCGAAGCGGGCCGAAGGCGACTTGGGGACACGGGGAGCGCGAGGAAAATGGGTCAGAGGGAGGTCGTGGACTGAGAGGGAATGCCGACCCGCCACCGCGCGCGCAGATAGGGGGAGGTAGGGCGGGATAGGGTGGAGGGTCACGCAGTGCGCGCGGGGGACGCGGAACCGAGAGGGGCCGGGGGCGGAGGGCTGGCGCGGGACCCAGTGGGGCGCTCGGGGGACGTGGGACGGAGCGGGCACGGGGCGGCGGCGGGCTGGCGCGGGAAGGACGTGGGACGGAGGGGACACGGGAGGGCGGCGGGCTGGCTCGGGGCCCAGTGGGGCACTCTGGGGACGTGGGATGGAGCTGGCATGGGGGAGCGGCGGGCTGGCGCGAGACCCAGTGCGGCGCGCGGGGAACGTGGGA
>NW_023270453.1:21461789-21476515 GCF_011800145.1 Mirounga leonina
GGCAGGTGGGCTGGCGCGGGACCCAGTCGGGCGCAGGAGGGACGTAGGACCCGGGTGCATGAGGGCAGAGGGCTGGCGCGGGACCCAGGGATTCAGAAGGGAAAGTGGCGGGTCGTGAATTGGAAACCACTGTGGATCTGAGGCGGCAAGCGAGCACCCCAAGTGCTTCCTACACTCGCTGGGGTCCATGGGACGCCAGCGTCTGGGTTCCCTGAGTCGTGGGCTCAGGGATGAGCCCCGCTTTGGGCTCTCTGCTCAGGGAGGAACCTGCTTCTCCCTCTGCCTGCTGCTCCCCCCTGCTTGTGCTCGGGCTTTCTCTCTCTCAATCTGACAAATAAATAAGTAAAATCTTTAGGGGCGCCTGGGTGGCTCAGTTGGTTGGGCGACTGCCTTCGGCTCAGGTCATGATCCCGGAGTCCCGGGATCGAGTGCCACGTCGGGCTCCCTGCTCGGCAGGGAGTCTGCTTCTCCCTCTGACCCTCTTCCCTCTCATGCTCTCTGTCTCTCATTCTCTCTCTCGCAAATAAATAAAATCTTAAAAAAAAAAAAAAGTAAAAATCTTTAAAAAAAAAAAGATTGATAATAGTTTAATAATGAAGAGTCTCTACAAATCAATAACAAAATACCCACTCTCCAGTAAATCCAAGAAGACTCCTGTAAAGAATATGCAGATGAACAAGAACAGACTCCAACCTCCCCTCCTTAGAGAAATGCAAATTGAAAAGCCTGTAGACGTCTTTTTTTTCTTAAACCTAACAAATCTGCAAAGATCAAAAAGTTTGATCACACTGGAAGGGGAAGATTGTGGGCCCATGGACATTCCTGTATTTAGTGAGCAGTAGGTTAGAGCTTCCGGAAGTCTCTGGACTCAGCTACCAAAGTGAGAAGAGCACATAGCTTTGCTTCAGTCGTCACACCTCTGTGCATTTTCCCTGTAGAGATGCTCACAGAAGTGTGAGATTGCATTATGGTACCTCATACGTCCAGATGTTGGTCATTAGGCAATGGGGCATTCAAATCATGGACATTCACACCGTGATTCAAACACTGATACAGTGTGGCGGCAAACCAGGAAGCTCTATATACCGATTGGGAAGGGTCTGCCAGATGTAGCTTTGGCTGAAAAAAGGAAAGGGCAGAACAACGGGTATAGAAAGCTACCATTTTCGTAGGAAAAATTTTTTAGAGAGAGGGGGGAGGGGTAGAGGGAGAGGGAAAGAGTCTCCTAAGCAGGCCAGGGGCTCGATTTCACAAACCCTGAGATCATGACCTGAGCCACAATCAAGAGTCACACACTTAACCGACTGAGGCACCAAGGCGCCCCTGTAGGAAGATTTTTAAAAATTGTATTTGCATGCACCGAAGACATAAAATGACTGGATGCATCCAGCAGCAGGTTATGCTGATTGACTCTGGGCGAGGGAACCCGCTGGCCTAGGATTGGAAGGAGGGACTTTACCTGTGGGTGTCTTTTGAATTTTGTCCTGCTTGGGAAGGGACTGGGGGTTGTTTGTTGAGAGTTTACAGAAGGGAAGGGGGCAAACACTGACCCAGCCAGCCCAAGACCACAGAAAGCTGGAAAAGGGTGGAGAGTGGAGGCCAAGGTGTGAAGCCATTAAGAAACCCTTTGTTCCTTTGGGATCTAGGCTGGGCCCTCCTCACCCTTGGCCGCAGAGGAATCCCGGGGCTGCTGGCCAGTCTCAATTTAAAGGGACAGAGGTCAATTGTGGGATTTTGCTGAGCTTCGATTTTAGTGCACTGCTGAGCCAGAGTCATGCTGGGACAGCAGCTGTAGTCAGCACTGAGCACTGGAAAACTGTTCCTACCCTGGGCTGGGCTCAGGTCCCCCGCTAGCCCTCCTCACTCAGGTGCTTCCCTTGAGTATGTCACTTCAGTGTGAGACTCCTGTGCCTCAAGTTCCCCACCAGGTAGGAGGGGAGGTGGCAGACACGCCCCATCCCAATGCTGTGTCTGGGGGCTGGTAAACTTATAGATGGACCTGGTGCCCTGGGCTGGTGTCAGGAGATCTGTGCTCAGTACCAGAGCATTTGCAGTGGGAAGAAGCCTAGGACCCACCTGGCAGGGCCTCGGCTGGAAGACAGGAAGCTGAGGCTCCCACCAGGGAGGGCCCTGTCTACAGAGGCTCTTGCCTTCCACCTCACGTCACACAGAACAGTGAATTCCAACTAGATGAGATGGTTAACTGCTGAGAATAAAATGATAAAAATATTAGAAGGAGACTTAGAACACACCCCTTGGAATAAAGGGATAAGAAATAATTTATTAAGCAAGAGGGACAGGAAACTGGGGAATCATGAAGGAAAAGGTACTCATTTGACTACATTTTAAAAAATGTAAGTATGGGCACTTGGCTAGATCAGTCAGTAGAGCCAGCTACTCTTGATCTCCGGGTCCTGAGTTCCTGAACCCCACGTTGGGAGTGGAGTTTACTTTAAAAAAAATGTTATGTAGGGGCGCCTAGGTGGCTCAGTTGGTTAAGCGGCTGCCTTCGGCTCAGGTCATGATCCTGGAGTCCCTGGATCGAGTCCCACATCGGGCTCCCTGCTCAGCGAGGAGCCTGCTTCTCCCTCTAACCCTCCCCCCTCTCATGCACTCTCTCTTTCTCTCTCTCTCTCGCTCTCTCAAATAAATAAATAAATCTTTAAAAAATAATAATAATAATAATAAATGTTATGTAAGTATAAAAATTGTGAAAGTAAAACGTAGTATAAAAGTCATCAAGTCAGGGGCACCTGGGTGGCTCAGTCTGTTAAGGGTCTGCCTTGGGCTCAGGTCATGATCCCGGGGACCTGGGATCCTGTCCTGCATGGAGCTCCCTGCTTAGCTGGGAGCCTACTTCTCCCTCTCCTGCTCCCCCTGCTTGTGCACGCACTCTCTCTGTCCAATAAGTAAATAAAATCTTAAAAAAAAAGTCATCAAGTCAAAATACAAATGGGAGAATACATGTGCTGTGCATATGGTAACGGGTTATTATACCTAAGATACAAAGGAAATTTACACATTGAAACCAAGGCAACCCAAAAGAAAAATAGACTCAGGCTATCACAAGAGAGGGTGCAGGAAGATGCCAGTGGTGGGCATAAGCCCGTGAGCCACACTGCTCAGTCGTCCTGGTGAAAATTCAAGTGCTAGTGTGATTTTAACACAATAGGACATCAGTCAGAAGCCCAGCTCTCTCCAGATGCAGGGAACAGGTGCCTCACACTGTGCCCATGGGAATGTAAACAACCTCAACCTTTTGAAGGTCACTGTGGCAACATTAAAATGTAACAAACCTGGGAGCCTAAGGACAGACACACAGAGAATGGGCCCAGAGCCTGTGTAGTTGCAGGAACCCTGGAACTCTGCAAAGAAATTAGGATAGGTACCATGAATTTCTACACAGCTTCTAGACAGGTCTATGGGTCTTCTGCAGGAGTACCGATAGAGTGGAGAAATCCAGTTGCTAGATAACATGGATACATCCCATTTCCAAACTGGAATGTTCTCAGATCCTCCCACCAGCTCTGTGGGTATGGACCCAGTGGACCGCAGTCCACTCACACAGAGGGGAAGACGGAGCGGTGGACAGGGGAGATAATTTCCCTACACGCAGGCTATGTCCGGCCACGTCCGGCCACATTATTGTGTTTGCTTTGGATAAAAATTTCACAGTTACAAAAGAAAAAAAACCACCTATAATCCACTTTTATTCAATTCATCAGAGGAAGAACTGCAGCACCTGAGGCCTCCAAGGCCTCAGGACCCACACAGTAGAGGAAGAGGCAGGTGCTCAGCCCTGCACAACCTGTGGGAATGCTTGAGGTCTTCAGACAACCCAGCTACTCTTTTCCATCCTACCTGTCTTCCATAACTCACACAGGCTCCTCCAAGGGCCTCTTGTATGGGAAGCCCTGTGAAGACCCCAGGTCGGAAGAGCTCCCCGCTCTGTGCGCTCATGGCCTCCTGTTACACCACCCCACTGCAGGCTTCCTGTAGGAAGGAGTTGGGTCACACCTTCTGTGGTCTTGGGGGGGGGCGGGGGGAGATGCAGACCTTCTTCTTCCTCTTTGTCCCCGTGCCCCAACTTATTGGCATAAACTGGACCAGGATCCTCAGAAATTTGGGTTTCATAGGAATGACTTACCCAAAAGTTTTGGAAGCAACATAAGGTTTTGAATCTTTATTTTACCAAAATAAAATTGTTGTTTTTTAAAGTCCAATTACTATTATTATCATTTCATAAAGGAAAAGTCATTTCTTTCTTTTTTTTTTTTCAAAAAGATTTTATTTATTTATTTGAGGGAGAGAGAGAGAGAGAGCATGACAGAGGGGAGTGGGAGAGGGAGAAGCGGGCTCCCCACTGAGCAGGGAACCCGATGCGGGACTTGATCCCAGGACCCTGGAATCATGACCTGAGCTGAAGGCAGACGCTTAACCGACGGAGCCACCCAGACGCCCCAGGAAAAGTCATTTTTCAACCAAAAGAGTAATACATATTCTTAGAATTATGTATAAATGAAGGTTAGCCTTTTTTTTTTTTTTAAGTTCAGCGTGTGGTTCTTATCCCCATTTTATCTGGGCAAATGAATGCTTCCTGTCCTGGGTGTTGAGCACTCATGAACCAGCAGATGAAGGGTACAAGCAGTATCCTCAGGCTCTTCACCTACGGTGAGCCCGGGATGAGATCCAAATGCCCTGGAGCATGGTGACCAGAGCAAACTCCTGGCCCCCTTCTAAGGGGTAGGTGCAGAGGGTGACAGGGGCAGAAGATGCGTGCTAGGGCAGGAGGACCCAAGAGTTGTGCTCTGGTTTGAAGGCCCTCATTGGCAGCCCTCACCAGTTAGCCTGGGCTGGCAGATGCTGGAGAGGCTATTAAGGGCCTGTCCTAGGGGGAGGAGACCATTTTTCCTGTCTCCTCCCTGCAGCAGCCTGAGCAGGGACAAACAGAGGGCTGATATGTCTAAAATTGGAGTCCTGGGGCACTTGGGTGGCACAGTTGGTTAAGCATCCGACTCTCGGTTTTGGCTCAGGATGTGATCTCAGGGTTGTGAGATTGAGCCCCGCATCAGGCTCCAAGCTCAGTACAGAATGTGTTTGAGTTTCTCTCTCCCTCTGCCCCTCCCCCCTCTCAAATAAATAAGTCTTTTTTTTTAAGATTTTATTTATTTATTCATGAGAGACAGGCAGAGAGAGAGAGAGAGAGAGAGAGAAGCTGAGGGAGAAGCAGGCTCCCCAAGGAGCAGGGAGCCCGATGCGGGACATGATCCCAGAACCCCGGGATCATAACCTGAGCTGAAGGCAGACGCTTCACCATCTGAGCCACCCAGGCACCCTCAAATAAATAAGTCTTTAAAAAATAAAATAGGGGCGCCTGGGTGGCTCAGTCGTTAAGCGTCTGCCTTCGGCTCAGGTCGTGATCCCAGGGTCCTGGGATCGAGCCCCGCATCGGGTTCCCTGCTCAGCGGGAAGCCTGCTTCTCCCTCTCCCACTCCCCCTGCTCGTGTTCCCTCTCTCGCTGTGTCTCTCTCTGTCAAATAAATAAATAAAATCTTTTAAAAAAATAAAAAATAAAATAAAATAGGAGTCCCAAGAGGACTGGAAACAGAGAAGGAGGCAGACAAAAATATCTGGAAAATTAGTAGCCAAAAATTCTCAGATTTGGTGAAAAACATTACTTTACAGATTCAAATAGCTCAGTGACCACAAAAAGAATCCATACAAAGAAAACCACACCCAGGCACAACTACTGAAAACCGTACTTGAGCAGAAAATATTGAAAGCAGCCAGAGAAAAATGACATTCAAGGGGACAGCAGTTTGAATGATCTCTAACTTCCCAGAAGTCAGAAACAATGGAGACCAGAAGTCAGGAAAAAAAAATACTCTCGTCAACCCACAATTCTATATCTAGCAAAAACATTCTTTTTTTTTTTTTTTTTTTGGTTTGGTCTTGCTTTTTTTATCCAGTCTTTTTTTTTTTTAGCAAAAACATTCTTTAAGAATAAACAAAATAGGGGCACGTAGCTGGCTCAGCTGGAGGTATGTGCCACTTTTGATCTCAGAGTAGTGAGTTCAAGCCCCACGTTGAATGTACAGCTTATTGAAAAACAACAACATAGATGAATGGATATAGAAGAGGTGGTATTTATATAGAATGGAATATTACTTAACCATAAAAAAGAATGGGATCTTGCCATTTGTGACTACATGGATGGGGACCTCGAGGATAAAATGCTAAGTGAAATAGTCAGTCAGGAAAAGACAATTGCTATAGGATTGTACTCATACGTGGAATTTGAGAAACAAAACAAATGAACCATCGAAGAAGAAAGAGACAAAACAACAGACTCTTAAATACCAAGAACAACAACCCAGGGGTTGCCAGAGGGGAGGTTAGTAGGGGGATGGGTGAAATAAAGGGGATGAAGAGGTACAACCTTCCAGTTATAAAATCAGTAAGTCACAGAGATGAAAAGTACAGCATAGGGAATATAGTTGATAATACTGTGATAATGTATGGTGAGGGATGGTGACTATACTCATCATGGTGAGTATTAAGTCATGTATGGAATCGTCAAATCAATACTGAAACTAATGTAACGTGCTAACTATACTTCAATTAAAAAAAAAGTCAGAGAGGCACCTGGGTGGCTCAATCGGTTGAGCACCCTACTATTGGTTTTGGCTCAGGTCATGATCTCAGGGTCGTGGAACCCCCGCTCCCCCTCCCAGTCAGGCTCCGCACTCAGTGCAAAGTCTGCTTGAGTTTCTCTCTCCTCTCGCTCTGCCCCTCCATTCCTGCTCACTCTCTCTCTCTCTCTCTCTCTCGAATAATAAATAAATAAATCCTAAAAAAAAAAAAAGGCAGAGATTGTCAAACTGAATTTTAAAAATAAATAAATTAAAAAAGCAAGACCAGGGGCGCCTGGGTGGCTCAGTCGTTAAGCGTCTGCCTTCAGCTCAGGTCATGATTCCAGGGTCCTGGGATCGAGCCCCACATTGGGCTCCCTGCTCAGCGGGAAGCCTGCTTCTCCCTCTCCCACTCCCCCGCCTTGTGCTCTCTCTCTCACTATGTCTCTCTCTGTCAAATAAATAAATAAAATCTTAAAAAAAAAAAAATTAAAAAAGCAAGACCGGACTATCTAGAAATGATTCAGTTCAACTATAAAGACACGGATGCGTTAAAAGTAAATGGATGGACAAAGATAAATCATGTGATAATGAGCATGAGGAACTGGAGTGTCTCTATTTTTATCAGATAAGGTAGACTTCAAAGGAAAGATTATGATCAAACACATGCAAAAATATCTTACAGTGATGAGCAGGTCCATTCATAAGGAAGAAGCGCGTGTACACACACCTACTAAGAGAGCTTGAGATTACATGAAGTAAAAATTGGCAGAATGAGACAAAGAAAGAGGCATTTCCACATGATGAGGGGAGGAGATTTGATGGCTCTGTCACAGCAGTTGACGGAACACGCTAGAGGGAAAATCAGGAAAGACAAAGGATTTAAACCACACTGTCAGCAAGCGTGAACTCATTGTGTTTATAGAGGACTGCATCCAACCACTGCGGAGTGGACATTCTTTCCAAGTCCCCCCAAAATAGATCAATGCTGGGCCATAAAACAATTCTTGATAAACTGAAAAGAATTTAAGTGACATAGAACATGTTTTTCGGACCAGGATGGAACTAAATCAGAAGTCCTTTAAGGGATGCCTGGGTGGCTCAGTCGGTTAAGCGTCTGCCTTCAGCTCAGGTCATGATCCCAGGGTCCTGGGATCGAGTCCCGCATCGGGCTCCCTGCTCCGCGGGGAGCCTGCTTCTCCCTCTGCCTCTGTCTCTCTCTCTGTCTCTCATGAATAAAAAAAAAAAAAAGAAGTCCTTTAACAGTGCCCCGCCCGGAGATGAGCGAACGCCAGACCTGAGAGCTGCTCCTGGCCGCAGGCTCGCAGGTGCCGGGCGTGGCAGCTTTGGAGCCCCAGGCCCCCCACTTCCTGCGACACAGGACGGACACTTCCACGTTTATCCAAAATTTGAATTCTCTTTCTCCCTCTCCTTCTGGCCCTCCCCCCCAACAAACCAAACCAAACAAACAAACTGCAGCTGGGAAAACTCAGTTCTTCCAGGCAATGACCTGTTTTACTGATGGGAAAGTGAGGCTCACAGGAGCAGGGCTGGGGGTAGGATCTGGTTCTTCTGCCACCCTCCTTCCCACCCTGCAGGGTAGGGTCTCTCCAAGTACATTGTACGAAGACCACCAGCTCTTGCACAGGAACGTTCCAGAAATCCAAGGTTGTGCTCATCCCTAATTCCACACGGCACTTCATCATCGGTCAGACTGACACCCCAACACTGAAAATCGATGGGGCCAAGCCTTGGAAGGAGGGGGCTGCTGGGAAGAGGGCTGGGAGTGAGCCTCTGAAGGACAGGAGAGCTGCTTGGATCATAAGAGCATCCGGATTCCCCGTACCGGTGAGGGTGAGACCGCTCACCCTCCTCCTCCCTCCTTGGTCTTTGACTTAGGCATTTATCTCTGTTGGCAGCCCCCAACTCCTCACGGCTGTTGGCCAGAGACATCAGTTCCTCGGCCATGCATGGCCGTAGGACTGCCCACAACAGGGCAGCAGGCCCCTCCTCCAGGGAGGGCTCTCAGGCCGGAAGAGAGACAGAGTGAGCGAGAGCAGAAAGGAGCTGAAGCAGCTTGGGTTGTAGGGGTTGTAGCCGGGGTGCGGGGAGCAAGAGTACCTGACTCGGAGAGTCCCAAACAGACCAGCTCAGCCACTCGCTGCTGACAAAATCCAAAGGCAGAGAAATGAGTGGTGGTGAAACAAGAAATGGATTATTTCAGTGATGTCAACACAGCGAGGATAGTAGACTAGCGTCTCAAACACTGTCTGCAAAGTGCTGAAATTACTTCCAGGTCTATATAAACAAAATGTGGGGTAATGGTGGGTGGGTACTAGCTGGTGGGCAATGAAAGTCAAACTGGTCATTGTCTTGGGGTCAATCACTGGGTGGTCAGGGTCTCGCTGGCTCAGGGCAGTCCTTATAGTCAGGGGGTGGTTATGGTTCCCACCAGGGGATGCTTTGCCCTCAGGGTCCTGCACCAGAACCAAGAGCCGAACTGGAAAATCTGAGGTCAGAATGGAGGAGCAGAAGTCCTTGTTCCGGGTCTTTGGTAAGCAAGTGGGATTTTTTGTTTTGTTTTGTTTTCGAGGATTTTTAAAAAATTTAAATTCAATTAATTAACACGTAATGTATTATTCATTTCAGGGGTACAGGTCTATGATTCATCAGTCTTGTATAACACCCAGTGCTCATTACATCACGTGCCCTCCCCAATGCCTGTCACCCAATTACCCCATCCCTCCACCCCCCTCCCCTCCAGCAACCCTCAGTTTGTTTCCTAGAGTTAAGAGTCTCTTATGGTTTTGTCTCTCTCTCTGGTTTCTTCTTGTTTCATTTTTTCCTCTCTTCCCCTATGATCCTCCGCCTTGTTGCTTAAATTCCACATATCAGTGAGATCATATGATAATTGTCTTTCTCTGATTGACTTATTTCAATTAGCATAATGCTCTCTAGTTCCATCCACATCGTTGCAAATGGCCAGATTTCATTTTTGATGGTTGTGTAATATTCCATTGTGTATATACATACCACATCTTCTTTATCCATTCATCTGTTGAGGGACATCTGGGCTCTTTCCATAGTTTGGCTATTGTGGACATTGCTGCTATAAACATTGGGGTGCAGGTGCCCTTTCAGATCACTACATTTGTATCTTTTGATAAGTCTTGAGAGTGACATCCCCTAGGGTGCCCAGTTAAGCGTCGGCCTTCAGCTTGGGTCATGATCCTGGGATGGAGCCCCTGCTCAGCGGGGAGCCTGCTTCTACCTCTGCCTCTGCTCCTCCCCCTGCTTGTCCTAGCTTTCTCTCTCTCTCTCAAATAAATAAATAAAATCTTTAAAAAAAAAAAGCCCCTTGGTGGGCGCCTGGGTGGCTCAGTCGTTAAGCGTCTGCCTTCGGCTTAGGTCATGATCCCAGCATCCTGGGATTGAGCCCCGCATCGGGCTCCCTGCTCTGCGGGAAGCCTGCTTCTCCCTCTCCCACTCCCCCTGCTTGTGTTCTCTCTCGCTGTGTCTCTCTCTGTCAAATAAATAAAATCTTAAAAAAAAAAAGAAAAAGCCCCTTGGGATGCCTGTGTGGCTCAGTCGGATGAGCGTCTGCCTTAGGCTCAGGTCACTATCCCAGTGTTCTGGGATGGAGTCCCACATCGGGCTCCTTGCTCAGTGGGGAGCCTGACTCTCCCTCTACCTGCTGCTCCCTCTGCTTGTGTTCTCTCTCTCTCTGACAAAAATAAATAAATAAAATCTGGAAAAAAAAAAGACCCTTCTGAGATATATGACTTGCCAATATTTCCTTCCATTTTGTAGGTTGATTTTTCACTTTCTTGATAATTCCAAACTGTTTACCAAAGTGGGTTTTGTCAATTGAGATTCTGATTAGCCGTACGTGAATTTCAATGGTCCACAATCTTGCTAATACTTGGAATTTTTTAGACTTCAAAATTTTTTTTAAGGATTTTATTTTTTACTTTGAGAGAGAGAGAGAGAGAGAGAGAGTGTGTGCGCGAGTGGGGGGAGGGGCAGAGGGAAAGAGAGAATCTCAAGCAGACTCCCTGCTGAGTGCAGAGCCCAATGCGGGGCTCCATCCCACAACCGTGAGATCATCACCTGATCTGAAATCAGGAGTCAGAAGCTCAACCAACTGAGCCACACAGGAGCCCCAGACTTTGAGATTTTACTGTGGCTTTCCTTGCATTTATTTGATTGGTCCTGGAGCTGAGCACCTTTGTGCGTGTTTCTTGGCTGTTTGGATTTCTCTGGAGAAGAGAATCTTCAAGTATTTGTCAGCTGTACTACTGAGTTATTGGGCTTTTACTCACTGATTTCTGGTAATAAGACCCTAGACTTGTATAGGTTGTGGGTGCTAGAAACATTCTTTCCCATTCTGTCATTTTGTCTTTTTTTTCTTTCTTTATGGTTTGTGTGTGTTTTTGAGTAGATTTTGTTTTTTTAGAGAAGTTTCAGGTTCACAGCAAAATTAAGCAGAAAGTACAGAGTTCCCATACACCCTTGCCCCCAAACATGCACAGCCTCAATCACTATCAACATCCCACACTAGATCATGTGCTACATTTGTTATAATCAATGAAGCTACATTAACAATATTATTTACCAAAGTCCATAGTGTTCACTAGGGTTCACTCTTGGTGTTGTACATTCTGGATTTGACAAATGTATAATGACAGCTATCTGCAATTGTAGTATCATACAGAATAGTTTTGCTACCTTAAAAATCTGCCCACACCCCTCCTACTTCCCCAACCCCTAACAATCCCTGATTTTTTTTTTTGCTGTCCCCCTAGCTTTGCCGTTTCCAGAATGTCATGTAGTCTTTTCAGATAGGCTTCTTTCATTTAGTCATATGCATTTAATTTTCCTCCATGTAGGGGTGCCTGGGTGGCTCAGATGGTTGGGCGTCTGCCTTCGGCTCAGGTCATGATCCCAGGGTCCTGGGATCGAGTCCCGCATCAGGCTCTCTGCTCCTTGGGAGCCTGCTTCTCCCTCTGCCTCTCTCTCTCTCTCTGTCTCTCATGAATAAATAAATAAAATCTTTAAAAACAATTTTTTTCCTCCATGTCTTTTTTTGTGGCTTGATAGCTCATATTTGTAATTACTGAATAATATAGCCCATTGTAGGGATGTACCAGAGATTGTTTATCCATGCACCTGCTGAAGGACGTCTTGGTTGCTTCCAAGTTTGGCAATTGTGAATAAAGCTGCTATAAATATATATGTGCATTTTTTTAATACTTACGTTTTCAACTCATTTAAATAAGCATCATGGAGCATGACTGCTGGATCACACGTTTAGTTTTCTAAGAAACTGCCAAACTGTCTTCCAGAGTGCTGCACCATTTTGCATTCTCACCAGCAGTGAAGGAGAGTTCCTGTTGCTCCTCACACTTGTTAGCCTTTGGTGTTGTCAGTGTTTGAATTTTGGCTCGTCTGATATCTTCATCGTGTTTTTTTATGATGTTCTTAATTTTAATGGAGTTGACTTTGTCAATCTTTTCCTTTATAATTAGTGCTTATTGTGCCTAAAGAAATTCTTCCTCACAGAAAGCTGTGAATATATTTTCCCATCTTCTAAAAGCTTTCTAGATTTGCCTTTCATATTTCAGTCTTTCATCTGCCTGAAACTTCTTTCATTCTTTCTTTTTTAAAGATTTTATTTATTCATTTTATTTTAGAGAGAGAGAGAGCACTTGCGTGCATGAGCCGGGGAAGTGGCAAAGGGAGAGAGAATCTCAAGCCAGCTTCACCCTGAGCGCAGAGCCCGATGTGATCCCACAACCCTGAGATCATGACCTGAGCTGAAACCAGGAGTTGGACACTTAACTGACTAAGCCACCAAGCACCCTGAAATTTATTTCTATGTACATCTAGATCACTTTATTGTGACCTTGACAATGTTAAGTCTTCCAACTATGAACATGGGATTTTCCCCATTTATTTAAATCTTTTTAAATTTCTTTCAACAATGATTTGTAATTTTCAGAGTATAAGAAATCAAAAGAGAAATCAGAAAATACTTTGAGATGAATGAAAATGAGGCACACATATAAAAACTTATAAAATACAGTGAAAGCAGTGTTTAGAGGAACATTTATAACTGTAAATGTCTATACTAAGAATGAAAAAAGTCTTATAAAAATTAATAAAGGGGGGGCACCTGGGGTGGTTCAGTCTGTTAAGGGTTTCAGCTCAGGTCATGATCTCAGGACCTGTATTGAGGTGGGGGGCCTGGGGGGCTTAGCGGGGAATCTGCTTCTCTCCTCTCTCTCCCTCTGCCCCTCCCCCCTGCTCATGCTGCTCTCTCTCAAATAAATAAATAAATAAATCTTTAAAAAATTCATAAAGGGAAACCTCACTAAAGTGGGGTCAGGAGCTTAGACAGGGGGAGCCAATCAGTCACCATCAGTTACGGGAGGAATTTTCAGTTGGAGACTCCCAACAGAAGTGTCATTTATGGACCTCAACAAAGGAATCATCAACAAGAAAGAATCATCAATTACAAGCCCCAATAGGGAAAGATGTACATTGAAGCTCCTATAAGAAATCAGTCACCCCTGCAACTCAGTCAAAAAGAAACCCTCATCACCCTGTACTCTTGTTTTTTCTCCAATGGCCTTTTTGTTCAAAACAACACCTCCTAACTTCCTCCTCCATCTCCATAGGATAAAGCTCTTCTCCTTTGTTTGTTGGATTTGCCTAAGGTTTTGCCTTAGCTTGCATACCTCAAATTCCAATTCTCTGTTATTCTTTTCTTTTTTAAGTTTTGATTTATTTTTCTGGTAACCTCTACACCCGATGTGGGGCTTGAACTCATGACCTGAGATCAAGAGTCACAGGCTCCATGGACTGAGCCAGCCAGACGTCCCAATTCTCTGTTATTCTTTTTTTTTTTTTTTAAGATTTTATTTATTTATTTGACAGAGAGAGAGAGAGACAGCGAGAGAGGGAACACAAGCAGGGGGAGTGGGAGAGGGAGAAGCAGGCTTCCTGCAGAGCAGGGAGCCCAATGCGGGGCTCGATCCCAGGACTGAGATCATGACCTGAGCGGAAGGCAGATGCTTAACAACTGAGCCACCCGGGTGCCCCTGCTATTCTTGAATAAACCCATTTTTGCTGATAAACTAACGGACTATTGGGTGCCTGGGTGGTTCAGTTGGTTAAGCGTCTGCCTTTGGCTCAGGTCATGATCCCGGGGTCCTGGGATCAAGTCCTGCACATCAGGCTCTCCGCTCAGTGGGGAGCCTGCTTCTCCCTCTCCCTGCTGTTCCCCCAGCTTGTGTGCTCGCTCTCTCTCTCTGTCAAATAAATCAATAAAAATCTTTAAAAAAAATAAAAGGCATCTAGATTGGGAAGGAAGAAATAACAATCTCTATGCCCATATGACATAATTTCGTACATAATAAATCCTAAGGAATCCACTAAAAAACTATTGGAACTAATAAATGAGTTCAGCAAAGCTGCAGGATACAAGATTAACACACAAAACTCAATTGTATTTTTATACACTTTCAATGAACAATCAAAAATGAAATTAAGGGGGCGCCTCGGTGGCTCAGTCGTTAAGTGTCTGCCTTCGGCTCAGGTCATGATCCTAGAGTCCTGGGATCGAGGCCCGCATCGCATGGGGCTCTCTGCTCTGCGGGAAGCCTGCTTCTCCCTCTCCCACTCGCCCTGCTTGTGTTCCCTCTCTCGGTGTGTCTCTGTCAAATAAATAAATAAAATCTTTAAAAAAAATGAAATTAAGAAAACAATACCATTCACAGTTGCATCAAAAAGCATATACGATTTTTCAAAAACTCATTACCTAACATCTAGTAGATCTATTTAGTACAGTAGCTGGCCACCATTACTATCCCAACGGTGTTGTACTAGGGTACCTGTTTCTTAACCCCGCCCTCCTCTTCCCTCCACCCCGCCCCCTCCCTCCGCCCCGCCCACTCCTTCCCTCCCCCTCCCTCCACCCCGCCCTCCCCTTCTCTCTCGCCCCTCCCTTTCCCTCCGCCCCGCCCACCCCTTCCCTTCCCTTCCTCCGCCCCGCCTTCCCCTTCTCTGTCCCCCCTCCCTCCGCCCCGCCCT
>NW_023270453.1:21476615-21503474 GCF_011800145.1 Mirounga leonina
TACCCCTTCCCTCCCCCTCCCTCCGCCCCGCCCCTTCTCTCTCCCCTCCTTCTCCCTCCGCCCCTCCCACCCCTTATCTCTCCCTTCCTTCCTCCGCCCCGCCCTCGCCTTCTCTCGCCCCTCCCTCTCCCTCCGCTCCGCCCTTTCTCCCTCGGGGCTCAGTCGCCCGCGCTCTTTCTGCGCTCAGCCAGCGGCCCGCGGGCCGATGGTCATGGGCGGCCTCTTGGGGCGCGCGGCGCTGCCGGGGCTGCTGAGCAGCCCGCGGGCCCCGGGCCCGAGCCTGCTCGCACGCCCGAGCTCGGGTGAGTGGCCCGCGACCGGCGGAGGAGGGAAGCGGGCGGGGGGGCGTAGCCCGGCCTTTGTTGGCGCGCGTGCGACCCCGTGGCTGCCTGATTCTGTAGATGGCCTCGGGTTCTCGCCGGGCGGGCCGGGGGCGCCCTGCACGTCGTTCCCCACGTCTCACTGCCCCCCTCTCCGATCCGCCCACCGCCCCAGGTTGCTCGGGGGCAGGGGGCCCCTGAGGGCTCCAGAGCAGGAGGCCTGGTGGCCACAGTAGACAGTGGTGAGGGTCCCAGCGGACTGGGGCTGCTGCTGGTGGGGGGGGAACATTTGGAGCAGATGAACACTCCCCACGGGGCCGCCGCCCTCGGGGTGTTTTCTGCAGGCCTTAACTCCGTCTGGTCCATCTCCGTCTGGGGTCCTAGGGCCCGTATCTGTAGCTGGTTCTCGCCCTGACGGCGGCACACAGGGCGCTCCCTGAGAGCCAGTTGTCTTGGTGTTCCCAGCGCAGGAGGGAGTGAACTGCTATCTTCCGAGGGACAGGCCAGCTGGCAGCAGGCCAGGCTGCACGGAGAGCCCCTAGGCACTGGGCTTTAGGGGCACAAACCAGCCCCCGGGGGCTTCCTGCGCTGGGCTTCGTTCAGCCCTGAAGTGAGGTGGTGGGCGCCCACAGCCTGCTGTCCAGGCCCAGCGCATCTTTTTTTTTTTTTTTTTTAAGATTTTATTTATTTATTTGAGAGAGAGAATGAAAGAGAGAGAGAGAGAGAGCACATGAGAGGGGGGAGGGCCAGAGGGAGAAGCAGACTCCCTGCTGAGCAGGGAGCCCAATGCGGGACTCGATCCGGGGACTCCAGGATCATGACCTGAGCCGAAGGCAGTCGCTCAACCAACCGAGCCACCCAGGCGCCCCAGGCCCAGCGCATCTTATGGGGTTGGGAAAGGGCAGCTGCAGACACCCCCGGGGACACTGGCCTGCCCTGGCTCTATCATTTGTCTTCCAGTTCTGCTCTCCCCCTGAGCAGGACTTGGCAGGACATCCAGGGTGTAGGCTCCTCTCAAAAGCACGTTTGGCCCTGGACCCAGGGCTGAGGGTAGGTGTAACTCTGTGGCCTGGGGCTATAAGGGGTGATGGTGCCTCCTGTCTTGCTGGCAGTGTCCCCTAGAGGACAGAAGGAGTGGGCCAGGGCTCAGTCCTGTACTTGGGTCTGGAAGCCGCTTGCCTCGAGCAGCACAGAGCTCCTCTGGCCAAGGAGGTTTTAAGTGGAGGAGCCCTCTAGAGTCTCCCCACCTGCAGACAAGAGCCCCTCTACCGGGCTTCTCAGTCCCTAGCTCCCTTGTGTCCTGCTGTGTGTGGCCCACCTGGGGGGGGGGAGTGCACCGCACTACTCCCTAGCTCCCTGCTGTTCCTTCACCTCAGACCCACAAGATGAGCTTTGGGTCCTCCCTCATGGGGCAGGCTGGGAGTTCAGACGGCTAGGACAGGAGTGGAAAGCAGGGCCAACAACATGCTCTCTTTCCAGTGTGGCCTCTTTGGGCCTCTGTGTGGCCACTGAGCCCAGCTGTGCCTCCCCAGCTCTTGAAGATGCCTTCTCAGGGACATTGAATCCATCATGGGAGGAGCCATGGCCCCTCCCGACAGACTGGATGCACCAGGGGGCCCACTACCCTGTTGGTCCCTGAAAGGCAGAGTCATGCTGGGCCTTTGTTGGCTGTGGACCCTGCACTTCTCCCCTCCACGGCTGCTCTGGTGACCCCTGGGCTGTGGCAGGGGCATCCAGGTTCAGGGAGACGTGAAAGGGCGAGGCACCTGATTCCCCTTCTTCTAAAGGAGGGTCCTCCTGGACCCGGGAGCGGACCCTGGTTGCAGTGAAGCCAGATGGGGTGCAGCGGCGGCTTGTTGGGGATGTGATCCAGCGCTTTGAGAGGAGGGGCTTCAAGCTGGTGGGGATGAAGATGCTGCAGGTACCTGGGCTCTCGACCCGTGGGTGTCCTTGAAGGGACTGGGGGTGGGGGGCTTCTCATGGACCTCAGCCCTTCATATCTCAACCCTGTATCAGGAGGAGTATCCTGGTGTTGGCAGTAGAAGGAGGGGTGGGGAGGTATCAGCTGGTGTGCGAGCCCATGTAGGTGTTACTTGCCAAGTGCCCTGAGGTCAGGACAACATGATCACTGCCCCAGTGTCCAGTGGCTCCAGGGGCTCCTCTCACCCCTTGCCCCAATGCCACCCAGGCGCCAGAGAGAGTCCTTGCTGAGCACTACCATGACCTGCAGAGGAAGCCCTTCTACCCAGCCCTCATCAGCTACATGACCTCCGGCCCCGTGGTGGCCATGGTACGGCAGGCAGGGGCGGTGGAAAGGGTGGAGGGCCCCGGGCTGAGCCCAGAGCTGCTGAGTCCTTGGTGATCCCCACCTCTCCCAACCTCTTTTATCTCTGTGCTGCAGGTCTGGGAAGGCCCCAACGTGGTCTGCTCCTCAAGGGCCATGGTAGGACACACCAACTCAGCTGAGGCTGCCCCTGGCACCATCAGGGGGGACTTCAGCGTCCACATCAGCAGGTCTGGGGGCCCTGACACACTCAAGCCACTGGAGCTGATGGGCCAGCTCATTAGGGTTGAGGAAGGTCTGAGTGTGGGGTGGTAGGCTGCTCCTAAGGCAGACCCATGGGACCTGGGCATCTCGCTGGGCCACAGTAAAGCCACAAGAGATTTTCCATGCTGGGATGTCACACACAGGAGGTGATAAAGCATTCTCTATGCATTGTGTGTGTACTCTTCCATCATTTCCTATTACCTGACTCTGTCTTGCCAGACACCCTGAGGGGTTGGCATGGGACAATTGGTGGGAACATGAGGCTCCCAGAAATGGTCTGGGTTGGTCATGAGGTTGTGGGTAAGAGGCCAAGATCAGGCTGGAACCAGTCTTCCAGTCCTGTTCTTGCTTTCTCCTCTGCTCAATGCCGGGCTTGCTCTTCTTGACGGTGGGGGATTAGCAGATAGTTCCCGGGACCCCCAAGGTGCACACTGAAGTCTGTGCCTTACCTTTGCTGCCTATCATTTGGCACAGGAACATCATCCATGCCAGCGACTCCGTGGAGGGGGCCCAGAGGGAGATCCAGCTATGGTTTCAGAGCAGTGAGCTGGTAGACTGGGCAGACGAAGGCCACCAGAGAAGCATCTACCCACCCTGAGCACTCAGGCTGCCCTCAGCCACCCCAGCAGCCACCCAGGATCAACTACCTCTGTCGTCCAGAACTTGAGCCCACACCCATGGTCTGCCCTTCTGTCCCAGACCACCTCTCTGTCTACCTTCTGCCCCACCCCAGCCCAGAGGGGTTGAGCAACCAACTTTATGTGCCTTTCAGTATCCTAAGCCAGTAAGAAATCGGACCAAATCCTTTCTGTACCAAAGTGCCAGATAACCTTTGCGGCCTCTCCAAAAGTGTGTAGTGTAACCTCCCTTCCCCCAAAGGGGGGTGGGACATTAAAATTTGCTGTGTTGTGTAGGGGGGTGGATCGTTTATTACAGTTTCTGCCATCTCTGAGGTAGGACTTTATGCAAAGTTGTAAGAGTTTGAGAGTAGAAATAAAGCTTACTCTCACACACCAGTAGGGGATCAATAACTTTGTTGAATGTATCAGACAGGCAGTGGTCCAAAGACCTACAGCCCAAAACGTGGGAGAATCCAAGCTGAGTCCTGGAGCTGGTGCTGCTTCAGCCCCCATTCATCTGATCATGCTGCATGAGGAGCTGCCTGCCTTGGGCAGGACTTGAGAGTGGCAAAAAGGGGTGATTATGGGGCCTGCTAAAACCACCCCTGGGGTAGAAGGCCTTTCATGGCCTCATATGGTGGAGACTGACTGGAGCTGCCTGTGTCTACTTGTTTTCACGTTGGCACTATACACATCACACCTCACCCCAGTCCTCAGATGTGTCCCTGGTCACTTGTCACGGGTACTGTACATTGCATATCATGACACCTGCTGCAGCCGCCTTGGTCCTCACTTACTCTACTTTTTGACATCTTTAAGATTGTTTATTTATTTATTTGACGGAGAGATAGTGAGAGCAGGAACACAAGCAGGTGGAGTGGGAGAGGGAGAAGCAGGCTTCCTGCTGAGCAGTGAGCCCGATGCAGGGCTCCATCCCAGGACCGTGGGATCATGACCTGAGCCGAAGGCAGACGCTTAACAACTGAGCCACCCAGGTGCCACCTTTTTGACATCTTTATAAATGATGCCCTGATCCTGGATTCACAGCACCTGTTGCTACATGTGCCTCCACGTGATGGCACCGATGAAGTGCCCTGACTTTCTTAATCGGTCATCAAACAGGTCATTTTAGGAATTGGCACTGGGGTTGGCCGCGTGAGGGGAAAGCTTTTCTTAGGGAACCACCTCTCCCGCCTCAAGAGCCTGCGCGCGCCGCGACCGAACTCCAGTCCCAGGAGGCGGCGCGGCAGCGGTGAACAGAAAATCCTAGGAGGAGCTAGGGCCGCTATGGGCGTGGCTAGCAGGCGGTGGGCCGCTGTGGGAGGAGCGTCACTGGAGGAACTGGAGGGGGCTGTGGGCGGGGCGTCCAGGGAAGAACTAGAGGCAGCTGTGGGCGGGGTTCGTGGGGCGGTCGGGTGCCGTGGGCGGGGCGTCCTGGGAGGGACCAAGAGGAAGCTGTGGGCGGGGCTAGCGGGGCGTCCTGGGCGGAACAGGAGACCGCTGTGGGCAGGGCGTGATGGGAGGAACAGGAGGCGGGTGTGGGCGGGGCTAGCGGGGTGACCTGGGAGGAACCAGGAGACCTCTGTGGGCGGGGCGTGCTGGGAGGAACCAGGAGACCGCTGTGGGCGGGGCTGGCGGGGCGTCCTGGGCGGAAGAGGAGGTGGCTGTGGGCGGGGCTAGTGGGGCGCTCGGACGCCGGGGATCTGCCGGCTGGATCTCGGTCCTCGCCAGTTGTAGGGCGCTGACGGCTTGAGAGCGCGGCTGGTCTCGGAGGCCCCGCTGCTGCCGGATCCGGGCAGGTTCCTACTGTCCTCGCCGCCCCCGGCCCGCACCGAGAGCCATGGCCCAGCCGCCGCCCGACGTCAGTGAGGACGAGTGTCTCCCTGAGTACCGCCATCTCTTCTGCCCCGACCTGCTCTGGTGAGGGCCGAGTTGGGGGCTCCCGAGGCGGGGGCTGCTGCCTCTGCAGAAGTGGCTCGGGAACTGCGGTTTTACTGGGATGTGTGCGGACCCCGTGCCTGGCGGCCGGACCGTCTAGATATCTAGGTAGTCCTGGGGACGCAAGCGCTCTGGTATTTTAACCTTTGCACTGTTGGGAGCACGTTTTGTCTTGGTCAGTGGGGGCGGGTGTTCCCAGGGGTAGTCCTGGGAGGGTGGGAGTGAGGGGCAGGTGGAGGAAGGCTTGTATGTTTTGAGAACCTTTCTCACCTAATTGATAACCTCATTATTGTTTCCAAGTAGGCTCCATGCCCAACGTGGGGCTTGAACTCATGACCCTGAGATCCAAAGTCTCAGGATCTATTGACTTAGCCACTCAGGCGCCCCTTAACTGATAACTTTCTGAATAGAGCTTTTTAGGTTGAAATAATTTTTCATGAAGACCCAGAAAGCCTAGGAATGCAGGCTTTAAAACGCAGCGTTTCATTTTCTTACAAAAGTCATCATGTTTTCTTGTCAACAATTCAGATCTGATAGAAGTGCCCAGTGAACGGGGTCAAAGTCTTCAGAGAACCACTGGCTTCCCCCCACCCCTAAGTCAACAGGGATCTCTCCCTCTCCTTTTCTTTAAATTTCAAGACTTTTATTCTGACTGTTCCTTTTTAAGTATTTTAAAATAAAATTTATCTTTTTAAAATTTAAATTCAATTAACAAATAGTGTGTTAATAGTTTCAGAGGTAGAGGTCACTGAGTCATCAGTTCATATTAACACCCAGTGCTCCTTACATCATGTGCCCTCCCCAATGTCTGTCACCCAGTTACCCCATCCCTCCACTCCCCTTCCCTCCAGCAACCCTCAGCTTGTTTCCTAGAGTTAAGAGTCTCTCATGGGTTGTCTCCCTCTCTGATTTTGTCTTGTTTTATTTTTCCTTCCCTTCCCCTATGATCTGTTTTGTTTTTAAATTCCACCTATCAGATCATATGGTAATTGTCTTTCTCTGATTGGCTTATTATGCTTAGCATAATGCCCTCTAGTTCCATCCATGTCGTTGCAAATGGCAAGATTTCATTTTTTTTACATTATTAAATATATATATACATTTTAAGATTTATTTTATTTATTTTTATTTATTTTTAAAGATTTTATTTATTTGACAGGGGAGAGACACAGCGAGAGAGGGAACACAAGCAGGGGGAGTGGGAAAGGGAGAAGCAGGCTGCCCGCAGAGCAGGGATCCCAATGTGGGGCTCGATCCCACGACCCTGGGATCATGACCTGAGCCAAAGGCAGATGCTTAACGACTGAGCCACCCAGGCGCCCCTATTTTATTTTTTTAAATATTTTATTTATTTATTTGACAGAGAGAGACACAGTGAGAGAGGGAACACAAGCAGGGGGAGTGGGAGAGGGAGAAGCAGGCCTCCCGCCGAGCAGTGAGCCCAATGTGGGGCTTGATCCCATGACCCTGGGATCATGACCTGAGCCGAAGGCAGACGCTTAACGACTGAGCCACCCAGGCGCCCCAAGATTTATTTATTTTAGAGAGAGAAAGAGAGAAAGACATGCACGCCTGTGTGCATACATGAGCAGGGAGGCAGGCAGAAGGAGAGGGAGAGAATCTCAAGCAGACTCCCCGCTGACAACCCTGAGATCATGACCTGAGCCAAAATCAAGAGTCAGATGCTTAACTGACTGAGCTACCCAGGCACCCCATATATTTAAAACCACTGGGCTCTTTCCATAGTTTGGCTATTGTGGACATTGCTGCTATGAACATTGGGGTGCATGTGCACCTTTGGATCACTACTTTTTTTTTTTTTTTTGAAGATTTTCTTTATTTGACAGAGAGACAGAGAGGGAATACAAGCAGGGCGAGTGGGAGAGGGAGAAGCAGGCTCCCCACTGAGCAAGGAGTTCAACACAGGGCTCGATGCCAGGGCCCTGGGATCATGACCTGAGCCGAAGGCAGATGCTTAACCGACTGAACCACCCAGGCGCCCCTCGTGAGAAATGCTTGTATTGCTATTTAATTCCCTCTTAGGACGCCTTTTCTGCATCCCAAAGGTTTTGAACAGTTGTGTTTTATTTTCACTTGTTTCTATGATTTTTTCAAATTCTTCCTTAATTTCCTGGTTGACCCATTCATTCTTTAGTAGGGTGCTCTTTAACCTCCATGTATTTGAGTTCTTTCCATATTTTCTCTTGTAATTGAGTTCAAGTTTCAAAGCATTGTGGTCTGAAAATATGTGGGGAATGATCCCAGTCTTTTGGTACCCATTGAGGCCTGATTTGTGACCCAGTATGTGACCTGTTCTGTAGACTGTTCCATGTGCACTCAAGAAGAATGTCGATTCAAAGCCTTTATTTCCTTGTTGCTCTTTTGCTTAGATGATCTGTCCATTACAGTGAGTGGAGTGTTAAAGTCCCCTACTATTATTATTTATTTATTTATTTTTTAGATTTTATTTATTTGTGAGAGAGAATGAGAGACAGAGAGCATGAGAGGGAAGAGGGTCAGAAGGAGAAGCAGACTCCCTGCTGAGCAGGGAGCCCAATGTGGGACTCGATCCCGGGACTCCAGGATCACGACCTGAGCCGAAGGCAGTCGCTTAACCAACTGAGCCACCCAGGCGCCCCTAGTCCCCTACTATTATTGTATTAGTACCAGTGTGTTTCTTTAATGTCGTTACTAATTGGCTTATATAATTGGCTGTTTCTATGTTAGGGGCATAAATATTTACAATTGTTTCTCGTTGGATAGACCTTTTAATTATGATACAGTGTCCTTCCTCATCTCCTTAAAGTCTTTGACTTAAAATCTAATTTGTCTGATATAAGGATTGCTATTCCAGCTTTCTTTCTTTTTTTTTTAAGATTTTCTTTATTTGTCAGAGAGAGAGAGCATGTGCTCTCTCGAGAGCAAGCAGCAGACAGAGGGAGAAGCAGGCTCCCCACCAAGCAAGGAGCCAGATGCGGGGCTCGATCCCAGGATCATGACCTGCGCCAAAGGCAGACACTTAACCATCTGAGCCACCCAGGCATCCCAACCCCAGCTTTCTTTTATGTCCATTAGCATGATAGTTCTCCACCCCCTCACTTTCAATCTGGAGATGACTTGGGTTTAAAATGAGTCTCTTGTAAGCAGCATATCCATGGGTCTTGTTTTTTTATCCAGTCTGGTCCCCCGTGTTTTTTGGTTGGGGCATTTAGCCCATTTATATTCAGGGTAACTATTGAAGGATATTAATTTAGTGCCATTGTGTTACCTGTAAAGTCACTGTTCTGTAGATTGTCTCTGTTCCTTTCTGGTCTGTGTTGATTTTGGGCTCTCCCTTCGCTTAAAGGATCCCCTTTAATATTTCTTGCAGGGCTGGTTTAGTGATCACAAATTCTTTTAGTTTCTGTTTGTTTTGGAAGCTTTTTATCGCTCCTTCTATTTTGAATGACATCCTTGCTGGATCAAGTGTTCTTGGCTACGTATTTTTCTCATTTAGCGCCCTGAATATATCATGCCAGTCCTTTCTGGCCTGCCAGGTCTCTGTGGATAGGTCTGCTGCCAATCTAATGTTTCTACCCTTATAGGTTATGGATCTCTTGTCCCAAGCTGCTTCCAGGATTTTCTCTTTGTCTCTGAGATTTGCAAGCTTCACTATTATATGTCGGGGTGTTGACCTGTTTTTATTGATTTTGAGGAGGGTTCTCTGTGCCTTCTGGACTTGATCCTTCCCCAGATTAGGGAAGTTCTCAGCTATTATTTGCTCCCATATACCTTCTGCCCCTCTCTCTTTCTTCTTCTTCTGGGATCCCAATTATTCTAAGATTGTTTCACTTTATGGTATCCCTTATCTCTCAGATTCTCCCCTCGTGATCCAGTAGTTGTTTATCTCTTTCTCAGTTTCTTTATTCCCCATCATTTTGTCTTGTCACTAATTCTGTCTTTTGCCTCATCTATCCTAGCAGTTAGAGCCTCCATTTTTGGTTGCATCTCGTTAATAGCCTTTTTTGATTTTGACTTGTTTGGATTTTAGCTCTTTTATTTCTCCAGAAAGGGATTCTCTAGTGTCTTCTATGCTTTTTTCAAGCCTAGGTAGTATCTTTATAATTGTCATTCTGAACTCTCGTTCTGACATCTTACTTATGTCCATATTGATTAGATCCCTGGCAGTGAGCACTGCCTCTTGTTCTCTTTTTTGAGGTGAGTTTTTCCATCTTGTCTTTCTGTCCAGAGAATAATAGATGAAAGAGAGAACAAAATACTAAAATGGCAACAACGACCCCAGAGAACTATGCACTAAATAAATCAGAAGAGACCCAAAACTGAGAAAAAAAAAAAAGAATGAGAGAGAGAATATCATCAGACAGGTGAACAGAACAGAGCAATACACTGGACCCTGTGTGTATTTTGGTCTATTTGTTAGAAACTAGGGACCTATCTCTTTAAAGTGCCTCCTGTTTTCTTAGGGACAAAGTGGCCTTCATCCCAGGTGGCGGCTCTGGGATTGGGTTCCGGATTGCTGAGATTTTTATGCGGTGAGCACTGCCCTGGGTACTCTGTGCACTCCCACCCCCTGAAACTCGCCCCACCTTGCATGGACCCTGTTGGATCCCTGGGCAAGAGGCTGGTGGGTGGTAGGAACTCCTCTAGGCAACAGGCCACCGGAGAGCATCTGAAAGGCATCATATGCTTTCCTGGAGGAGGCAGGACTCTAGGTCTCCTCCTAGAGATTAGTTGAGACTGTGGCTCTGGCCTCAGCACCCCCGTTTGTACAAAGAGGAAGGGTTCAACAGGTTGAGGTAACTCTACTGCCAAGCTCCCTAGGGTCTTGCCAAGCCAGGGTCAGGGTGAGCCAAGTTGACCCCAGCAGTGTGCAGAGCACAGTGTCTCTTGAGACACAAGATCTGTGACCTTATGTCCAGGTCAACTGCTTGTGACCCCCACTGAGGAAAGGGCCAGAGTTAGGCTGGGGTTGGGGGAAAGAGGAAGCCTGTTGATATCCTATCGAACCCTTCCCAGTTTTCTCCAGGCCCCCACTTTTCTTTTCTTTTTTTTTTTTTAAGATTTTATTTTATTTATTTATTTGAGAGAGCACAAGAGGAGGTAGGGTCAGAAGGAGAAGCAGACTCCCTGCCCAGCCAGGAGCCCGATGCAGGACTTGATCCCGGGACTCTGGGATCATGACCTGAGCCAAAGGCAGTCGCTTAACCGACTGAGCCACCCAGGTGCCCTGGGCCCCCACTTTTCATACCAGAGAGGTAGGTCTCACTAGATGAGATTTGGGGATTCATCCATTCCAGGTGAATTCATTTTCCAAGCTGGTGGCTGTGTGCATGTTGCTTCTCTGAGCATGGCCAGCTGTGCTGAGGGTCATTTTGAGGATTAGGTGGGACCTTCTTAGCAGGTGGTAGATACTGTTGTTACTGTGAGGCCGAGTTTGTGAGGCAGGGCAGGCACCCTGGCCGCAGAATGGGCCCTCCCTGTTCTTCACTCCAACCTCATAGGGAGAGGCCAGGGGGACCCAGCAGGCCCCATGCAGATGCCTGGGCTGTGCGTCTGAGGCTCCAGCTGCTTCAGTGCTGTGCACATGGTGTTTGGGGCGGGGCCCACAGCTCTAGTGGCTGGGATACCCTGTGCCAGAGAGACCCAGACAGGACACCCCCGGGTGAGCACCAACAGTGCCACTCTGCTTTGCTCAGGCTCCTGTGTTCTTTGCAAGCTGTGCCTTTGGACACAGCCTAAGAGACCCTTGGGGGAAAGGAGCTGTGCCTAGAGCGGGCAGGAGGCCACCTGGGGGTGCCCCTGGCACCATGCCACCCTCACACCTGCACTCTGGCTTTGCAGGCACGGCTGCCACACAGTCATCGCCAGCAGAAGCCTTCTTAGAGTGTCAAAGGTGAGGGGGTCTTTCCTGTGTCCACCCCATCCATGGGTGGCTCTGGGGGGTCCTGAGGCTCGGAAGATGGTGACACCAAAACCTGCCCCTCTCCCAAATGTGGAGCTTCAGTGCAAGTGGCCTCCCAAGGATATCCCAGGCTTCTTCCAAAGTCTCATTATTGTGAGGAGGCTCTCACGTTGGGTGGGACTATGGCCCCAAGAGAGATCCCGGCTCATAAGGATTTTGAGGGTGGTTTGCATGTCCCATCCACCTGGGAGGAGACTCTCACCACTGCCCCCAGCTGGTCTCTGGGCAGGGACTGGAAGTCAGCTGGAGCTGCCGTTGACCCATGGCCAGGGACCATGGCCTGGAGGGTAATGTGGAAGGAGGATCCGGGGGCGAGGGGAAGAGAGTGTCACCTAGGGCTGCGGCACAGCATGGAGTGGCCACTTACCAGCTGTGCCTTCCAGAGTGGGGTCCAGCGTCACCTGGACACATCACCCTCGTCAGGTCCGGAAGCCACAGGGCTGCTGGCCACCTCTCTTCCTGTCTGGCTTCCAGGCTGCGGGAAAGCTGACTGCCGCCACTGGCCGGCGGTGCCTCCCTTTATCTCTGGATGTTCGGGCTCTCCCAGCCGTCGCAGCTGCCGTGGACCAGGCGCTGAAGGAGTTTGGGAAAATCGACATTCTTGTTAACTGTGAGTGGCTGATGAGTGAGGCCCAGGGGCTTCTGATGGGTCGGCCTCAGAACTCCCGTCCTGGGCCCCAGGCTCCATCTGGGTCAGTGCAGTCATGGCTCAAGTGGACATCCTGGAACTCCGCCTACTCAGAGTCAGGGTACTCTGATGTCCCAAAATTCTCCCCTTAAAAGAAAAAAAAGGAATAGACTTAATTTTTTTAGTAGAGTTTTAGATTTACAGAGTAATTGAGCCGCTAGTACCTAGAATTCCGTGTATCCACACACACAGTGCCCCCTGGTGTGGACAGCTTGTATTTGTAGGAGTTGATGAACCAGTATGGTCCATGCTGTTAACCTCAGTCTGCGGTGTACATCAGGTTCACTCTTTGCTGAAATTTCCTTTTAAAAACACAGGCTGTATTGATTTCCTGCAGCTAACAAGGTACCACGAGCTGAGTAGCTTAAAACAATAGAAATATGTTCTCTCATACTTGTGGAGGTCACAAATCCCAAACCACGGTGGGGTCACCCTCCCACGGGTCCAAGGGAGGATCTGTTCCAGGCCTTTCTCTCAGCTTCTGGTGTTGCTGGCAATCCTTGGTGCTCCTTGGCTTGGGGCGGGATCACTCCAGTCTCTGCATGGCCTCCCCCATGTGTCTCTGTGTCTTTTCTCCTTTTCTTAGGAGGACACCAGTCCTTGGATTTAGGCCCCCCTAATCCCGGGGAACCTCATCTTAATTCAATTGCATTGCAAAGATCCTATTTCCAAATAAGGTCACATTCACAGGTACCAGGGATTAGGACTTTAGCATGTCTTTATAAATTATTATTATTATTTGAAGATTTTATTTATTTGAGAGAGAGAGAGAGAGAGCATGAGCAGGGGGAGGAGCTGAGGGATAGGGAGAAGCAGACTCTTCACCCCTATTATTATTATTATTATTATTTTAGATGTGGGGAGGAGAGAGAGTCTTAGGCAGGCTCCATGCTCAGTGCAGAGCCCGACCCAGGGCTCAATCTCACAACCTTGAGACCATGATCTGACCTGAAATTAAGAGTCAGATGTTTAACAGACTGAGCCACCCAGGCGCCCCTTCAGCATATGTTTTTGAGGGACATAATTCAACCCATGATATCCATCCTGCCCTATCATTCAAGCATTTACCCAAGTGCTTGGGCCCCTTCCCTGTCCAGCCTGGACCACCCTGAGGGTCCATGTGTCCTAAGTGCCTGGGGCTCCAGCACCAGCCATTGTCTTCTTGCACACTGCAGGTGCAGCTGGAAACTTCCTGTGCCCTGCCAGCACATTGTCCTTCAATGCCTTTAAGACCGTGATGGACATCGACACCTTGGGCACCTTCAACACATCTCGTGTGCTTTATGAAAAGTTCTTCAGGGTGAGTGTTCTTTCTACCTGGGAGACGTCTCCTCTGGCCACCCACTCACTACACTCCCCCGTGTGTTACAGGACCATGGAGGGGTGATCGTGAACATCACCGCGACCCTGGGTACCCGGGGGCAGGTGCTTCAAGTGCATGCAGGCTCTGCCAAAGCAGCTGTGGGTATGGGCACCCCCTCTGGTCTGCCTGCCTGGGCTCCCTTTAGGTCCCTCTCCTGCCTGTCCGTGGAAGCCAGCAGTGTCCTAGTGAAGTTAAGCCCAGTGGTGGGCAGTGGAGAGGCCTGGCCCTGAGCCCCGACTCACACCCGAGCCACCCCAGAAAGCAGAGTAGCCCTGCACCCCCCTCATGCCTGCCTGCCTTCTCTGCAGATGCAATGACACGGCACTTGGCTGTGGAGTGGGGTCCCCAGAACATCCGTGTCAACAGCCTCGCGCCTGGCCCCATCAGTGGCACAGAGGGGTTCCGGCGGCTGGGTAAGCCTCTTGGGGAACCCCGTGCCCCACAGTGCCTCCATGGGACCCTCTCCCACCTGGCTGGGACAGGCCGAGGAGAAGGACCACTTCCTCATGGCTCCCAGGGCTGGCAAAGAGGCTGTCTCCAAGCCAAGTCTTGGCCATTCTTGGGGAGCGCACCTGTGATAGACTAATGGTTGGCCAGACGTGGACAGCAGCTCCTTGGAAGTAGAGGCCGCAGAGCTGCCGGCCTTGACACATGAGCCAGACACAAAGGGGGGCACCCATGAACGCCTCCACAACCTTGACGGGGTGCGTGCCAGAGCCCTGTGTTGGCTCTGCGGCCGTGGCCATACCTTGCTGTTCCTGCCTTGCTGGGATGTGCCAACAGTGCCCCCCAGTATTCCTGGATGTGGTTTAGGGAGAGCTGGGCAGAGGAGAGTGGAGGGCCCTCGTCCTAGGGCTCACGGGGCTGAGCCTCCTTCTGCCCTTCCAGGTGGCCCCCAGGCCAGTGCCGGCACTAAGACTCTGGCCATCCCCCTGCAGAGGCTGGGCAACAAGACAGAGGTCGCCCACAGCGCACTATACCTGGCCAGCCCTTTGGCATCCTACGTGACGGGTGCCGTGCTGGTGGTTGACGGTGGGGCATGGCTGACATTCCCCAATGACATCAGGTTGCTGGACAATTTCGCATCCTTCTCTGCGAAGCTCTAGGTGATGTGTCGCTCTCACCTTCTGGGGGTCACCTCTGTCCTTGGGCCCCTTCCTGAAACCCCCATCCAGGGGGCTGATGTTGACTGTTTTGGGCCCTGATGTGTCTCCCCTGAATCCCTTGGGTGTATTTTTAGACATGTTTTGGGCACTTTTGGGTTTTGACTACCCCAACATACCAAACCATATTAGGGCAGGGCTGAGGAGGAGTCTTCTTGAGCAGATGGGTGGTGCTGGGAGGGGGCCCAGCCCAATGTAGCTGCCCCGCAGACCTCAGGGCCTCCCTGTAAATCAGGACCCGCAGCAGCTGGGAACCCCTGTCTTTGGGAGCTCCACTGGGTGTCCTCTCTGGAGGCCTGAGGGCCTGCTGGGCCCATGGGGGTAGGGCGAGGGTGCCATTGCTCTCTGCCTTCCACTTTTCTCCCACTGATTCTGGTGCTGGGGCCAGCCTGTGAGGGCTGCACACCCTACTTCTCTGAGCAGCAGATTCCTCTGAAGAAGGCGGAGGAGGTGTTGGGCCTCTGAGCTCCTCTGACCCCCAGACCTCTTGGGTCCCCATTGCGGGCCAGTGGCAGAAACACTCTAGGGCCATGGCTGGCTCCCATCCTGTCTCTGAGGGGTGGGTGTGGTGGAGGGACACTCCAGGAGCTCACAGCATATGGTCACACCAGGAAGCCATGGTGGGAGCAGGTTTCCCTGGAGCAGGTGGGTTTGTTTGTGGACACAGGTGATGCCGAGAAGCCCCTCTTCTGAAGCCCTCTGTGGTTTGGTTGTAGGCTGACTTGTCTCAGTGCCCGTGGGATGTGGGCAGCTGGACAGCGGGAGGGTGTGGGCCCCAGGCTGGCCCCCCAGTCACTGGGATGAGGAATGCTCATCTTGGGGAGCTCTGGGAGATTGCGGAAGGGGCTGACCCGGAGATGCACAAGGCCTGGCTGCCTGCTGATCTGGGCACTGACCTGCAGCTTTCTTCCTACCCTAGACTGGCCACTCAGGGGTGCTGCCCAGGGGATGTGCAGGAGGCAGAAGCTGGTGCCCCTCGGCCTTCCCCTGTGACCTTGGCATCTGCCGGAATTTCTGACAGGCACAGGACGGCTAAAGCAAAGGAGCCATTCTGAAGGGAAGCTGGTCCACAGTCCCCCTGGGACTCCTCCTACAGTGCTCCTCCCACGACTGCCTCCCACCACAAACTGGACAGTCTCAGCAGCATCTAAACCAGAGACTGGCCCCTCCTCTGGGAACTGTGCTGTGTCCACATTCCCTCCCCATGGCCCCGTCTCCCGTGCTCAGGTGGGAGTGACCGGGCAGTGAGGCCATCTGCTCACCTGGTTGTCTGCCAGGGGGACTGTAACATTCTGGAGCTCCCTCAGGAGTTGACCTGGGGTCTGCGGCTGTCCCCCCTGTCTGCCCTGTCTTGTCCTGGCCTGGGAGGCCTTTGTTGTCCTCCTGCCTGTGTCCCCTGGGTGCCCTGAGGTGGCCCCACTGCCTGGCTGCAGAAACCGGGGCATCTCAGGCTCCCTGTCTTCCCTTCCTGGCTCTTCCACTTGGGGATCTTACTCCACAAGGGAAAGCCAGACCAGAGAGGCTAGAGAAGCAGGTTTGATCCCTCCCAGCCCAGGCCTGGGGTCCTGGATCTCCTCACCAGAGTGTTGGGCTGCAGATGGGATCCCCTGGCCGGGGGACATCCATCCCTCTCAGCCATTGGTGACATGGACCGGGTTGTCTTCCACCTGCCCTGGAGTCTGTCCTTTGCTGGGACATTCCCATGGACTTAGTCCTGCGTCATTCCAGGCCTGACTTTCTAGGCCCTCCACCTGGCACACAGCCCTCTCCTCCCTGTCTGTACCACCGGTTGGCATAAGCATAGGTCCTAGCATTTTGCCAATAAATGCATTTCCCTAAAAAATATTCTTTTTACTATGAGACAATTTACTGGACTTTGCAAAAGTTTGTAGAAGGAAAAGGAAGACACTTGAATCACCAGTGTGTTGCAGTCATTTCAAGGTGGGGATGTTTCCTTTCTGTCTTTTTTCTGCGAGGAGTTTAGAAACCTCTTCCCACCTGGTACTTGAGGCCCCCATCCTCGGCCAGGTGGAGCCCACCCTGAGGCAAGGGGAGGCCGTCTGCTTCCGTGGTGGGAGGGTCTGTGCTCAGACCAGCCAGGTCCCCGAGGGGGCTACGTTACCCACAAGGTTCCGGTCTGCTCCCAGGTTGCTGTGGTCGTGATTAGAGGATGGAGCTTGAGCCCCTGCCCCAGATGCCACGTTCACATGTCCCTTGTCCCAGTCCCTTCATTCTATGAAGAGACCCTCCCTGCCTTCGAGAGTGCACGGGGGGAACCAGGGCAGCCGAGAAGCCACCTGGCGGAGGGGGTCCCTGCACTTGCTATTTAAAGGTGCTTCATGGGGCACCTGCGTGGTTCAGTCAGTTGAGCGTCCAACTCTTGATCTCAGCTCGGGTCTTGATCTCAGGGTCGTGAGTTTAAGTCCCACATGGGGCTCCATGCCGGGCGTGGAGCCTACTAAAAAAAAAAAATGATAATAAATAAAGTAAAGGTGCTTCTTGTCGTGGAGAGCAGCATGTGGTGGCATCAAGTCCAGCAGCAAGGAGACAGATGGGTCCTTCTCACGCTGCTGGGTGGGAGTAGTTACTGGGGAGGGTAGCCAGTGAGGGACAGGCTGTCCTCAGAGCCGCCAGTCTGAGCTGCCGCCTCTCCCTGAAGAAGGCCCTGGGGGCTGCCAGAGGTAGGGTGACAGCCAGGCTCTGCTGCTTTTGAAGCTTGGGTGGCACAGTTGAGGTAAAAACACTGCCCCAGGGGGTCTGGTTAAGAAAGGCTGCCTGCTGGGACTGCGCGGTGACTTCGTGCTGGGAGGACCGAGTCTGGAAAGCAGGTTGTAGGAGCGGGCCTTCGATTCCGGCCTCAGTCAGCTTCTCCAGAGAAACAACCAATAGGGTAGAGACAGATCTGAGGTTTGTTTTAGGGATTGGCTCACGGGACTGGAGTGCGTGACGTCCCACGATCTCCGTCTGCAAGCTGGAGACCCAGGAAAGCCAGTGGTGTCCGATGGTCTGAGAAACAGGTGCTCTGGCAAGAAAAGATGGACCTCCCCGCTCAAGCAGAGAGAGGGGGAGTCGTCCTTCCTCTGCCTTTGCATTCTCCTGGGGCCATCAGTGGATTGCATTGGTGATGCTGCCACGTTGCTGATGGCAGACAGTCTTGCCTCGGTCTACCAAATCACATGCCAGTCTCTTCCAGGAATACCCAGAAATAATGGCTTGAATGCGGTGGCCCGTTGGCTGCGACATAGGCCCTGTCTGTTCGGCTTTCTGCACCAGCCCAGGCTGTCCCTCAGGTCTAGGGTGGCTACTGGGGGCTCCTCGGTCACAGGCACACGCACCCTGTGCCTGGAGGTGAGGCTGCTGGTGAGGGGACCGGCAGGGGTGCGGGTGGTCCCGGTGGCGGCCCTCTGGCCCCGTGGCGATCGGCAGAGACCTCGCTTCTCCCCTTTGGCACAGGCCATCTCTGAATTCCCTGAGGGAATGCCAGGTCCTCTGAAAGGGTGATTGTGTACATGTGAACCCTAGTCAGAGTTTCCTGAAACCTTCGCTGCCGAAGCCGGTCCACAGGCCTGCCAACTCCGAGCTCCCCCTTCAACAGGTGACGGTGCTCTGCTTTGGTCCCTTCGAAGCCATGGAGAAACGTGAGCCAGAGCAGAGGGCTGCCAGCCTCTCCACCAGTGTCTCGGGCGGATACACTGTTGGAAAAGCACTTCAGGCCTCATCTGCTAAAAGACTAAATGAGCAACTCCCAGCTCCTTCTTCGCTCTGGTGTCGTGAGCCACATGGGTTATTCCCGAGACGTCAGCATGACGCGGTGCACAGCTGCGTGTTTGCCTTTGTATATACAGAAAGCAAAGGAAACCTTAAAATTGTCTGAAATAAGGAGTGCTAATTTGGGGGAGTTTCTCTCTGCTTACTCCTCCTGTTGTCATGGTAACTCGGTAAAATTCAACTGCACCTTGCATGTGTTAGCTTTGTCCTTTGTGGCACCTCGGAAAGGCCCGGAGGTCAGGCCCAAGCACTAATGCTGGTTTCCCAAATGCCAGACTTGTGCTGCGCCTGCTGTCCCCGTGTCCATCTCTGGTCACTCTGGGTCGTTCACCTTGTCCCCCCCACCCCCCATCTTCCTCTCCCCTTTCTTTCCTGCCCTGTGCACTGTGGCATCTGCCAGAGCTAGGCCACCCCAATGGGGCATAAAAGATTTAAGAGGCTGAGGGGAGACCTCGCTCACACACTATCCAGCACCAAGTGCACACCGAGCACCTGTTTTTGCCCAGCACCCTGGCTGAGGACTGACATGTGAGCACAACTGACTAACTTCCAGTCTTCTACCTCGGCATCTGTACGATGGGCTCTCTGAGTAAAGGAGGAAGAGTGAGAAGATGAATCCTGAGAATCTGCACAATTTGAGGCTCAGCAGGGATGGGACAGCTGGGTGGCTGAGTCGTTAAGCATCTGCGTTCGGCTTAGGTCATGACCCCAGGGTCCTGGGATCCAGTCCCACATCAGGCTCCCTGCTCAGCGGGGACTCTGTTTTTCTCCCTCTCCCTCTGCCGCTGCTCATGCTCTCTCTCTCTCATAAATACATAAAATCTTTTTTTTTTTTTTTAATTTATCTGAGAGAGAAAGAAAGAGCACGGGTAGGGGGAGCAGCAGAGGGAGAGGGAGAAGCAGACTCCCCGCCGAGCAGGGAACCCGATGCGGGGCTCGATCCCAGGACCCCGGGACCACGACCCGAGCCGAAGGCAGACACTTAACCGACTGAGCCACCCAGGCACCCCTATAAATACATAAAATCTTAAAAAAAAAAAAAATTGAGGCTCAGCAGATGTTCCTCTCTCCTCTGTCCTTCACATCATTTTGTCCTTACCCTATGGATTTGAGCAAGCCTGCCGCCCAGTGGTCAAGCCCCCACCCTGTGCTGCATGTCCAGCTGAGGGTTTTGCTCATTCCTGGCTCTGCACAGAGACCCAGTCATGCTGCACCTAGGCAGCAGTGTCCTCTTGAGCAGGGCAGATGGGCTCTCTGGGGTCAGGGTTTCCCAGGTGGGGCTATGGGCCCCCTCGGGATACTTAGCCCAGTTTGTGTTGGATGCATGCAGCAGGACTCTACTCTGACTGTTCAGACCCAAAGAGAGGGAACGTATGAGAATGCTCCTGGGCCCCTTCACTGGCTCCAAAGGTAGGGTGCACTGGAGCTTGGGGCCCCAGGGCTCTAAGGCCCAGGAGTGAGCATCCCTTCCTTCTCACACCTCTACCTGTCCCTGTGAACCTGCACCTTCCCCTCACTGCACCTCAGCTCTCTCTCTGACCAGGTCCCAGCCACTGTGTATACAAGCTGTAGCCCAACCCCTGCAGAGAAAGCCAGCGTTCTTTCTGTCAGACTCGCATCCAAAGTTCTGAGGAAAGGTACACATTCACTCCATTTGGATCCGGAGTCCAGCTCTTATTCAGTAAACCGTGGCCAAAGGTTGATCACATCATATGAACATGACAACTCCCATTACAGCCGTGGGCTTGGAGAGGGGCTGCTTCTAGAAAATGTGTGTTAGCAGACCATCCCATGTGGATCCTGACTTACACCAAACAAACTCACTAAAGTCCAATGTGTAGCCCACCATGCTGATAACGTGTGTGTGTGCACACGTACTCTTCCAGTGACAGGTGAGTCTTAGGTCCCCTCTCTGGTGACGCCCAAAGGTCAGTTGGAAGATGATAGAGGCTGCCTACTCCGGTCCTCTGTCTACGTTCTCCCCTCGTATCTTGGGACCAGGGCTCTGTCCAACTCAGCCCTTCTGTCCTGGGGACCGTGGTGGAGACGGAATCTTCCCCTGGACTTCCCTTTTCCTCGCTCCTTCTAACTTGGCGCTTTGGTGAAACAGCCCCACACCGACAGGGAATTGATGGATTTCATATTTATCCCTGGATTCTGGTGCAGGTCTCTGGGAGTGGACCCATATAACCTTGCCAACGGGTAGAGGATTCTAGAACTCTTCATTCATGTATTTTGATTATCTCTTGCATTATTTCTTCAGGTAACAAATGTAATCAGTATGGATTTCACTAACTGAACTCGCAGAGGATAACTTTACTGTCAAGTCTTGGAGTTTGAGGGGCACCTCGCACATCTATATTTCAGAGCATCTCAAGGAAACAGTACCTGACAGGTGTCTTTTTTTTTTTTTTTTCAAGATTTTGTTTATTCATTTGAGAGAGAGAGCACAAGTGAGGGGAGGGGCAAAGGGAGAGGGACAAGCAGACTCCCCACTGAACGCGGAGCCCAACATACTGGGCTTGATCCCAGAACCCCGAGATCATGACTGGAGCGGAAACCAAGAGTCGGACACTGAACCAACTGAGCCCGGCAGGAGCCCCCTGACAGGTGTCTTGTGAAGGCTGAGAAGTGTCCATTGGAAATACACAGAATTATGTAATGAGCACTGGGTATTATATAAGACTGATGAATCACTGACCTCCACCTCTGAAACCAATAATACATTATATGTTAATTAATTGAATTTAAATAAAATAAAACAAGCAAAAAATACACAAAACTAACTCTGAACTCCTCCACCACCACATGTAATTTCGGCAATTTTTACACAATGGGAGAAGAATGATGGGAATTAGATGTTCACATCTTTGGAAAGTATGACCTGAGGCCAAAAAAAGGACGTTCTGAATCCCACACAAACCTCTCCCCGCTGGCTCCTCACGCCCATTCCCCGGCCAAGATCTTGGCCTTGGGGGAGAGGGCTACAAAGTGCTCTGGGCGGGGGCCCACTGGAAGGCCTGTCTGTCATCACAGGAAGATGGGGGCCGGTGCCAGGAACTTCAGAGTGAAATGTTTAGAGAAGAAAATCATCCAAACCTCAGCTGAGTCAGGAGGAATTACATTGTGCTTTACAAACTAATGTTCTATTTTTACTCTAAGAAATGTACTTTACTAAATTTGAAGGTGACAAAAAAAATCCTTCCCCACTGAATAAAATACCAGTAAACACGAGTGTGGCTCTGTGCTCTCAACTGCTGGAGGCTATTGGCGAGAATGTGATCTAGACTGAAAATTGGCTTCCCTCTAAGTTTACTTACTGAACACAAAATGTTAATCTAGTTTTCAAAATTGTAAATTAAAAATACGTGTCCTGGGGCGCCTGGGTGGCCCAGTCGTTTGAGCGTCCGACTCTTGATTCTGGCTTGGGTCACGATCTCAGGGTCGTGGGATCGAGCCCCGTGTTGGGCTCCGTGCTCAGCAGGGAGTCTGCTTGTCCCTCTCCCTCTGCCCCTCCCCCTGCTCATGCCCCACTCTCTCTCAAATAAATAAATCTTTAAAAAATTATTTGGCCCATAGTTTTGGTTTATAGCTTGATTGAGGTGTAATTGACATACACTGAATTGCACTCATGTGAAGTGTATAGTTTGAGGAGTTGTGACCTATGTCTAGAACCATGAAAATACCACCACAATCACCCTGCAAAAGTTCCCTCCCACCCTTTGTTAAACCCCTCACCTCCGCCTAACCCCTTGTCCCCAAGTGACCTAGCCACAATGACAGCTTAGGGCCTGGGAGGGCAGGGCAGGGTGAGACCAGCCGGGGGCTGGCGGGGGTGGGGGGTGGCCTATGTGGGAGAAGAGGCTCCAGGAGGAGGAGGGGTACCAACACCGGGTTGAGGGTGGGGACAGTAGGAAGAGGCACCGGGCCCTCTGCTGGGTTGGGACCCCTTTTTCTGGAGTGCCAAGTGTAAGCCGTTTGGTGGTCCTGCTCCTTCCTCACCCTGGCCCTTCTTCACCCAGAATAGAGCTCAGCCTCTCTCCTCTGTCCATTTCCAGGCCACCTTCACAGCCTTCCTGGGGAACCAGCTGCCCCACAGTGCCCTGCACAGGGCTCCCACTTGACCACTGGCTGGCTCCAGTCTGGACTTTGAGCTCTGGGGTGCAGGGCTGGCTCTGAGCACAGATGTATAGCCCAGCATGGCCCCTAGTGCTCACTATAGGGAAGGACCTGCCACAAACACTTCTGGAACCATCCCCATGGGAGGGGGATTTCTCCACTCCCCAGGAATCTGCTTCCCAATTCTCTGATCTGGGTTCTCATCATCATTCCACTTTTTAAAAAATAATTAATTAATTAGAGAGAGAGAGCACGTGCTTATGTACATGGACCCTCAGCTGTATTAGTAATGTGAATCCCCATACTCTGCTGGTATCAGACTTGATTTTTACTCTGATTGGTGTCAAATGGTATCTTTACTCATTCCCTTGATTACCATTGGGGTTGAGCATCTTTTCTTATGTGCATGTAGCCACTTGAGTTTTCTGTTCCAGAACTGCTTATTGTTATTTATCGCTCATTTTTCTACTGAGTTGCTGTTTTGGTTTTTGAGGAATACTTTGCATATTCTGGAAATGAATACTTTTGTCAGTTACATCTGTTCTAAATGTCTCTTTCAAGTTGCTATGGACTGAATTGTGCCCCCCCCATTCATTATTTGAATCCCTAACCCCCAGGCAGGGAGAAGATATTTGCAATATTAAAAACTAATTTTAGGGATGCCTGGGTGGCTCAATTGGTAAAGTGTCTGCCTTCGGCTCAGGTCATGATCTCAGGGTCCTGGGATTGAGCCCCGCATCCGGCTCCCTGCTCAGTGGGGAGTCTGCTTCTCCCTCTCCCTCTGCCGCTCCCCCTGCTTGTGCTCTCTCTCTCTGTCAAATAAATAAATAAAACCTTAAAAAAAAAACCCTAATTTTATCTAAAGAAAAAGTCAGAGAATCCAATAGAAAAACAAGCAAGTGCTATGACTAGGCAGTTCACGGATTTAGGGTCCCAGTTGGTCAATAAATACGATAAGAAACACTCAACCACACTAATAGTTAAGTTCAAATAAGACAAGATGCCATTTTATTTATTTATTTGAGAGAGAGAGAGTGAGCACATGAGTGGGGCAGGGGTGCACAGGGAGAGGAGAGAGAAAATCCCAAGCAGACTCCCCGGTGAGTGTGGAGCCCAATATGAGACTTGATCCCAGGAACCTGAGATCATGATATGAGCCAAGATCGAGAGTTGGATGCTTAACTGACTGAGCCACCCAGGCCCCAAGATTAATTTTAAATTCATAGGACTAGCATGGATAGGGGAAATCATCTGTAATGTCTACTATAATTTTGGTATATTTCCTTCAGGTTTTTAAGAACATGCATTAAAAAAGTAGATTTGTGGGGTGCCTGGCTGGCTCAGTCAGAGGAGTATGTGACTCTTGATCTCATGGGCATGAGTTTGAGCCCCATGTTGGGTGTAGAGATTACTTAAAAATAAAATTTTTTTTTTTTTTTAGATTTGTGATCAAATTGAACCTTGCCTGTCACCCGCCCCCTCCTGCTGTCCATGGCCAGATCTCATCTAGGTGATGAAGGAGCCCTACCCCAGAAGAGACAAGCTTACCTTCCAAGTGAGATTTCTTTTTTTTTTTTTAAAGATTTTTTTATTTATTCATTCGAGACACAGAAATAGAGAGAGAGAGAGAGAGAGAATATGAGCAGGGGGAGAAGCAGAGCCGGGGGTGGGGGGAAAGCAGGCCCCCTGCTGAGCAGGAAGCCCAATGTGGGGCTCCATCCCAAGACCCTGGGATCATGACCTAAGCTGAAGGCAGACGCTTAACCATCTGAGCCACCCAGGCGCCCCATCTTTTTTTTTTTTTTAAGATTTTATTTATTTATTTGACAGAGAGAGACACAGCAAGAGAGGGAACACAAGCAGAGGGAGTGGGAGAGGGAGAAGCAGGCTTCCCGCAGAGCAGGGAGCCCAATGTGGGGCTGGATCCCAGGACCCTGGGTTCATGACCTGAGCCGAAGGCAGATGACGCTTAACAACTGAGCCACCCAGGCACCCCGCAAGTGAGGTTTCTTAACCCCTTTCTCTCAGCTCCCCTGAGAGGTGCGACAGGGCTGTGCCAGGACTCTGCTGAATCATCTTGCTGGATTGATTGATTGATTGATTGCTGGTCTTCATCTTCCCATCTCTCCCTACAAAAAAAGGTCAACAAGGAAGAGAGGTCAAGGAAATCCACCTGCTTGGAGAGTTGCAAAGATAAGTGGTTATCCAAGTACTTTTCAAAAGGAGAGTCACGGAGGTGTTCATAGACATTCACCCAGACTCCAAATCCAACAGTTGTGAGCTGAACCCCACCCTCCCTTCCTCTTCTATGTAACGGTTACCAGGTTGAATTAAAATGTGTATAGTGGGGTGGCTGGGTGGCACAGTTGGCTAAGCATCTGACTCTTGGTTTCGGCTCCTTTGGTGATCTCAGGGTCATGGGATCGAGCTCATGTGTTGGGCTCCGCAGTCAGTGTGGAGTCTGCTTAAAGATTCTCTCCCTCTCCCTCTGCACCCCCCTTTCTCTCTCTAAAATAAATAAATAAATCTTCAAAACGTGTGCATAGGGTAGGTGTGGAGGAACACATGCAAGTACTGCTTCTACCCAGCTAATTCATTTCATCTGGAATGCTACACACCAAACATGTCCACAGGCCATAGAGGGGATGCTAGAAGACATTGGAATGACTGACCAGGAACTTATCAAGTTTTGTTTTTTTTTTAAGTTACATCTGCACACAACATGGGGCTCAAACTCATGGCCCCAAGATCAAGTGTCAGATGCTCTACTGACTGAGCCAGCCAGGCACCCATAGACTTGTCACTTTGAATGTTTCATGAACAGAGTGTGTTGCACCGCTCCAAGCAGGAAGGTGTATGCCTTCCATGCTGGGGTTCTGTTTGGGCATATCAGCCCACCAGAGAATGCAGAGTTTCCCGGTGTTCGCATAGCAGCCCCGGGACTCCTGTCGTCTTTACTTCGCCCACATTAACACTCCTATTTAGCAAGGTTGACACGTCACTATAACCACCTCTGAAAATTATGTCTGGCCAAATGCATCAGCTAGATTTCAGATTCTTGCCAAAACTGGAGATGGTGTTTTTTTTTCTTTGAACATAGTATCTTCCTCATGAAAGCATACAGCTCCCACAAGGAATCGATAAATTTGGGGAGGAGAATCCCTTGCCTCTATGTTCCCATTGCCAACCTTACAAAATCTGGTCCTGCATGCCCTGGGATTTTGTCATAGGGGATGACTCAGTTAATTACCACTCTTTCTCACTGTACACTTGGAAACAGAGGTTCAGTTTCCTTTGGTTCTTGCCAAAGCTGCTTATGAAACATATCTGGTGCTGGTGCCCACGTCCTATAAAAATACCGGTTCATACTTTCCCCTGACACATTTCATTACGGGCTAAATTTAGCACCTCGCCTGGAGCGCAGCAGCTCACCTGCTCCTAACTAGCATGTCTCCACTTTCATGCCGGCTCAGGGTGCCCGCGTATCTGTCTGGCGCCCTTGTGTCCCCACTGATCATGGTGACATCTAGAGAAACATATCAGTTGTCAAAGACAGACACGGTGTTTGGGACTGGCGATTCACATTGGATCTTCTATGGAAAAAAGCCTTTGTCATAGGCTTAAAGAAGGGCTTCAACACGCGTTGCTTCGGTTACAGGTGAGAGGGACCGCATTCTCAGGGCCGTCCCACACTCGGGTCTGCCGCTGCCTCTGCCCACCTCTGTCCCAGCGCGGGGAAATCCCTGGACCTCCCTGCGCGGCTGGCGTCCCCCGGCCCCCACCCCCGGCTGTGCCTAGCGCCACGTGCACTTCTCCCCGTCCCAGGAGGATCGTGTTCCTCGCTTATCAGTTTGCGAGAGCGCTCCACGCAGGCAGGACCCAGCCCCCCTGCGACAGGTGCCTATTTCGGTGGTATCTCACTCGTGCCTCCGCGCTGCTTGTCCACTACCGTGCGGTGCTCGGGGCGGCCGTTCTTCGCGCCTCAGCGGTGATGAGACAGCGCCGCCTGCGGCCCTGAGTCCCGGTCCGGACCAGCCCCGCGGACCAGTGGGAGAAACCCCACGGCCCACGATGCCCTCAACCGCGGCCGCCCGCCTTTGAGGCAGGCCGGCGAGGGGCGGGGCCGGGCGGCGCCGCGACGCGCTGACGTCAGGACCGACGAAAGGCGGGGCCCGAGCGGCGGCGGTGGCGGCGGCGGCGGCTGTGGCGGCGTTGTTCGCTCGGGTACCGCGGGCATCTCAGCCTCGTCTTTGGCGGCCTCCTCGGCGTCCTCCTCAGAGGCCTCCGCGGCGCCTGCCCCCTCGGCCGCCCGCCGCCGCCGCCGCCGCCTCGGCGCCCTCCCGCGCCCGCCGCGCCGCCGCCATGGTGAG
>NW_023270453.1:21503874-21536746 GCF_011800145.1 Mirounga leonina
GTCTGCCGCCCGCGCCGCCCGCCGCACCACTGGCCTCGCGGGCCTGCGCTGCGGCCGGGGGCGCGCCCATGAAGATGGAGCCGGGCCGGCCGGCCTCCCCGGCGGGCGGCCCGCGCCCCGACCCAGAGCCCGGCGGGCCCGACCGGCCGGGGGCCGCCCCAGCCCCGCGCCGGGCGCTCGGCCCACCGGAGTCCGCGGCCTGCGCCGATGCCGGGGCGGACCTGAGCGCCGGACGATCCCCGGGGCCGGACGGGCGCCCCGAGAGCGCCTGGGCGCTTGCCCCGGGCCCGGGCGTGTCTTACCTCCTACCGGACCAGGCCGCCTGCCGGGACCCCGACCCCGACCGGCAGCTGCCAGAACTCGGCCCGCTTCTTTCCTGGACTGAAGAGCCAGAGGATTACGGACCGCCGGTTTGCCCGGAGAGCGCCTCTCTCCGCGTGCAGGGTTTCAGGCACAGCCAGCACGTGAGGGGCGAGGTCGACTTCTTCCCTGGCTTCCCCTCGCCCGCGGTGGGCGAACTGACGCTGGACGTGGGTCCCGAGGACCCGGACCGGCCCTCGGACTTCAGCCAGACCTGCCCCCTAACGAGCGAGCCCGCAGCGTGTGCGGAGGACGGCCCCCGCCTTCGAGCCGTGTTCGACGCCCTGGGCGGCGATGGGGACGGCTTCGTTCGCATCGAGGATTTCGTCCAGTTCGCCACGGCCTACGGGGCAGAGCAGGTAACGGGGCGAGCGCTCCCGGGCCCTGCCGTCCGTCAGGTCGGGGAGTGCACGCTTTCTTCCCTTGTGTCCTCAGCTCGGGCTCAATCTCGCTGACGTTCCTTTCCCTCGTCGAGGGAGCTTCTATTCCCGAGACTTACTTTATCTCCTTGCCCCCCTGCCCCCAACCGCGTCCTCCGGAGCCACACAAGCTGGATTTTTCCCAAACGGGGATGAGCTCCTGGCGATACGCTCCTGGCGTGGGGACCTGCCCCCAGGCTGCTTGGTAAAAGGGCCCCCTGAATGAAGACGTGCCCAGCGACTCCCCCAGCTGAGGGCCCAGGGCTGCTTGGCTGAAGTCATTCGGTCCTTCCCACCGCAGAGGCCAGACTGCGCCTGGTCGCTGAACGTCATGCTAATCCACACACACCTATTTTGAGCACACTTTACTGTGTGTGGTTGGTATATGTCCTGCCTAGGTTCATCTTTTAATGTTTGGGAGACCGTGAACGCTGAAAGTTTTCGCTTCTAACCTTGTGTGCAGAAGGGAAGGGGAATGAGCCGGAGAGCAGGGTGAGGGTACAGACTGAAGCAGAGCTCCATCAGGGCCAGCTCCTCTCCTGTCCGAGAGTGAGGCGTGTAGACAGGTGATGAGAAGGCACAGTGCCGTGTGTCGGAGGTTGCACCCCACCCCCGGGAGAAGGGGGGCCTCAAGATTTGTCCTTGGCCTGTATTTCAGCACTTAGGCAAGTTTACCTGGAGAGAGACACCATCACGCTTTGTGTTCTGCTGATAACCCGGGAGACATCACAGGTTACTGGTGTTCACTTTTAAATATTTTACTGAAGAGTAGAAAGTCCCTAAAATGCTGATTTGCAAGTTTTTATATTTTATTGATTTCTCACCTTGCAGATATTTGTTAAGTGGGTGTTCAAGTGCCCAGTGTGTTTAAGCCTAGAGGTCTTGGGGCACCTTGGTGGCTCAGTTGTTAAGTGTCTGCCTTCGCTCAGGTCATTTTCCCAGGGTCCTGAGATCGAGCCCCACATCGGGCTCCCTGCTCCGTGGGAAGCCTGCTTCTCCCTCTCCCACTCCCCCTTCCTTGTGTTCCCTCTCGCTGTCTCTCTCTCTCTCTCAAAAATTAAATAAAATCTTTAAAAAAAAAAAGCCTAGCGGTCTTTAAGAAAAGAGGTAAAATTGATCCCTTGCTATTTAGGGTGTCAGTTAAAACATGTGGAAACCTTTATAAGGGATCCATGTATCCCCCTGAGTATCCACAGTGTCCCTCTAGCTGTTAGTGTAAAGATCTGGGTCCTCCTGATCACGGCTCCTTGTGCTGAGTTGTCAGCCCGGGAAGATGTGCATGTCTCTGTGGGCATCCTGAATGTTGGGATCAGCGTACTGCTTGTATTTTAGCTCTGTGTCGGAAGACATTGCTGCGACGGGTCTCCCACCTCTTAGTCTAATGGGCACAGAGATATATGACTGACAGTGTCCATATGGGCAGCGCGGATTGTGATTGCTGGTCCAGTTTCTTTTCCTGCTTTTCCTTTGTGCCGCTGGGCTAGAGAGCACCCCTCCTTTTTTTTTTTTTTAACTAGTGCCTAGACCCTTCCTCATTACAGCAGTCAGAGGTGTTAGGGAAATACTACATTTCTTCTTTATCATAATCTGACTCTGAGAGAGTACTCTGTGGCTTATATGAAGCTCACGAATGTTTTCTCTGGATCATCACCTTTTTCTGAGGCCCTGGTAGGCAGGTGGTTTTATCTTACTCTACAGGTAAGGAACTGGAAGCCCAGGAAGGCTGAATAATTTTCACAAGCCCTCACAGATTGTCAGTGCTCTAGCAGGGATGCGCTCATAACCTTTAGGTGGCTCTCAGCTTACTAGATTTGGTCACTAAAAATATTTCCACAAATTTCATGTTACTGACTTCCATAAAATCCTTTTCATTTGAGAAACACCTTTTGTAACTGTCCTTATTGATCACAGTGGGAAAAATTTTGGGTGCTATTTGGGGCTGAGCTTTCTTGTAATCACAAAGTAGAAATGAGTCAAAATTCTTTGCTCTGAAAGCTCCTGGTGGAATTTTAAGATTTTATTTATTTATTGTAGGGAGAGAGAGAGTGCGCGTGCTAGAGAGCAAGCTCTCACGAAATGAGGGGGTGGGCAAGGGAGGGCAGGGGGTCCAGTGGAGCTCCATTCTGGGACCCTGAGATCATGATGTGAGCTGAAACCTGAGCCACCCAAGTGCCCTTCTCCTGGTGGAATTTTAAATTTGGGGGCAAAGCCTGGATGACTTGGGGTTTGGTGGCATGGACGTGTGTAGGCAGATCTGTGGCATTGCATCCCTCCTGTCTGCTGACCCAGACTGTGCTGGAAGTAGTGCTGGGTGTGGTCGTCGTAGTACCTGGACTTGGACAAGCTTCCTGGGATGGTGGAGGAGAGCTCTTGTTTTGAAGCGGATAATTTACAGAGTAATGAAAGGTTGATTTTTGTGCCTGTATAAGCTTTGCTAGCCTTTATTATGACTCAGGAGTACTTTTTCCAGGTCTGATGTCAGAACGCATTATAGAGGAGCAAAGAGAAAAAGTATTTTCTGATAGTGAAGTAGTTTATTTATTTATTTATTATTCTGTAAATATTTTTTATTTATTCATTTGAGACAGAGAGATACAGAGAGAGAGAGAGAGAGAGCATGAGCTGGGGGAGAGGCAGAGGGAGAAGGAGAAGCAGACTCCCCGCTGAGCAGGGAGCCCGACGCGGGGCTTGATCCCAGGATCCTGGGATCATGACCCGAGCCGAAGGCAGATGCTTAACCATCTGAGCCACCCAGGCGCCCCTAGTTTATTTATTTTTAAAGATTTTATTTATTTGAGAGGGAGACAGAACACAGGAGCAGGGGGAGGGGCAGAGGGAGAGGGAGAAGCAGACTCCCCGTTGAGCACAGAGCCCTTTACCACCACCTGGATCCCAGGAACTACCCTCGCTGCCACCCCCCCAGGTCATGACCTGAGCCAAAGTTAGAGGCTTAACTGACTGAGCCGCCCAGGTGCCCTGATAGTGAAGTAGTTTAAAGAAAACTGAAGAATTCCACCTCGTGATGAGTATTTTTATTTGTTTTTTGGGTTTTTTTTTTAAAGATTTTATTTATTTATTTGACAGAGAGAGAGCACAAGTAGGCAGAGTGGCAGGCAGAGGGAGAGGGAGAAGCAGGCTCTCCACTGAGCAGGGAGCCGGATGTGGGGCTCTATCCCAGGACGCCAGGATCATGACCTGAGCCGAAGGCAGATGCTTAACCGACTGAGCCACCCAGGTGCCCCGTGATGAGTATTTTTAAACTTAAAAAAAAATTTTTTTTTAATTAAAGATTTTATTTATTTATTTGTCATAGAGAGAGAGTGCACGCACGAGCACAAGCAGGATGAGCAGCAGGCAGAGAGAGAAGCAGGCTCCCCGCTGAGCAGGGAGCCCGATGCGGGTCTCAATCCCAGGATCCCGGGATCACTACCTAAGCCGAAGGCAGCCACCTAACCGACTGAGCCACCCAGGCGCCCCTGTTTTTAAACTAAAATGACTGCCTACTGTGCTCTCTCTATATATCAAATAAGTAAATAAAATCTTTTGAAAAGATAGTTGTTAAGCATCTGTCTTCAGCCCAGGTCATGATCCCGGGGTCCTGGGATTGAGCCCCGTATCGGGCTCCCTGCTCAGCAGGGAGCCTGCTTCTCCCTCCCTCTGCCTGCCTCTCTGCCTACTGTGCTCTCTCTATATATCAAATAAATAGATAAAATCTTTAAATTTTTAAAATGAAAAGTCCTGAACATATACAGAAATAGAGGGAGTAGTTTAGTGAAACCCCCATCCCAAACCGCTGCTCAGTTTCAGCAGTCTTGGTTCGTCTGTGGAGCCCCACTTTCACGCTGTGTAGGAAGTGCATGCCTGACATCACGTCTCATCCATATGTATTTCAGTACGTATCTCTAAAAGATAAGGGTTCTTCTTTAAACATGCGTGATTTTTCAAAAACCCTAGGAAGAGATAAGGTGGATAACAGCAATAAGGACCATAAGTTTCTGTACTTTCCACTTTGAGATTTCAAAATATTGCATGCATGAGACTCTTACGCTGGTCACATTACTGTCCTTGATGATAGCAACTAGATTATTCTTGATTATTGTCAAATACTCGAAGGTAGCATGTTGAGTAATCTGTTTATGAAGGAAGCATTTTAAATTATTGAAGCTGATTATCTGAATTTTTCATGGCAGCAGCTCGTACTTAGAATACAGATGGCTTTTCTGTCCCTCTTTCTTTAGCAGTGTCATGGTGTGTTTGGCTCTCCTTACATCATCTGGTGGTAGATCAGGTGTGGTGTAACATAACACAGGGCTGGCAAGGAGAAAAAGGACTGCAGTGGAGTTTTCTGCTTCTATCTTACTGAAACAGGAATTCGTAGTCCTGTATACCCAGCGCTAGTTGTCAAGATGGAATAGGTTACTTTTAAGTCCTCGACCGTTTCTGAAGATTCTTCCTCTATATGACCCCTTCATACTGAGAGTGATGTAGGAAAGAATGTTAGGGTTCGAAGCCAACGGCCAAGAAGGAATTCTTGAGTCCTTTGGTGCAAAAAGGTGGTTTTATTAAAGTATGGGGACAGGACCCAGGGGCAGGAAGAGCCTCACCGGGGTCATGAGGAGTGGCCCATTGTATACTTTAAAGTTGGGAGGGGGTTAGGGACAGTGTAAGTCTCTAAGGCATTTGGAAGCAAGGTTTCCAGCACCTTGAGGGGGCTAGCTATTGTTGGGTAAAGGTCATTTATTAATGTCTAATAAAACCTTAGTCATGAGACCCTTCAGATGTATTATCGGTGGGCCATATGCTTGGGGGATGATTGCCAACATGTATCTTGGGGGGGTGGGTAGAGATAAAGGAAGTTTCCAAAGGAATTCTTACATGTTAAAGTAGACTTACAGGGTCTTGGGGGTGGGGTGGGTATCAGGCTAGGATTGCCTTTTGCCCTTAGCAAAGTGTCAACATCGAGGCAGTTGAGTCCCTAGAGGAATGTCACTCTGCCTGTTTCAAGGACTTGTCCGTGGGCTGCAGGTAGTTAAGGAAATTTAATAATTTTTCTTCTGCCTGTGTTTCCCACATCAAGAGAGCTGATGCTTTTGTAGCTATGACCAACTCATCCTAAAACAGAATTTGTAAATTCTAAGACTATTGTAAGAAAGGATTGATTTCTTTTGGCTTTATTTTTCAAAGGAATTAATTATAATTGTAAAGATTATCTCCACATTTTATGGTTACACATATGTAAGTGTTTACATTTTAATAGTCACTGATCCTTTCCAGAGAACCTACACATTGAAATGCTGAATGCCCTTCAGTGACCTTGTAGGCATTGTCCTCTTCAGTGCTTGTTTAAGTAGGCTGCTGAGGGAAGTGTTGATGCTCAGGTCTCCCTGCTTCTCATTCCCACACCCCTGCTGGTGAGCAGTTGGAAGTTCCTAGGGGCATGTGGCTGCACCTTTCAGTTGCTTCAGTGTCCTTCCCAGTTTCTCTCCTAGCCTTGAATTTGAGTGTGAGTGTATCTGTGCGTGAGAGAGAATGAGCACAGATGTGGGAGCTAGTGTGGGGTGTGTATGCACAGCTCTGGGTCTGTGTGTTGGATGAATTGCTAAAAGGCAGATGACATTCCTTTCTGTGCTTGGATCACAGGCAACTTTGTTAGTGTCTTAAAATTGCTTTTTTCATATTATAAAAGTAACACATGCTTATTAAAAAATTTGAAAAGGCAGAGTGATATGAAACATAAAACAAAAAAATGACCAATAATCCCACTATTCTGAGAAAAACACCTTTCCCATTTTAGTGCATCTCCTTCCAGACTTTTTTGTACACATACACACAGTTTTGTGTATAATTGAGATTACTGAATAGAAGCTAAATTACATTTATAGATGTTCATTATTTAAAAAAATGAAACTGAATTATATCAGTAAGCAAAATAAGAGAAATAAAAATCAGGGACCCCTGAGTGGCTCAGTTGGTTAAGCGTCTACCTTTGGCTCAGGTCATGATCCCAGGGTCCTGGGATCGAGTCCTGCATCGGGCTTGCTCCTCAGCAGGTAGTCTGCTTCTCCCTCTGACTGTCGCTCCCCCTGCTTGTGCTCTCTCTCTCTCTCTCTGAGACAAATAAATAAATAAAATCTTAAAAAAAAAAGAAATAAAAATCACCTATAATCTCACCTCCCAGAAATAACTACTAAGTATTTAAAATGTAAATTAAAATATATGTAATAAGTGCATCATTGCACAAAAATGGTACAATTCCCATGTCTGTTTTTTTTTTTTTTTTTAAGATTTTATTTATTTGACAGAGAGAGACACAGCGAGAAAAGGAACACAAGCAGGGGGAGTGGGAGAGGGAGAAGCAGGCTTCCTGCGGAGCAGGGAGCCTGATGCAGGGCTCAATCCCAGGACGCTGGGATCATGACCTGAGCCGAAGGCAGACGCTTAACGACTGAGCCGCCCAGGCGCCCCCCATGTCTGTTGTTCTGAACCCACTTTTTGACCTGTTTTTTGAAATTAAAGATCTCTGATACCAGTTGTCTAAAGGAATCCTAAGGTTTGCTTGTTTCCAGGAAGATTCAGAATTGTTAGGGATTATTCCAGCATAGGATCTGACATAGAGGAAGAATTTAATTCCATGTAGACCACCCAGACAAGGTTGTCAAGGGCACCAGGCTGATGAATTGCTTACCTTATTCTGAAAACAGGGTGTAAACATTAGTTATAATTGAAATATCAGACGAAAGAGTTTGTCCACTGAAGACTGTTGTGTAGCCCTTAAAAGTGATAATTACAAAGTCTTGGAAGTACCTTAGATTAGTGCTTCTATTGCAAATGAATAGAGTGGTGTGTAGACCACTGTTATAACTATGTAAAAATTACTCACGTGTAAGAGTCTTGAAGGAAACACTAGAAATTAGTTTTAGTTGTGTGTGTGTGTATGTGTGTACACATGTGTGTATTGGGAAGGTATATTTGTAGTGTCTGTGTCTCTGTCAAATAAAATCTTAGAAAAAAAGATGCTTGACTGTGTCACCGAGGTGCGCCTATTTATTTTTATTTTTAAAGATTTTATTTATTTATTTGGCAAAGAGAGACACAGAGAGAGAGGGAACACAAGCAGGGGGAGTGGGAGAGGGAGAAGCTGGCTTCCCACTGAGCAAGGAGCCCGATGTGGGGCTCCATCCCAGGACCCTAGGATCATGACCCGAGCCGAAGGCAGACGCTGGACAACTGAGCCACCCAGGTGCCCATAGTTTTATTTTTTAAAAGATTTTTTTGTAAGATTTTATTTATTTATTTGACAGAGAGCACAAGCAGGGGGAACGGCAGGCAGAGCGAGAGGGAGAGGGAGAAGCAGGCTTCCCGCTGAGCAGGGAGCCTGATGTGGGACTCAATCCCAGGACCCTGGGATCATGACCTGAGCCGAAGGCAGATGCTTAAGTGACTGAGCCACCAAGGTGTGCCCCTTTTTAAAAATCTTTTTTTTTTAAAGATTTTATTTATTTATTTATTTGAGAGAGAGAGAATGAGAGACAGAGAGCATGAGAGGCAGGAGGGTCAGAGGGAGAAGCAGACTCCCTGCTGAGCCGGGAGCCCGATGCGGGACTCGATCCTGGGACTCCAGGATCATGACCTGAGCCGAAGGCAGTCGCTTAACCAACTGAGCCACCCAGGCGCCCTAAAAATATTTTTAAAATTTTATTTTAGAGAGAAAGAGTGCATGCAGGTGCCAGGGGGGTGGGGGGAGGCAGAAGGAGAGGGAGAGGCAGAGAATCTTAAGCAGATTCCCCACCCAGTGTGAGGCTGGATTCCACAACCCTGAGACCACAACCTGAGCCAAAACCAAGAGTTGGATGCTCAACCAACTGAGCCACCCAGGCGTCCCTAAAGATTTTATTTTTAAGTATTCTCTAAACCCAAATTGGGGTTCAAACTTATCACCCTGAGATCAAGAGTCACATGCTCTACTGACTGAGCCAGCCAGGAGCCCCTGATTAATCATATTTTTAAAGTTAAATGGTAATTTTAATTTTACTAATAGAGTGAGCCATAATAAAAGGAAATAAAAGTCCACATTGACTAGAGAGATGAGCAGTTCCTTTGAAAACCTACTAAAGTACATTTTGAAAAGTCAAGCTAGCGAGAATATTTTTCTACCTTGAAACACAGATGAGGGGTGGTAGATAGCTATGAATTTTGGGTGAGGTCTGAGCAGAGGTAGCCAGTTTCCTGGTTCTCCTCAGAGCACTGATAATGTTTATGGGTTATGTGTGGAATCCGGTCCCTGGTCTTCCTGATTGTATCAGTGCAGGGACCTCAGATTTTCATGTAGAAGATGTGGGAGGGCATAGCCAGCCTAACACCCTCTTATTGAGGGGCTCTCAATAAGATTTTTTATTTTCTTTCTTTCTTTCTTTTTTTTTTTAAAGATTTTATTTATTTATTTGACGGAGAGAGAGAGAGCACAAGTAGGCAGAGTGGCAGGCAGAGGGAGAGGGAGAAGCAGGCTCTCCGCCGAGCAGGGAGCCGGACGCGGGGCTCGATCCCAGGACCTCAGGATCACGACCCGAGCCAAAGGCAGCCGCTTAACCAACTGAGCCACCCAGGCGCCCCAAGATTTTTTATTTTCTATTTTTTATTTTTAGTTTTACTTATTTATTTTTTTTTGAGAGAGAGAGTGTGAGTGGGGAGGGGTAGAGGGAGAGTGAGAGAGAGAGAATCCTAAGGCAGGCTCCATGCCCAGTGCGGAGCCGGAAGTGGGGCTCAATCTCAAGACCCTGAGATAATGACCTGAGCCGAAATCAAGAGTTGGACGCTTAACCAACTGAGCCACCCAGGCACCCCTCAATAAGATTTTTTAAAAACCTGAGGGGCGCCTGGGTGGCTCACTTGGTTAAGCATTTGCCTTCAGCTCAGGTCAATTCCAGGGTTTTGGGATTGAGCCCCAAGTTGGGTTCCCTGCTTAGCGAGGCCTCTGCATCTCCCTCTCCCTCTGCCCTTCTCCCCTGCTGGTGCTCTCTGACTCTCAAATAAATAAATAAATAAATAAATAAATAAGAATAACAAAAAATAAAAAACACAGGAGTCACAGATAATGATTCAAAAACTCTTAAAAATCAAAGGGAAGGGGCGCCTGGTTGGCTCAGTCAGTTGGGCGTCTGCCTTCGACTCAGGTCATGATCCCAGGGCCCTGGGATTGGGCCCCACATCAGGCTCCCTGCTCAGCAGAGAGCCTGCTTCTCCCTCTCTGCTGCACCCCATGCTTGTGCTCTCTCTCTGTCAAATAAATAAAATCTTAAAAAAAAAAAAAAGAAAAATCGAAGGGAAAAAGACAAAAACCTGGTAGAAAAATGGATAAAAAATATGAAGACATCCCACAGGAAAAGATACATAAATGGCCACTAAACATGTGAAAATATGCTCACCCTCATTCCTAATGAGAAAGATAAATGCAAATTAAAATCACTTAGACACATTTCTCACTCATCATGTTTGCAAAAATGTGAAAGCTTGAACACATTCTGTTGGTGAGGCTGTTGGGAAACAGGCACGCTCTCAGATTGCTGGTGAGGGTGCAGAGTGGTACAGTCCTTATTATCAAGGGGAACTTTGACTTAACTGTCCTCCTCCTAGTGATTTACCCTGAGGATGTACCTCCACAAGTAAAAAATACCAGATACACGAGGTATTCATTGCAGCATTATCTGTGAATAAAATATGGAAACAATGTAAATGTTCATCCAGGAAGAGTGAGGTCTGTTCCCCTAAGAGGGTGCAGCTGCAGAGATAAAGGGGGAAGGCTCATGTATACTGGCAGGGAGTGATTTCCAAGATGCAGTAAGTGGAAAGCATACAAGTTAGTATGCAAAATTCGTGGTAAGAAAGAATAGGTGCTGTGTGATCCCTCTGCTAGGAGGCTCCTAGAGGAGTCAAACCCTAGGGTTGGAAAGGAGAATGGAGCTGCGGGGAAGAGCTGGAGGGGAGTTAGCATTTAATGGGGAGAGTTTCAGTTGGGGCAGTTGGAAAAGTCCCAGAGATGGATGATGGCAATGGCTATACAACACTGTGAATGTACTTAATGCACAAGATACGGTTGTATTCTTAAAAATGGTTGATTTATCACAATTTAAACAAGAAAAAGAAAAGAGGGATCTGAGGTGCAGAACCCTAAGGATAGACTTCAGCTCAAATGAAGAGGAATTGACAAGTAGAATTAAGAAACCACACCTCATGGAGCACCTGGGTGGTTCCATTGGTTAAGCATCTGACTCTTTTTTTTTTATTATTATTTTATTTTATTATGTTATGTTAATCACCATACATCATTAATTTTTGATGTAGTGTTCGTTGATTCATCGTTTGCATATAACACCCAGTGCTCCTTTCAGTACATGCCCTCTTTAATACCCATCACCAGGCTAACCCATCCCCCCACCCCCCTCCCCTGTAGAACCCTCAAGCATCTGACCCTTGATTTCTGCTCAGGTCATGATCTCAGGGTTGTGAGATTGAGCCCTGGGTCAGGCTCCATGCTCAGTGTAGACTCTGCTTGGATTCTCTCTCTCCTTCTGCCCCTTCCCCTGCTGGCTCTCCCTCTCTCTCTCTCAAAGCAATAAATCTTAAAAAAGGAAAAAAAGAAAGTAACCACACCTCAGAGCGCCTGGCTGGCTCAGTCAGAAGAGTGTGCAACTCTTGATCTCAGGGTCATGAGTTTGAGCCCCATATTGGGTGTAGAGATTACTATAAATAAAAAAAGAAAGAAAGAAAGAAACTACACCTCATGACCCCCAGACCAGGCCTTTTCTCCTCACCTGTCCTCCTGGTTTGATATTCAAGATCCTCAGCCCATCTGAAGTTTTTATATTCACAGGCTCCAGGACAGGGCTGGGCTAGCAGGATCTGGCTGTAAGGAGTTGAGGGTTAGAGAGGGAGGAAAGAAAGAATGCAAAATTAGAAAGAAGAGGAAATAAAATGTATATGTTTGTTTCTTCTTGCAAAAAGAAACACAGGAAGGGTAGACAAGGAACTAATTTAAATAATTTACCAAGTGGGTGGGGACAGGGTTTAAGGTATATGGATGGGACTGAAACTTGTCTGAGTCTGCCTTTTTATATAGCTTTGACTTTTTTTTTTTAAGATTTTATTTATTAGAGAGAGAGAGTGCACACGAGAAGGGGGAGGGTCATAGGGAGAAGCAGACTCCCCCCTGAGCAGGGAGCCTGATGCAAGGCTTGATCCTGGGATCCTGGGACTCTGGGATCATGACCTCAGCTGAAGGCAGACGCTTAACTCATGGAGCCACTCAGATGCCCTTATATCCTTGACTTTTGAGTCATCCAAATATTCTACATACTCAAAAACAAATTAAGATAACAATGATAGAAAATCAAATTGAATTCAAGTAGAAACAAATGAACCTGGAAGTATATCGAATTAATAACATAATCATATAGGAAAGATTAATTCAAGTCCCATGAACACAGTACTCTGTATACCTTTAGTGGGTTATATTCAAAAGAAAAAAAGAGCTACAAAGAAACTTACTATAAAGTAGGTTAGTTGATAGATCAACGCAGTAGTTTGAAATCACTTTGGGTGTGTGTCGGATAGAGCAAATGAGTATACTGGTGCTGGGAATCAGGCTTCTCCAGGAGAAAGGAGATAAAAATACGGTATGGAAAAGGTGAGGGAGAACCCTGTTCTCTTGGAATTTAAACTGAGGGTATCAGTAGGAAGACATGATTTAAAAAATAATCTAGCTCTGTCCTCAGAAAGGGTCTAGGAGCAGTGACATCCCAGTAGCAGTGGGTATTCCTAGCCCCCAGATCATGGTTGCAAACACCATTTCCCACTGAAGGAACCAGGGATCCTCAGAGAAATGCCTTATTTCAGGTTTAAGGCGGGCAAAATTTAATGTGAGCCTGGATTAATCTTGTACCAGAAAGTAAGGAAGTGTTCAAAAATTGATGGGGACATGTCAAAAATGGAGCAGCTTGAATGGGTTCCCAGTGGGCAAATCTGGGACATTTGGAGCGTCAAAAAAGAGTAATGATGATAAAGGGTACATTGAATTTAAAAAGTGTATGGCACACAGTGAGTAAAAACCAGTCCTAGTGACACCCCAAAGGAGGTGCGTGGTTCCTTACAGACAAATGCCCTTCAAAGTAGAAAGTGACAGATTTAGAGATCCGTGGGTGGTTGCTTTCTGAATTGGTGTTTTGTGATGACCAAGGTAATTATTGATTCAAGTGAGGATCATCAGTGGTTGTTAAAAACCATGGTGTAAACATTTGAGGGGGAGGGGATGCAGGGACCACACATTCCGAAGTGTCATTCCACAGGTGATTGATCCAAATGGAAGAAGAGAGCTTTACACTGGAGAAATTTGTCTGATTCTGCCTTGACCAGGTCTGGTCAAACTCTGACTTCCCAGTAATGGAGATGACGTGCCTCTTGATGGGATGCAGTGGGACGGTCAACATTCTTGCCAAAAGTGTTTAACCTGAGTCAAATAATGAGAAGTAACCAGACAACCCAGACTGTAGGGCCTCGACAGTTGCCTGGACACTTGAAAATATGTCATAAGAAGGGTTGGGGACCCTTCCCGACTGAGGACATGAACGAATTGTGACAACTAATGCCTGGTTCTCAATTAAAAGGTAGCAAGACAACTGTGAAGGCCATTGTTGGGGTAAGTGGGGAAATTTGAAGATAGATGATTACTTGATATCAGTGGTGTCAATGGTTTTGGGTAGGAAATAGATGCTGGAGGTTTAGGGAGGTGTCATGATGTCTGAAGCTTATTTATTTATTTATTTTTAAAGATCTTATTTTTTTTTTTTTTAAAGATTTTATTTATTTATTTGACAGAGAGAGATATAGCCAGAGCAGGAACACAAGCAGGGGGAGTGGGAGAGGGAGAAGCAGGCTTCCTGCCTAGCAGGGAGCCCGATGCGGGGCTCGATCCCAGGACCCTGGGATCATGACCTGAGCCGAAGGCAGACGATTAACGACTGAGCCACCCAGGCGCCCCTAAAGATCTTATTTTTAAGTGATCTCTGTACGCATTGTGGGGCTTGAACTTACGACCCTGAGATTTGAGAGTTGCACGCTCTACCGACTGAGCTGGCCAGGCGCCCCTCCGCAGCTTAGTTTTTTTTTTTTTTTTTTTTAAAGATTTTATTTATTTTTTAGAGAGCGAGCGAGAGAGAAACAGCATGAGAGGGGAGAGGGTCAGAGGGAGAAGCAGGCTCCCCGCTGAGCCGGGAGCCCGATGTGGGACTCGATCCCAGGACCCTGGGATCATGACCTGAGCCACCCAGGTGCCCCTCCGCAGCTTAGTTTTAATAGTTCCACAAAAAAAGTGCATGTGTGTAGAAAGAGATAGGAAGCAGATGCGGAAGGACTTTGGTAATTGGTGCATGTAGAGGAGGGTTATCAGATGTTCTTTGTGTTCTTTAAACTTTACAGTGGGTTCAACATACTTTAAAATGAAAAGAGAGAATACAATATGGGAAGTTCATTGATGGTAACCTGTACTTCGTCTTGTAGTGTATGTTAGATTGTGTGGCTTTTATCGATCTTAACAATAATCAGAAACCAAAACCCTTGTTCTCACATAAGTAACAGGAATGTTCCACATGGACGCAGGTTCACTGGTTAGTAACTCAATACCCAGGGCAGTGCTTGTTGATTCATAGATGGCACAGGGTTCGAGATTACCCTTCCCTTTGACACGGGGGTTGAAATGGGAAGTTAAGAATAGCTATATATGGCCCAGAAATGGACCCTCAACTCTATGGTCAACTAATTTACGACAAAGTAGGAAAGAATGTCCAATGGAAAAAAGACAGTCTTTTCAACAAATGGTTTTGGGAAAATTGGACAGCAACATGCAGAAGAATGAAACTGGACCATTTCCTTACACCACACACAGAAGTAGACTCAAAATGGATGAAAGACCTAAATGTGAGACAGGAATCCATTAAAATCCTTGAGGAGAACACAGGCAGGAACCTCTTCGACCTCAGCCGCGGCAACTTCTTCCTAGAAACATCGCCAAAGGCAAAGGAAGCAAGGGCAAAAATGAACTAATAGGACTTCATCAAGATAAAAAGCTTCTGCACAGCAAAGGAAACAGTCAGCAAAACCAAAAGACAACCAACAGAACGGGAGAAGATATTTGCAAATGACATACCAGATAAAGGGCTAGTATCCAAAATCTATAAAGAACTTACCAAACTCAACACCCAAAGAACAAATAATCCAATCAAGAAATGGGCAGAAAACATGAACAGGGTCGCCTGGGTGGCTCAGTTGTTAAGTGTCTGCCTTCGGCTCAGGTCATGATCCCAGGGTCCGGGGATCGAGCCCCGCATTGGGCTCCCTGCTCGGCAGGAAGCCTGTTTCTCCCTGCTTGTGTTCCCTCTCTCGCTGTGTCTCTCTCTGTTAAATAAATAAATAAAATCTTTAAAAAAGAAAAAAAAGAAAACATGAATAGACATTTCTGCAAAGAAGACATCCAAATGGCCAACAGACACATGAAAAAGTGCTCAACATCACTCAGCATCAGGGAAATCCAAAGCAAAACCACAAGGAGATACCACCTCACACCTGTCAGAATGGTTAAAATTAACAAGTCAGGAAACGACAGATGTTGGCGAGGATGCAGGGAAAAGGGAACCCTCCTACACTGTTGGTGGGAATGCAAGCTGGTGTAGCCACTCTGGAAAACAGTATGGAGGTTCCTCAAAAAGTTGAAAATAGAGCTTCCCTATGACCCAGCAATTGCACTACTGGGTGTTTACCCCAAAGATACAAATGTAGTGATCCGAAGGGGCACGTGCAGCCCGATGTTTATAGCAGCAATGTCCACAATAGCCAAACTATGGAAAGAGCCCAGATGTCCATCAACAGATAAATGGATAAAGAAGATGTGGTGTATATATATACAATGGAATATTATGCAGCCATCAAAAAATGAAATATTGCCATTTGCAACGACATGGAGGTAACTAGAGCGTTTTAGGCTAAGAGAAATAAATCAATCAGAAGGACAATTATATGATCTCACTGATACGCGAAATTTAAGAAACAGGGCAGAGGGTCTTAGGGGAAGAGAGGAAAAAAATGAAGCACAATGAAAGCAGGGAGACAAACTGTAAGAGACTCTTAATCTCAGGAAACAAACTGAGGGGTGCTGGAGAGGGGAGGGAGGTGGGAGGGATGGGGTGGCTGGGTGATGGACATTGGGGAGGGTATGTGTTGTGGTGAGTGCTGTGTATTGTGTAAGACTGATGGATCACAGACCTGTACCACTGAAACAAATAATACATTATATGTTAATTAAAAAAAGGAATAGCTATATATGAAGCCATATTCTTATTTATCAAGGGATGTAAGTATCTTGTTTTAGTGTATAGATTCTCTCAAAAGGAAATTGAGAAAGAGCTCTCTTTTCCCTTCCCTATTGACAGTATTCAAATGGATAAATAAATGTTTGAATAAATGTGAAGGGAGCTTAGGAATACTTAGGGTGCCTAAAAATTAATTTCCTGTTTGTGACTGGACCTGTTACCACTGCCAGTGAGGTAGGAAGCATGTCCATATGGTTAAATGTGTACTGTGACCTTTTAGTGATGATTAGTCCTTGTGAGCTTGTTGGGTCACTGGTTTGTAAATTGAGACACTGCACACTGTTAAATGTTGTTGAGACCCATAAAGAGCTTCTGTTTATGTGAGTTTTATCTATTGATCTTGACTCTCTTAAGAAAGTGAAGCTAAAAGAAATCTGAAATATGTTTTTATTTGGATCGATTAAAAATAATCCCTTACATGTTAACATTAATGACATTTTTTATGAAAGATACTAGTTTCTAAAATAGTGAGAAGAGTGGCATTGTTTTACATTTTTGCAAGTCTCTTAAATGTCTGACTTGATCGAAGAGAACTGGATTCTTACATCTATTTCTGCGAGCAATCTGTTGTGTCATGTAGCCTGTGGAAAACTCTGCTCTGCATTCATGAGAGTGAGATGAAAGAAAGCAAAGAATGTCTTGGAGTGTCATGAACCTCGTTTGATCTTGCTGAGCACCCGGGACATCAGGGTCCCCAGGACCCCTGACCACTGGTTGAGAACAGGTATTTTAACTGCTGAAGTGTCCACCTTGTCGCCTGATCTCACATGCTTGCACACATCAGAATCACCTGGAGATCCTGTTAAAGCTGACTGCTGGGCCCACCATGTAGTTTGTCTTGTCTGAGTGGGGTCTGCTAAGAACTGTGTTTCTTACCTGTTCCTGGTAATGCTGTTACTCCTGGTCCTGCGGTCTCAGCCAGAGAGCTGCTATTCTCCTTTTTTTTTTTTTTAAAGATTTTATTTATTTGAGAGGGAGAGTGAAAGAGAGCGAGAGAGCATAGGGGGGAGGGGCAGAGGGAGAAGCAAACTCCCCGCTGAGCAGAGAGCCCATGCAGGGCTGGATCCTGGGACTCCAGGATCATGACCTGAGCCGAAGGCAGACGCTTCACCAACTGAGCCACCTGGGTGCCTGAGAGCTGCTATTCTTGAGAGTTTTGAAAAAGGCCCATCTCAACATCTCAACATCACTCTCCCTCGCTCTGCTGTGTTTATTCTGACATTAATTTCACAAATGCTTACTTGGGGCTGCCTGTACGGGACCCTCAGGAGGCCTCAGGGCTGCCCTCTGTCCTCACTGCTGTCTGTCTGGTAGAAAAGCAGAGAAGAAGCCAGGACCCATCATACTGAGAGGTCCACATACCTTGGCCCATTCTTCCTTTTTTTTAAAGATTTTGTTTATTAGAGAGCACAAGCACGGGGAAGGGCAGAGGGAGAAGCAGGCTCCCCGCCGAGCAGGGAACTGGACGAGGGGCTTGATCCCAGGACCCCGGGATCATGACCTGAGTGGAGGGCAGACACTTAACTGACTGAGCCACCCGGGTGCCCTGGCCCATTCTTCTTGACACATCCCTGCTACTCTATAGTCTCAGTTTGCTCTGCTATTTTTTGTACTTACTTTAATTTTATCTTTCACTTTAATTTTACTTTTTGTCGTTTGTGTAGTTTAAACAGTCCAGTAGTGTCTGCGCACCACAGAGCAAGAGGAAGCTGCAGGCTCCTCAGCACCCTTCCTCCCACCCCTGGCTCTTTCCTTCTCCTGTTGTTTTCCCCAGTTTTAGATAGTTTCTATTGACTTTGTCTTGTGCAAGGTACACCCACGGTACTTTCCTTCCGTCTCCTCCATTCTTCCATGTAGTTAATCCTGATCTGGGTTGAATAGGCACTCAGTGTTTGTCGTGATTGCAGATATTCTTCATAGCTGACCCATGGAGTGTGCGGCAATTACATTTCCTCTCTAATGCAACTTCTGGCTTTTCCTGGAATCTGTACATTTTCACTTGTTCAGTCTTCTGTGCACCCACCAGCAGTTCTCTCCGGTCTGCTGGGGTCTCACCATGCAGCACGAGCCCTTGGACTTCCAGTGTTGTGTCCTGGCCCTGGTTCTCGTGCTGGGGCTCACCTCCCCGCTGCCGGGCTGGTGTCCTGCTTCGGGAGCACCTCTGCTAGTCTGTCCCGACTTGGCCTCCTGCCTGAAGTTCCACGTCAGATCCTCGCCCAGGCTTTTCTTTTCAGGTATGACACCTGATGCCCTTTCCACTTCCTGTGCTTTGCTTGGTCATCTGGCAGTCCCTCTGTGGCCATTACATCACTCTGTTCTTTCTCCCAGTGAGTGCCCACTTGTCCACCCGTGTGCATCTTCCAGAACGTCAGGGCCTCTCCTCTGGAACAGAGCAGTGTTCTTCCAGTGGACTTTCCAGAGGGAGTGGAGAGAAGCTTGTGTCTTCACCCCGTTGAACGCTGTCCTCCACGTCTGTCAGAGCAGACTTAGTGTGTCTCCCCCTGGCCTCACCATTGTCCTGTGTTGTGAGCAGGGCAGGCCTTGTTAGCCTCACACAGCTGGGGGACAGCTCTGCGGCACTGTGGGAAATCTGAGTCAACAAGTGATTTGGTTTAGCTTGCCTTATCTTGCATTTTGTGTGTGTAAGTTTTCGTATTTTGACAAAGTCCACAGAGATGAAATTAGGTTCTCGTAGCCCTAGAATATTCCATTATGTTGATGTACTAGGCATTTATTTTTCGTTTTTCTGTCCTAGGAGTAGTGCTGCCACTATACCTCCAGCTATACAGATTACTTGTCACATACCTAACTTCTAGCAGGACTTCATTTTTTTGCTGGGCTTTGGACCTGTTGATATTTAGAAGGGATTCAGTCAGGCCTTCTTAGCATACGAGAGTGTTTCTGTGGCACCCAGAATAGGTACTAGAGGGACGAGGCAGAGCGTCCTTGGCTGTGCTTCTGGAATCGCTCCTCTGTTTCAGCAGAAGCTTCCTGTTACTCCTCTGGAATGTGGCCCCTGAAAGACGAGAAGCCGCAGTGCGGCCTGCGGTCCCTGCCCCTGTGATTGCAGGGCCCAGTGTGGCCCCGGGGGTGCACGCGTGATGCTGGGGGCTGAGTGCCTGTGAGCTGCTGTTTGAGGGAGACGGCCTGTGGCCAGTGGCCTGCTGGCCAGGTGTCGCTGGCAGTAGTGCCCTCCCGTGTTCAGTTACGTTAGGGCCTTTGTCTATCCCTCACCTGCATGTTGCAGGCGTTCACGGAAACGCAGTGGTGGTGTCAGAGCCTTGGAGTCAGGCCCAGCGTCTTGCCGCTCGGCCAGTGTGTGTGCGTGCTGGTGTCGATGGAGCACCCTCCGTGTGCCCGCCACTGTACGGGTGCTGGGGACAGACGGTGAGCAAGACTGGCACATTTCCCGTCCTTTCTTAAGATTTTACACAGTAATTGCCAGCACTGCAAGCTAATACAAATGCTGCGAAAGAAAAGCAGAGATGGGCGCCTGGGGGGCTCAGCCATTGCGCATCTGCCTTCCGCTCAGGTCATGATCCCAGGGTCCTGGGATCAAGCCCCACATCAGGCTTCCTGCTAGGCGGGAAGCCTGCTTCTCCCTCTCCCACTCCCCCTGCTTGTGTTCCTGCTTTCCTGTGTCTCTGTCAAATAAATAAATAAAATCTTTAAAAAAAAAAAAGAAAAGCAGAGATTATTTGAGGTTGTGTGACAGGGAACCCGACCTAGTTAGGAAAGTTTCCCTCAGGGGAGTCTTATCTTCTTTTCTTTTTTTTTTTCTTTCTTTCTGGTAACTTTTAAGCTGACATCCTGAAGCTGAGTAGAATTAGTGAAGCAAAGGGTGGGAGAGGAAGGGGGGTCCTAGGTGGAGGTGCAGTGGGGAGAGTCTTGAGTGGGAGGAAAGAGGGCACTGAGCTGGAGGGGCGGGGGCCTGCAGTCCCAGAGTGCGTGGAACGCGTTAAAGGGCTTAAGTGGTAGGGGTAGGTGATAGGATCTATTGGTTAGAAAAAGGGCTCAGTTTGGAGAGGGCAGGAGTGGTTGGGGGAGAGCCACTGCTTGGAGGAGGTGGAGGGGGTGAGTGCACGCGCTAGAAGACACAAGGCGGGGGCAGGGGGGGTGCAGTGACGGAGTGACTCCTGGGCTGAATGTAGGTGTGGGAGAGGCAGGAGGGCCTGGGCCTTGCTGGGTCTCAAGTCTGGGTGTGTGGGGATGGGAGGAGGCAGTGGGGAGGTGGGAGCCCTATTTCTGGACATACCATGGGTCGTGCAGTACTCTCTGGGCCTGGGGCTGGAGAAGAGGCCTCGGCTGGAGATACAATCTGAGTTCAGCAGTGGGAGGGGAACAATCCGTGCCTCCAGGAATAAAGGACGTGTCATCTCACGCAGGACAGGCCCTAGGTGGGTGACTCCTGACAGCCTCGTTCTGTCTGGTCTGGCCCTATGTATTCCACTCTGCATGCTGGCCATTCTCTTCATGGTCCTGGCTGTGGCAGCCGAAAGGGATCTTTTCCCTGGGTCTCTGTTTAAGAAACTCCCCTGCAGTTTCCCAGGCCCATGGACCCCCCACCCCTTCATTAGCCATGTTTGTGGGGGGTGGGGAGCCGAGTCATCACAGTTGGCCTGAGCAGTGCTTCCCCAATTGCAGTCCCTGGTCAGCAGCAGCGTTGCCCCGGGGGTGGTTAGGAATGCAGCATTCACCTTGAGTGTGAGGACAGTCAGCCTTCCCTGCTGGGGCCTCTTCTCCTGTCCAACACTCTGATCTCCCTCCCCTGTTTTACTCTTTTCCTTAGCACTTAGCACTGTCTGGCAGATTCCATATTTTACTTATTCTCCTGTTTGTCATCTCTGTCTGTCTCCGTTCCTACCCATGTGCTGCAAAGGCGCCCAGCAGGCCTGGCATGTAGTAGCACTCCTAGATATTTGCTGAATTGAATGAATAAAGGAAGGATTGAGGTCTGTTGGCAAGGAAAAAGAGGGGAGTGGTGTTGGAAACCAGCCAGCAGTGACCAGTGGTGCCCATGTAGAGACACCAGCGGAGACCTTGGGAGAACACCAATGATAAGGTCCAGTGGGAGGTGTGGGGCATGCAGGGGACAATGAGAGGGGGAAGGCTGAAGGACAGAGGGTGGTAGTTATTTTAAGATAGGCTAGGGGCCCTGGCAGGTCTCAGCTGCTCTAGGCCTCTCTCTAAATGAGGACCCTAGGGGAACCTGATTCTTAGGTGGTTTTGAGCAATGAACTGGCAGGTATAGCACTTCAAGCCCTTCCTGACATCTGGGGAGTGCTGTTTATTTACTTACTTTATATATACATATATGTACATATATATATAAGTTTACTGACTATTATTTTTCTAGTAATCTCTGCACCCAACATGGGGCTCGCAGTCATAACCCTGAGATCAAGAGTTGCATGCTCTATCAACTGAGCCAGCCAGGTGTCCCTTAAAGAGCGCTCTTCATTTAAAGAATAAGTCAGGGTGATTGAGGGCTCACTGTGTGCAAAGCCATGTTCTTTGGACTTTAATTCCCTTTCGGACACCCTAGGGGAACTTTAGAATGAACTGCATGTGTGTTTGTGGCTCATGACTCCAGAACTTGGCCCTAGGGTGACGTGGGGTTACCTGAAGCCATGTGCACCACAGGTTGTCCGCTGTGTACTAAGTTCTGTGCTGGCTTTTTGTGGGAGTTGCCAAAAGAAATTAGGAAACACCTCTCCCCGCTCCTAGGAGTTAATGGTTTGGGGCTGTTTGAATTGGGGTGGGAGGAGTAAATACTTCTGTCTTTTAAAGGGGGGCTCTGTTTCTTGTCTGTGGCTTTTTGTATGTTTGTTTTTGCCATGTCTGGTTATCTAGGACCCTCTGACAGATCAGACTCTATTTTTCCTTTTGTTGTTTCCTGTTTAATTTTTGTTGTGTGAAAAACATTTATTCTCTCTCCTAGGAATCTCGCGTTCTGTAGGTGTGAGTAGCATTTTCAGTGTTATCCTCTCATTCCCTAAATATAGGCATGCTGTGAAAACATGGTGCATTTACTTGGTTGTGTGTTATATGTTCTAGTGTGTTATTTATATATTACATGACATGGTGAGCTTGTAGATAGTGTCCAAAATTGGAAAATGTTTTTGGACCATAAGTTTCTGTGTTCTTTTTCTTCTTATTAAAGACTAAGTGGCTTAAAACACTTGGGATGGATTCCATCTTGGGCGTGAAACTGCTGTCTGTGTGAATCAAAAGTACAGAGGAGGTTGGGCCAAGGCAGCTTCCTTCCCCTTCCTCCCCTTCTTCCTCCCCCTTCCTCCCTCTTCCCCCCTTCTTCCTCCCTCTTCCTCCCCCTTCCTCCCCTTCTTCCTCCCCTTCCCCCTTCTTCTTCCCCTTTCTTCCTCTCACTTCCTCTCCCTTCCTCCCTTCTTCCTCCCTCTTCCTCCCCCTTCCTCCTCCTCCTTCCTTTCTCTTCCTGTCCTCCTTTTTCCCCCTTCTTCCCCAGGGCCACATAACGCGATTGTTCTCTGTAGGCCTGGCTGGCATCTTAATTTCCCAAAGAATGTTCTCTGCCGAAAGAGAGCACCTTGCTTTGCCTCCAGCATCCTGCCTGTTGTTTCTCAGGTCAGAGATGTGCCTTCCTCACAAAGACTTTCAGAAGACGCAGTGAGGTTTTTTTATCTTTTAAGGGAAGAAAGGCTGCCTTCTGCAAAAGCGGTGTGCTGAATCTGGGGATGTCCGGGCCTGAGACCAGCCACATCAGGGGAAGCCATCTGTTGATGGGGAAAGAGGCTCCCTTGTGCCCCTTGGCACAGCTGGAGAGCTGAAAGGTGAGGCAGGGCATGGGGAGGTAAGAACAGGCACTCCGTCCATACCCACCCATCTTCTTCCTCATCCAGCCTCCTTTATTTTTTTTATTTTTTTAAAGATTTTATTTATTTATTTGACAGAGAGAGACACAGTGAGAGAGGGAACACAAGCAGGGGGAGTGGGAGAGGGAGAAGCAGGCTTCCCGCGGAGCAGGGAGCCCGATGTGGGGCTCGATCCCAGGACCCTGGGATCACGACCTGAGCCGAAGGCAGATGCCTAACGACTGAGCCACCCAGGTGCCCCCAGCCTCCTTTAGAACGAGGAAGATCATCTTGGATTGATATTCCTCATAGCTAAAGTCATATTTATTTGTCCATTATTAAAAAAACAAATCTTCTTAGGGGCGCCTGGGTGGCTCAGTCGTTAAGCATCTGCCTTCAGCTCAGGTCATGATCCCAGGGTCCTGGGATCGAGCCCCGCGTCGGGCTCCCTGCTCCGCGGGAAGCCTGCTTCTCCCTCTCCCACTCCCCCTGCATGTGTTCCCTCTCTCGCTGTCTCTCTCTCTCTGTCAATTAAATAAATAAAATCTTTAAAAACAAACAAACAAATCTTCTAGAAATGCATACCCCAGGACATGTAATCTTCCCCAGTCTCACTTGGCAACGGGAGTGTGTTCTCACTTGGGATGCATCTTACTCTCTGCATGTCCACCCCCCAGTAAAGTGCTGCTGATTAATTTAAAGGCCCATGTGTAGACAAGTGACAGAATAAATGATGTATTTGAAATGTCCTGTAATAGTAGTAAAAATAATCCCTTATTCCTGACACTCTGTGGTTTCCACCACAAATTGAGTTCACGTACATGAGCCCTGATGTGAGCTGGGACTCAGACAGTTGGTGCCACTGTCACCCAGCCTGGAGCGCTTTGCCCTGCGTGGCTTGGACGTCCTGCCATTCAGCAAACCCGCGCTTGCCTCCACACACCCAGGCCCCATCCCCTCTTCCCACAATGGAGTAACACCGTCTTTGAGTGACAGGTGATCAGGCATGTGGTTTTGACTTGTGTGCCCCCTATGTGACACTGCTGTTTGGAAGTGGGTTGATATTCCTGCTGGTCTCTGTCTTGGGGGCGAGTTTGGGGATGGCAGTGGAAGCTACAAATGGAAGCCAGGTCTTTGGCTCCTTTAGCCCTATTCCCTGTCTCATCGCACACAGCCCTCCCGGGATTGGAGGACTGTAACCTCAGACTGGGAACCTTGTTTGACAAACAGCTCTGAGGGGGCCAGAAAGACAGTTGGTGAGAGACGCTGAATTTGGACCTGGAACTGTCTCTGTGGAGGGTGCCTGCTGGGTCCTGTCCCCTGCTTAGCTTTTCTCAAGGAGAAACTCCGGGGACAGGATGGGTGCGGCTACACAGGTCTCCCCCTTTCATTCTGGAGCCTTTGATCACTTTCTGGAAGGCTGGCCTGTGTGCAGGAGCTGCTGTCTCTCCTGCTCGGCTCTGGTACACTTGAGGTGTTCGGATGCTGTCGCGGATTTCTCCTTCTGGAGCGGTCCTTTTTGCTGAGCTGCTGGAAAGTGCAGACATGTGATTGGTAGAAGGTGTTTTTCATCTGTGCTTGGGTTTCAAGGGCAGCTCCCATGAGCGACCCTCTGTGGGCAAGAGCCTGATTCCACCCGGCTGCTTCATCGGGTCGCTCTCTGAACATAGGGACGGGTGGTCAGTCTCTCTTGTGGGTGTGATTCTGAGATGAGCTGTGCAGGTGTCTGTCCTCCCATTCTTGTCGTGCTCCTTCTGCTTGTTTGCAGTGTCATTTCATTCCAGCATGGGCTGTGTTGGGTCATGTTACTAGAACCCAGGAAAAACAAGGGGAATTTTTTTGCTGTAGGAAACAAAAAGCCCTTTTGTGAGAGTTCTTCCTTATCAAGGTGGTTCATGCTGGCTGGTGAGGCGAGAAAGGCCACCAAGTCCCAGACATTTTCCTCCTGGTGATTTTATTTTTATTTTTTAAATTTTTATTATTTTTTTTAAAGATTTATTTATTTGACAGAGAGAGAGACAGCGAGAGAGGGAACACAAGCAGGGGGAGTGGGAGAGGGAGAAGCAGACTCCCCGCTGAGCAGGGAGCCCAATTGGGGGCTCGATCCCAGGACCCTGGGATCATGACCTGAGCCAAAGGCAGGTGCTTAATGGCTGAGCCACCCAGGTGCCCCGGTGATTTTATTTTTAAAAAACCCCTTCAAGGAGCCCGCCTTATACATCTCATAAGATGTACCAGTTAGTGAGGCTTAATCAGTGCTTAGAGAGCATTTGGCTTTCTCTTTTACCAAAGAACTTTCTAGTAGGAGGAATCTTAGCATTTGTAATGTGTGAATCTAGAACCTGTTCTCATAGGGGGCACCTAGATGCCTCAGTTGGAAGAGCATGCAACTCTTGATCTTGGGGTTGTAAGTTTGAGCCCTATGTTGGGTGTAGAGATTACTTAAATAAAATCTTAAAAAAAAAAAAAAGAACTTGTTCTCATTGGTTGGTATTGCCCTTGAAGCAATAACAAGAAATTTGAAAAGAAAAAAAATGGCAGATAATGTTCATTTAAATAAAAACATGCAAACAAATGAGAAAACACAAATCTCATTTAATACTCTGAATCTTCATACTTCTAGGCTCTTAAATTATTATTATTATTTTTTAAAATATTTTGAGAGCGAGAGAGAGCACAGGAGAGTGGGGGAGAAGCAGAGGCAGAGGGAGAGAGAGAAGCAGGCTCCCTGCCGGGCGGGGGTCTCAATGCGGCCTCGATCCCTGAACCGAAGGTAGATGCTTAACGGCCTGAGCCACTGGGGCACCCCTTAAGTTATCATTTATATGAGAGATGAACAAAACCAGAGTCCTAATTAACTTACAGTTTTAACGTACTCTAAATCAGTATATTGTCAGCCTCTTTCAGTGACCATATATTTACAACATCATTTTAGAGGCTAGTTTTCCATCATTTGAACGACTCTGCTGGAATTTGATGAATTCTCTGTGTTCGGTATGTTAGGTTTTCACTTTTCTGTGTTACAGGCTTTCCCGTAGTTGAATCTTCAAGCACAATCTTTATTATTTCCTTAAAGTCTTAAAAATGGGATTGCTGGGGGAGCAGATAGAGATTTTAAAGGATTTTAAAAAGTTGGGGTTTGGTTTTTTTTGTTTGTTTGTTTTGGGTGACCAAATTGCCCTCTAGGAAAGTATTTCCAACCTGATGCAGGGAAAATGGGGTATCAGTGTTTTGATTTGCATTTTTCTTGTGACTGTATGTGAACTGATGTCCCTCGGAAGTGCTAGTGAGCAAGTGTCTCCGTGCACATGTGTCTTGTGTCACGGTGCGGAGCGGGCTGGCCTGCAGACCCCATTTCTTCACCTGTGATGTGGGGTTCAGCTCAGGCACCCTCTAAAATCTTAGGGAGGAAAACCTAAAAAATGGCACGAGTTTCTGTAGAATTCCTTTCTATTGTGTTACTTTTTTAAATAATTTTCAGAAATAGGCCATTGATCTATATCATTAAATAATGAATAAATACTGACTTTGTTTTGGTTTAACAGTTTGCTTTTAAAGAGCAGCATGCAGAAGCTGAAGACAGAAAAACAGGATGATGTTGAACGGAATGAGAACCCAAAGAACGTTCATTTTATACCGACTTAAATGTTTTCTCCACTGTCGAGTGATTTCTTGATAATCAAAAAAAAAAACAAACAACAAAACATTGTCATAGACGTTGGGTCAGTTCTGTAGTTAACTTTATTTGGCAGTGGTGGTCTGACACTCCAAGGTTCATGGTCAGCATTTTAGAGCTTCTGGAATTTTTTAGTCCTCTCTTTTAGTCCTCTAAAGATTGGATCCTAGACACTGTTCCAGTCTAGGAACTGTCACTTTTAGATGAAACCAAATCTCAAAAAAACTAAAACAAAAACCACCTGTAAACTACACAGGAGTCACTGATCTGATCTGGTGTTGGGCACGAGAGCTGAGGGGTACCATCCCCAGTCAGGGGGCTGAACTGTGGGCGTGGGTCCAGGCAGCTATTGGCCTTGTCCTGGGCCCCCTGTGGAGAGCAAAGTTCTGGCGGGAGACCCAAGGGGGCCGCAGGAAAGACTGGGTCCGCTCCTCGGCACGCACCCATTCCATTCGACACCTCAGGGTGTAAACGCCTGGCACACGCAAAGGGGTCAGTGTCGAGGCTGGGGGTGGTTGGCTACCTTACAGTCGTGGTTTTCTCTGTTTCAGATGACACATGTAGCTGTGTCTGTTCTTATCTAGTCACATATGGGTACTCGCATTAAAGGCTTTGCTGTGTTCCCAGGGTCCGTGTCTGCTAGAGAGCCCTGAGATGTGTGCATTTCTTCCTGGTTCTTTGCTGCTGTTGTATATACCTTCCTTGGAAACAAAGCGACTATTTGTACCATGTCCTGATTATAGTGGTTTAGGAGCTTATCTTCAGTGACTACTCACGATGTGCTGGGCCGTATTCTGCGCCAAGGAGGTGCAGAAGCATTCTGCACCAAGGAGGTGCCGTTCCGAGTCTGGACTTCTGTGATTGGCATCTTCCTTAGGCAGGCTGCCCTGCAGGGTGGCTCTGGGATTCCTCTTCTTCCAGAGGGGAGAGAGAGAGAGGCCTTTCCTTGAGGCAGAGCATGGGGCTCAGTGGGGAGGTGGGGGTCTGTCACCGTAAAAGGGAGATAGACATAAGGTGGACTCTGGGCAGCCACTCACTCCAAGAGAAGCTGGTGTTCTTGTGGGACACGTTTTGTGCTGGCCACAGTCAGTTCCACGGTAGTGATAAACTGACTCGAGTCTCTTGACGAGCTTCCCCCTGCTGCTTCCAGCGTCTCGTTGCTGTGATGGATCCCTCTCTTCCCTGAGTGCATTTTCTTGAGCACCTGTTGTGGGCCAAGGCCAGGTGCTACTATTCTTGCCCTGGGGATGCGGCAGTGAGCAAAGTGGACCAGACCCCAGGTGTTTTCTCATTGCTTTAGATGCACTGTATCCGTAGAGTGCGACAGTATTTAGTATAATTTTCCCATTTATTCCATTATATTTTCAGAAACATTCTAGAGAAAGAAAATTCTCTGTGTGAAGATTAGCCCCAAGAAAAAAGTACACATTTATGACATGAAGTTAAAGTTAACATGGCTGATGTTCATCAGAGCCTGAACTAAAATCCTATACGTATCTTACTGTAGAAGTTCATTGAGAGTTATGCTCAAAACCACTGTCTGATTAATGTGAACAATATGAGCGTGTCAGTGCCCCCCAAATAAGGGTGAGAATAGAGGTTTAAAATCAGCATTTAGATAAGCTGAATTTGTTCAAAGTAGAGTGAATTGATTTAAAACAATAGGGTAGAAGTTATATCTCAATGAAACAGTTATTTGAGGGAAGGCTGGGTGGCTCCGGCAGTGAAGCATCTGCCTTCAGCTCAGGTCATGATCCTGGGGTCCTGGGCTGAAGCCCCGCGTCGGGCTCCCTGCTCAGCGGGAAGCCTGCTTCATGCTCTCTTTCTCTCTCTCTCAAATAAATAAATAAAATCTTAAACCAACAAACGGTTATTTGAAAAAAAATGTAAGGTGGGTGTGGTAAGCTGATACCCCAGAGAGATCCAGGTCCTAATTCCTGGAACAGTGAAGGGACTTTGCTGGCGTGGTGAGATTGAGGGTGTTGAGGTGGGGTGTTCTTGGTGGGCCTTCACGGTGATCCCTGGAGGGCTTCGAAGAGGGAGGCAGGGGGGATTTGAGTGCAGAGAGGAGTGGTGGTGTGGTGATGGAAGCAGAGATGGGGTGCCCTGCCACAAGCTGAAGAGTGCCAGCAGCCAGGGGGCCAGGGACTGGGGATGGCTGCCCCTTGAGCCCCCAGAAGGGAGCAGGGCTGCCAAGTCCTCGATGTTAGCCTGTAAAGCTCATTTCAGACTCGACCCCCAGAACTGTAGGAGAGTAAGTTCCTGTTACCTTAAGCTGCTAAGTTTGTGGTAATTTATTATGGGAGCAGTAGGAAGTTAATACAGTAGGGAAAGTTTGCTTGCTCCAAGAAAGGGAAAGAACCAGTTTCAGCAGAGATCTCAGTTCAGAGCACTTCAGGAGCTGTGGAGGGAGGATTGGAACTGGGAAGAAACCACCATCATTTTACACATAGACACTTTGGAGAAGCCCTGTGATAATATTTACCCAGGTAGCTTATCACCATGGTGTTACATTCACACTGCTTGTAGATGTTTTTTTTCTTCTTAAAAGTATACCTTTTAGGGGTGCCTGGGCGGCTCAATTGGTTAAGCAACTGCCTTTGGCTCAGGTCATGATCCCAGGGTCGTGGGATCGAGTCCCACATCGGGCTCCCTGCTCAGTGGGAAGCCTGCTTCTCCCTCTCCCACTCCCCCTGCTTGTGTTCCCTCTCTCGCTGTCTCTCTCTCTATTAAATAAATAAAATCTTTAAAAAAAAAAGTATACCTTTTAAATATTTCCACACTCACCCTCACAGCCACACCATCCACAGCCGCCAAAAGGTGGAAGCAGCTCATGTGTCCATCGGCAGATGAAGGGAAAAGTGTGGTCTGTCCATGCAGTGGACCAGTGTTCAGCCCTAATGGGGAGGACAGGCCAACGTGTGCTCCCACAGGGGTGGGCCCAGAGGGCATCGCGCTCGGGGAGATAAGCCTGTGGCAGGAAGACAAATACGGCGGGATTCCGCTTCTCGAGGTCCCTCGAGCTGTCAGATCCCTGGAGACAGAAGGTGGATGGAGGTCACCAGGGGCGGGGGCGGGCGCGGAGTCAGCGATTCATGGGGACAGAGCTTCAGTTGGGAAGATGGAAAAGCTCTGTGGACGGACAGTGGTCGTGGTCCCACAACAACGGGAATGAGCTGTGCGCCTACAGACGGCAAAGGGGGCAAACTTCTGTTAACGTGTATTTTACCACAATTAAAAACCTTAAGGACGCCTGGGTGGCTCAGTTGGTTAAGCGACTGCCTTCGGCTCAGGTCATGATCCTGGAGTCCCTGGATCGAGTCCCGCATCGGGCTCCCTGCTTGGCAGGGAGTCTGCTTCTCCCTCTGACCCTCCCCCCTTTCATGTACTCGCTCTCTCTCATTCTCTCTCTCTCAAATAAATAAATAAAATCTTAAAAAAAAAAAAAAACTTAAAAAAATTTTTTTAAGATTTTATTTTTGGGGCACCTGGGTGGCTCAGTCGTTAAGCGTCTGCCTTTGGCTCAGGTCATGATCCCAGGGTCCTGGGATCGAGCCCCACATCGGGCTCCCTGCTCAGCGGGAAGCCTGTTTCTCCTTCTCCCACTCCCCCTGCTTGTGTTCCCTCTCTCTCTGTGTCTCTCTCTGTCAGATAAATAAAATCCTTAAAAAAAAAAAAAAGATTTTATTTTTAAGCAATCTCTATACCCAACGTGGGACTTGAACTCAGGACCTCGAGATCAAGAGTCATACCCTCCGCTGACTGACCCAGCCAGCGCCCCACACAGTTAAAAACTTGTAAAGGTATACTATTATAGCCTTCCTGAAGATAAAGTAGCAACAGGCATTAAAAACGTTTAGAAAGTGAGCTGTCAGTGAAACAACCCTAGTTCTAAGTTAGATGTGTGGAAGGCCACAGGGCTCTCCCTGCAGACTTTGCCTCGTCACGACACTTGTTCTGTTACATCCAACTTGTGATGCTCACTGTGATGCACCGGACCTGCTGCAGCCCCGAACACAGCTGATTGTTCCTCTGCCCCCACCTGGCACTGGGTTTGTCTTCTTTCTGTCCTGGGTCCTCCATCCTCACCGGGGACTGGAGGCCCAGGCGTGGGTCCTCCCATCCCTCCCTCTGCACTCACTCCCAGGCTCGCTTCATGGATGCCCTCTGTGCACATAGCCCCCAACTTCACATCTCTAACCTGGTCCACTCCTGAACTCTGGGCTCACACTTGATGTCGTCACAGAGCTGAGGTTTCAAAGTACCACCTGCAGTCTCCCCATCTCCATTCACAACGGTCCCACCCTGGTCCCACCCTCCCAGGAACGTGGGCCATGCCTCTTCCTCTCACCTTCCATCTGATCGATCGGGAAACCCTACCTACATCAGAACACATCCAGAATCCCAGTATTTCTCAGGCCTCCTCTGTTAACTCCCTGGTATGAACCACCATATCTCTGCTTGTGGGAGTGATCTTCTTATGCTGTCACTGCCACCAGCCCACCCTCTAGTCTTTTCTTTACAGGTAGCTAAACAACACTGTTAAGGCTAAAAATGTTACACCTGTGCTCAGGGCTTTCCCAGGGCACTCTGACCTCACTTCCTACTGCTGACCCCCTCACCCGTTCTGCTCCAGCCACCCCGCCTCCTTGAGGGTCCCTGCATACCATAGGCACACCTCTTCCTCAGGCTCTTTCCACTGGCTGTGCCTTCTGCCTGGGATACTGTCCCACATTTCTTCTGCCCGGGGTGTCTCCCAGCCTTAATCTTTCTGAACTCAGGGTTCTCCACCACACTCATCCAGGGGGTTGGCAGAATTTAGTTCCTTGTGGTTATGGGGCTGAGATCCCTGTTTTCTTGCTGCTTGTTGGCAGGCAACAGTCCTTGAGTCCTAGTGGCTCCTCTCAGGTCCAGCCACCTGTGCCTGGCCCTCTCACACACTGCAACAGCTCACTTCTTGGCATCCAGCTGTCTGCTACAACTAATGCATACACAAAGCAATTGGCCCGCCACATTAGCCACACACAGCTCTCCCGTCATATTCAGAAGCCCTCCCAGGGTCCTGTCCCCAAGGTGTCCAGTCCTGGAGCAGCTGACGACACAGGAGCCAATTGCTGCCTGGAGCACCTGTGGTAAGGCCTCCAGTCAACGAGCCCACCATGCAGACCAGATTAAGGCTCTCATCGGCTTTTTACTGACTACTTTTAAGTATAAAGGGAAGGTCAGGTACTTCACATAGTTGGGGGAAGCCTCTAACAAGAAAGGGAGAGATCATAACCAAAAATAAAGAAGAAAGAAAAGAAAAGCAGAAGGCACCTGAATGGCACAGAGTCAGAGCAAAGAGCAGGGGAGAACTTGGAAAATAAAACTGGATTTACGTTGTCGGTTTAAAGAAGACATCACATTAAGAGGACTAAAATGTACCCTCAGAAGTTAAAAATGAAATAAAAGCATCCAGTTTTGAAAGGTTGAAAGATCAAGTCAAGAATATATCCTAGAAAGTTCTTTGTTTTTTTTCCCCCTAAAGTTTATTTATTTAAGTAACCTCTACACCCAGCCTGGGGCTCCAGCTCACAACTCCTGAGATCAAGAGTTGGATGCTCTTTCGACTTGAGTTAGTCAGGTGCCCCCCGACCCCGAAAGTTCTTTAAAAGTCAGAATAAGAGACAAAAGATAAAGTACATGATTAATGATTAACGAGGCCTAGCACCTGACAGGTGTGCCAGGGAGGGGGACAGAGATGGTATCAAAGGCTCCTTCATGAAGACTTCCAGAGCCCGAGGACTGTGTCTCTAGTTGAAAGGGCTCTTCCTGTGGTCAGAACAGTGAGGAGAGAGTACCCTCCTGCAAACAGGCAATTCCTGCATAAAGAGGTGCCCAGCTACTTCCGGAGGTTACCACAGACCCTCCACAGAGCGTTAGGACAGGTGTGTCAGGCCCTATGGCACCAGCCTTCCCTGCACACGGGAACTGATTTCCCACCTACAACTGTGTGTCTCAGTGCCTGTCTGGCAGAGGGAAGAGTGCGGGCATTTCAGACAAGAAGGCTCTCAGGGCACACACCGCACGCTCGTTCTCAGGAGGGTTCCGTGGTTTCTCTGAGCAAGGAGGATGAGGGGGGGGTGGTAGAGGCATGAGGTGCCTGGGGCCATCGTGGGGAGACACCTAGGAGTT
>NW_023270453.1:21536756-21654010 GCF_011800145.1 Mirounga leonina
GGGGGGGTGGTTTGAAGGAGGTGTGCAGTCCTGGGGAGGGGTTAGATAGAGCTATAGGTATGCAGAAAATAAAGGCAACAAAAAGCAAGGGGATTGCTAAGTATAGGAAAAAATTATATAAGAAAGGTGTTCCTATAGTTTAAATGTGGTTCAGCAGTGATAAATATTTATGTAGCTGGTGACGTAAATGCTGCAGAAGACCTGGTCAGACTTGGGAGTGAGAGTACTGAATTCTCGTATTTTTCTGCAGAAGGCTAAAATGCAGCATGTACATTTGAAAAGCCAAGAAATAGCACCAGGAGCACATTAATTAGACATGGAGGCAATGAGCCCTCCCAAACCACCGAAAATTGAAGAGTAAATAGAAGGGCTTCTGATAGGGATGCCTGGTGGCTCAGTTGGTGAAGCGTCTGCCTTCAGCTCAGGTCATGATCCCAGGGTCCTGGGATCGAGCCCCACATCTGGCTCCCTGCTCAGCCGGGGAGTCTGCTTCTCCCTCTCCCTTTCCTCCCCCTGCTTGTGTTTCCACACCCCCTCTCTGACAAATGAATAAATAAAATCTTAAAAAAAAAAAAAGACTTCGGGGGGCAGGGTAGGGGGGAGCGAGTTTGCTCCAGGCCTTGCTGTGCTGTGACAGTTTGCACCAGGTGCCTGGATTTGAGAACTTTCTCTCGGGGGCCTAGGCTGAGCCGTGAGTGGAGGCATGTCTGGTTTCTCTCTTGAGTACCGTGAGGTGATGGGGGGTCGGCTGGAGGCTGGAGCGGAGTTCTGTGATCTGAACTTGGGTAGCTTTCCAGAGAAGAGCCATGGAGGGGACATTTTCATAGCCCTCTGGAGGGGAGCCTTCCAACCAGGAGTGCCCTAGCAAGAGCTGCTCCCTTCCCCTTTCTCTGGCCTCCTGGCCCCCCTGACACCAGACCTGAAGTGCAGGAATGCCTTGCTGTTTCCTCAGGTTACTGTGGTTACACACGTGTGGAATGTATGTGTTCTTCGGTTATTTTTTATAAATTCTGTTATTTCCTCAGCATGTTTGCATAAAAATTGAATACACATACTTTTGACTGTTTCTGGAGTATTCTCATGTACATTTTAAGGGTTTTTTTTTGTCTTTTTTTTTTTTTTAAGATTTTTTATTTATTCATTTGACAGAGACACAGCGAGAGAGGGAACACAAGCAGGGGGAGTGGGAGAGGGAGAAGCAGGCTTCCCGCAGAGCAGGGAGCCCGATGTGGGGCTCGATCCCAGGACGCTGGGATCATGACCTGAGCCGAAGGCAGACGCTTAACGACTGAGCCACCTAGGCCCCCAAGATTTTATTGTCTTTAAAGCAACATGGAGACAGCTCTGTGAATATACTAGAAACCACTGAATTGTGTTCTTTAAATGGGTGAATTGTATGGTATGTGAATTGTATTTCCATAAAACTATTAACAGAAATAACATGGAGGGGAGCCTGGGTGGCTCAGTTGGTTAAGCCACTGGCTCTTGATTTCAGCTCAGGTCGTGATCTCAGGGCCCTGGGATTGAGCCCTGTGTCATGCTCCGCACTTAGAAGGGAGTCTGCTTGGGATTCTCTCTTTCCCTGTCTCTGCACCTCCCTCTGCTTGCTCCCCCTCCCGTGAGACACCCCGTCTCCCTTCCTCTCTCTCTCTCTCTCTCAAATAAATAAATTCGAAAAAAAAAAAGAGAGAGAGAGAGAAAGGAAGGAAGGAAGGAAGGAAGAACACGGAGAGTCAGACTGCTGTGCCCCCTGAAGCAGCAGGAGTCTGCCCCAGACCTGGGCCTCCTGCCGGCCTTCCTGCCTTGCCCACCCTTCCCACACCAGGGAGATCTTCAGAGTGGATGTTGAACTTGTGGGAAGAGTTGGAATCTGCCAAAATCCTAGTGACGTCAGATGTAAGGAGAAAACAGCTCCTGGTGCTGGAGACAGCCCACATCCCTGACCATTTCAGGAAGAGTGAGCCAGTGGTGCTTATAGCTAGGTGTTGAACAAGCTCCTAATGTTGATGAGGAAGGACATGGCTGGTGATGTTTTAGCACCTATTTCTGTTTTTTTTTTTTTTTTTTTTAAGATTTTATTTAATTTATTTGAGAGAGAGAGAGTGAAAGAGAGGACAAGAGGGGGTAGGGTCAGAGGGAGAAGCAGACTCCCCACCGAGCAGGGAGCCCGATGCGGGACTCGATCCCGGGACTCTGGGATCATGACCTGAGCCGAAGGCAGCCGCCCAACGAACTGAGCCACCCAGGCGCCCCTATTTCTGTTTTTTTTTTTTTAAATATTTTATTTATTTATTTGACAGAGATAGAGAGAGTGAGCACAAGTGGGAGGGGCAGAGGGAGAGGGAGAAGCAGGCTCCCCCGAATAGGGAGCCTGACGTGGGACTCGATCCCGGGACCCTGGGATCATGACCTAGCCGAAGGCAGATGCTTTACCAACTGAGCCTCCCAGGCGCCCCTCAGCAGCTATTTCTAAAAGACACAAAAGAGATTCCTGAATGTGATACATCCCTTTTGGGGAACATGTAGAATGACCTTTAACATGTAAGACCAGCACGATGCCTTCATTCCAGAATTTTCTAAGCCTTCCCCGTGAAAGAGACGGTTACTGCGTCCATCATCACAGATGATCTAGGAAGCTATTCTTGTACTTCAAGCAGAAAAACTGAGCTCTGGGATGCCTGGTTGGCTCAGTCGGTAGAGCGTGCGACTCATACTTGTATAAGTTCAAACCCCACGTTGGGTGTGGAGATTACTTAAATAAAATCTTAAAATTGAAAAAGCGAAAAACTGAGCTCCAAATGAGCATGTTCAGTGTTTGAAAATGTGTATTATTTAACCTGCCTGTCTTACTTTGCAATTTGTTTAGAAGTAAATACCTTGGGGCGCCTCAGTGGCTCAGGAGGTTGAGTGTCCGACTCTTGGTTTCAGCTCAGGTCATGATCTCAGGGTCATGGGACTGAGCCCCGTGTTGGGCTCCACACTCAGCGTGGAGTCTGCTTCTCCCACTTTCTGTCTCCCTCTTCCTCTGCCCCTCCTCCTGCTTGCACGAGTGCGCGCTCTCTCTCTCTCTCTAAAATAAATAAATAAATCTTAAAAAAATGGAAGTAAATATGCCTTGCCTTTTAAGTTGCCCCAAATTAGACATTAGGTTTATTCAAATGACTTCATTTTTCCCCAGCAGGACCCACTAATTCCAAAGTGGTTTAGGTGTTAGGGAGACAGTGAGTCTTTATCTTGTGTTCACTCAGCTGGCCAGTTTTTTAAAAGGTAAGTATTTCTCCTCATTTGGAGAAACCTATGAACAGGGTCTTTAAGCATAAATTGCCATGCATTATCCCTGAAAAAGTTATTTGCCATAGTAGTTGGTGCAAAGCAGACCTACTGGGGTAAAAAGTTCTCTCTGGTGCTCTGCGTCCAAGGTCCCAGAGTCCTGGTGTGACACTGTCCTGCAGGCTTAGGAATGTAACTCCCAGGAAGCTCACTCTTGTTGGGTTTGTTCTCTAGACCAATACACATATGGAACCATCACTTTCAGAAAAAGCTGGAACCATCTGCCATTTGTGTCTAGCTTTCAGAGGCCCTGAGAACAGAGTTGTGACATTTCTTCTTGTGTTTTTTTGTTGTTGTTGTTCTTTTTGCTTTCAGATCTAAGAACTCAAACCAGTGCCCACTCTGGTGAGCACACAGCTTTTTCAGCTTTTATATTAGGCATGTCACTAAAATAGTTTCTCAAATATCCTTACGTTTCTAAGAATCCTTCAGTTACCGCCATTGAAATCTCAGAACCAACCAGCAAAATCCCCCGTCTCAAGTGCATATCTGTACTCTTTATAATTACTAATATCAAGAATTCAACTTCTTCAGAGTTTAACCTAGAATAATTGACTCATTGATTCCTGCTGCTTGTGGGATTTGAAACTTATTTTCAGAGGAATATCACAGAAAGAATTTTTGCTAATAATTGAGCTGTGTGTGGAATACCCTTATCTAATAGTGTAAGTTGTTTTCTGTGATGGAGGGGAACAGTGGTCCTGCCTGTGGGCACTGTTGCCATCAGGAAAGACGCACACCTCTGTCGTCTGCGTGTGCCTCCTCCGTGCATCTGTCTGTCGCACCTCTTATTTCTGATGGGTCTGTCTTACTGCATCACATGAGTTCTAAACCCATCTCTTAGATTTTGTAAGAGTCATTGTATATGATATTCTTGTAATTACTATGTGATCAGTAAGATTCCTGTAAGAAATACTGTTTGATAAGGAAGACCAACATAATGCTGAAATTTTGGATTATAGTCCCACTGCCTCCCCCAAACATGGAATATTCACTGTTTTTCTTCTCTTTTGTTCAGTGCATAAGAGATGTGGTTCCTTTGATCTGTACCTATCCGGTCTGCTCCCTCAAGCGTCGGGAGAGACTTGTGGTGAGGAGTCCAGGGGTCCTCAGGAGCCTGGGGCAGGGTTGGGAGTAAACCTGAGAGGTGGCACATTGCCTCTGGCTGCGCTCTTAGAATGGGAGTGATTCCTGGAAAAGTGATTCTGGGAAGCAGAAATGTCCCATCCACTTCTCTTTCCTGCTGCTCGCCTGAATTGAATAAAAGGTTTTTATGCCACATCAGGGGTTGTTTCCCTCCTTGGATGATGTTTTTCCTCTGATGAAAAGCTGATTATTAATAAATTACACAAGTGGGAGGGGAGATACCTCGAAGTACATAGATCTGGGATTTTAGGATAATCAAAAGGCTTTATTTTTTAAAGATTTATTTTTTTACTTGAGAGAGTGCACATGCACACGTGTGGTGGGAGGGGCAGAGGGAGAGAATCTTCAAGCAGGCTCCCTGATGAGCATGAAACCCCATGCAGGGCTTGCTCCCAGGACCCTGAGATCATGACCTGAGCCACCCACGTGCCCCAGAAGGCTTTAGGTTTATATAGCTGAGGCTTTTTTCAAACAATTTAGTTAAAATGTTCTGTCAATCAGAACCTATTCTGTTTTGGGGCACCTGGGTAGGTCAGTCGGTTGAGCATCCAACCATGAGTTCAAGCTCCGAGTTAGGCTCCATGCTGGATGTGGAGCCTACTTTAAAAAAATTTTTTTGATTTTGTTTTGCAAGAAAGAGCTTATCTGACATAAAAATTTCCATCATTTTAATGATCTAATAGAAAAGGGCAAATGCATGGCAAATTTGTACTTCCACACCCATTTTTTGCTTTTTTGTGCCTTTCTCCTCCTTTTTTGCTTTATTAAGGTATATAATTCTACACTTTAAAAAATCTTACTATTATGGGCGCCTGGGTGGCTCAGTTGGTTAAGCAACTGCCTTCGGCTCAGCCCATGATCCTGGAGTCCCGGGATCGAGTCCCACATCGGGCTCCCTGCTCCGCTGGGGGTCTGCTTCTCCCTCTGACCCTCTTCCCTTTCGTGCTCTCTGTCTCTCATTCTCTCTCTCTCAAATAAATAAATAAAATCTTAAAAAAAAACAAACCCCAAAAAACAAAAAAATAAAAAATCTTACTATTATGGAAAATTTCAAGCCTATATGAAAATAGAGACAGTAACATAATAAAACTGTGTGTGCCCATTGCTCTGCTAAACTGTCAGCTCCTGGAAGTCTTGTTGCCCCCACCAGTGTTTCCAAGGAAATCCCAGACTTCATATCATTTTATTCATAAATACAAATATTTCAGTACTTCTTTTTTTATTTAGATTAATTTATTTGAGAGGGAGAGAATGGGCAAGAGAGGGAGTACAAACGGGGAGGGGTAGAGGGAGAAGCAGACTCCCCATTGAGCAGGGAGCCCGACACGGGGCTCGATCCCAGGACCCCAGGATCATGACCCGAGCCAAAGGCAGACACTTAACAACTGAGCCATCCAGGCGTCCTATGGCCAGTCTTTTTTTTTTTTTTTTAATTTTGTTTATTCTTATATTATCCCCATACATTGCATCATTAGTTTTAGATGTAGTGTTCCATGATTCATTGTTTGTGCATAACACCCAGTGCTCCATGCAGAATGTGCCCTCCTCAATACCCATCACCAGGCTAACCCATCCTCCCACCCCCCTCCCCTCTAGAACCCTCAGTTTGTTTTTCAGAGTCCATCGTCTCTCATGGTTCGTCCACCCCTCCGATTTCCCCCACTTCATTCTTCCCCTCCCGCTACCTTCTTCTTTTTTTTTTCTTAACATATATTGCATTATTTGTTTCAGAGGTACAGATCTGAGATTCAACAGTCTTGCACAATTCACAGCGCTTACCAGAGCACATACCCTCCCCAGTGTCTATCACCCAGTCACCCCATCCCTCCCACCCCACCCCCCACTCCAGCAACCCTCAGTTTGTTTCCTGCGATTAAGAATTCCTCATATCAGTGAGGTCATATGATACATGTCTTTCTCTGTTTGACTTATTTCGCTCAACATAATACCCTCCAGTTCCATCCACGTTGTTGCAAATGGCAAGATCTCATTCCTTTTGATGCTATGGCCAGTCTTTTTAACTTTAGCTGTTCAAATAGATATGCCTCTCATTGAATTTTTTTTTTAAGATTTTATTTATTTATTTGACCGACAGAGACATAGCAAGAGAGGGAATAGAAGCAGGAGGAGTGGGAGAGGGAGAAGCAGGCTTCCCGCTGAGCAGGGAGCCCTACGTGGGGCTCGATCCCAGGACCCCGGGATCATGACCTGAGCCGAAGGCAGACGCTTAACGACTGAACCACCCAGGCTCCCCTTTCATTGAAGTTTTAATTGGCACTTCCCTAATGACTAATGATGTTGACTTGAATCCTCTTAAATCTTTTGGAACTTGTTTTATGTTCCAGAATGTAGTCTCTTGGTAACTGTACGTATGTACTTAAGAGGATTGTGTCCTCTACTTTCATTGCCTGGGGTGTTCTGTAAATGTGAGTTTGAGGTGCTTAATGGGATCACCATGACTTCTGACAAGACAAGCTTTGTTGAAAATATTACAATTCAAGTATGGTAGTAACAACAAGATGCACAAATGGGGGTAGTTTCTCCTTGTGAAGAGCTGTGCTTTCAGCTTGATTTCTGTGAGAGGTGCCTCTTCAGTTGGCCTTAACTATGGTTAGCAAACTTGCTCTGGTTTCTTCTCTTCGACTTTATGTCTCCACATCTGTAGCAGAAACAATATAATTTGTTAGTAAATTTCTCCGAATCATCCTGTAGGAGCCAGCTCTATCTGTCTGTTGCTGCTAGCAGTCTGGTAACTTAATGTATCCATATCCTGGAGAGGGTACTGGCTGGCTTTGACCATTCTGGTGTTATGTCCCTGGACCTGGTGTTCTGGCTCGGCCGGATTGTGCAAGAAAGGGCGGGCTCTTTCACAGTCGCCTTGTTTTTTCGAAAAGCCTCTGAATGGAGTCCTTTGGGCTTAGAGAATTGGAATCATCCCCAATCATCAGCTACATGGAAGCTGATGTATTCTCTAGACTATAAAGAAAGTATAATTAAAGTGCACTTTAAAAAAATGTATATACTGGATTCATCTTCTAACATGGTAACGTGTAAAAAGGCCTACTCTTAGTTAATGATTTGTTTAAAAACCATTGGGTTAATGTTTCAGAATGAACAACATGGTACTTTGTGTTCGATTAGTAGCTTCATTGTTGAAATTCTTTGAAATCTTTTTTTTTTTTTTTTTATGTACGCTCTATGCCCAGTATAGGGCTTGAACTCATGATTCTGAGATCAAGAGTCACGTGCTCGGGGCGCCTGGGTGGCTCAGTCGTTAAGCGTCTGCCTTCGGCTCAGGTCATGATCCCAGAGTCCTGGGATCGAGCCCCACATCGGGCTCCCTGCTCCCCGGGAAGCCTGCTTCTCCCTCTCCCGCTCCCCCTGCTTGTGTTCCTTCTTTCACTGTGTCTCTCTCTGTCAAAAAAGAAATAAAATCTTAAAAAAAAAAAAAAGAGTCACATGCTCTACTCATAGAGCCAGACAGGTGCCCCAAAATTCTTAGACATCTTAAGGACAGATTGGCCAGTATGGATTCCAGGTTAGATAGCCGTTCAGGTATCTAGTGCTAGATATCCAGCACTAGATATCATGGGCTTTAGGAATGAAGGTTTTTGTGAGATAAGGAGGCATTTTATAAATAATTCTGATTCAGTTGTCTCAAGAAGTCAGAGGATGAGTGGACTCCCAAGCCCAGTATCTCAGTAGCACATAGGGCCCTGGGATGGAGGGATGGTGGCCACCATCTTATCCACGTCATGGAGGGAGAAGAGGGAGATGCAGTCTCTGGCTTGAGGGCCCTGGACCGTTAGGGTCAGTCAGCTTGAGCTGGTCCTGTTCTAGTCTGGCTTTATGTTACCCAAATAGTGGCAAGAGGGCTGAACATGGCAGCCTGCCCATTGCAGAGGAGGCCCTGAGAGCCATTTGTGGATGGTGTAGATTAATGGGTTTGGCCTCAGCCAGGGGCTCGTCCCCACCATAGCCTTAGCCCTGGTTCTCTGCCTTTGAAATATCTTGTCTACACTTCATCCCCAAGTGTTCACATGTCCCCACCCTCCTATCCTCTGGCTTTCCTGGATGGTCCTTGCCTCCTTTTGTGGTCAGAGGTGAGCTGTCTTCTGGCCAGTGCCTCATCCTTTTTTCCTCGCTGCCCCCTCCAACATCGGTCCTCTCTTTCTTGCTTTCTTTGCTCTTTTTGTCTTTTTCTCATTTTTGTTTTCTCTCTCTCTTTAAAATTTTCATTATGGAAAAGTCCAAGCCTATACGAGAGTAGATAGAGTAGTGTGATGCCTCCCCAGTACCCCACCCCCAGCCTCGGCAATTGTCAGTCATGGCCAGTCAGCCACATATATGTAACCTTAGATGTGCCTTGGCCCCTAGTGTTGGAAGTATCTCTACATCAGTGAGTATATAAAAAAATTAAAATATTATTATCATACCTGTAAAAATTAAGTATCTTAGTATCAAACAGTATTCAGTATCTAGGATCAGTAGTCAAATTTCTAATTATTTTATAAATATGATTTAAAACAACAGTTTATTTGAATCAAGATCCATAAAGACCTTACATGGTCACAGATTGGTATGTCTTCTAAGTCATGACTTCTGAGTCTCTTAGTGAGGGCTACCTCTCCATCTTTTTCCCTTTGAAAACAGAAGGTCACTTCTCTGTCAGGGTCCTCGTGGAGTGGGCTTGCTGGTTACATCCATGTGATATTGTTGAAACATGTTGCTTTGATCATTGTATTTCCTATAAATTGGTAGTTAGATTCAGGTTTGATTTAGGTGGTGTTGCATGCTTCCACCAGGAGATACGTGGTGTCTGGTGGTCTTTTTATGACTTTAGAAGGCACTGAGCATCGTTGATTCTGTCCATTATTGCATTGAGGATTGCAGGATGTGACATTTTGATCCTTCGTCCCTCCCCCGTTTATTAGCTGGGATGCTCTATAAAGAGAAACTTGCCCTGAATTACAGTTTGTAGAGGAAAGGCAGGCTAACTACTTGATTCTTTCCCTTTATTTATTAGTTTTCACAATAATAAACGGTTCACTAGTAACCTCCAATGATGACCAGTTGTTTTTTGTTTGTTTTTTTTTTTACCATATTACACCTTCATGGATTAAAACATGTTTGATGTGTTTCAGTCCACTGAGTTATCATTCTCATCAGTGCTCATATTCTCCTTGTAGGCTGTGAAGGCCTCTTCAGGATGGCTCCTGAGTTATTGGATGTTAACTAATGAGTCTTTGATAGCTTCTTTGCTTTCAGGTGTGACGGGGAGTCCGAGCTCCATTTGTACACTTCCTGGCCGGTCTCCAAGGATCTTGGTTTCTTTTCATGGGAAGTGGGGTTTAAATATCACAGCCTGGTTGCTAGGGTGTTCACTGTTAATTGGACAGAATTAGAAAGTCTTGTTTTATTTAATACGTCATGAGTGATCTTTGTTTTATTTAATACGTCATGAGTGGTACTTTATAGTAATGCTTCAGGTTTACATACAGGATTACCAGGTGTTTGCTTAATGCCTTCACTCTGGTATCTTTCTTTCCTTTTTCACTTGCATGAGGGTGCCTGTCCGGAACAACACTTCAGACGATGGCATTGGAACATTCCTTATTACTTGGTTTTGCTGCTGAACAGTTTAATGATAATCAGATTTTCTTTTGTGAAGTCAGTTGAAGTTTGCGTAGCTATTCAGAGGGTTTTTCCCTTTAAAGTCCAGGAAATTCACCAGAGCTAGTCCTGGAATAGGGTCTTCTGGGGTCCGGAGTTGGTACTTGGTACCTCAGGTAGTGTTTCAACATGCAGTGAAAATTTTTTTTTTATTTTAAAGTTTTCTTAAATATAGTTTTAATATTTGTTCTATACCTTTGCTTTGATTTTTCTTCTCTGGGACTTTTGTTATTCATATATTAGATCGTCTTTGCAGTATTTGTCACTTTCTCTTCAATCCTTTTTATCTTTTTATTCATTTATTTTATTTTTTTGTTAAAGATTTCATTTATTTTTTGAGAGAGCACGAGTGGGGGGAGGGGCAGAGGGAGAAGAAGACTATCCGCTGAACGCGGGATCCCGATGTGGGACTCCATCCCAGGATCCTGGGATCATGACCCGAGCCGAAGGCAGACACTCAACTGACTGAGCCACCCAGGCACCCCAATATTGTGATTTTAATTTGCATTTCCCTAATGACTCATGATCTTGAGCATCTTTTCATGTGCTTTTCTTGTGTCTATCTTATTTGGTAGAATGTCTGTTTAAATGTTTTGCCCATTAAAGAAAAATGGTGCTGTTTGTCTTGTTGAATTGTAAGTGTTCTTTATACATTCTGGATACAAGTCCTTTATCAGATATATTATTTGCAAATGTCTTTTCCCAGTCTGTGTCTTGTCTTTTAGTTTTACTATCAGTGTCTTTTTTTTTTTTAAATTTTATTTATTTATTTGAGAGTGAGTGAGACTAAGATCACAGAGAGAGAGGGAGAAGCAGACTGCTGCTGAGCAGGGAGCCCAATGCAGGACTCGATCCCAGGACCCTGGGATCATGACCTGAGCTGAAGGCAGACACTTCACCGACTGAGCCACCGAGGTGCCCCGACTAATGGTGTCTTTTGAAGCACAAAAGTTTTAAATTTTGATGAAACCTAGTTTATACTTGAATATATAAATGTATCTTCTTTCTGAGGAATTTCATTCTCTATAACATCCAAGTGTGAATCATCTTTTTATGATTTTTGGTATTCATGGTCTACTTGCCTAAGTTATTTTTACGAAGGATTCTGCACAGCCTGCAAGGCCTCTTGGAATGGATGGGTGGTCTGTGCTGTGTTAATAATAGTCTAGATATGGGCTAGAATAATACCTAAAACTTCAACACTTCTGATCTTCTCAGTCGGGAAGCATGACTGTTGACTTTGAAAGCAGGATCTTATTTCCATCACTGATGTCCTGGGTGCTGTTGGCAGCTTTCTCCTGGGAGGCCTCCTGTCTTTGGCTGGTGCTGTTGGTGGCTCTTATTCTCAGCACCACACCTTGCAAGTAAGCTGCTCGTCTGGATGTGGTGAAAGGGTCGAGTGCAGAGCATACCCTTCCTCTGATTTTGTAAGGCCAGATAACATATTCTTTCTTGACAATTTCAGGTGAAGGACTTAACGAAATACTTGGACCCCGGCGGGCTTGGTGTGATCAGTTTTGAGGACTTCTATCGAGGGATCACCGCTATCAGGAATGGAGGTCAGTCTCCCCCACCGTGTGTTTCCCTCTCCTCATGTCCTCTGCTCCAGCCCTCGCCTTGCTGTGCCCTCACCCACTCTTAGGAATGCCCCTTTGGTTGGATTTAACATCTTCCCTTCTCCTCCAAGCCCCTAAAATACCCTGGGTTTCAGGGTGCTTTCTCCCTGTCCTTTGCCCCTCACACACCCTATCTTCCAGAACTGACTAACTCAGCCTCCTATCCATAATGTTAGAAAGTTACTGCTCCTTTCCGTGGACATGCCAGAATATCGAAAGGCTTCCACACGAGCACCCACATACATGTACACTTGTTGTTCTGCAGGCCGCAGGCTGCTTCGTTTGTATCGTCGTGGATCCGTCCATACTCTGCCTGGCCAACAAAGCCATCTTTTTTTTTTCCCCCAATGGGCTGCGTTTCAAATCATATACTCCTGTACACTTCATCCTAAGTGCTTCCACACGTGTTGTAGTCATTACTGAGAGTTAGTGTTTGTGGTCTTACTTGGAGTAAAAATTTACTTATGGTAAGTGCACAAATCTTAAGTAAATTTTAAGTCACTCTGAACTCTGACAGTTCTTAATGCCTACTGATGGAAATCCCTGCCACATGTTACCATCACCACAGACAGTTCCCTCACGGCCATCGGCGGCCCCTCCCTCCTCACTACACCACCTTGGCTGATTTTCATCACCCGGGGCCCCTCTTCTGGGCTTCGTTCACACAAAGGGAATCAGCAGCATGTGCTTCACATGTGGCTTCTCCCTTTATGGTGTTTCTGAGATTCATCCATGTTGCATGGATCAGAGTCTGCTTTTCGATTGCAGAGCAGTGTCCCTTTGTATGTTTGTACCACATTTTGTTGATCTCTTGCCCAGGGGGTGGACACTTGGTTTTGGGCTACCATGTTTCCAATTTGGGGCTGGGATGAATACAGCTCCTACTGACATTTATGTATGTCTTTTTTTTTTTTTTAAGGTTTTATTTATTTATTTGACAGAGAGATAGAGAGCACAAGTAGGCAGAGAGGCAGACAGAGGGAGAGGGAGAAGCAGACTCTCCACTGAGCAGGGAGCCCAACGCGAGGTTCGATCCCAGGATCCTGGGATCGTGACCCGAGCTGAAGGCAGACGCTCAACGACTGAGCCACCCAGGTGCCCCATTTATGTATATGTCTTTGTGTGGACACATGTTTTCATGCCTTTGGGGCCTGGACACAGGATGGGATGGTTGGTTTTGTGGGTGTAAGCTTAGTTTCTTACACACTTTCACAGTGCCCATATGCTGCCCCTTCACTTCGAATTCTGGAGCTCTGGAGAGCCCTCTTTTTCTCATGACCTAGCTTCAGCCAGGTGTTTTGGGGGTGATGGTGGCAGGAAGGCACTGGTTGCAGGCTCTTCCCTTTTTCCTGCACTTGTCAGAGAAGGAGGAGGAGGAGTAGACCTGGACAGGACCCGCAGTGGCCAGGTCAAAGGATGCCCTTGGACCTGAAGTCTTATCAGCAGTTGTTGGTAGAGTTACCTGTCTTGTCTGTCCCCTGTCTGTCCACTCTATTGCCCAACAGTGTCGCAGAGGGGCTGGGTTTCCTAAAACACTGAGGCTGGGTGGCTCTGAGATGCGCTCTGTGTATCGTGACCTGTATTTACCTTTTGCTCTTTCACCCAGTCAGTCCACACACACATGAGTACCACCATCGCCCAGGGACCCTGTGGGCCTTTGGGTCCAGAGCATACGTCAGTGTGGTGGGTGGGGACCCTGCCATAGGACCATGCAGGCCAGCTCCAGGTAGGGGCCCTCTCTGAGGAGGGCTGGAGTGAGGTCTGGTCCAAATGGTGCAGCTGCTCTGAGGCCTGTGTGATGAGCATGACTGAGCTTGAGGATGGAGAGGCTGCAGGCCCTGGGGCTGCTGTGAGGGTGGCACCACTTCCCGGGCACATGGGGCCTGGTGGGGAGACATGGAGAGTGGGTGGAGCAGCAGCCTCTGGGAGGTGGTACTGGCAGGGGATGGGCGATGTGAGAAATGCCAGGTGGGCTTGGGGATGAGGAAGAGAGCCCTTGGGTGACTTAGCGTCACATGCCCGTGTCTGTATCCGTGTAACCAGTATGTGGTAACCCTTATGTGATTTTCCGAGGTTAGGGATGCAGTTAAACACGAAGTTGTTTAAGCCTTCACGCTTTTGCACAAAGATTTTGGTGGTGGCTTCATACAAATTTTGGCCTTTGCTCAACCTCCAGTGCCTTTGGTGGCTTCCTGAACAGAGCACATTCACGAGCCCCCAGCCATGCTCCTCAGGACCTCCCTGGGCCACTGCAGCGGTGTCCAGGACCCTTGGGATGGCTTTGTTCTCCAACACCTTCTGTCAATTAACCTGTGGGAAACTCATGGTATTTGCTTTTTTCTCTTAGTTTTAAAATCCAGTATGATTTCTGACTCATCAGTTACTTAAAAGTTCTTTTAACTTCTGTCTTTTAAAATGTTGTCATTAATCTCACACCTACTTGTGTGTGATAGAGAATGGGATCTCTGTGTTCATTCTTTGACATTGGTTGTTTGTTTGGTGGTCTGCCACGCAGCCAGGTCTTACACATGTGGTGTGCGAGCTTGACGGTGCGGTGCTTACTCTCTAACCGAGGTGAACGTGCATGCCTCAAGCCGTACCACGTGTGTCTGTTTGATCTCCACCTCAGGGAGCAGCCGCGCCTCCCACAAAGGTGGTGGCATCGTTAGTTGTAGATATCTTCTACAACTAGAAGCTCACGTAACTGACTGGCCGAGTGTAGGCTTCGGAGTTGATGGTGATGGAACCCAGAGGGCCCCAGGACTGGGGGGTCATCAGAGAAACCCTCGCGGCTCTGCCTGACAGCTTAGGGCTAGGAAGGCAACAGATGCATAGAGGCCAAGCCTAAGACACCTGGCAGTTACTGTTGCCAGGAAAACAAGCAGCTGAAACACAGGGAAAATGTGCTTCCACAATACTGCTTGGCTGGTAGTGAGTGCTATGGAGTCATAATAATGAAACACATGGAATATTTATGTAACCAAAGATTAGACAACCATTTCGGAAGGTTGAGGGGAGGGAAAGTGGGGAAGCGTATGCTGAAATCCTCAGGTACTATGCCAGGATGTCCGTAGAAAATTCTAGAATCCAGGAACTCATGGGAACTATTTAGAGGGACGAGGATGACAGGCTAAGGGTGTGAGGACTGCTATCAGCACTGGTCTACTGTCCACCACGGGAGGGGTGACACGTGCCCCTGGGTTGGCCATGGCCACCCCGCATCACAGACAGGAACCCATTTCCCTGGGTGACCACAGAAACCCAGAACGCATGAGCTGCTGGCCACAGCGCACTGGCCTGCCTCTCAGGCCGGAAGCTTGCCACACGGCCTTACCGGCAGGACAGCACCATCTGTGTGTCTCCAGGCCTAAAACCATGGAGCTGGAGGGGCGAGACTGGGCTTCCTTGGGTTCAGGGGGTTGGGGAGTCCAGACTCCTCTGAAGGATCATGGCTGAGAGCAGCAGTGGGAGTTGGTCCTGTGGGTGTGGGCAGGAAAGAGCCCAGGGCAGTGGCCAGCCAGACGGCTGGTGCCGTCCATGTGGCTCTGAGGCCCTCTCTCAGCCAAAGTGCACAGTCCTGTTGCCAGGCTGGGGCTGGTCTGTTCTGATAGGCAGAGTTAATGCACACTGAAGCCAGATCAGCTGTAGGAGTTCCTGAGTGGTCGTGACCTGGGAGTCAGCAGGTGCTTCTGGAAAACGTGTGACCCACTGCTGTAAGGAAACCCTCTGGCCTCTGATGCCTGGCAGGAGAGAAGAGCTATCTCTGCTGAGGCAGCTTCTTTCTCTATGGAGAGGGAGGGGCTGCTGGCTATGGCCCCACGTGGCTGTCTTGTGGGTTGCATGTGTCTTGAAGTTGAGTGACTTCAGGAGCATATGGATATCAGTCTGCTGAGAGAAGTGGCCATCTTGAGAATGGCCTGTCTCCTTGAGGCCTGATCTCACCCTGACTCACTGAGACAGTATCTTTGTCAGTACCCACCACCCCTCCTCCCTCCTCCTTGCCTTCATGTGGGACATTCCCCCTTCTGTCTGCCGCAGGGATTGGTAGAGGGGAGCTTGAGGCCAGGCCCTGGGAGGGGTCCCGGGCTCTGCCTGAGAGGAGCTGGCCAGGGCTCTCTGTCTCCATCCATAGCTTGCTCCAGCCTGCTCTCCCCTGTAGACCCCACCCCTGGCTCACCTGGCCAGCTCTACCTGGTCCCTTCCCATCCACCATGGCCCCTGGCCCTCTGCATTCTGTTTGTCCAGTGCTGCATCTGTACTTCCTTCTGAATCTGGGAGCAGCCCCCGCTACTCTGAGCCTGCAAGTCAGGAGACCTTGGTGAAAGTCCTGCCTCGGCCCAGCCCACACACCCCAAAGAGCCCCACAGGAATTGTTTGAGTTTCAGGATTTTCACATTCTTTTGGATTATCGTTCCACTTTGATTTAATTAAAATAAAAAATCCCCCAGCCAGTCCCAGAGTTAGCATGGACGCTCCAGGAAATAGTGAGCCCAGCCCCCTGGCAAGGGCAGTGCAGTTCCGCGAAGACACCTGAGCCGAGAGTCAGTGCAGCTGGTCCAGAAGACCAGCAGGAATTTCTAGAGAACACACAGAATTGCACAACTCCAGGGCTGGGGAAAATAGTATAGAGAACTCGGGGCTTTCCTCATGATTCTTTAATCTTTCCATTTTAATTTTTTTTTTCCTTTTCAACTAATTTCTTATTTTATCAACTCTTTAAGTCTTTTTTAATTTCCATTTTTACAGTTACATTTTATCTTTTCATTGTATTTAATTATATATATATATATATATATATATATATATGAAGTTTTTCTTTCTTTATAATTTTGGGATCTAGTTTCTTCTAACAAATAGACCAAAATACACCCAGGATCTAGTGTATTGGTCTGTTCTGCTCACCTGTCTGATTATATTCTCTCTCTCTCTTTTTTTTTTTTTGGTTTCTGGTCTCTGTTTAGTGTATATTTCTCTGGGGTGGTTGTTCTTATTTTAGTGTTTTGTTCTCTCACTCATCTATTTTCTGGACAGAAAGACAAGATGGAAGTGTTGTGTTTTTTCTGTGGTGAAAACATTCTGGAATAGAAGTGTCCCTGGAGGGTGAGGTTTGGTGTCAATGTGATGCCACATTGCAGGTGTTGTCCCCCCTCCCTGGAATTTAGCCTGTGGGGGGCAGACTCCTGCTCCTGAAGTGAGGTGGGAGGCCTTGGACCCTGAGGGACAGTCTGCTGCTGGGCTGCATGACCAGGGGCTCTGTCTAGCGTCTGGGCTGAGGGTGGCTGCCGTGATGAGAGCTTGAAGCAGGCAGACTGGATGAGGGCTGCATCCGAGGGCACAGCTGAGACCCATGAGGACTGTGGGCCCAGACACTGTGCAGCCAGACTGCTCTGGGCTCCGGGGACACAGCGCATCCCCTGCCTTCAGGACAGCCCACAGACAATGAGGCAGGGCTGCTACAGGAGGGGACAGGAGCTTGGGAGGAGGGTGAGCAGGGGTGGGGGGCGCCTGGGTGTGGCACCCTGGCATGTCTGGGGGCTGCAGGGAGGCCACTGTGTCCAGATTGGGCATCTGGGGTTAGAAGGCAGAGGTGAGGGTATTAGGGGTATGGCCAGGCTATGGGCAATAAGGGAAGACATGGATGTCTCTGCATGGTGGGTGGTGAGTGGCCCCTTGGCTCAGTGCCAACTTACCAGGACCATGTCCTGGAGCGGGCATGAGGGGCTGGGCCTCCAGGTGGCCGTTGCCCATGTGGGCTCGGGGGAGGCCATGCTGGTGGGGACACCCCACCTGTGTGCATCAGACATCCTGCCAGGTGGGCTCAGGGATTCAGGCTTTTGTTTTTCTTTTTTCTGTAGTTTGATCTCATTATTTAACTTTGGTTAGGAAAGGAGAGTGAAAATAAAACAATAATAATAAAAGCAAGTCAAAGCTGATTTTGAAATTGTTGTTTGATAGCATTTGGGAGGATGGAGCACAATTGCCAGAGCCAGCAGCTTCCCACCGGTGCCCACTTCAGGTGCTCCTCCGGCGTGCGGGCAGCCTGCTTTGGCTGGCAGGCTTATTCTGCACCCAGGAGCAACCCAGCAAGGGACTTGGTGTGTTGACCCAGTTGGCAGCAAAGTGCAGGGAGATTTTCACTGTCACACCACAGGCCTTATTTCAGGAATAGAATGAGTTGGGGTTGGGGGAGGATTGCTACAAATAGGCCATCGTGCTGGCCCACCCCCACACTCTGGAAGAATAAGATAAATGCACATTAAAAATGTCCACTTCCCTGAAAATTGTTTTAGTTCATAGAAAACTAACAGGAGAATCATATTTCGTTCCCATCAGGAATATGAAAGCACCAGCTATGTTCACATCCCCTTGTCCACGTTGTGGGACAAGACCCTCTTGGCCATTGTCCACCCCTCGTGGCTGAGCACATGTCCGCTGCATCTAAAATGGTCAGCTGCGTTTTGAGACCTTTGAATTCTGTGTTTCAGGGTTTTGAAGGGAGAGGAAGACTGTTACCATCTGAGAGGGGAAAATAGGCCAAAGATAGTCTAGCTTTTTACAAAATAAATGTGCAGTCTCTAACTGTACTGGGGTAATCGGTCCCCCGCCACACCCTTGCCCCAGAAACCAAAAACGTGAGTCCACAGCAACCCTGGCCCCCTCACCTGCACCAGAGACCCAGACCTCCAGCACAGGGACTCCAGCACATGCTGGGTCCACCTGCGTGCTCGCAGGCTCCTTCTCACCTGCTACAGTCTGTCCCATTCGGATATTTAGCCACACTCCTGGGGAAAACAATACGAAACAACACAAGTACCTATGGTTCTTTTTTTTTTTTTAAGATTTTATTTATTTGAGAGCGAGAGCGAGCACAAGCTGGGGGAGGAGCAGAGAGAGAGGGAGAAGCAGGTTCCCCACTGAGCGGGGCTCCCGATGTGGGACTCCATCCCAGGACCCTGAGATCATGACCTAAGCTGAAGGCAGACACTCAACCGACTGAGCCGTCCAGGTGCCCCAAGTGCCTATGGTTCTTAAAAGCCACATAGGGGTTTTTGGCATAAGAGCTTTAATCACTACTGCAAAGTAGTTTTGAGTTGGCATAGGCATCTTACAGTTGCTGAATACGTAGATACTTGAATTCACACAGTTGCCGAAAGAAAGCATTATGATTCTATGTAAGTTGAGAGTCCTTTAGAAACAGGACGGAATAGCCATGTGTCCTACAGCTGCTTTGTGGTGAAAGTCCTTCAGGACCCATTCTCCCGGCTCTCGTGGTGACTTCAGAACCTGGCTGGGGGACAAGAGGAACATCCTCTGCTAGCTCAGTCAGGAGCATGCGACTCTTGATCTTGGGGTTGTGAGTTTGAGCCCCACACTGGGCGTGGAGCTTACTTTAAAATAAGTAAAATAAGGGACTGATATTATGTTAGATTATGTGACATACATTGAGTAAGTAACTGACATATTTTAAATAAGTAATTCCTATGATCTGTTTTCTGCTCACAACACTGACACCCAGTGTGTGGGTTTTCATCACCAAGTGGTTCTCCAGCTCTCTGGGGACACCAGCTGGGTGTCCTACAATTTAATTTGTTCCGACACCAGCTGTCCGGAGTTCATGAAGACCCCACTTCAGGTGCCTAGGCCACCCACACTTCTGTCTGACCTGGCAGTGAACCCAGGGTCCCCAGTACCCCTTCTCAGGTTTGATAATTTGCTCTAATGGCTCATAGAACCCAGGGAGACACTTTACTTACCATTAGCAGTTTATTTAAAAGGTTACAAATGAACAGCCAGATGAGGTGTATAGGGTGAGGTCTGGAAGTGTCCGGAATGCAGGGGCTTCTGTCCCCGTGGAGCTTGGGATGCACCACCTTCCTGGCATATTGATGTGTTCACTACCTGGAAGCTCTCGGAACCCTTTCATTTGGGGTTTTTTTGGAAGGATCCATTGGTCGTTGGTGATGGGCTTGGTCTCCAGCCTTCTAATCACACGTAAGGTCCCCTGGCCACCAGCCCCTGAGCTCCAAGAGTCACCTGGGTGGTGTGAACCCCGGTGAGGCTGAAAGGGGCTTGTTACGAACCACAGCAGATGCTCCTCTCAGCCCCGACACTCAGGAAATTCCCAGGAGCTGGGACGAGGAGCACATAAATGTTTCTTCTTACGTGGAGGTGACACAACTTAAGGAAACACAGGCGTCTTCCATCGCTCACTTGCTCCCTGGAATGTCTTGCGCCCGAACAGTGCTCAGGAGACCGTGGAAGCAGCACCTCCTGCAGGAGAAGGGCCCATTGCTGTTGAGAACTGAGTGTGTTGGAGAAGTGACGTCTCTCTTGCTGATGTCAGACTTACGGTCTGCCCGTTGTGAAGGGATAGCGTTTTCTTTAAAATTTTCCTTATTATGAAATAAAACATTTATTGCAGAAGATAAAGTTAAGCAAAAACAAAGGAAATAAAAACTGCCAGTGAGCCCAGCACCCAGGATGAGGTGCTGTTTTGGTCTGTTTCATCGTACTTACACCTCCCCAAACACACCCAAAGTCTTAAAAAATTTAAGTCTGATACCTAATACTTTTTAAAGCCCACGAACAGTGTAACAGGCTTGAGATCTTGCTCCTCTTTACGATGCTGTTGGGGGTTTAATTAATTAATTAAATGGTTTTATTTATTTATTTTAGAGAGAGTTGGAGTGGGGAGGGATAAAGGGAGAAGAGAATCTCCAGCAGACTTCCTGCTGAGCAGGGAGCCTGATGTAGGACTTGATCCCAGGACCCTGGGATCATGACCTGAGCTGAAACTGAGAGTCAGACACTTAACCAACTGTGTCCCCCAGGCGCCCCAATGCCATCAGGGTTTTTAAAGAAACAAACATTTTATCATTCGGCTTCCACGCCACCTCTGGAGGGGGGACCTGCTTTCCTGTGTGAGCCATGCTGCTTTCTCCCCCGGGCTTCTCCTGGGCTGTCCGGAGGCCCTGCTCGCATTTACCACTGTGGCGCCTTGTCCCTTGGGCTCTGGGGATGCTCTGGGTTCCCTGCTGAGCACGGGTCTTCTCTCCTGCAGAGTCCGATGGCCAGCTGTGCGGGATTGCACCTGCCCAGGACGAGGAGCCGCCTGCCTGCCCCGATGAGTTCGACGACTTCGTTACCTTTGAGGCAAGTGGTTCTCACTGAGGGGCTGAGAGGGAGTTTGACGTGACATGTCTTCCTTTATGCCTTCTGAGTCCTGCTCCACGTAGTGGTGCCTGGGCTAGTGTTGCAGGAAGTGCCGTGGAGGTTAGAGCCAGGCCCACCCTGCAGGCCTGCGCACTCGGCTGGGAGCTCTGGGGGCTCGTGGCTGTGGCTCACCGGAGGCCATGGCGCGGCCTCCTGGGGCCTGTTGTCAGCAGAGGGCTGGGCTGCGCTGCTAGGGCTCTCCAGTGGTGTTGCTGTCACCTTCTGCCAGGCTGCCAAGCGAAGCCAGAGCGGGGGACGTGCTGTGGAGTTCTTGCTTTACCAAATTGCAGATCGTTGTCTGGGTTTAGGGACTTCCAACACCTCATGCTCCTTTGCCACCTGCCCCCACGGTTGCTGTGGATACCTGGTGTCACCTGTAACTGCGGGTGTTTTGTTCTCTGCATGGCAGGGAGGAGGTCTGTGAGCACAGCCACAAGACGGGCCGCACAACTGTGTCCCACCAGTGGAGAGGTGGGCAGATGCCGGGATAGCCCGGGTGGCTGGACGTGGAAATTTGCTTATTAAAAATATACATCAGAAACTCCGGAGCACCCAAAGAGCTGTTGCCCAGCGAGGGGTGCAGGGAACAGTGCTGGGCTGTGATGCGGTGGCCGTGAGCCTTGGCGCCTTGGTAAAATGGTGGTTGCACGAGGCAGCTTTCCAAAGTCCACAGGAGTTCACTACTTTCTCTGGGGTCTTGTGTCCCGGCTCCGAGGGGCTGCTTTAGGCATTGGTCAGCCCTCAGATAACGTGGGTTCACTTTCTGACTCTCACTTCTGATGACACAGGCCTCTGGGCCACTGGGGAGCATTCAGCACTCACAGCTTTGTCCTGAAGTTCCAGCCGGGTCTGAGCCCCCCAGGGGCAGGGACCACCCTGCCTTGCATCCTGTTTAGCGGGATTGGTGTGTTTGTTCTGTGTGTATGTGACCTGGGGGTGCCAGGGCCTGTTGGGGCGTTGGAGGCCAGGTGCCAAATGGGGCACGTGCTGGCTGCAGGCCCGTGTGGCTGGGTGAGGGGCTGCAGGCGTGCAGGACTCTGATGTGTCACCTGTCACATGAACTGCCAGACCCTGTGGTGGGGAGACGCTGCTTACCTCACCGGAGCAGGGCCGGCTCCCTTTGCACAAGGTGTACTTTGACACACCTTGGATTTTCCAGGAATGCACCTTAGATCAGGGGAGTCCTTCTTTCCTTGTTTGGAGCATCTGGGGGGTCGCGACACTTACGCAGACACTTGTGCAGTGAGCCTCAGACCTTTATATCACCTTCCAGCAGAGCCAGACCTGAGCATCTGCATTAGCATCTTCCACTCCGTCCCTTGCTCAGGTTTCTACTAGGGCGTTATATCAATTTCTCACACTTTATGTGGAGGTGGGTATAGTGGGTTGAATGGTAGTCTCCCGAAAGATATGATCACTCGGAACCTGTGAACGTGACCTTATTTGGAGAAAGGGTCTTTGCAGATGTAATTAAGTTGAGGGTTTTGAGATGAGATCCTGCTGGGTAGTAGGCTGGGCCCTGAATCCAATGACAGGTGTTCTTAGGAGGAGGAGATACACAGGAGCCCCGGGAGGGAGCCACAGAGGCTGGAGGGACGGAGCCACGTGCCCGGGGCTGCCTGGGGCCACCAGGAGCCTCCCCTGGAGCCTTAGGAAGAGTTCAACCTTGCTGACACCTCCAGAATCAAGAGAATCGTTTCTGTTGTTTCAGCCACCCAGTTTGTGGTAGTTTGGCAGCCTAGGACACTAACACAGGGAGTTTGTTACTCAGGGTAGTGAAAGGCATCAACACATTTTGTACTTAAAGAGCTCATTTGGCCCAAAAGTGTGGAAGCCTCTGAGGCTGGGGCTGCCTCCTGAACCCTGGGCGGAGTGGGCAGGGGGTCCTATCTGACTCTGGCCCCCTCCTATCCTCTGTGCTGGTCCTGCCGCCTCTGTGTGCCCTTGGGGGTTCTGGCTCCCACCTTGCTCATGTCACCTTCAGAAGGCACAGTGGGAACCGATGTTTCAAAGAATGCAAAAGGGATGCTTCTGATTTTTTTTTCCCCCAGAAAGGAGAAAACATTTCTTTTTACGTTTTTTGTTGTTACTTTTGAAAAATAATTAATACTTTATATTTGAGCAGTTTTAGCTTTTCAGAAAATGGAGCAGATAGTACAGAGAGTTCCCATTCTTCCCCCCTCCCCGCCCCCCATCTCCCTGACACACATAGTCACAGTTTTCTCCATCATGAATGTCTTGTATTAATTAGTGTGGTACATTTGTTATACTTGATGATCCAGTATTGATGTATTGTTGTTAACAAAAGTCCATAGTTTACATTAGGGGTCTCTCTTGGTGTTAATGCGTTCCGTGGGGGTTTTTTTGATTAGAATTTTTTTAAAAGATTTTATTTATTTATTTGAGAGAGAGAGAGAGACCACGAGTGGGGTGGGGTGGGGCGGAGAGAGGCAGAGGGAGAGGGAGAAGTAGACTCCCCACTGAGCAGGGAGCCCGATGCGGGACTTGATCCCAGAACCCTGGGATCATGACCTGAGCTGAAGGCAGACACTTCACCAACTGAGCCACCCAGGCACCCCATGCATTCTGTGGGTTTTAACAAATGTACAAGGTTATGTGTTCACCATGTAGTATCACACAGAGGAGTTTTGATGCCTTCAGCACCCTCAGCTCCCTGGATTCATCCCGCTTTCCCCGCTAGCACCTGGCAGCAGCTGATCTTCTGCTATCTGCATAGTTTTGCCTTTTCCAGAATGTCACAGAGTTGGAAGCCAATGTGTGGCTTCTGCTGACGGGCTTCTGTTGCTTAGTAATGTGCATTTAAGGCTCTTCCATGTCTTTTTATGCTCTTTACGATCTTCAGATGTAACTTTCAGGGGATTGGAACCAGGTACTGCGAAACTATAGAAAGATGTTCTTTTAAAAAATCTTGCACATCCTATAATCTTAAAGTTCAGTAAAAATATGGGTGGAGAATATGTGCATTACACCCAAATATCCCATTTGGAGACCCTCTGCTGGCGATCTTCAGCGATAAATAAGCCTTGTGCTGACTTCCTGGCCGGACACACAACAGTGTGGGGCAGTTCACTGCTGGACTGCTCCTGGGTTCTCCTCTGCTTCCTGTTGGCTCCTTGCTTGAGACCCCTTCTGGGAGAGTTACTGATGTGGCCTTTCTGAGAACAGGGGGACGGGGTGAGGACTAAGTAAGATTTGTCACATTCACTGGAATGCAGAGGGGGAGGGTGGAGTGCCCAAGGCCCCTGCAGCGTGCAGGGGTGAGCTCATCTGTCAGGGTTTCTGGAAGGGCAATGGGAGGGTCACAGAGAACAGACACAAACAGAAATGATAAGAATTGTCCCGCTGTGCCTCCTCTTTTCCTCCCTCCTTCTCTCACCAAGGCCTCTAGAGGACAGAGCTGCCTTAATAAAATGATGGAGACTGTGTCTTTTGTGCAAACTGTTACAACAGAGGTTTGAAAATCAAGAAAAAAAGCCACTCTTGTGCGGTCTGTTAAAAACCCAACAGGGACATTTCCTGAACTTTGCCCCCCTTCCCTGGTCAGCATAGCAGGAGGATTAATGGAGCATGTCTGGGAGCAGGTTAAACTTTTTCCAAGGCTGTGATGTACCTTCAGGTGAGCACACAGGTTTTGCTGAAACCTCAGCAAACTAGCAAATAGGAAGGCCGCGAGGTTAGTTGCAAGAAGCTACGCCTGGTCTGGACAGCAGTTCCCAGTGTTTGCGATACTGTGGGGAGGGCATCCCCAAGAGCCGGTGTGTGGAGCCGGGCGAGGCCCGTTGAGGCTGTCCGGGCTCACGCCCGAGGGTGAGGGGAGCAGTTGGTGTCCCTCAGAGGGACCATGACCTGGGCAGTGAGGATACTGGGCAGCGTTGGCCACACCGGCGTCCGTGTCCATCAGCAGGTCCTTTGTTCACCGGTGAAGGTGATAGTAACGTGGCAGAGTTTTCCAGATGCACTTTGATTTTCCAATGAGTTCATCTTAACGTCTGCAACTTGTAAGTATTTTGAAAGACGATAACATAGATTTGTGGGCTTCTGGGCAAAGTTGGGTCCTGTGTGGTGGCAAATAGAAGCTGATGGGCCGGGTATGTGAGCTGGTCCTGTGTCTTGTGTAGGTTACGGGGGAGGTGGTCTGCAGTGATCTTTGCCTCCGTGGAAGGCAGATGTTTAGCCAACTGCTCTGGAAAACTGCCTGGCTTTCTGACACTTACTCAGGGCAGATCCTGGGGGTGAGCAGCTCCTGATCCCTTCAGGCTGCTGACTGCTCGGCACCCCCACCAGGTGTCTGAGTGGTCGGAGTAGCGGTGTGGGGACGGGACCTCCAGGGTACTGTTTCTTTATAATTTGAGGCAAACAAGGTGCAAGTGCGACCTTGAAGAGCCTTTAGCGGCATGGGAAGCAGTGCTCGTGTGTGTGACTCTCCTTCCATGTGGGAGGGGTGAGGAGATGAAGGTGCAGGAGTTGCCTAGAACGGAGTGTGTGTGCCCGACCTGCGGCAGTCGGTGTTGTGCGGCGTCTGTCTCATGGTTTCTGTGTCAGCGGAGGGTGACTTCCACCCTGAACTGTCCTGTCCAAGCTCCAAGGAGGGTTTGGACTGCAGCCCCGGCCTCAGCTGCACGAGTCTTGTGAGCTCCTCGCAGGTGAAATAAGCAGGCCCGAGTGCCTGGACCTCCTTCCCTTCCTGGGAAAAAAGGCACAGCTCCATGCTGAGTTGGCCTGCCCTTGCACACACTAAGTTGTCTGTCAGGGGCCTGGGGTCCTTGCCGGCCAGGGGGGAGCATTGTGCTATTTCAGAGGTGTTAGTTGGCTCTTTAAAAAGCTGACCTCAAGAGTTCAGTTCTGTTCCCTATAGGAAATCATCAGGGTCCCCAGTCCGTGTCTTCGGGGCCCTCGATGGGCCTGCTAGGTGAGGTTTGGGGTGTGTGGGACTCGCCTGCTTCCTGGGTCTGAGGACTGAGTGGTTGAGGAAGGGAGGGCTGCATGGGACTTCCTTGCAGACAAGGAGCGGTGGGGTGGCGCAGTCTTCCTCCTGTCCTTGGGTGACTCTCGGGCAGCACCCCTGTGTGAGGGTGCAGTGCCGTCTGGGCAGCAAACCCGCAGCCACCCCTCAGCAGACATCAGGAACCAGCTGTGGATTTTGTGCCTGCTCTGTTGTGCTTCCTCCGCGGGCCCAGCCCCTGACCTTCGGATGCCTGCCTACCTCACCGTCCGTCTCTGCCCATGCTGCCCACAGCTCGAGCACAGAGCCAGCCCTGAGCCCGGCAGGAAGTGAAACCTGCTAAGTGATGATGAGCCTCTGAAAGTGATTTCCTGGCTTCAGATTTTGAAGGGCGGGTTTTTTAGGGGTTCCTCAGTTGCCTTAGATTCCAAGGAGGATGGGTTTTTCCCTTGGAAGCATAGGTGATGCACTGTGTCTCCTGTCCTTCCACTTTATTCTGGCTGCACACACAGCTGGGACTGTGACCCCACAGTCTTCCAGGTTTCTTTCCGTACCTGCCTATGTGGTCTCTTAATCTCAGTTTTGCAGATGAGGAGACAGGGTTTGGAGTGGTTGGGACCCCAGTATGGGGTCACTGGGCTGGTGGATGGTGGGTGGAGGGTGGACCCTGGCCTGTCATTGGTGCACTAGGATCCCTCCAGCTTGGCCTGGGCCCTTCATGCGTCTTCGATGGTGTGAGGCGCCGTGGGGGTGCGGCCGTGAGAGGCCCTCAGAGTTAGTGGAGGACCGGTGACTTTTTGTTACCATAGCACTTCTGAGCACACTGCCTCTGGTGACATCAGAATGACAGGACAGAGTGCACCTTTTCCAGCTACTTTTCTGGAATATTACTTGTTCTCAAGTTGTTAACCTCAGATTCTTTTGAGCATGAAATGTTGGCTACTTACCCTAATCAATGCAATTGCATTGTAATTAAAGCTGAGATGATAAATTGAAAATGGCCTGTTGAATGAATCTTTGGGTTTACGTCATTTGCATTGTGCTGCATGCTCGGCCATGTGCTGGGCGCTGGGTCCAGAAAAGTGAAAACAAAGATAGGTTTTGTGGAAAGTAGACCTTTAACCAGTGACAGTAATGGATTGGTCAATAATCGATGAGTTAGTATTTTGAGGTTAGACCGCGTAATTGAACTTCAAAGCAGTAGCCTGAACATACATAACGGATATTGATGGTGACTTTTTAATTAGCATGTTCTTTTTTTTTTTTTTTTAAGATTTTATTTATTTATTTGACAGAGAGAGAGATAGCGAGAGAGGGAACACAAGCAGGGGGAGTGGGAGAGGGAGAAGCAGGCTTCCCGCTGAGCAGGGAGCCCGATGCGGGGCTCGATCCCAGGACCCTGGGATCATGACCTGAGCCGAAGGCAGACGCTTAACAACTGAGGCACCCAGGCGCCCCGAATAAGCATGTTCTTATACTATTCTTTGGATAGAAGTAATTCCCATGCTGGTAGCCACAGCATGGGTGGCCACACTGGGATTTATCCTATGGTGCTGGGATGCCTTCTGTCTGTTTTAGGTACACTCACGTAACTAACTTTCAGAATTGTGTATAGTTTTTCTGCTTTGGAACACGTGTCTGTGTTTCCATTTTTAAAGATATTGGATTGTTTTGTTAAGCTAATGTTTCTGCTTAGAGGTGCGGTTGGGACCCTGCCTGAGGCTGTCTCTCCAGTGGTCTCTTCAATGCCTGCAGTAGGGCACTGTGTGGGGCATCGGGGTTTACGGACACGTGGTCATTTTAGGGTATGGGACTGACCCCTGGCACTCTCTCCTAGGCCAACGAGGTGACAGACAGCGCATACATGGGGTCTGAGAGCACCTACAGTGAGTGTGAGACCTTCACCGACGAGGACACGAGCACCCTGGTACACCCTGAGCTGCAGACCGAAGGGGATGCGGATAGCGCCGGTGGCTCAGCTGTGCCCTCCGAGTGCCTGGACGCCATGGAGGATCCCGGCCAGGGCGCTCTGCTGCTCCTCCCGGGCAGGTCTGTACCCTGGGTATTGTTCCTAAGACACCGAGTGGCCGTGTCCTGTGGGCAGATGGGGTTTGTGGAGGGGTTGGTGTCCGAGAGTGGTGCGGAATCCTTGTGGGACCTGGGGAGAATGTGGACCCTCCAGCGTGGCCTGGAGTCCTGCTGTGAGCCCACGCCTGCTGTCCTGAGCCGTCCATCAGCCACAGCTGACCGCCTTGCGAGGAGATGCTCCTCCTGCTGGCAACAAATAACCCTGGTTGTACACGCGGCATAACTTCCTTGGCTGTAGAGAGAAACTTGATCCTGGTTTCTCACTGAAGTTCGTAGAAACCAGGGCAGGACACCATATTCAGGCCCCATCTCCCAGCAGGATCTTAGAACCTGTTTGTGTTTACCGCACCCCTACCCAGATCTTCTGTTCCTGTGACCCCTGCCCCTGCTCCAGGTGTCCCCATGTGTTTGAAGACTGTGGAGGGAGGGGGAAGGTCCGACAGGTGCGGACCTGGGATGCGAGCTTGCACTTTGCCCTGCGCTGGGTGGGAAGCCATTGTGCTTCGCAGCCTTGGAAGTGGTTTGGTTTTATTTCGTGCCGCTGGTTTTATTTGATTTCATTGCTCGTTTGGCTGTTGGCAGAGTTTTTGTTTCTTCCGCTTTAACTGAAGCATTGGGTAGTGGTATGTGAGTGCGGCCAGGCCGCAGCCTCGCTGGCGCCCTGGCCTGTAATGACAGCTTGTGCCTCAGCCAGAGCGACCACGTGGCATCGTGGCCTTTGTACACCTGGCTGCTTTCGCTTAACGTTGTGGCTGTTGAAGTTCATCCGAATTTTTGTGCATAGTTGTCCATCGTTTGTTTTACCCTGTTGTGTGAGTGTGCTGTAGCTTTTTAATTCATTGCTGGTGGCCATCTGGGTCGCTGACAGCTTTGGCTATATGAACAAAGCTGCTGCAAACACCACGTGTCTCGCTGGCCTGTTTGTCCCTAGGGCTGGGACAGGGCTGCGCCTGCAGCATGCTTGTTGGGCTGTGGGCCAGGTGCAGACCGGACTTCTCATAGGTGCTTGCCTGCCCGCCGCCTGTGGGCTTCTGCAGTGTTGGTGTGGGATGGTTCTTCCTTGCATTTCCCAGATGAGCACCTTTTCTTGCGTTTATTGCCCGTTTGGAGATCTTTTTTGTTAAGTGCCTGTTCAAGTCTTTTACCCATTTGTTTATTGCAGGGGTCTGCAGACTTTCTGCAAAAGACCAGATAATAAATACTTTTTGGCTTGCAGGCCATATGGTCTCAGTGGCTACTACTCAGGCTTTGCTGGTGAAGTGCAGTGTGGTTATGGTTCATGACTGTATCCCAATCTGACCTTAGAGAAACAGGCCATGGGTGTGATTTGGGGTCTTCCTGATCTGTTGGGCTGTTGTTTTCTTTTCTTTTCTTTTCTTTTAAGATTTTATTTATTTATTTGACAGAGAGAGACACAGCGAGAGAGGGAACACAAGCAGGGGGAGTAGGCGAGGGAGAAGCAGGCTCCCCAAAGAGCAGGGAGCCCGATGTGGGGCTTGATCCTAGGACCCCCCAGATCATGACCCGAACCGAAAGCGGACGATTGACTGAGCCACCCAGGCGCCCCCTCTGTATTGTTTTAGAAATCTTTGCTTACTTCACATGACTATGATGTTTACTTCTGTTTTCTTTTAAAAGCTTTATTTTTCACCTTTATATTCAGATCTGTAATCTCTCCATAACTGATTTTTTGTGTGGGGTGTGAGGTTGGGATCATTTCCCAAATGAGTATCCAGTCGACTCAGCCTCAGTTTTGAATAGATTCCTCCTTCCTTCACTGTCTGGTGTCACCTTGGTCCTGTGAGGTGGCTGAGTGTGGGTGGGGCTGGGTCTGGACTGTGCAGTCTGTTTGTCCATTCTCGATCAGTACCACACAGTCCTTATACTCCAGCGTGTTATAGATTGTACTGTCTGTATGTCAATCCTCCAGGCTGTGTTGGTGCCTTTGGCCCTTTGCCTTTCCCTATGAGTTTTTGAATCAGCTTGTTGGTTTCTGGACAAAGAACTCTACAGGGATTGTGGTTAGAGTTGTACTGGTACAGCTTAATTTGGGGAGAATCAACATCTTCATAGTAAATCAGGTCTTCCAGTCTTTGAACACAGTATTTTGCTCCATTTATATGTATTTATTTATTTGTTTATTTTCGTTTAAATTTTTTTTTTAGAGAGGGAGTGGGGAGGGGAGAGACAGAGGGAGAGAATCTCAAGCAGCCTTCACGCTCAGCACAGAGCCTGACGTGGGCTTGATCTCATGACCCCAAGATCAAGACCTGAGCTGAGATCGAGTCAGACTCTCAACCCACTGAGCCACCCAGGCGCCCTCGTTTATTTATGTGTAACCATATTTACGGATATGCTTCAGAAGATGGTAAGAAGTACGGCGATCATCCCCATTTCGGTTCACTCAGGCTTCATTGTTTCTGAAAGCGGGTGCGTGTAGGACCATGGGATTTGTCCTTAGTGGCTTCAGAACTGCTCTGTGGGTGTGTGCATTTGTGGGTGGGAAACTGGAACTTGGTCTGAGTGTTGAGCAGCCGTGTTGGTCTGGGGTACTTGCACAGAGACCCATTTCCATCCCTGACTCTGCCTGCGGGGCAGTCACTTGGCTCTCTGAGGCTCCCTTTCCTTTTCTGAAAGGGGCTCTCAGATTCTTGTGTGGATTAGTGGTGAAGAGCTTAATCCAGCCCTGGTGGAGGAGCTGATGACATCACAGCTGTTTTCTGTTGCCCTTGGTGAAGCCCTGGGTCCCCTGGCATTGGCTTAGCCTCTGCCATCTCCAGGCATGCCCAAGCATCTAGCCTGGCCCCATGACCCAGTGCTCTGGAAGGTGGGAATGGAGGAGTGATCTCCCTCTCAGGAGGAGGACAAGTGCTAGCAAGCCCTTTACTTTGCCTGGTTGGACTCTGCTATTCTGAATTTTACATCACAGCAAAAGTCTGCACCCACACTGGCCAGTGGCTGTATGAAGAGGCATGGGGTGCATTTGCTGGAGACATGGGCCTGTGTCCGCGGCTGAATGCATGATGTGTGGGGCTGCTGAGCAAACTGGGATGTGCTGGAAGTGTACAACGAACCCCAGATTTCAAAGACTTGTTACAAAATAAAGAATATAAGGGCGCCTGGGTGGCGCAGTTGGTTGAGCGTCTGCCTTCAGCTCAGGTCATGATCCCAGTGTCCTGGGATTGAGTCCCGCATCGGGATCCCTGCTCAATGGGGAGTCCATTTCTCCCTCTAGCCCTTCCCCATGCTCATGCTTCTCTCTCTCTGTCAAATAAATAAATAAAATCTTAAAAAAAAAAACAAAAAAACAAAATAAGGAATATAAGAAATGATATTTTGGGTATGTTGGAATAAGTTAAAATATATTATTAAAATCAACCTATTCATTTACTTCTTTCTAACACGGCTGCTGGAACATTTTAACTCAAGACACATGGCTGGTGGCACGTTCTGCTGGAAGGTACCGTCACACCTGCGGTTCTGGGGCCACAAGTCATAGTGTGTCACTTGTGTTTTGCCTTTGCAGATCCCACCTGCACAGCCAGTCCGTCGTCACGGTGATAGGTGGCGAGGAGCATTTTGAGGACTATGGCGAGGGCAGTGAGGCAGAGCTGTCCCTGGAGACCCTCTGCAATGGGGAGCACGGCTGCAGAGACCCTGCTTTCCCTACCCCCAGGTAACGCAGCCCTGCACTGTGGGTGTGTGTGTGTGCATGTGTGCACATGTGTGTACCCATTTGTGTGTGTAAATGTGTGTGAGGACAGGGGGAGGGAGAGAACATGTAAGTTCTACTCTGAGTAATTTCAATTATGTCATACAGTGTAGTTACCATGTTTTACATTCAGTCCTCGGACCTTATTTCTCTTGTAGCTGCGAGTTTGTACCCTTTGATCAACCTTTGTGGGAGGCTTTAACATCGCAAATGATTCTTTGGATTCGTTTCCTTATAATTATCAGACGTCCCCAGATTGTCTGGGAAGTTCTGGCTGACTAAGCTGAAGTGCTAGGCCTGAAGGGTGAGACCTTCCCTCATGGAGCTGGATCCTCCCCCCTTGCCTTCCACTTAGGGCCTCACTTGTGTCCACACAAGGGGCCTGTGGCTGGTGACTGGCCCATCTGAGGGCGTGCCTGCCTCTCTAGGTGAGGCTCTTGCCTGGCTCAGCACCCGGTCCACGTCAGTCGCCTCCCCTTTGTGGCCAGTTCTTGAAACCCTCTCACTTTGCTGACAGCAGAAGCCGAGTATCTCTGAACCCACATCTGTGAGCCCCTTCCTTTGCCCAGACTGTTGCCCTGGCCCAGAGGACCCCCAGCCTGGGAGAGGGCCTCTGTGGCAAGTCTGGGAGTTGGCATGAGTGACGTGTGTGCGTGCTTTTAGCCGCTCTCCGCTCCACGTGCACATCCGTGGTGGTGTTGACGCAGAGGCGGAGGACTGGGCGCTGCTAAACATGTGTCTGTCCAGCTTGGTAATCTTTCTCATCTGCTTAGTCTGTGCCGCTCACGTGGTCTTCTCACTGTTTTCTGTCTCACGTGTAACTTCTGCACTACCACTGACATTTCCCATCAGCCTGTCTTTACATGGAACTTCCAAACGGGCTTCCAAAAGCCAGCAGGTCTTAACGCTGCCGCAGGGCCATGGCTTTCCTCTTCCCGCAGTAGGCGCCCCGCCAGTACCCCGAAAGTCCATTTAGATTAGATCACAGGGAGGCAAATAGAATCCGGAGTTTTTAAGGAAGGTCTTAAAAATGACAAAATTATCGGTGATTCCTCATGCACGCACCGTTTTTGAGGCTGGTGGGCTTTAGAGCAGCTCTTAAAGTAGCTACAGTAAGTACAGGAAGAGACTCCACCTGTGCTTTGCTCTCTCGTTGATGTGTTTTTGACAAAGGAGAAAGCAGTGTGTCCAGCCATTTACTTGTTAACGAAGGGTTTTTGTTTTACAATGAAGCCCATGGGCCACATCTATTTCTCTGAGCACCTGACCAGGAAGAGCAGGTGTGTGGCCAAGTCCCCTGCTGCTCGAGCTGGTGCGTGTCACCAGTCCTAGAGGTGACGTTGAGGGAGGTGGGCTCCCAGCGGTCTAAAGGGAAGAGCCAGAATCTTCCCTAGCCTGGTACCTGACAACATGCTTCTGTCCAGACCCTCCACGGAGTCACAGATAACCTGGGGGGCCCTCACTGTCTCCTGAACTGACACTTCTCGTCTCTCTAGCACCGACCCGCTTGCCGCAAAGCTGCACAGCATCCTCACTGATGAGGCTTTTGAGTTTTACTGTAGTCAGTGCCACAAACAAATCAACCGCCTCGAGGATCTTTCTGCTCGCCTGAATGATCTTGAAAAGAATAGGTAACTGAGTAGTGCCTGGCCTTGCTCTTTGTTAAGCGGGAGGGAGGGTCTAGTTAACCACAGTGCTGGCTGGTGGGCCTGGGCGGGCCGAACTGCAGCTGAAAGGCGAGTGTGCCGGCAGCGGGACCCTTCCTCTGCCACCACCCCCAGCCCCTCCCCGCATGTGCTGAGCCTGTGTTTGGTGCACTCTGCCTCCTTGCTGTGTGTGCATGCCTTAGTCCGAGCCACTGCTTCTGACCCCACGGGAGGGAACTACCTTCACATGCTGTGTGTCCTGCATGAGGAAGTCCGGCGTGTGAAAGAAACAGATACTGTCTCAATCTTACTAAAAGATTTCTTTAACTGAGAGTTTGTGAAATTTTAAATTAACATTTGGTCTTTAAAAACTGATTTGAGGGTGCCTGGGTGGCTCAGTTGGTTAAGCGACTGCCTTCGGCTCAGGTCATGATCCTGGAGTCATAGAATCGAGTCCCGCATCAGCCTGTCTTTACATGGAAGACCTGTCCTTACATGGAACATCTTTTCTGTGCTGAGAACCTGCCACAGGGCGGCCATAGTCGCCTGGTGGGTCCCCGTGGCTGACAGCCCTGCTGTACCTGCTGACCTACCTCTCATTCCAGTGCAGCACGTTTAATGTCTTTAGCCCCTTTCCTTATGTTCTGTGCAACACCCACCAACACAGGCTAGACTCCAGCAAATACCCAGTCGAGTGGGGAGGCTTCTTTGTGGCCAGTTGGCAGCTTCAAAGGGGAGTCTGCGGGGAGGTCCCGGTAGTACTGACAAGAACCTAGCCTTCTGGGGAGACTTGGGGGAAATGTGGCATTTAGTGACTTCAAAGACCTGCTGGGTCTATTGTAGGGAAAACCAGTCTTTTATTTTACATAGTGTGTGTTTAGCTGGGTGTTCAGTGCTCTAGGAAGGTCCCGCCACCTGGCTGGGGAGGGGTCTCCTATGCTTCCCATATGGAGATCTGCTGTCCTGCTTCAGTGGGTTCGAGTACAGGAATGCCATGTCTATTTGAGAGTTAGCACAAAGACATGTATCTCATCTCTCATTTCTGCAGTGATCTTTTCTGTGCTGAGAACCTGCCACAGGATGGCCATAGTCGCCTCTGCCGGGCCTTTTTTTTTTTAAGATTTTATTTATTTATTTGAGAGTGAAAGCGAGAGAGATCACGGAGGGGGAGAAGCGGGCTTCCCGCTGAGCAGGGAGCCCAATGTGGGGATTGATCCCAGGACCCTGGGATCACGACCTGAGCTGAAGGCAGTTGCTTAACTGACTGAGCCACCCAGGCACTCCCTCTGCCAGGCCTTTTGAGGGGAGCCTGGGACGCGGCTCAGTGTAGCTGGCATGTTCATGGGGCCTTGTGTCCAGTCTCAGCCATTTCCTGAGGAAGACCCTATCGAGGTGGGTTCATATGCCATTAAAATCATTACTGTAATCACAACACAACTGTTGGGAAATTTCTCCCAAACACTGAAGTTAAGGAGATATAAATCTTGCTTGTTGGTTTCCATGGAATTGCCACAAAATAAATATATTTGGTTTTGGTTTGTGGATGGTAAAACGTGATTCAGTCCGAACTGTGTCTGGAAGGTTTGATGTCAAATATATTTTTTCTTTTTTTTTTTAAAGCTTTTATTTATTTATTTGAGAGAGAGAGCAAGCACAAGCAGGGGGGAGATGAAGAGGGAGAAGCAGGCTCCCCGCTGATCAGGGAGCCCGATGTGGGGCTCGATCCCAGGACCCTGAGATCGTGACCTGTGCTGAAGGCAGACGCTTTACTGAGTGAGCCACCCAGGTGCCTTGTCAAATATATTTTCTACCCAGTGAACCTCAGAACATGCCTGTGGTGATCCTGTTTTCCAGGTACCTGGGAGCCTCTCTGAAAAAATTCATTATGTAGAAATTAACAAGAATATTAAGAAGAAATCAAGAGTAAGAAGGTCTATTTTCCAATTATAAACCTCAAAACTGGACTGGCAGTGCGGTCCCTGCGAGGTCACTGTGTCCCGAGTCCCCCCGCTATTAGGATGAAGTCTGGGGTGTCAGTCGGGGTCCTGCCAGGAGAGGGGGCACACAGTAGTGTGAACGAGGAGGGTTTAATAAAGACTGAGTAGGGGCGCCTGGGTGGCTCAGTTGGTTGGGCAGCTGCCTTCGGCTCAGGTCATGATCCTGGAGTCCTAGGATCGAGTCCCACGTCGGCCTCCCTGCTCAGCGGGGGGTCTGCTTCTCCCTCTGACCCTCTTCCCTCTCATGCTCTCTGTCTCTCATTCTCTCTCTCTCAAATAAATAAATTAAAAAAAAAAATCTTTAATAAAGACTGGGTAACCGTAACTGGGGACTGAGTGATGAGGCGCTGGCTGCTGAGAGTGACGGAGGCTCGCCAGAACAGCAGCTTTGAGGGGCAGCCAGCCCACCTGGCACTGAGGGCCCACCTGCTGCCCGGCGCCTGGCTGCGGCCGTGGGCACCAGATGCCCCCCCTGGTGCCACACCGGCGGGACTTGTTGGGAACCTACCTTCTAGAGCTTGATGGAAGTCTGCCCTCTGGCTGCCAGAAAGCCTCACCAGGAGGGGCCTCAGCAGAGACGCTCTGTGGCAGAACTGCCCGTGGAGCTGCGAGGATGCTGCCGGTATACGGGGAGCCACGGGGCAGGCTCTGGGGTGAGATGGACCAGATGTAGCCGGGTACACGAGGACGTGTGGACACGTGGGGGGCCCTCTAGCACCCTCTACTGGTAGAAACTGCAAAGGAAGAATCGGAAAGGGGCTCGGATCCATTTCCACAGAACAAGTAGGAAGGATGAGTGTGGAGGTGGGAGGCCGTAAATCCATAACTGACACGGCACCTGTTTCTCCTCGGATAGAGTTTTCTCCCCAAGCCATGAGGGAGTCGTAGGTGTATCTGAGATAGCACGCTGAAGGGAGGCAGGATGGGGCTGGTTCCCGGTGGGCTGAGGCCCAGAGCTTAGCAGTTACGTTGAAAATAAAACTGGGGGCGCCTGGGGGGCTCAGTCGGTGAAGCGTCTGCCTTCAGCTCAGGTCATGATCCAGGGGTTCTGGGATCGAGCTCCACGTTGCGCTTCCAACAGGGAGCCTGCTTCTCCCTCTGCCCCACCCCCCCGTGCTCTCTCACACACGCTCTCCATGTCTCTCTCTCTCAAATAAGTAAATGAAATATTAAAACAACAACAACTCTGGACTTGAGAAATGAGAGACAAGGTAAGTTTGGCCTTTTTTGCCACTGCAGACGATTCTATCAGCTGGACGATATGCAATTGACCGTATTTACTGCCCTGAAGTGGCCGCAGGAAAGGCCTCTAAGTCACCGCCTGGGCAGGATTTTGGACCCTGAGGTTTCAGTGCCTAAGTTAAAGCTGATGACAGAACTTTGCTGACACAGAACAGGCCTGTGTCACAGTTCTTGTGGGGGCTTCTGATGGCCAAGCAGTTGGAGGGTATGCATTTGGGGCATGGCAGTTGCCAGCAGCTCGACCCAGTGCAGCTGACTGGTGGGTGCCGTGCTGAGCTCGACCTCTGAGCTGAGGTCTGGTCGTGGCTCTGTCTGGGATTTCTGTGGGAGTGGAATAATGTGACTTGCTGAGGCCTTGGCAAGGCCCTGAGATTGCTCCCGTGTCCCTGAATGCTTTGCTGAGCAGGCCTTTCTGTGCATGGCGCTGGCCTTGGGGGCAGGCGCTGCATGCCTGTGAACATGCCCCCAACCCCGTATCTCTTCAGCCTGAATTTCCTGTTTCCTCCCATTCCTCCCTGTCTGTTCTCTGACATGATTTTCCTGTTTATTTTGATTTTGCACAGTCCAGCGAAACGGCTCTCCAGCAGGAAGGTGGCAAGGTAGGAGACCCGTCGTTATTTACTGAGATGTTCTTCTGAAATGTATCACTGATCATAACTCTTTAAAAACATGTTTGGAAAATACCATTCTCCAAGGTACTTTTTTAAATCTTTGGAAATTACTTCTCGTGCTTTGGGACTGAAAATAATTCTCAGGGATGGGTTCTGAAAAGAATGTCCACCGCTGTGAGCAGACCCTGGTTTGTGACGGGGAGGTTTGTGCTGAAAGCTTCTGGCATTGCGCCCTTCTTACCAAGTCTTTGCCATAAGGTCCGGGAGGGGCTGGTGGTGTCCCCGTGTGTCTGCTGTCTGCTAGCCCATGGTAGCATCTGCGAGGGTCATGGCAGAGCCCAGGTCTGGGGTCCAGGTCAGCCTCTCCAGCGGCCCTGCTCTTCCCGCCCCCACTGGTTCTCCAAGGTGAGGAGAAGGTAGAGGAGGCATGCCTAAGGCCGAGTTTCTGAAGAATACGCTTTTGTGGCCATTTCTCCACTTTCCAGCATTGGGTCTACCTGTTGGCTTCCTGCAGTGAGAGATGGCAGCGCACACCAGTGCCCTGCCCCTGCCAGGCTGGCTCTGAGGATGGTTTTCGCAGGCTTGTCCGATGACCGCATCCTTCCCAGGACGCTGCGTAACGCTCACTCGCTTCCTTTCTCAGACCAGTGGTCTTCTGGAGTCAGTGATGGCTGTGCTGTGGCTACTCGCCTCGCCTCCTCGCGGCGCCCCTGCAGCTGCCTGGGCGCCACCCCCAGGGCCTCCAGCATTTGCACCCGCTCAGCGGCTGTGGGCGGTGGTCCTGCAGCCCCCGCGTGCGCTCCGGTACTTGTTTCAGGGCTTGTCATTTCACTCCCTGATCCCGTCTTCCATTTTTGGGTTGTTGGTTTTTTTTAAAGATTTTATTTATTCATGAGAGACACAGAGAGAGAGAGAGTGGGAGAGGCAGAGGGAGAAGCAGACTTCCCACGGAGCAGGGAGCCCGATGCGGGACTGGATCCGAGGACCCCGGGATCATGTCCTGAGCCGAAGGCAGACCCTTAACAACCAAGCAACCAGGCGCCCCCGGAGATACATTTTTGAGATCTTGCTTGGTTCTTTCCTCCCATCCTTTGGCTTGGTATAGGATTCCCGGTTGGGAACCCCTCGCATGAAAGCTTTGTAGGCACCACTTGGTACCTTCCAGCACTAGGGCTGCTGCTAGAGCCCTGAAGCTTTCTGGTTTTCTTTGCGACCTTTTCTCTGGAAGTTTTTCGGATGTTTTCTCTATCCCTGAAGTTCAGAAACTTTACGATGAGTCTTGTGAGTCCTTCTTCCCATTAATTATGCTGTGCAGAATGACAGACGGACTGTTTGATGTGGGAGTTCCCACCCCTTAGTCCTGGGGACCTTTCTCAAGCTGTTTGACAGTGTTGTCCGCCCCTGTCCTCCTTCTGAAACTCCTGGTTGTGGCCCTGACTGCCTCATCCTTGCTGCCCCTGTGGCCCTCTGCTCTGGCCCCTCCTGTGACAGGCCACAGGCTCTTCCTCCCCATCTCTTGTCCTTGTCTTTCTTGGTAGAGTTTCCCTTACAGCCGGGGCTGGTGCTTCTGTCCATGGTGCAGTGGTTGCCCACGGCTGCCGCGTGGCCTCTGGCTGGCGTGTGTGCGGACAGGCTCTGTGCCGGCTGCCATCCCAGAGGAACCCTTGCCTGGCTGTCAGGCTTCAGGATCTGGGCTGGGCTGTGTGTTTGCCGCCCGTGGGCCCAGGTGTCTGGCTCCGCCTCTGTGAGGGTGCAGTCTCAGGTGCTGGCCTTCCTGGTCGGCTGCAGCCCTCCTGCCCCTTTCCTACACCTCTTCTCTCGTCTGTGGCCTGTGAACCTCCTGTTTTTCTTTTTCTGTAATCTTAGGGGCTTAGGACCCAGCAGAAGCAGAGGTGAAGGTCATCAACCCTCCTCAGCACTTGTTCTCACCATCCCCCTTGTAGAGGAGCATCCAGACTCCAAGGAACATAATGTTTGTTCCAAACCACACAGTGATTACAAGTTAGCATTGCTTTCCTCCTCCCGACACCCATGTTCCACCCCAGAGACGCTACAGGGGCTGCAACGAGGGAAGGTAAAAGTCTCTGCCCAGCCTCCCACATCCAGGATGTGGACGGGCCCTGGGGTCCCTGGCCCGTGCTGCCTCAGCTGTCTGTCTGCCCGCTTCTTTGAAACACCCTCTGAGAATGTGATCTTCCCTTCACAGATGGGCTTTGGTATGAAAAAGCCTAGTCTGTAGGTATTTATAGTTGCGGTTCACACACACAGCATATTTCGCAGTCTGTACGCACATGCACTCATGCACATGCACACATGCACTCATGCACACGCACTCATACATGCACACACTCACATGCACACAGTTGTAATCTGCTGCCATTTTGCACTTAAAACCAGCACTAGAATTCTAAGGGAACTGAAAATAACTGGCACTTTCACTCTTCACGGTGTCTCAGGCCTTTGCATGCGGCACTGTAGCTGGATCGTGGGGTTTGGACCCACCAGCTCTGGCCTCTGTGACCTAGCTGTGTGCTTACCCCACGTGGAAGTGGCTGTGGGGTCAGTGTGCCTGCAAGGACCTGGAGGCGCCAGTACAGGGCTGGCCTCAGGACACGGTGGGAGGGGGGGCACCAGCGGGACCGCCGCAGGGCCAAGGGCGCCACAGGGCAGAAGGTGCTCTGGGGGGTGTATCAGATATCTCCCACAGCCCCCTCTCCTGCTGGGTCTCCCGAGTGGGGGTGGGTTGACGTAAACAAGGCCCTCCCCTTCAGCATGTGCCTAAAGTGGCCACATGCCGGCTGCTACCTTCCTGTCCCATGTTCAGCCCTTGGGAAGTACTGTGAGCTCCTGGTAGGAGCTCAGGAGGGGGTGACAGACCTTGGACTATGGCTTCTCTGCAGGGTGGTCTCTGGGTCTGGGGTGGGCAGTTTTCTGCCCTAGGAGTGACATGAGGAGCTCTTGTTGGGGCCAAAGTCATGGGCGTTTAAAAGCAACAACTGGACAAAAACAGGATGACAGTTTGGCTTCAGTGTCTCACCCAGGACACATCCAGGGATTTGTGATCCCCAGGGGTAAAGGTGCCCTTCTTTTTTGTTCCCCTTAGAACATTTCTGGAAAAAATTTAAGAAATGGACAAGGTCAGTCAATACTAAAAAGAAAGTAGAACTTCATACATTTAATAACGTAGAGATCTGCAATGTGATTTTTAATAGCATTTTATTGAATTCTTATTCTGTGTTATATCTTTTAACAGGAGCTGTTTATATATAAAATCTCATTTATACCTTGTTATGGCTTTTGATCCCTATTTCCTGGGAGAGTAAGGCTCAGGGAGGATGAGTGTCTATCTCAAGGCCACACAGCTCTGAACATCAGGCTGCTGCGTTGGGAGCCTGGGTCGGCACAGGTAGACGTGCTACTGGCACTCTGGGCAAATGATCTGAGAATTTTAAGAGAAAGGAAATTAGAGCTGATACAGTGTCCCCACAGCCAACAAGACTGTCTCTAGGGGGACTGCAAACATGTGTTTGCTGAGCACCTGCGAGGGGGCCAGTAGCTAAGGAGTGAAGGCAGGGGTTTCCACAGGTCCATGGGATTTCTGGGCTGCACAGCACCCGGTGTGGCCCAGGGGGGCAGGGGCCCTGTGGCCCCTGGTGCTGGGCCCTTGGAGCTGTTGCTGCAGAGGATGGTTCGTTTCCAAGCTCGACCCCAGGAGAAACTCTGGGTGAGACCCCCAGTCTCTCACTGTTACTGCCACAATGAATAGGTTTGAAAATCAAGTAGCAAGAGTGCATGTGGGTGACACTGTGTATGGAATTCAGGATCCTGAAGTAATGTTTCACGGGCCGTGGCGGAAGACAAGATTATTTCCTATCGCAGAGAGGAATGAAGTCATGTTTTATTACCCAGGACAAAGTACTTTTACCCGTTAGCTGCCAGGGAAGGAGGCCGGGAGGTCAGGTTCCAAAGAGCAGCGGAGATTCTCTCCAGCCCTTGGGTAACAGCGTCCTGCCGGGACCCCTTTGGTGGAGGCCTGGGCCCGCACTGCTGGGTTCTGGTTCTCAGGTTGATCTGGAAACCCTCATGTTTACAGAACTCATCGTCTTTTCTGTCTCTGCTCTGCTGAAGGGCCTTCTCTGGACTGGCCTCTTGTTTCTTCTCCACAGACACCTGCACCAGTCAGGGGCCCTGACCATGGATGCCCTGCAGGACCCTGCCCCAGACCTCATGGACGGCATGGAAGAGGACATTGCTGATAAGGTCGGCCCCGGGGTGCAGGGCCAGAGGGAAGGCCCCCTGCTGATAACACAGCCAGGTCTTAGGGCGCTTGTGGGTGCTGCGGCATCATGGTGCAGGCTACATGGGGTGAGGCGTTGGGTGAGGGGTGGTAGTGTGCCATCAGGGGCTAATTAGATCCTCCACCAGTCCTGACATTGTCCAGCAAGTTTCCTAGAGGCCCAGTGGCCGTGGGATGCAAGGGAACATTTCCTGGTATGCGCGGAGCGGGAATGGAGAGGTCAGATGTGGGCCCATCTGGGTGCACTGACGCTCAGAGACTCCCTTCACCTGGACCCTGGAGGCAGGACCTTCGGCCGCTCAGGGTTTCAGGGTGGTGATCACAGAGCCAGACCACGTGTGGAATCAGAGTTCCCAGAGAGGCCCTGTGGGGTGGGTGCCTTGGGACCGGGCAGCCTCGCTGTGGAAGCGGCCCCAGACTTCTCGAGGGCCAGCTCAGCAAGAGGTGAAGAGAAGGGGTGGCAGCACATCCTTACCTCCTCCCGTGCCCCCAAGCTCACGTCCTCCGTCCCCCCATGCTCCCCTCCTCCCGTCCCCCATGCTCCCCTCCTCCCATGCCCCCCCTTGCTCACCTCCTCCCATCCCCCCCCTTGCTCACCTCCTCCACAAAAGAGATGGATCCAACCCCAGCCTAGTGGACACTACCCCCGAAACAGTTGGCTGGGAATGCAGGCTGTCTTGCGTCCTGATTCTGAAGCCGTTGTGTCACTCCCCAGGTTGTGTTCCTGGAGAAGCGGGTGTCGGAGCTGGAGAAGGACACTGCCGCCAACGGGGAGCAGCACAGCCGGCTGAGGCAGGAGAACCTCCAGCTTGTGCACAGGTGAGGCAGGAGGGCCTCTGTGGTCGTGGGTGCCTATCAGTGTGAGAGCCCACTCCTTGTAGCCCTCTGCACCTTACAGAACAGGGTCTTGCTGCCACTAGGGTGTGGCTCACCTCTGGAGCTGTCCCTCCACCAGCTGCTGGGAGCCAGGTCGGGGGGGCAGTTCCAACTCAGCACTTTCCCCTGACACTTGTCAGCCTCCAGAGGAAGGTGCAAGGGGAGGCACCACCTCACATCTTGGGAGCAGTGAGGCCCGCACCAAGCACCTGGTAGAGACTGGCCTTCATGGTGGCGGAGGCCGCGTGGGGAGAGGGGCGCTGGGACTCTCTGATGGGGGCCCCGAGTCGGGTCCCCGATTCTGAGAACCCATCCTGACCCTGACATGCCTGGAATGGACTTGTTGCTGTGACGAGTGCTGTATTTGGGGCACGTGCATCATCCCCTGGCCCCTTCCCTGTGACCTGTGAGGTGGTGCCACCACTGTACCAGCTCACAGGGGAGGACACTGAGGCGCGGGTCACTTCAGAGACAGCACGTAGGGGCTGTGGAGGGCAGGGCCCCCAGAACCCCCTGCACTGGGGAGCGGGACCCACCCTGGAAGCATGCGGGTTCTTGCAGCCACTTAGCAAAGATGAACAGACTGGCAACTGCTGACCGACGACGCACAGTCTGGCCCGATTCGGCCCCACACTGAGGAGGACAGTGCATCACTGGGGGAGTGGCGTGACCTCCCCCACCATTGTTCTGTCTGGCTTTTGGAACGGGTCGTGCCATGTAGTCTCACGCCCAGTTTAAGGGAATACATTTTTCGTGCAGCATAGGAGCTTGGCTCAGGAGCCTCAGTTCTCTGGGCTGTGCCCGCTTGCAGCTGGGTGTCATGGGGACACAAACAGATTGTGGGGAGGCCCCGGGGGCGTGAAGGAGGCTCTGCCATACACTCTGTGACCTCAGGCGAGGGCCCCTCCCCTCGCAGCCTCCGTGTGCTTGCCCCTGATGCAAGCAGGTGGACTCTAAGTGCATCCAGCAGGTGTGCTTCCAGCAGGGCTGGACACAGGCCCGATGCCCTCACTTGGCTCCTGCTGTGAAGTTTTCATCCTGGACGGCACTGACTTTCCTGACCTTCCTCCAGTGTTGGGCGGGCAGTCTGCTCTTTGGAGGCTGAGTTAGAATGAGTCGTTACTGCAGACGTCACCCGTACGTCACTTACACAGTACAAGCAGGTCGTCCGTGCAGTCAGGAGCCTGGGCTGGACACAGCGCACTGTCCAGGCTCTCCCAGCAGGGCCTGCCTGCGTGGTCCTGCTGCAGAACTGGGGGTAAGGTCAGCATGCTCGCGGAGGGCCTTGGTTCTAGCGCTGAGCCAAGGGTTTGCTGCATCTCTGGAGACCTGTGTTCCCCTCCCTGTCCGCATCCAGTGAAACCTGGATGTGCTACCACACTCATTTCTCCAGCTGTCTGGTGAGGCTCCATCTGATCTCAAGGCACGTATCAGTTATCCACGTATCATCAGTTATCCACGTCTGGAGTGGAAAGTTCACTCTCTGTGCCCCAGGGCCTGGCACGTCCAAGCCTGTGGGTGTTTCTTGGGCTGTTTCCTGAGTTCTCCTAAAAACAACATGCTTCTGCTGCTTCATGAGCGTTCCCAGGGTTCACATTGTCGCCAGCCTGCTACATGGCTACTACCCCTTTACCAGCACCCTGGCAGTCCCGCACCGGTTCCCCTGCCTCCCGGCTGTCCCACACAGGTTCTCCTGCTTAGCTTTTTTTTTTTCTTTTTAAGATTATTTATTTTAGAGCGAGAGGGAGAGAGCACGAGTGTGCATGAGCAGGGGGTGGGGCAGAGAGAGAATCTCCAAGCAGACCCCTCACCAAGTGCGGAGCCAATGCAGGGGTCAGTCCCAGGACCCTGAGATCATGACCTGAGCCAAAACCAAGAGTCAGACGCTTAACCTACTGGGCCCCCCAGGCACCCCTCGTGCTTGGCTTCTTGCTTTCTGGATCTCATGTTTTCTTCTTTTCTTGCTCATTAATTGTCTGCGGAGAGCACCCCTGAATGGTTGCCTGGCGGAGAGTGCAGAGGAGTAGGTTCTGCGAGGCCACGTGTGTCTGGAGTGTGTCCGTCCACTGATAGTGTGGCTCGGTCTGGAACCATAGCTGGAGGCAGGGTTCCAAGGAAACCGGCAGGCAGGTGCTGGTGCCCTCTGTGGGTTCTGGGCTCTCACCCTGGATGCTCGGAGGGCCTCGTTTCCTGTGCTGGCACATGGGTTCCAACCTTTAAATCTCAAAGATACCCCTTAAAGGCTTCAGGAAGGTTTTTAGAATTATTTCTCTGTATAGTTTGTTCTTTTTCTTTATCTGTCTGAACTTCTGTTCATCAAATATGTTAGACCTTCTGGAAGTTTCTTCTCATTTTCTTTACTTTCCTGTTCACTAATTCCGTCATTTCCCTCTTTTTAAGCAGGCTCCACACCCAGCGCGGAGCCTGACACAGGGCTCGATCTCACGACCTGGGCTTTTAGCTCAAGAGTCGGACGTTGAACTGACTGAGCTGCCCAGGCACCCTATTTTCCTCTTTTTAAAAATGTAGGGGTGCCTGGGTGGCTCAGTCGTTAAGCATCTGCCTTTGGCTCAGGTCATGGTCCCAGGGTCCTGGGATCGAGCCCCACGTCTGGGTCTCCGCTCAGTGGGAAGCCTGCTTCTCCCTCTCCCACTCCCTCTGCTTCTCTTCCCTCTCTTGCTGTCTCTCTCTCTCTGTCAAGTAAATAAATAAAATATTTTTAAAAATAATAAAATAAAAATGTAATATTCTTGGTTTTCTCCTTCAACTCTTACTGAATTTAAAATTTTTTCTTCTCATGTTTTCACTTTCTAAGAATCACTTTCTAAATCTCCTTCAGATGTTCTGCTCCTATTTCCCTGGAAGTGGTATCTTCGCTCTGAGGTGTGAATTACAGGGCTTTCTCCTTTGAGGGGTCCTTTTTCTCCGATGGCTTTGGCCGCTTTGTGTCGACTCCTTTCCTATGGGGTCTGGTGATCTTTGGTACTCTGTTCACCCTTAGGTGTGAGGCACCAAAAAGAGGTTGAGAAGCCCTGTGTGCGTGGACAGCTCGGGGGCGTGGGCTCTGTGGGCAGGGCCTGGAGCCCTTCTCTTTGGGATGGTCAGTTCCTGTCTCTTGCAGGTGGGTGTGGTGATCTGGAAGGTGCCAGGGTCAGGGCCCCCATGTGAACATTCCCTTTGTCCGCCTCCTCGCTAACACTTGCCCTTGCCTCTGCCATGGGTGACCTGCATGTGCAGCCTGAAGTGTTGTTGCAGGGTCCTCCTGGAGGCGGGCGCCTGGTGAGCTTGTGCCCCTGGGAGGGCTCCTGCCTACATGCTAGGATGGGGGTGAGCGGCCTGAAAGCGATGGAGACCACGGTTCGGAGGCCCTGGGTGCCGGTGTGGGAAGCAGAAGCGGTCTTGGGGGCACAGCCTCTGCTTCAGAACCGTCCTTGAGCAGAGCTGTGGATGGGAGTCTCACCGCCTCTGCTGCCCCTCCTCCAGGTAGGCGCTGGGGCTGAGAGCAAAAGGCCTCTTACCTCCTCCCCTTCGCCTCCACAGAGCCAATGCCCTCGAGGAGCAGCTGAAGGAGCAGGAGCTGAGAGCCTGCGAGATGGCGCTGGAGGAGACCCGGAGGCACCGAGAGCTCGTGTGCAAGATGGAGCGGGAGCGGAGCATCGAGGTGGAGAGCCTGCAGGCCAGGTGGGGTGCGCGGCCTCAGCAGCTGCCCCACCCAGGTGGTCTGCTGTTTGGGAATGGAGCTGCCTTTTTTTTTTAATTAATTAATTAATTAATTTTTATTTATTTATTTATTTTTAAGGATTTTATTTATTCATTTGAGACACAGAGATAGAGAGCATGAGCAGGGGGAGGAGCAGAGGCAGAGGGAGAAGCAGGCTCCCCGCAGAGCAGGGAGCCCGATGCGGGGCTCGATCCCAGAACCCTGGGATCATGACCTGAGCCGAAGGCAGATGCTTAACCAACTCCAGCGCCCCTGGAGCTGCTTTTAGAGAAAGGGGGAAACCCACTGAGGAGAGCTGTAACACCGCTCAAGATCAGAATTTGAACACAGACCCTCCATGATGTCATTTTGAGTCTCTCTGCTGTCCACGTTCTCCCCATCAGAGCACCGGTCCTTTTTGAGACTTGACAGGAGTCCCTTTCTGCTTATCTGGAGTTAGGAGCCTTTGAAGAGTTAGGAGAAGTGGGGAAAAACAGCACATGGGTGTGCGCACCCTGCAGGAAACACACAGTAGAAGCTGGAGACTGACAGCAGCCCCCACGCAGGCTCGCGGCTGGAGGGGCAGCACAGGGTGCTGTTGGGCAGAGCAAGCCCACACGTCTCCCAGCGGGGAAGGGAAGAGGCCACCTGTAGGCAGACACTGTGGGTGCTGTTCCGGAGACAGCCAGGCCTGGGCAGCTGGGGGACCTTCTTTCCTGGGCCTCGGCACAGTGTGGTTCAGTGTGTTCCTTATCTCTGTGTGCTGGAGCCTCTCCCCTGCGGCTCTGAGCAGGACAGCAGCCTGGAGGGGGTGATGTACACCAGGTGTCATGAAGCCCTCGGGGGACAGGGCAGGACTCCACGTCAGTGCTTCTGAGCAGACCTGCTGCCTGCTCTGTGTGGCTAGATCCTGTCAGCCTCCTGCGGTTACCTGGGGGTGGAGCGGGGCAGGTCAGCACCCTGAGGTCAGCCCAGGACAGGGGCCTCTGTAGTGTGGCCCCAGCCCACTGTGGTGCACAGGAAGACCCTTACTCAGTACAGGGGACCGCAGAAGGCGACAGGATGGACAGGACTGTGGAAAGGAGAAGGGGCTCCTTGGAGACGGGGCTGAGTCTGTGGCTGGGATGGGAGAGAAGCCAGCGGAGCCCACAGCATCTCATCGTGTCAGAAAGTAGGGAAGTGCTCAGAGAAAAGCACATATCTACACACAGTGATGGGGCAGCTGACAGGGCTCCTGATGGTCAAAGCTGGACCACTTTGAGTAACACACTAATAATGATACTATTGGACCATAACCCAGAGCCCAACTCAGTGTGAGGACTGGTGAAGACGTGGAGACAAGACACGAACCTTCTCACAGAGGAATTCCCAACGATACATGGAGATGCCCCTCCCGGGGTGGCGCTGAGTCCTCCCTCCCCCAAGGTGCGGGCCGGGCCCGGTGACGGGCTTCCAGAGGACAGGGAACACACGGGAGGAGACACCTGGAAACACACCTTCACCAGGTGATCCAGGTCGGCATCGCCAGCGGCGAGTCATGTGGACTCGGGCACCCAATCGGGTAACATGGGCACCTCGCCTCTGTGACCCATCTCATCCCGAGAAACACCAGACAAACCCAATGTGAGGGGCATTGGACCAAATATGGGACCAGAACTCAAAACGACCAAGGTCATGAAAAGCCGGGAAGGGCCTCCAGACTGTCACAGACCAGAGGGGACAAAGGAGACGAGGCGGCAAAGTGCAGTGTGGCCCCGAGAGGGGCCCTGGGGTGGGAAGGGGCACTGGTGGGAAATCAAATGAAGTCTGTGGTTTGGTGACTGGTATATCCCAGTGTGGCTGTGTGGGCTGTGGCAAAGGCACCACAGTGATGAGCAGATGCCATGCGGGAAGCTGTACGGGGCCGGGGTCCACAGCGACTCTGCACCATGTCTACAACTGTTTTGTAAACCCACAAGTATCCCCAGACCCAAAGTGTATTTAATAACCGTCCTGGCTTAAGGAAAAGTTAGGGCCTAGAGTACTGGATGGTGCGTAAGGACTGGGGCGTCTTGGGGAGCCTCTGTGGGTCCCGGGTGACTCCTGGTGAGGCTGCCGAGACAGTGGGCCTCCCTTGCCTCAAGGAGGCACATTTCCTGGGTATGAGGTCCCAGCCTTGTTCTTGTGTCTCAGGCTGCAGCAGCTGGACGAGGAGAATGGGGAGCTGAGGTCGTGCACGCCCTGTCTGAAGGCCAACATTGAGCGCCTGGAGGAGGTGAGTGGTCAGCTGGAAGCGCTGAGCACATGGGGCCCAACCCTGTAATATGTGGGCATGAGATCAGCCAGGCTAGCTTGAGCGCGTTCTTCCACCGTCTGCAACTGAGGGGTTCTCTAAAGCGGGACAGCCACACAGCCAGCCAAGGGTGTGACCACAGGCCAGGAAGCCATGTTGTTCTAGAGAGCAAGCTGATGGCCCTGGGCCCACAGGCCCCATGGGGTGGGGACAAGGACAGCTTGGGCCTGGCCGTCACTTTGTTGGAAGATGTTGGTCCCTGCCTGGCTTCCCAGCTTTCCCACAGAGATGGGATCCTTGGGTCCAGAGGTTCAGCTAAGATGAACCTGTGGCTGAATTCAGGGCCAACTTCAGCTGGACCCCTCATGCCCTGTCCTGCAGGTATTCACTGGAAAGGCCTCTCCATCCCCATCCTCCCCTCCCTGCCAAGTGTCCCTGGGAAGCTCTGAACCCTGAGGACATCCAAGACCACATGGGCTCTGGCTCCCGTGAGCAGTTCCCGTGGAGCAGCTGTGGGTCAGATCCTGCTCTTGCATAGGTCATCCCTGCCCTGCCTCCCCTGAGAAGCTGTCCCTGCGTCCTGTGCAACCAGCCCGTTCCGGAGCACCGCAGGCCCACCTGCCTGCATGGTGGTCAGGGTCAGCATGGCCCCAGAGGTGTGTGCACCTCTGCCATGATGGGGTGGCTTAGACGCAGCCTTTACGGACTGAGCCAGGAAAGCTGTGAACAGGGCGGCAGGCAGGCATGTTCGCAGCAAGTCTCTTGCTTCCACAGGAGAAGCAGAAGTTGCTGGATGAGATTGAAGAGTTGTCCCTGCGGCTCAGTGATGAGCAGGAAAACAGGAGGAAGCTGGGGGACAGGCTGAGCCACGAGAGGCACCAGTTCCAGAGGGACAAGGAGGCAACCCAGGAGGTGAGCATGTCGCCCTCTGTGTCCTGAGACCCGAGGCCGGGAACCGTGTGGTGCCGTGTTGGGCAGGGCTGCTGGGCGTGAGGGGTTTGTCATCCTACTTGGAAATGGCACTCAGACTGACCCAGAGGTTCCGAAGCTGAGGGCTGAGCTAGTCCTTGCCGCCCGGGTGCCTGGAGCCCTGTTCACCCCGAGGTTGCCCGCAGCTGATCGAGGACCTGCGCAAGCAGCTGGAGCACCTACAGCTTTTCAAGCTGGAGGCCGAGCAGCGGAAGGGCCGGGGCAGCAGCATGGGCCTGCAGGAGTACAACAGCCGCGCCCGAGAGAGCGAGTTGGAGCAGGAGGTCCGCAGGCTGAAGCAGGTGCGGGCAGACACACCCCTGTACCCTGCAGAAACTTCCAGGAGCCCGGCGTGGGGCGGGGCACATGCGAGGGGGCGGGTGGCTGGTGCCTGAGCCAGTTTATCTGGCCAGTCCCTGTGCAGGCTCAGCCACCAATGGGCTCACGGCCCCAGGAAGGACGCTGCTGTCATGTCCCCCACCCAGGATAACCGAAACCTGAAGGAGCAGAATGATGAGCTCAACGGGCAGATCATCAACCTGAGCATCCAGGGCGCCAAGAACCTCTTCTCCACGTCCTTCTCGGAGTCCCTGGCTGCAGAGATCAGCTCCGTCTCCCGAGATGAGGTAAGGCCCATCCAGGCCCGGCTACCCAGATGTGTCCCAGTCTGTGCACCAAGCCAGCACTGACGCTGCTCTTCCTGCAGCTCATGGATGCGATTCAGAAGCAGGAGGAGATAAACTTCCGCTTGCAGGATTACATTGACCGGATCATCGTGGCCATCATGGAGACCAACCCATCCATCCTGGAGGTCAAATAGAGGCAGGGAGGCCCAGTCTGGTGGGCCCAGGACCCCACCTGCACCCAGGAGATGGCCACGGCGCGCGCATGGCCGAGACCAGTGGCTGGGCTGGGGTGCAACAACGGGTCTGCAGAGGGAGAAGGAACGGGAGCCCTGGGACCGGGGCCCATGCAGGAGAGGGTGGGGCTGGGCCTGCTCTCTGCAGAGATGTGGAGACTACGTCTCAGGCCCTTCTGGGAGCTCCCGCCCGTATGGCAGACCCCTCTGCAGCCCTACCCATCAGGAAAGGAAGGAAGGATACATCCCCACCGGGGTGCTGCCGTGTGCATCTGCTCAGGGGCCCTCACCCGCACGGCAGAGTCCCCAGGACCCTCTCGCCAGACATGGTGATTTGGGAAGTACAGGCAGGCGAGGCGGTGTGCGTCAGGGTCTGGCTAGGAGCTGTGGGGGTCCCAGCTTTCCTGGGGCCGTCACCCATCCAGAGGGGGCACTTCATTGCCTCACTCCAGCCTCCAGATACTCCCGTGGGGGCTGGGGCAGGAGCCTGCCCTCTGAAATCAGGACCTGAGAGTCTCCCCACGTGGAGCATGCTTTCCGGACAGGGTGGATGTCACTGGCTGACCCCAGGTGCAGGCAGCATCCTGGTGAGAAACTGCCTCCCTGTCCCTGTGGCCTCCCAGCCTCCTGGAGACACCCTCCCTGGGCAGATCTCAGCTGCCCCAGGTGAGTCCCGGTTTCCTAGGCAGAGTCCCCGTGTCTGGAAGCACGTTTCTTCTGGGAGTTTGAAGTTGTTGAAGTGGCCATCCTTCCCTGAGCTGGGTTTTGCAGGTTCTCTCAGTACAGAGATCAAGAGCAGAGAATAGGGCCCTCCCGGCAGCGTGGGGGCTCCTTGCCTGGCTCTGTGCCCCCACTGCCAGGCCCCACATCATCGTGGGGGCTGCTGGGCCTGCCCCCACCCTGAGCCTGAGCACCGGCCAGGAGCCCCTGGGTGCTCCCGTGTGGGTCAAGACCCTGCACACAGACTGGCCACTGCTGTGTGTGCGTGCGTGCGTGCGTGTGCGTGCGTGCGTGCGTGCGTGTTGCCCTGCGTCCCTCCATCCTCCATGTGGCCCACCTTCTACACTAAGATTTAAGATGTTGCCTCATATTGTACATTTTGGGGAAAGCCTTGGGTGTAAATCAGTGTAAACTTGGAGGAGAGATTTTTCTATCATGTAGAGTAGGTATTTTTTATAGATTGAAGGTTGATCAATTTTTTAATACTTCCAAGAGAGAAAACTATCTGTGTATACACATAAAATATATATATATGTATGATAATAAATACTGGAACTCTGCTTTCCGTGCCCAGCCCTGCCCTGGTGACACAGACATGGGTCTGTTTCTGTCCATCACTCAGCGGTCCTGTAACTGTAAATATGAATTGCCGGGAGATGTTTCACACGGACACCCGGGCCTTCTACTTGCACAGTGACTCTGTTTCCTTCCCCTTGAGAAAGACTCTTCAGGCAGAGCATTGGTGGCCCGGATGCTGAAGGGCAAGTCCAGGACAGTCTGGCTGAAGATTAAAGCTGTCTATACACACAGAGGCCGGCCTCTTCCTCCGTGGGGTCTGGGGGCTGGGTGGGGTGCCATGGGCCTGGCCCCCCAAGGTATTGGGGGGGGCTGTGTACCATGTGAGCTCTGCAGGAGACCTGGTCAAGCTGACCCCTCCCGGAGGTCCCAGGGTTGCACCTCCAACCTGGACCCCCAGCAGAGCTCAGCCGAGGGGCCCTCCTGGGGTGGGGCCATGTGATGGGTCCTTTGGGGTCACGGGTGTTCACGGTAGGACATAGCTGAATGCAGGCTGGGCTGAGGGGTTGCATCCCAGGTCAGGGACTTGATGTCCCCGTGGGACGTGTAATCAGGGATGATGAAAAGGCCTGTGGGGTTCATGCAGATTACCCAAACTGAAAGCACATGCTCTGGCAGGATTTGGCTTGAAGATGAGGAAGAAGGTCGGGCTGGTGGCCAGGCTGGGGAGGAGAGCTCAGCTACCACCATTGTCACGGGGAGGACCGTAAGAAGGTTCTTTGGGTAAGTGGGCATATGTAATTTGAAGTGGGAGTTGTTAGCCAAAGTCCCCAAACTTGATTCCCCAGCCCAGGCATCCACGTGAGCAGCAAATCATGCGTTTACCATCTCCCTCACACTGAGCTAGCTACCTGCATGTCAGAGACAAATGGACCAACTGAGGCCCACAGAAGGCCAAGGACCCCACCGCCAGCCACCCAGCAGGGCACTGAAGGGGCTTGAGCCCAGGTATGCTGGCCTATGGGGCCAACGACCTGAGGGCGGTGGTGAGTGGACATGGCCTGGCTTGTGGTGAGCAGGGGCCCCAGGACTCCAAAGGGTCACCAAGGTCAGGCCTGGGAGACCTGGATGCTGTGTAGGTTGCAGTGAAGCGGGAACCTGGGGGCTGTTGGGGTGTGGACATGTCCAAGGCCAACTTCCTGCCCAGAGCCACCTCCTGGCTAGTTTTCCGGGGTCTGGAGAGTATGTAAAGGTCCAGGCTCCCACCTGTGCTCCTGATGCTCCACGCAAGTACTTCCCTAAACAGGCAGACCAACGCGCTCTCGTTAGCAAGCCCATCAGTGGGACTTGTGCCCAGCTGCCCACAGGTGGGACCGGCAGAACTCGTGGACCGGGATGGATGGCATTGTGCTGTGGCTTGGGGTAGAGGCTTCAACCCCAGACTACTGTTGGAGCTCTGCACATAGGGCCTGCTCAGCCCTAGGGGTGCCAAAGTGCTGCTGTGGCAAGTTCAGGTCAGTGAGTGTCCAGGAGAGCCTGGTCCCCAGCCTGGGTGCACTTGGTGACACCCGCCTTCCACCTACCCTGTCGGCCCGTCTGGAGCCTGCAGGGCCCATCTCTGCCTAGGAGAAGCTGAAAGTGGGGAGGGGGCCTAGCTCCATCAAGTGTTTCATTTATGCTCTTAAACATGTGGGGGCCTATCCATGGTCTGGCCCCACCAGCAGCCGATTCTGAGATCCTGCCCTGGCCCTCCCAGGGTCCCTAGTCCAATGGGGAGACACAGTTATCCACTGGAACACGGTGGGGCCGCAGAACACTTGGAAATCCACCATAAATGGAGACAGCAGTGCCCACTGCCAGCCAGGAAGGGCCCCCCGGGGCTAATCCTGTCTCAGGTCAGCTCATGTTGGTAGAGGATTGCTTGAACCTTCCAAGTCTTTGTCAGTCCTGCATGATGGAGGAGCACAAAGCAAGGAAGACAGCTACTGGTGGGTGGGTGCATGGCTGTCGTGGTTCAACTGTCCCTCGAGCACCGCCCAGCCCCTTGCCTCGGCCCTGCTCCAACCAAGCCATGCTGAAGGAAGGGTGCCCATGTTTGCTCCCAGCCTGGCTGCCCCAGCACCTGCCCTTCCACCTGCTGGCAGTTCAGAGACCTGCAGTTGGAGGCCCTGGGAAGGGCCCTTTTTACCTTATATGAGCATTTGCTGTCCTGTTTAAGCCAGGCATGGGGGGTGAGGGGCGGTTCACAAAGCAGGCAATGATGGGTCATTCCTTAAAATTGGCCAGAGCACAGGTTGCACAGCTCTCAGCACAAAGGTGTCTTGCACTTGACCCACCTTGGCCCCAGCATGCATGTCCCACTCCTGAGGATCCCTTAGCCCAAATCCCATTAGAATCTCTATTCCATGATTGGGCCCTTTGGGTCCCAAAGCTGAGAACAGCACAGGCACACAGGGACGCTCGAACCAACGCACAGGGCTTTGTGTCTGGCCCTTCCCAGCCCTTGGTCAGCTCCCTCCTCTTGGACATGGAGCAACTCCAGTCCTGAAGACTCCTCCTGAGGCCTTCTTGTGGTGACTCGGCTTCTCCCCCAACAAGAGGCCTTGGCCCCTTTCTGGGGAGGGCAAGAATGCTCCTTACCCCCATGTAGGCTGTGGCTCTGAAAAACTGCAGCGAGCAGACAGGGATCTCAGCTGTTTCAGCTGCTTCTCTTGTTGGGAGGTTACAGGGCTGTGGACGCCAGTCCAACAGCCACCCCAGCCAGTGTCCATTGGAAGGGGGAGGGGAGGGAAGGGGAGCTGTGGTTACTGAGCCTTGCCGCGCGCCCCCCCCCCCCAGGAGATGGCCCTTGACTCTCTCCCCTCATGTGATTCTACAGCCACACGAGGTCAGAGGCCACATGTCACCTTCATGCAGGTGAGGAAGCGCAGGGCAGGCCAAGTCACTCAACAGCTCTCTGTCCCCACAAGCTTGCTGCTTAGAGCACTCAGGAAGCAGCTCCATCCCTGCTGCAGCATCTGGAGAGTGAGACAGGTTTTCCTGGGGCTTGGTCTCCTGGGAGCACTGAGCCCTGTCCCCGTAGGTCCTACTGAGGTTAGCTTTCTGGGCACTGGAACAGACATGACCCAGTCTGGAGGCAGAATTGGGCCACAGCCACTCTCCCTGAATCCCTCTTAGCTGACATGCCTTGCTTCCGCGTCTCCTGCCTGACCAGTGCCTCCCCAGGCTCCCCAAGTGCCCCCGATTGCCTCCCTCTTCCCGCTCTACAGCTTCCCTGTGCTTCACTTGCATCTGATAAACCGCCTTCCTGCATGTCCTGCTGCAGAGGGGCCTCCAGTTTCGTGACTGCTGGTTGTGAGTGACCTCAAGCTGCCCAAAGGGAACCTAATGGGAGACACTGGACCTAGGAGGCTCTAATGTGAATTTGGCGAGGGAGGGTTCCTGTTCAGAGGCCCCGGCGGAGCAACACCGCCTTCCCAGGTTTAGGGGTCTTACTGCCGGGCGCCGGGCTGAGCGCTCCGTGGATGGTATCTCATTTCGTCCTCTTTTACCGAGGAGGACACCGAGGCCCACAGAAGTAATGTGACCGCGCCCCGCTGTGAGTGCCAAGGCCTCGTCTCCACCCAGGTCGGTCCCACCAAAACTGGAGCTGTGGACCACGAAGCCTTGAAGAAGGGCAGAGAGGGTCTGGGGCAGCTGGAGGGCGGGAGGCAAGGGGGGGCTCAGGAGACCCAGGCAGGGCGCTACGGAGGTCTGCGGGCCGCGTGGACACGGGGGGCCAGGGCAGAGCCGGGGTCTCGTCCAGGCAGCCGGGAGAACCGGCCAGAGCCTCGCACCTCGGCCTGCGAGGGGGGGCCGGAAGCGCAGAGACTGGGCCGTCTGGAAGACCCGCCCCTTCCTCCCGCGCAGGCTATTCTGGGAGTAGTAGTCGCAGTTCTGTCCTCGAAGCATCCCTTCCGCCACTCGGAGCCAGACCCGACACGCGGCGCCGCCCGGGCCCCGGGGTTCGGCCATCTCCAGCGGTGCTGGTGGGCGGGGCGGCCCGGGAAGTCGGCGGGCTCCTGGAGGGAGCTGATCGCTGCGGCAGTTGGCAGACACCCGAGGACTACAACTCCCGGTCCGCATCGCGCGCCGGGCGCAGCCCCGAGCTTCCGGCCTGGCGGCGTCGCACAGCCCTGTGGGAGCGGTAGTCCGCGCGCGCGATTCACAGCGCCGTGTGCGCCTCAGGCGCGCCGTAGCTGCGGGGCCCCGGCCAGGCGCTACGCTACGGAGGCGGCGTAGCGCGGGCGCCGGACGCGGGCCGGGTCGGGGCCGGCCGGGCCGGGCGCGCTGCAGCTCCGCCACTCAGCGGGGGAGGCCGGCGGCAGAAGTTGTGGACCGGCCGGCGCAGGCGAGCAGGCCCGGGGCCGCGCCGCCCGGGCCGCGGGGACTGAGGAGGCGCCGCCAGGTTGCGGAGGTGAGTCCGGCCGGCAGGGCCGGGCTGGGCCGGGGGCGCGGCCTGGACCCCCGCCGGAGCCCGGGCCCGGCGGGCAGCGCGTCTCGCCGCCGGGGGCTACCCCCCACCCCCACCGCACCGGCGCCCCCCGAGCTTTGGCCGCAGCCCGGGCTGGGCTGGGGCGCCGCTGAGAGGGGAGCGGGCGCGGACCCGGGTCATCTGGGTCACTGGGAGACCAGCCCCGGGGTGCAGCGGACACCGGAGGCCGCCCCAGCCCCCAGCCTGCCCTTGAGTGCCCTTACGGTCCAGGCACGTTCTGATCCCGCCAGCGTTCCGGGACGTGCCCCCCCGCTGCCTCCCGCTGTACCCCGCTGCCCCCTCATTCCTCCCCACAGAGGGACCGCGGGCACTTCCCGGGGGCGGCGCCCACCGGCCGCCCCACACTTCCTCTTCCCTGTTCCTCTGGTTTGGCTCTGCGGTGGCGGCGGAGTTACAGGGGGGCCTCTGAGAATGGTGGCCAGGTTGCTGGGCAGCCCCTGGCTCTTCCTGCTAGCCTCCCCTTCTCGTCCTGACCAGGGGACCGTTGTGGGCTCAAGTGTCCCTGACTGGGTGGCTCTCGGGGCGGCCCCCTTACTGCGCGGGAGTTTGTGAGCAGACAGCAGGCAGCAGGACCCCTGCGAGACCAGGCCTGGGAGTTTGGGGTCCTGCGGAGGAGCAAGCTGGGTGCCCAGTGGGGCCTGCACTGGGGCCAGGCATGCAGGGCAGCGTGAGTCACAGGTCATGTCCAGAATCCCCTCCGTCCCCAGAGATGGGGCTAGGGGAGGAGTGGGGGTAATTACATCCCTCCACTCCCGAGTGACTCCGATGTGAAAAGAGAGAGAGAGAACTCAAAGAAGGAGGGCCCCAGACAGGCAGGGGAGCTGCGGACTCAGCTTGCAGGAAGCCTGGCCTTGGGTTGGGTGCTTCTTACTTCCTCTCAGATCATTTAGCTCCCAGAAGGGGCACTTCTCTCCCCTTCCCTTCTGCATCTCAAATCTCTGGAGCTGCTCCCGAGCCGCCTGGCTGGTGACCTCGTGACCTCCTGAGAGCCAGTGTAAGCCCCGCTGGGCCCAGGGCTCAGGGACCGCACTGCTAGGCCATGGGCTCTGAGAGCAGGCAGTGGCCGGGTCCTGAGTGCTCTGCCCTGCACCAGAGAGGTGATGGCTGGCTTGACAGTGGTAACGTTGGCCGAAGCTCCTTGCACTCATGGGCTGTGTCCAGCTCTCCGGGCCCCTGTCGTGGCTAGCACCGGGGGAAACCCTGCTTTCAGACAAGTAGACCGAGGCCAAGGGGCACAGGGGGCTGCACATGCAGGTCTCTGACCTGATGCACGAGGCTGCCTTTTTACCACCTCATTGCACTACCTCCTGTATGGGTCTTATATATGTGTGGCAATTGGAAAGAAGCATTCTCCAGCCTAAAAATTCCTGGAAAACTGCAGCTATCTTTCATGGGCCCACGGTGGGTGAAGAGCCCGAGGGGGTAGCCACCCACAGTCTTGCAGTTTGGGCACAGAGCAGCCCCGGGCCCCCCTCAGCGTGCCACCTGCACTCTCCAGCTCAGGCACAGACGGTGCTGGAAACGCAGGGGGCATGGTTAAATGGGAACGGTCTAGGCTCTTTGAAGAACATGGCTACAGAAACCAGGAAGCACTGGTGACTGGTCACACGCATCCACGAGCATCCTGCCGCTCTGTGCCAGACTGTGAGGCTGCAGTGTGAGGCCCAGGTCGGCGTGGGGACACGCGCTGGGTGGCTTTGGGGGTTTCTTCATCAGACTAAAAGCCTGGGCCCAGACCCCAAGCAAGGACACTCTCAGGCCCTGGGTGTGTGGAACGAGCTCTGGGGTCAGACCTGCTCCTGTTCTCCCCCCGCACCTGGACTGCTCCTGGCACCGCCTCGCTGCTCTGTCCCTCTGGTTGCACCCTGTACCCCATTACTCAGCACCAGTATCCCAGAAGTATCCCAGAGCAGAACTGTGAGCGTGTCTGTTCCCTAATCTCCTGTGCTGAGCTCCTCGGCGTGGACCCAGGACGCCCCACCTCCCTTCCTGCTTTGCTGAGAATGACCAGAAGACCTGTGCCAAGCTCTGACCCTGTCCCTTGGACCCGGTCCCTGGCTTCTGTGCTGCTCAGCATCAGCCCAGCCACCCCGAGGAGGTGGTCAGTGAATGTCCTCTGTCAGCTCCTTGCTGGCAGGCAGCCCCATCATCCCAGGGCAGTCCAGAATGGCACCTTGCAGCCTTGCAGGGATGAGGAGTGGACTTGCTGGCTTCCACCCTCTTTTTTTTTTTTTTTTTTTAAGATTTTATTTATTTATTTGAGAGAGAGAGAATGAGAGAGAACACATGAGAGGGGATAGGGTCAGAGGGCAAAGCAGACTCCCTGCCGAGCAGGGAGTCCGATGCGGGACTCGATCCAGGGACTCCAGGATCATGACCTGAGCCGAAGGCAGTCGCTTAACCAACTGAGCCACCCAGGCACCCAACTTCCACCCTCTTTGAATGAGCTGGAGGGAGGCTGTGGGGTGAGGCTGGGCTGCCTCCACATCTTAAGCTTGGAGACCTGCGCAGCCATACCCTGTCATTCTGTGGGTCCTGGCAGTAGCCCAGGGAAGGGTCTGAGAAAGGGTTCTGCAGACAGCCGTATTAGTGCCACCAGGACAGGGACAGCCAGGTGCAGGGGAATGGGGGCTATGGGAGGACGGAGGGGGGTCCTGGCCCAACACAGACACCCCAGGAGGGGCTGGTGGGGAAGTCAGCAACTCAGTCCCCCTGCAAGGACTTGTCTGGGCACCAGGCGTGGATTCGCAGGAGACCGAGGGGAACGCATGCGTGTAGCGGCCTCAGCGCCTCTGTGCTGGTGCGCCCCATCACTCTCAGCAGCTGCTCCACGCCGGCTCACTCTTGCTTCTCCCCACGATTGGGGGGCGCTTTGTCCCCACCTGCCTGGTGGCCAGGCTGGGGCATGTGCCTGGACGGTGCTGCAAGAGAATCAGGAGGAAAGCAGGTGAATCACTACTGCCTGGTGGTGTCACGCGTGCCTGTGTGCACAGGAGGCCTTGGCTGCCCCTTCCTGACCCTCCCATGCCGTCACCGCCCAGACCTGAAGCAGCGCGAGTTCCTTCTTGCACTCCGTCCCCTCAACATCTACGCTTCTCATAAAAGTTGCCCTTTGGAATTAAATTCACCTTGAATCCCAGGACCTTCTGCCCTAACCTGGTATTCCCTCCCTCTGTTTAATAGGAGAGGGGGCATGTTCTAGAGCCCTGCCGTTCTGGAAAGGTGGTTGCAGAGAGGCCCGAGCTCATGGGGCCCGGACCACACGGCTCCACAGCTCCCCGACTGCCCGTCTTCCTACCTTGGGGTGAGCTGAAGGCTCAGATGCCCCCATGACCCCCTGAAATCTGGGCTGCCAGTGAGGCCAGAGGTCACCAGGCTGCCACCTGGCAAACAGAAACACAGAAGTACCTAAAGTGAGAATGCACATCTGGTGCCGTTTCTTTCTCTGTAGAAAATATTATCTGATGTTAAATGGTATCGAACTCGTGAACTAGGAAACTGAAATCCTAAGAATGTCCCTGTTGCCCTGAAAACGCTGTTTTGGAAAATGTAATTTCCTTTTTTGTGATGCACAACTGAGGTGGCATATGACCCCACAGACACAAAAGGACGTGCAGCGACCCTGTTCCCTCTGTGTGGGCAGCGCTGGCCCCCCATGCATGAGTGTGCGTCTGGTTTGAGAGGCCCGTCTGCTCCCCTCCCACCGTGGTGCCCCGATGTGCCCAGGAAGCCAGGGGCGGGGGGTAAGCTGCACAGCGAGGAGCCCCGACTGCTGTTCTGGCCCTGGCAGCCCGGAACCTGTGGGGAATGCAGTATCTGACAGACATGGAAGAGTCCAGAAATACCAAGAGTGACCACCACCCTGTAGTGTGCTTAGGCAGCAGGTCCTGGTCAGGAGGGCAAGGGATTGGGACAGCACAATTCCTTTCAGGTTTGCTCAGGAAGTGCTGGTTACCCTCTCAGAGCCCACGGCTTTAGTCCCTAGACCTGGCTCTCTGAGGTCAGCAGGGTGGTGATGTCGCTTCTTGGGGCCAGCAGGTAGGGGTGGCTGGCCTCACCGTTTGCCTGAGGGCAACAGTGAGCCGGGGGAGGAGGCCACAGCAGGGTGGAGCCTGGGCCCTTGTTCTGGCCTGAAGGCCCAGAGGGGAGTGCGCGTGCCCCTCCCCACCAGGGTCCTCATGTGCTACGGAGAGCAAAGCTGCTGGACTTGGGGTGGTGGTTGCCCCGTTGGTGGGTAGAGTGGCCGGTGATTCTGGGATCTGAGTCCATGTGGATCTCAATAGCTGCCTGGCTGCTTGCCTGGAACCCTGCCCACTTGGGTACCTTTCCCTGGCAACCCCCACCGTGGGCAGAGCCAGGCTGAGGGAGGCCCTGTCCCCTGGGGCCCCAGGATCTTGAACAGACCCATCTGCCACTCTGGCCAGCCCATGGAGGTCAGGGGTTTTGAACTAGGCAGTGCAGAGCTGGCTGAGCAACGCGGCTCCTCTGGAGCCTCCAGCCTCCTCTGGGTAAGGGACAGATACAGTTTCTAAAGGGACACAGTCCCTCGGCCACCAACCAAGGGAGCACGCCCAAGGAGACCGAGGGTCGTTCCATGTCTGGAGGTGGGAGGCAGAACCTGGACCGGTGCCTGGTTGGCACACACTCCAGTGAACTCTGGCTCATGCTGATAAGCCTGGGGGTGGGTCTGCAGGCCCAGGGCCAGAGTCCAGAACCTTCTAGGAAAGGGAGTGCCCTCCAGGTGGATGGTGCTATTGGCAAGCCTGCTGTCGCTGAGTCTTCCTTCTGCGTGGGGAGGGTCTGGCGTCTGCTGTGCCAGGAGAGCCCTTTCCCGAGTGCTGTGGGTACGTCTGGGCTGCAGGTTGTTCGCAGAGTGGCAGGGCGTGAGTGCAGTGTGGGCAGTCCCTCTCCCCGCGACAGTTCCCTGGCCTCTCTTTAGAATCCCTACCCTGACAATGTTTGGTTCCCTCGGGCCACCTTGAGTCTGAGGTGTGAGACCATGGTCCCGTCTTTGCAGGCGAGCTGCAAAGCAGCTGTGTCTCGCCAGGCCATGTCTGCCACACTTTTGGTGTTTCTTCCCCAAAGGAACCTCCACATACCTGATGGCCCATCCCTGATCCTGCACCCTGAGGGAGGATGCTGTCCTGCCAGTCCTGGGGGGCAGGGAGGTCGAGGTCTGGACCTCCCCAGGGGGGTCGGGCATGACTTCACTCAGGCTGGAGCCTCCTGTCCTCAGGCTACAGGGGAGAGTGCCGAGCAATGGGCCTCGTGTCTGGTGGGTGCGATTCTGGGCTTCGGCAGGGTGGCCCTTCAGGCACAGAGTGCCCTCCCAGCAGACCACTGTCCTCCGTCCCGCCCCTGTGCCCCTGTCCTGGGGCTGACTCTAGGCAGCCTGTCAGGATTCCTGCAGTTCGTGAAGGCACCGTTATTGTCAGATGGGGCGATGCACGCTGATGAGATTTAAGAAGACGCATGCCCTGGGCCCCGGGCGGGGGTGTTGTGGAGTGGGACACGAAGTTCGCCACCACCCGGGGTGAATTAGCACGGCATGGGGAGTGTGCACAGTGCGGATGTGTTTGTGGGGGAGCTGGGCAGGGCGTGTGCACACGGGAAGAGGTGTCATCAAGCAGCGTACATCTGTGCGGAGCCAGACCGTTGTTACACGGGGCTCGGGCCCCAGGAGTGTGGGACCGACTCTTTTTGCCCCCCCAGGCATGGGACAGAGTGGGCCATAAATATCCTTCATCAGGACCTGGGGTGTGGCCTACATGGTGTTCCCCTCCCTGGCCTTTACTTGCCCAGGTAAATTCTCACTTGGCAGAAACAACTTGGCTGCATCCTTGCACCGCAGCACCCCACCCCTACTCCCCACCCCCTCAGGGGGCCCGCAGGGGCTGGGAAGGGCAGGTGGGCTGGGGGAGGGGTGGTGGGGTGCCTGCCGTGACCAACCCAGGTGCTCCCCACATGGTGTCTTAAAGAGGGGCCATCCTGGCCCTTCGTGTGCTCCTCACTCTGCGTGGATCGTCCCTGCTGCCCTTTTGGAGTGCCATGCCAGGCACCTGCCTCAGCCCAGGCTGGGGGACAGGCCAGTCAGCCCCTGAGGGTTAACCCCTTCGGGGGGTGGGACTGCAGCCCCACCTCCGTGGTTCCCTGAGGCCAGATCTGTGCCACTGCCCCGTTTAAATCTAGGGCAGCGGCTCCCAAATGAGGGCAAGGAAGAGCTGTGTGGCTCGTCGGGCTGCAGACAGGCGCTTTGCCCTGCGGCGCCATGTTGCAGAGCCCCCGCCCCTTTGCATGATGCAGGAGGCTGGCGTCAGCACGGTGTGCACTCTGGCTTCTGCCCAGAGACACGTTCTCTTAAGGCATAGCAGCCAGAAAGTGCGCCCTGCGTGGGCAGGGTTCAAGCGTTGTTGGGGGCCTGGCACACAGTGGAGGCCTGATGGGTGTTTGCTAAATGAGCAGAGATGCACAGAGAAATGGATGGTGCGCCCCTGGCACCTGCGGGGCTGGCCCATGTCCCATGCTCCCACCTGGGGGAGGCAGGCAGGCAGCACGGGAGGCTTTGTCCACCCAGCAGGCCTTGCCGGAGAAGAGGGCCGTGTGATGCTTGTCACCGGGGATCGGGTTTGCTCTGCCCTGTGGGAGGCCCTCACGTAGCTTTGTCTCAAGTTGCAAGGCCTGGGGAACGGGGTGTGTGAGCGTCCCCGTGCCCAGTTATTCTGATGTGGAGCCAGGGTGAGAGCCAGGGACTGGCCAGCCTGCCCAGCACAGTTTCCCGCACATCACCCTGTGCAGATGGGACTCGCAGGGTAGTACGGGGCTGGTGGCCCCTGGGAAGCCCTGCTCAGCCAGCATACTCCTTCATGGGGTCTTATTCCCAGGTCCTCTCACCACCCCCAGATGTTGGGGTGCTGTCATCCCCAAAGATCCCCAGACAGGCCCTCCTGAGTCGGCTGCTCTCTGGGGAGCATTTGCCCTTTCAGCCCACAGGGACAGGGATCTGTGCTGCCTCTGCCCTCCCAGGAGGGGCTGGGCTACCACCATGCAGCCTACCCCTGGACAGGCCTCCCACCTACCCCAGACGGGGGCCTGCAGGGTCAGAGTTCCCTGAAGATACGTCAGGAAGCTGGGGCACAGGGTACGGCTGCTGCCGGGCTCAGGGGCCACATGCTCTGCCGCGGGTGGAAATGGGGGGCCCAGCACGCTCCCTGAGCACTCCCTGCCCCACCGCTGAAGACCAGGTTAGGGCATTCGTGAGGACCAGGTGGGTCCTTGATGTGCTTCAGGCAGCAGGCCCGACCTGGGCAGGACACCTGGGAAGCCTGGGGCCACACCCTCACTAAGCCTCAGGGCTGTTTCCCCTCGGCTCTGCCTGCATCAGACGGACGTGGTGCTGACACTGTCTGCCCCCCACCTCGCCCTCTGCCTTCCCGGGGGACACAGGCAGAGCTCTCTGTCACGACCATGCCAGCCCTGGAGCCAAGTGCGAGCAGTTCCGTCCCATGGCACCTCCAGTGGGCCTGGTTCCACCTCAGGCCTCCTCTGCCCAGGATTTGGCTATGAAAGGAGCATCAGAAATGCTCTGGCTCTTCCTAGGAGGGGCTCCTGCGTGGACTGGAGCCCAGGCGTCCCAGGGGCTGTTGGGGTCTGACCTAGAACCACGGGAGAGGCAGGTGTCTGCAGTGACCCTGGCTGGTGAGGCACTGACCACTGGTGAGCATGCCCAGTGTGGAAGCCACCGGCACGCGCAGCTGCTGCCTCGAACGTGGCTCACCCACGAGGAGAGGGGCGTGACCACGGTGGAGTCCAGAGATCTCGACTGAGAACAGAGTGTCGTGCAGCTCACACATGGTTGTAGCTAAGTTTCATGCTGACACGGAGATACGTTGGATGTGTTGGGTTACAGAAGATGCATCTTCCAGATTCCTTTTATCTGTCAGTCTTCCCTTCTTCACATAGCTGCTAGACGACGGTTGGGTCTGTGGGCCAGCACCGACAGATGTTCCTCACAGGTGCGGAAGGGATGGTGTCGGCTTTGCAGGCCACAGGGCCCCCGCCTCCTCCACTCGGCTCTGGTGGTGCCCATGGGGAGGCCTGAGGGGCAGGAGACCTGTGAGGCCAACAGGCCAGTCAGGGCAGGGCTGCTCCATCTCACGCATGTCCCCAGTCCTCTGAGTAAAGGCCATCTGAGCGGATTCTCTTGCTACACAGAGGACTCAGCTGATCTGGCCGGTGCTCATACGGGGCTGGGGGCCCAGACTTCTCCCGACCCTGGCCTCCTCTTCCGTGTCACTTGGCCCCCGCTGGCCTCCACAGCCGAGCAGGCTGCCAGTCCTCCTTGGCCCCGAGCCTGACTGGGACTTGCCTCATCTGGATCGAGCCAAGAGGCCTGCTCAACCCGTCGGGGGTCAGACGGTCTCCCTGGAGTGCAGGCCGTTCCTGCCAGAGGCCTGGCCCGCCTCCCCGGTCGTTCCTGAGTCACCCATCTCTTCTCGGGCCCTGGAGTCTGTCTGGCCTGGGGAGGCTATCCCTCCAGAAGGCTCTAGAAGGGATGTGGTAGCGACTCTGCCTGCCTCAGAGCACCGTGGGGTCTCTGCCGGGCCGCGTGGGCACTTGGCACCCTCCTCCCAAAGGCCATCCTGCAAGGATGTCCCGGCTCTGCTGCACACACTTGCTTGTTTCTCCATTTCCTTTGGCCACATGCCCCTCAGTCCTTTTTCCTACAATAAAGCATGATTGTGTGGTTTCTTTCTCACTAAGGGTATGGCTGACTCCCTTTGAAGACCAGCAAGTAGACACGTGGCCAACCCCTCTGGGCGGTTGAAGGGTTGGAGTTGGATCTCAGGAGCAGAGCAAGGGCATTGGTGGTGGGGTGGGCCTCGGGCTAGGAGCTGCAGCTCTGCACCTCAGCCCTGCTGGGACCCCCGGCTATGGGGCCTGGGTCCCCGAGGCCACTGGTGCGCTGGGGAGCCCACCCCCAGGCTTTTGGGGGCTTCTTTCCTGTGAATCATGCTGTTTCTCCTGTTTCTCTTTATTCTCTCTCTCTGTTTATTTCTGTTGTGTGATTGACCAGCCCGGCCGCCCTGTCTCCGGCGTGGGCGCTGTCCTCCCTCCATGCTCCACCTCACCCACTGCGGGCCGCGTGTGACCAGGCCCAGGTCTCAGCGCGGCCGCCATCGCGGGGGCCATGGGGAGCTCCGCCTCCTCGCTGGCCACCGAGACCGAGTCGGACCACGGCTTCCCCGGGGGACCGCCTTACCCCGGGCCCCCTGCAGCAGCCAGCTGGTGTAGGAGCGGCCCTGGGGGGCCTGTCTGGGGTGGTGCCCTGGTCACCCGGCAGCACCAGCCCCCGCGTCCCCGGGCCCGAAGGTAAGAAGGTGGGGAGGGGGTGGCCCGAGGGGCGGGAGTGCTGTTCTGTCGGGTGGCCCCTTCCATGCTTGCAGAGATGGGGTCCTGTTTCCAAGAATCCTTGGCAGGTTGCTCTCCCCAAAGGGCCCAAGACTTGAGAGGCTCTGGGGTTCTTCTGGTCCTGGTGGAGAAAATCTGGGGCAGCAGCGCTCCCCACAAAGCCAGGTGGTGTGGGCTGTGGCCTGCCTGCAGGGCGCATGGCGCAAGGCGCACTCAGTCGGCTGCTTGTGCCGAAGCTGCTCTGGAGCTTTGTGCTTGGGGTGGGGGTGCGGGGGAGGGCACCAGCCCCCGGCCCCTCTGTGTGCGTGGTGCCGCTGCGCTGGCAGACCTTCACGAGTTGGCTTCCTCCAACTGCGGCTGTGGCCAGGCTCCACCCGGGCTTCCCAGCCTAGCTGCCCATTGGATCAGCTGGAGAGCCTCCCCTCGGGAGTTCTGGGATGCCTGGTGTGGGGCAGCCCCCGTCTGTGCCCACTGCTCGGGTCTGGGGTGCTGGGCCCTGACGTCCCACTCCTGCCTTTAGCCGGCCCCGTGGCCTCACTGGGCAGGAGCACCCACCGCTCCGCAGACACTCAGTTCCTCCAGCCTCGGGTGGAGGCTGCGGTAATGGGCTCTCGCTGTGTCGAAGGCACCTGCCATGCTGCGCTTGGCGTCACTTCCTGTGGACACAGCTCACTTGGGGACAGTTTCCTAGTGTCTGGATGGCAGGCAGGGTCCTGATGGGTGTCCCTTCTGGAATGGCATTGGACCTGAGGCCTGAGCCCTCAGCAGATAAGGCTCCTGGGAGGTGCTGGAGGAGTTAGCAGGGCCCGTGGGGACAGCAAGAGCACGGGGGGTGTGATGGCCAGTGAGTGACCAGAGCCAGCGATGTAGGTTGTTGGGAGTTCCTTCTGCACCCTCGGTGTGGTACAGGTGATGCACTAGTGGACGTCTGTGCCTTTCTGAAACAGCTCTACTGCGATGGGACTCCGTGCTCTCATTCACTCCTCATAAGTGTGCAGCTGCGTGGCTTTGGTCTTGGTCTTTATGGAGTTGCTCACCCACGTGTCCCCCAGGGCTCCCAGGGCCCCAGGGCCCCCGCCTGTTCGCCACCCTTCCCCAGGCAGCCACCCTGCCTCCTGCCCATAGATGTGCCTTTGCTGGAAGTGTTATATGAGTGGAATCCTATAGTGTCTGGTGTGCCTGGCCTCTTTCACGAAGCGTAATACCCTCATGGTCCATCCACGTGGTGGCGGGCGCCAGAGCTTAGTTCTTTTTATGGCCGAATAGTAAATCCCCTGTTGTAGGGATGGACCCCATCCTGTTGTGTCCATCCCTCAGGTAACGGACATTTGGTTGTTTCCTCTTGGTTTTTATGAACTGGTCTGCTGTGAGAGCATTCATGTGCAAGATTTTGTGCGGGCTTGTTTTCCCTCGGGTGGGGAAAACAGCAGGGTACGCCTGCTGACAGCTACTGGAGTCTGCCTGATTTCCTGAGAAACTGCCAGGCTGCCTTCCACAGCGGCTGCACCATGGTATCGTATTTCACCATGGTATGGGGGGCTCCCGTTCCTCCCCGTCCTGGCCAACACTTGGGACCATCTGCCTGTTTGATTCCAGACGTCCTGGTGGGTGTGGGGCGCTGTCCCCACATGGCTTGGTCTGCATCTTCCCAGGCCTTCATCTGTCCACACGCTTTTTACAAATGCCCATTTATTTCCTTAGGATAAATTGCTAGGAGTAGAATTATTGGGGCCTGGCTGGGGGCTGGCCCCCAGGGAGCAGCAGGCCAGGTATAGACCCTGCGGGGTTTGCCAGCCAGCTCCCTCCACACCGCGCCTGAGGATGCTGAGGGGCACACGTGCATCTCACTTGGGATCCTGGCGCACACTGTCCAGCCAAGTCGAACTTTCTCATTCTCCTGGCCTCCTGCCAGGCTCCTCCCCCGAGCTGGGGTGCTGGCGGCTCCTTCCCAGTGCCCCCAGCAGCCGGCCAGACCCAGGGGCACTCAGTGTCTGCCACTGGGAGCAGCAGGTGAAGCAGGAGGAGGTGCTGCAAACGACCTTGAGGAGTTCACAGACATCCAGACTTGGGGGGGGAGCGCACGAGGCAGATGGCAGGGTGAGGGACAGAAAGGCTGGTGGCCACACACAGGCAGCCCGACGGGCCCTCCCCACGCATGGGCGCACGCAGACACATGTGGGGTGCAGTGCCACCGTCTGGAGGGGCAGCTGGGCATGGGCACGCTGACAGGCACGGGGGACCAGGAGGCACTGCGAAGAAACCAGCAGGCACAGCAGCCCCCGCCGCTCACGGAAGACCCTCCACGTCCAACATGCTGGGCCGGAACCACCCCCTTGCACTGATGAGGCTGGGGGAGCCAGGTGTGGGCGTAGTTCCCAGTAACCCACTGCTAAGCCCCGGAGCTACTCACCCTGAGCCATAAGCAGTGCACGTGGGCATCACCGCCTGCGACCCGTGGGGACACAGAAATGGGGAGCATGACTCAAGGCTGGCTGAGGGTGGCCCCAGAGGAAAGCGCCCAGACGCACCTCAGAGCCACAGGGGTCAGAGGTCAGGCCGCCACAGCCATCAGGGCATCCAGACCTTTTGGCATAGCCTGCCCAGTTCTGGTGGCTTCCCCGAGGTCCTTAGGTGTGGACGCCACTTACTGCTCTCGACTGTCTGGGCAAGAGCGGCATCCCCCCAGGACTGGGTTGCACCTTGCAGTGGTGACCAGTAGCTTCCATGTTCCTGCAGACGTGTGTTCTGGGTACTAGGGAGACTTGACCCTGTGCCCCGACAACAACTCCATAGCCTCCCTTTTGAATTGGAGCAGAGTGCTGACAGTTCCCAGATCACAGAGGGCTCAGCGGGAATTTGGTGTTGGGGTTTTCTGGACAGTTGCCTCACTTTCCAGTTGACTTGGCCTTTCTTTCCATGGCAGCTGGTTCCTCCCAAGCTGCGACCCAGTCTGTGTGCTGGAGTCTGTGATGTCGTGGGGTTTGGAAGTGCTTTTCCTCGGGAGTCTGCCTTGGCTCTGGGTTCCCTATGGCATTGCTTCTGCCCAGGCTGCTTGGGTGCTCTGGCCTCTCTGAGTCTCTCCTGAGCCCTCGGCTTCTGCCCAGGCCCTGCGTCATGTTGGGGTGACCCTAGGGTTGTGGAGTCAGAGAAGGTGAGCCAAGCGAGGTGAAGGTCAGGGGCCCGTTTCAGGCTCCTCTAGTCACCCAGTCACTGGCCCTGGAGCCACTTCTCAGGCTGCCCAATGACAGTGAGGTGTGGGCTGCAGGGGTCAGAGAGGGAGCACAGCACCACCCCGCCGCCCGTCCTGGGAGCCCCTGTGCCACGGCTGCATCCCAGAAGCTTTATTCTAGCCATGGGTGCCTCTACTTGCCCTCTGTGTCCCCAGGGCAAAATTTGAGTTGTAGGCACTATTTCCATTTAAAGGTTTCTGAACCCCAGACAGAATCTTCCTGATGTGCTTTATCCACCATGAGGGCTGTGACACGTGCCCTGTCCCACCAGTGTCCCTGGGTGCTGGCCAGCACCAGGGGACACCGTGCCTCATGTTCAGCTGCACCCAGGCCATGGACCAGCCAACTGGCGGGTTCAGAGGGTAAACAGGAGTTGGGCCCCCTCCCTCCCCAGGCTGTCCTTGCTCAGTGCATCTGGGACCTCCAGAGCCCTGGAGCCAAGGGCAAGGGTGTCCTAGGAGGGCTCTCCTGCACGGGGCACAGGGGCCTGGGCCTCTTCTCTGGACACCCCTCCCATGGGCGGATGGTCTGCAAAGTGTCAGACTAGTTCTGCTGGCCCCTGCGACTAAGCCAGGGGAGATGTGCGGGATGAGCGAGCATCCCCTGAGCCTGGAACTGGCATGGAAGCAGCTTGTGTGCACATGTGTCTGTGGGACCTTTTCTGAGTGGGGGGTGGTGTGGGGAGGGCCTGGTGGTCCCAGAAAGATTTCTTAGGCTCTCTGTAGCGCAGAAGCCGAGGCCAAAGCTGACCTGCCCTCCTCCCTGGTGCCAAGTGCCCGTGTTGAGCCCGGCCTGGCCCAACCACACCTGCTCACCCCGTGGCCCGTCTGGGCAAGGCTGTGAGAGCTCATGGGCCTCAGCCACGAAGGCTGGGAAGGTGGCTTCATGGAGTTGGCCGTGGGCCCTGGGAAATAACCCTGTTGCTCGGGGAGGTTTTTTGATTTTTTTTTTTTTTTGAAGAGGTAAGTTTTCTTTCTTCCTGAACCAAAAGGGTTTGGCATCAACACGGCATCAGAAGCATAGGCTTCATGCCTTGTAAGGAACAGTTGATTTCTGTGCTGGGCGGAGCAGCTACAATCAGCAGAGGAGACTGTGTGTCCTGGTGTGTAGACACCGCCTGGTGCCCAGATTAGCCCTTGAGGAGCGGGTCAAGGGGCCAGCCCCACCCCCAGACATTGACCCGTCTCCGGCAGGAGGAGTCAGGAGCACCCCCTGCACTAGACATGTACGCACGCGCATCCCCCACAGGGCTCGCTGGCCACCTGGGGGGACCATGTCTCTGTGGCCTCACCTGGCATGTGGGGCCCATGGCCATCTCTGCAGGCCCATCCGGAGGCACAGATCTGACCTGGGACAGGCGGGGCGGGGCACGCACAGTCCCATGTTTCTGCCCTGCAGCACCCATCCTAGGAGGAGCTCAGGGTCCCCCAGGTCTGCGCATTACCAGCACTTTGGGACAGGCTGCTCAGGACCAGCTGCTAGCAGAGGGGGTCCCACCCTTTCTGCCACCTTTGACCTTGGACACCCCCCTGCCCCACCTCCCCAGTGGTCTCAGTGAGCTGGGCAGCTCCCTGCTACAGCCCCACAGGGCTGCCGGGTGCAAAGCACACCTCGGGCTTGTGCTGTGGGAGAACGGGTTTGCATGTTGCTGCGGGACCAGGCAGGGTGGGCCTGCAGTGGTCTGGGTGGGCAGTGGGCAGGTGAGTGAAGAGGGCCCACCCCTCACAGTACAGCCTGTCCCTCCCTTGACCCACCTGTGCCCTGGGCTCGGCAGGAATGTGCCCGGTGGGTGGGCCTCAAGCACCGTTGGATTGCTTTTTGTGGTCAGATGCCGGCCCGGGGGTCCCCAGAAAGACCAGATAGGCAACTGTGTTAGGGGACCCACTGGCAGCCCTGAGTCAGGATGATCCCCACCCACTCATGCCCTGGCCCTCCGGTCAAGCTCTCACCTTTTCTTTTTTTTCTTTCTTTTTGAGATGAAATTCATATGACATAAAGTAACAATTTCAGAGGGCCTGACACACATTCACACTGCGCCCATCACCTCTACCCCGTCCCCAGGTGTCTACATAACCCTGTGTTCCTTATGAAGCTCTTCCCAGGCCCTGGGGACCACCAGGCTTCCCACTGCCTCTGGATCTCCTGTTGTAAAGATTTTGTGTAAATGGACTCCTGTTTTGTGTCTGGCTTCTCTCACTTAGCATGTTGTAGCCTGTATCAGAATGCCATTATTTTTTGTGGCTGAATAACATCCCACATTTCCTTTGTCTGTTTATTCGCTAATGGACATCTGAGTTGTTTCCACTGCTTGACTGTTGTGCGTAGATCTGCTCTGAGTGCGTGTGTGTTTGCTAGGGTACCAATTCTCAGTACTTTGGGGTATGTACCCAGGAGTGGAATTGCGGGGTCAGATGGTGACTCTGTTTAACTTGCTGAGGGCCTGCCAGACCATTGGCACTGAGGCAGTGCAGGGGAGGGCTCTCGTTTCTCCACGCCCTTGTGGTACCTGCTGTCCTCTGCGGTTTGGATTCTGGCCAGCCTTAGTGGGTGTGAAGTGGTATCTCTCGAGTTTGGTTTGCATTTTCCTGATGGCTGGTGATGCTGAGCATTTTTCCACGTGCTTCCATGGCCACTTGTGTGTTCTCTGGAGAAATGATTGCTCCAGCCCTTTGCCCATTTTTTTACAAGCGTTTTTGTTGTTGTTCAGTTATAAGAGTTCTTTATATTTTCTGGGTACAAGACTCTTATTGGACATGATTTGTAAATATTTTCTCTTATGAGTTATCATTTTTTCATCTGTGCCCTTTGAAGCACGGAAGTTACTCATTTTGATGAAGTCTAGTTTTTTTCCTTTATTTGCTTGTGCTTTTAGTGTCACATCTAATAATCCGTTGTCAAATTCAAGGTCACAAAAAATTTTTTTTAAGATTTTAGTTTGAGAGAGAGAGCACGCACGAGCAGGGGGTGGGCAGAGGCACAGGGAGGAGAGAATCTCAAGCAGGCTTCCCGCTGAGCAGGGAGCCCAATGAGGGGCTTGATCCCAGGACCCTGGGACCATGACCTGAGTTGAAGGCAGACGCTTCACCAACTGAGCCACCCAGCCAACCCCAGAATTTTTCTTTTAAAGATTTCATTTTCAAGTAATTTCCACACCCAAAGTGGGACCCGAACTCATGACTCCAAGATCAAGACTTGCATGCTCCCCCGACTGACCCAGCCAGGTGCCCCTTGAGGTCACAGAATTTACTTAGGTTTTTTTCCTAAGAGTTTTATAGTTTTCATTTCTACATTTAGGTTACTGATCCATTCTGAGTTAATTTTTGAATATGGTGTGAGGTAAGGGCCCAACTTTATTCCTTAGTGCTTTAGGTCCTGCATTCCCAGCACCATCTGTTGAAGAGACTGCCCTTTCCCCACAGAGTGGTCTTGGCACCATTGCCTAAAATGATTTGACCAAAGGTGCCTGGCTGGCTCAATCAGTAGAATGTGAGAATCTTAATCTTGGGAGTTGTGAGTTCGAGCCCTATGTTGGGCATGGAACCTACTTAAAAGAAAAAAATAAAAAATAAAACGACCATATGTGAGGGTGTATTTCCGGGCTCTTCAGTTCTGTCCTACTGGCCACAGACCATAGGCAGACTTACAGTCTGTCCTTGTGCCGGTACCACCTATCTTGATTTTCCCTCTTTTGAGATTGTTTTGACTACTTGGAGGAGGGGGGGAGGGTCCTTGCAGTTTGATATGAATTTCAGAATCCGGTTTTTCCATTCCTGGGGGGTGGGAATTGGGATTTTGATGGGGATTGCATTGCACCTGTGAATTTGTAGGTCACTTGGGTGTCTGTCATCTCAGCTGTATTAAGTCTTCACTCTGTGAGCACAGGGTGTCTGTCTGTTCATTGAGGTCTTCTGTGATTTCTTTGAGTCATGTTCTGTAGTGTGCAGAGTACGAGTGTTCTTCTCCTTTTTAAAATGTATCCCTAGGTATTACATTGTTTTAGATGAAGTGATACTGTTCTAACTTACCTTCTCTGGGCTGTTCGGCTGTTCGTTGCTGGCGTAGAAACACAGCTCATGGTTTTGTGTCAGTCTCATGCCCTAAGATGTCCCTGGATTCATTTATTAGCTCTAGTAGTTTTTTTGGTGGCTTCTTGGGACTTCTATGTGTAGGATCATGCCGTCTGCAAACAGAGGTAGCTTTACTTCTTCCTTTCCCAACTGGATGCCTTTTATCCCTTTTTCCTGCCTAATTGCTCTGGCTGGGACGCTGGTACAGTGCTGACCGGCAGTGCTGAGCTCCTGGTCTTGGGAGGGAAGCATGCAGTGTGTCACCGCTGGGTGTAATGTTTGCTGTGGGTTTTTGAGGATGCCCTTTACCCTGTCGAGGAAGTTCACTTGTACTCTTTCCTGGAACTGATCAAAGACTGCCTCCCCAGCAGGGCCCCGTGGCCACTAGGATGGTGTGGCTCTGCCCCATGTCTCTGTCCCCACAGGTCCACCCCTCCAGAAGGGGTCTGATGACACACCTGTGAGGTCCCTTGGGGGCCCCTAACTCCTCAGAGTCCTCGAGCCCCTCACAGGCTGCCCTCTTGGGCCTGATGTCTGTCAGAGCGAGAAAGCAAAGATCCTGTGGCCCCTTGTCCCAGATGGAGACGTGGGCGCTTGTCCTTGGGCCTGCACTAATCGGGACCTTCCCTTGCAGCCACACACACTCGCCTGGGTCCATGGCCACGGTTGGGGAGTGGTCCTGTGCACGCTGCACCTTCCTGAACCCAGCCGGCCAGCGCCAGTGCTCCATCTGTGAGGCCCCCCGGCACAAGCCTGACCTCGACCACATCCTCAGGCTCAGTGTGGAGGAGCAGAAATGGCCCTGCGCCCGCTGCACGTTCCGGAACTTCCTGGGCAAGGAGACTTGTGAGGTGTGTGGCTTTGCCCCAGAGCCTGTGCCTGGCGCCTCCGTGCTGCCTGTCATCAACGGGGTCCTGGCGGAGCCCAGGGCCAGCTGCAAGGAGGAAGCCGGTCCCGTGCAGACAGCGGGGCTGGCGTCCGCAGAGCCGGCTCGGGGGCGGCCCCAGGAGGAGGCGGAGGAGGAGGACGCGGAGCCGGAGCAGGGGGAGGAAGGGCGGGCAGCAGAGCCCGGGAGCGGCTGGGCCTGCCAGCGCTGCACGCTGCACAACACACCTGTGGCCAACTCCTGCTCGGCCTGTGGTGGCCCCCGGAAACTCTCGCTGCCCAGAATCCCTCCTGAGGCCCTGGTGGTCCCCGAAGTTGTGGCCCCCGCTGGCTTCCACGTTATACCTGCCCCAGCCCAGCCCGGGGAGGGCACCGAAGCTGACCCACCCTCTGCCACCGACCAGGAGCCCCCCCGGGCACCATCTTTCAGCCCCTTCTCGCCCACCCTGCAGAACAACCCGGTGCCTCGTAGCCGCCGCGAGGTCCCCCCCCAGCTGCAGCCACTGGTGCCTGAGGCTACCCAGCCTTCACCCTCTGCCGGCTCCAAGGGGCTCCCCCAGGGCCCAGGGCGGACTGCAGCCGGGGCCTCCCGCCTGGCAGAGCTGCTGTCCAGCAAGCGGCTGAGCATGCTGGAGGAGGAGGCCACCGAGGGCAGCCCGGCACCACAGCGGTGCGGCTCCTGCCCCGCGCCCGGCCCCTCGAGCCCTGCCCGCTGTGAGGCCTGTGGTGCTGCACCGAGCAGCGATGTCATCGACCTGGCTGGGGACACAGTGCGCTTCAAGCCAGCCAGCCCCTCCAGCCCTGACTTCACCACCTGGTCGTGCGCCAAGTGCACGCTCAAGAACCCCACAGCGGCCCCCAGATGCACGGCGTGCGGCTGCTCCAAGCTGCATGGCTTCCAGGAGCATGGTGAGCCCCCTGCCCGCTGCCCAGACTGCAGCGCCGATAAGTCTGGTCCCTGCTCGGCCCACAAGGCCAGCTGCCCCTTCCCCGGGGTGCCGCCCGAGCGCCCGAGCCAGTGGGCCTGCCCTGCCTGCACTCTGCTCAACGCACCCCGGGCCAAGCACTGTGCTGCCTGTCACACGCCCCAGCTCCTGGTGGCCCAGCGCCGGGGCGTCGCGCCCCTGAGGCGCAGGGAGAGCATGCACGTGGAGAAGCGGCGGCAGACAGACGAGGGTGAGGCCAAGGCCCTCTGGGAAAACATCGTGGCCTTCTGCCGGGAGGTGAGCGCCCTCAGGACGGTGTCCACGCTCCGGGGCTGGCTCTCCCCTTCCCGTGGGCCTCTTCTCTTTGTGCTTCCCCTATCCCCCAGTCAAGGCATTCGCACCTTCTGTCCTTCCCTGGTGTCCTTTCTCTGGCCAGGGAGAGGGAGGAACCGCTTCCCCAGGCTCTGAGCACTGGCCTGGTCCCTATCCCCTGCATCTTGCCCCTTCTTCCTCTTTACCCACGGGGGTCCATGACCCCATGGTCTGTGCTCCTGACCCTTCTTGGGGGTGATTTCCCATCGATGGTGAAGCCACAGGGAAGTGGGGATGCAGGTGGAGGCTTCAGGCCAGTAGGTGGGCCCGGTGCTTCCTCTGGCCATGGAGACCCTGCTGAAACACGATTGGGACAGTCCCTCACCCTCTTCTGCCCTTGGAGGTGTGGGAGGCCTGAGTCCAGGGCAGCATTACTGCCAGAGTCAGTTGGAGGGGCTTTCTGGGGGCTTGTGTCCTGGCTGCCGCATCCCAGCCAAGTCCCCACTTCTCTTATGGGGGCATTCAGCACGGCACGGGGAGCCACCAGGTTCCCTGCATGGCATGCCTACCACCCCAGTGGCCCCCAGGCTGGGGGCTGCGGTGTGTCCCAGAGGCGTGCGCTGTCCTGGTTGGCCGCGGTCCCCCATGCCTACGTGGGGTGGCGTGGCTCACTCGAGCCGGGGCCAAGCCTTCCACACCGGTCCAGGAGGCTGCCCACCCCCACCCTCATTCTTGTGGAGCCTTTTCTGGGTGTTCTCCTGGGTGGTGGGTCTGGCCTCAGCTGGGTGGAGCCTGAGTGTGAGGCCATGGCCCCTGCAGAACAGCGTGAACTTCGTGGACGACAGCTTCCCCCCGGGGCCTGAGTCGGTGGGCTTCCCTGCGGGTGACAGCGTCCAGCAGCGTGTGCGGCAGTGGCTGAGGCCCCACGAGATCAACTGCTCCGTGTCCAGGGACCCCAGTGCCCCATGGTCCGTGTTCCGCACTCTCCGGCCCTCGGACATCCTGCAGGGGCTGCTGGGAAACTGCTGGTGAGCTGGACGCCCGCTGAGGGGCCGTGCGGCGGGCCGTGTGGTGGTGCTCACCGTCCGGCCCCGGCTCCGTGCAGGTTCCTGAGCGCGCTGGCTGTGCTGGCCGAGCGGCCCGACCTGGTGGAGCGGGTGATGGTGACACGCAGCCTATGTGCCGAGGGCGCCTACCAGGTGCGGCTCTGCAAGGACGGCACGTGGACGACAGTGCTGGTGGACGACACGCTGCCCTGTGACGAGGCCGGCTTCCTCCTCTTCTCCCAGGTTGGGGGGGCGGGCGCGGGGCGGGCACCCGGGTGCTGGCCAGCCTCAGGCCTCGCGACTCCGGCCCTTCCCATAGGCCCAGCGGAAGCAGCTGTGGGTGGCCCTCATCGAGAAGGCGCTGGCCAAGCTGCACGGCTCCTACTTCGCCCTCCAGGCAGGGCGCGCCATCGAAGGCCTGGCCACGCTCACCGGTGCTCCCTGTGAGAGCCTGGCGCTGCAGGTCAGCTCCACTAACCCCCGCGAGGAGCCCGTTGACACTGACCTCATCTGGGCCAAAATGCTGAGTTCTAAGGAGGCTGGGTAAGAGGGGCGGGCGCTGTGGCGGTCAGCGGCGTTGGGAGGAGCGGCGAGATGAGGGGACAGCCAGGCCGGGGCTTGGCACGGTGGGATGAGCAGGGCGCGTGCCCTCTGACCCACACCCTGTGTCCCCACTGTTGCCAGCATCCCCCTTGCCGGGCCGGTGGTCCCGCCTGCTCGGGTGGTGGGGGGGAGCAGGCAGGAGGCGGCTGCCCGTTGGCCTGTCCCTGCACCCCATGCCTACCACCCCGGGTGGAGCCTGTGATGAGCCTCATCCGGAGCTGGGCCTGTGATGACCATCAGCGCCCGCTCGGAGCCACATGGAGAGAGCCCCACAGAGGCACCTGCTGGGGAGTGGGGTTTGCCTTCCAGGACCTGGCACACACGGGCCAGTGTGTCTGTGGGAAGGGCCCAGAACCTTAAGCCTGGGAGAGATGGCTCCTTAGTGGCAAGACCTTGTGCTTTCAGCTGGTACTGGGCAGTGTCGCCACTCTCAGAGAGCCACAGCCCTGAGCTGGCAGGGCCAGCCAGCCTCAGGAGGGTTCCAAGGGACGGGGCCCGCCTGACCCCCACCCAGCCCAAGGCCTCTGAGCTTCGGGACCTCAGTGGAGGGACTGGGCCAGCACTTCCTGAGTCCCATGTGTCTCACGTGGGTCCCCACAGACAGGGAGGGGCCCCCTACCTTCCACTCCCCCCCCACTCCCCACCTCCCATCCCCCCACCCGCTGGGGGGCAGGGCCAGCAGAGGCTCCTGGTTACTAAGGGGCCCCCAGTCAGGGAGCCTTCCTGGTCACTGAGGCTGCTGTGCCCACACAGGTTCCTCATGGGTGCCTCCTGTGGGGGGGGCAACATGAAGGTGGACGATGCTGCCTACGAGAGCCTGGGCCTGCGTCCCCGCCACGCCTACTCCATCCTGGATGTCCGAGATGTCCAGGGCTCCAGGTAGGGACCGGGTGGGTGTGTGGTGGGGGCAGTGGCAGGTGTGGCCGTGGCCCTCAGCCCTGTGGTCCGCAGGCTCCTGCGTCTCCGGAACCCATGGGGCCGCTTCTCCTGGAATGGCAGTTGGTCAGATGAGTGGCCGCACTGGCCAGGGCACCTGCGCAGCGAGCTCATGCCCCATGGCAGCAGCGAGGGTGTCTTCTGGATGGAGTATAGCGACTTCATCAGGTACCTAGACACTGCAGGCAGCGGGTGTGGAGGGTCTGCCCCGTGGCCATCCCTGTGCTCCAGCCACCTTTGCCCTGGCTGCCTCCCCTTGTCCCAGCGTGCAGAGTCCTGCCCTGGGGAGCCCACTTGTACCTCTCCGAATTCAGCTCAGCACAGGGTGGGTGGGTATGCGGGGCTTGGACCACCAGGGCTCAGCCCTCCCGGATCAGGCCTGGGACCCGGTGCCCCCTGGTGGTGTCCATGGGCAACAGCCGGGACCAGGGCTTCCCAGACACTGGTCCCAGGAGATGCCGAAGGTGGCCTGGGACAGGGACTGGAGAGGGCACAGGAAGTGCCTGTACCTGAGCTGGGATGAAAGCTGCCCTGTGCGGCTGCCCTCTCGCTCACTAGGTACTTCGACTCGGTGGACATCTGCAAGGTGCACTCGGACTGGCAGGAGGCGCGTGTGCAGGGCTGCTTTCCCAGCTCTGCCAGTGGGCCCGTGGGGGTCACTGCTCTCACGGTGCTGGAGCGCGCGTCCTTGGAGTTCGCCCTCTTCCAGGAGGGCAGCAGGTGGGCGGTGACGGGCGCGGGGCGGGGAGCTGGGGGGTGCTGCTGGGGGCGGGGCGGTGAGCTGCAGGGGCGGGGCCGCGCTGGGGGTGGGGGCAGGATGGTAAGCTGCGGGGCGGGGTCGCGGGGGCGGGGCCGCAGGGGTCGGTGGCGGGGGCGGGATGGTGAGCTGTGGGGCGGGCCGGGGGTGGGGAGGAGCCGATGGTGGAGGGCGGTGAGCTGCGCAGCGGGGCGCGGTCGCATGGGAACCCGGATGGTGTCAGGCGGTGAGCTCTAGGGGGCCGGGCCGTGCGGGCCCCGCACCTACGCTGACCGCTGCGGTGCGTCCGGCCACAGGCGCGCAGACTCGGTGGACAGCCACCTCCTGGACCTGTGCGTCCTGGTGTTCCGCGCGTCCTTCGGCAGCGGTGGCCGCCTGAGCCTGGGCCGCCTGCTAGCCCACAGCAAGCGCGCCGTCAAGAAGTTCGTGAACTGCGACGTGATGCTGGAGCCCGGCGAGTACGCCGTGGTGTGCTGTGCCTTCAACCACTGGAGCCCCGCCGCGCCGGGCCCGCCGGCCAACATGCAGGGTAACCGCGCACCCGCACCTGCACTCCCCGCCCCGCTCGCACGGAGGTCTGCTCGTGCCCCCCACTCACACGCCTGCCCCCTGCTCCCCCCCGCAGCCTCCAGCCCCTCGGCGGGGGTCCCGCGCTGCACCCCGCAGCCGCCCGGCCACGTGCTGGCCGTGTACAGCTCGAGGCTGGTCATGGTGGAGCCCGTGGAGGCCCAGCCGACCACGCTGGCCGACGCCATCATTCTGCTCACCGAGAGCCGGGGCGAGCGGCACGAGGTGGGCCGGCCGGCAGGGTCCTGGGGGAGGGGGACGCGGAAGGAACCCCCGCCCCAGCCCATTCCTGCACTCTGTGTGGCCAGGGACGCGAGGGCATGACCTGCTACTACCTGACGCATGGCTGGGCGGGGCTCATCGTGGTGGTGGAGAACCGGCACCCCAAGTCCTACCTGCACGTGCAGTGTGACTGTTCTGACAGCTTCAACGTGGTGTCCACGCGTGGCAGCCTGCGCACCCAGGACAGCGTGCCCCCCCTGCACAGGTGGGCCCCGCCCCTGCCCCGCCCGCTCCCCCCCACTTCACTTCCACTGGCCCTCACCGGCCCCCTCCCCCAGGCAGGTCCTGGTGATCCTGTCCCAGCTGGAGGGCAACGCGGGCTTCTCCATCACCCATCGCCTGGCGCACCGCAAGGCTGCCCAGGCCTTCCTCAGTGACTGGACAGCCTCCAGGGGCACCCACAGCCCCCCTCTCACGCCCGAAGTCGCTGGCCTGCATGGCCCCCGGCCTCTGTGACCACTCCACCTTCCCAGCCCCCACGCGCACTTTATGAGGGAGACCCCAGCAGAGGACGCTTGAATCAGAATCTCAGGACCCTGCCCAGGGAGCCACCAGCTGCAGTAGCTCCCCCTAGGCCTTCCTCCCTGCCCCTCCCTCCTGCCCTGGGCCTCCCCGCTGCCAAGCAGAATACCTCGAACCCGCCTCTAGCGCCAGGGGCCTGTATGCTAGCCCCTCTGACCGACCCTCTCAAGGTTGGGTTCAGATGGCCAGGGCCAAGGTGAGGCTTCTCTTTCCTTAGGGGCTGGGGCCTCCTGCCTGGCTGAGGCAGCCAAGAGCCCTGCTCCTAGAACCACATCTGGGCAGGTCAAGGCCAGGACCCCAGAGTGAGAGCAGGGATCTCTCCCTTGTAGGGGTCAGGCTGGGACTCCAGGGTGAAGAGCAACATCTCCTCTATGATGATCAGAGGCTAGAACCCCTCAGTGAGCAGGGACCACCCCCATCTGTGGGGGTCAGAGGCTGGGATCCCAGGATGAGAGCAGGGACCACCCCCGTCTGTGGGGGTCAGAGGCTGGGATCCTAGGATGAGAGCAGGGACCACCTCCTTGGGGGACATGAGAGCAGGAGCCTTCTGTCCCTGGCTTGCCCCCAGAGCACATTTCCCCGGCCCCCACAAGGCAAGCAGGGGTCCCTGGAGCCCCAGCAGTGTGTCCCAGGAGGCAGGTGCCTGGCGACCATGGGCTCAGGGCCGGGGATGGGGGAGGTCCCAGCGGCCCCTCTGGCGACACTATGCAATTCCTGGAGCGCGTCTCAGGATCGAAGAAGCCATGCCCAGGGGCTGGAGGCCAGGGGCTGAGGGTCAGGCCCACCCTGCGGTTTGGTGAGGTGGTTTGTCCTCAGCACCACCTGATCTCTGCCAGGACAAGCAGGGTCCGGCAGCAATCCTGGACCTCCCTGTCTAGGCAGAGGTAGGGCCCAGCAGCCCCTCCCAGCTCCTCCTCCACCTCAGAAGCCCAGGGAGCTGAGCGGTCACCTGGCAACCTGGCCGTCCTCCCTTGAGGCTGCTGTCAGGCCAGAGTCCTGCGTCTGCCCTCGGACATCTGAGGCCAGCTTCCTGGGGGCCTGCCTGGCCTCAGTGTCCTGCAGCCCCCAGGCCATGGGCAGCCCTATGGGGCTTGGCGGCCTTTTACACCTGGAGAAACATCGGGAAGCACGCCACTCCCCTTTGGGCCTCCTTTATATTCCCTCCTTTTACTCTGAGCTGTGAATATTTTTAACCCTGTATATATGACCAGCTCTTCTGACACAGAGACTATTTTATCACTTGTCAGTCCCCATCCCTGTAGGATGGTTCTCCATGGGTGTTTCCAGACTCAGGCTCCAATGGACCAAATAAAAATGTTTTGTTTTGTAAGGGTGCCTCCAGGTCTGTCTGCTGCCCCTCCCAGGGTCCCTGGGCTCCCGCGCCCCCTCCACAGGCCGGGGCTGTGCTGAGGGGCATCCGAGCCTGACCCCGGGGCGGGGGGAGGGCAGCACCTCAGTGGGTGTGGCTCGCCAGCGCCCCAGGTCAGGCTCACAAGGAGCCTTTAGGGGCGCCCTGCTTGCCGCTTGTGTGCGCCCTTGAAGGACTGGGTGTCTGGGTGGGGCAGAGGCTCGGGTCAGACCACGCAGTGGTCAGCAGACTGGTCCCCACGCAGGCAGAAGAACAGCAGGTGCACCGTTGCTCCTTGTGTGACATCTGCTCTCAGGGGTGGGGGGGGCTGTCTGAATCTGTAAGGGTCATTAGGCGGGAGCAGATGGAGTGAGGGGGCTGCACAGGGAGAAAAGTTTCCATCCGGGCTGGTGGCTGTCCACTCCTCCTTGGCCCCAGCCGGCCAGCCCGCGTCCCCACCATCCCCGTCTCGCGGGGGGTCAGGCTGGGGCAGGCTCCCCGGCCCCGGCGTGCACAGCGGGGGCTGCCGCCCGCCCCCGCAACGGAGGCACGGCGTCGGGGGGCCGCAGAGGCCGGTGGTTGGGCGGGTGTAAGAGGCCTGTCACAGGCCAACCTATCGAATGTGAAAGCAATTAAAGGCACCAGCAGTGTGCGCTCCGGGCGGGCCTCAGGCAGCAGGATAGCTGCCACAGCACATCTCACGGGCGCCCTGCGCTGGCCACGCTGCGCCTCGTCCCGTGGGGGGGCCGGGATGCATCCACCTGGAGTTGGCATGGGGCTGGCCCTGGCGCCCCTGGGGCGTCCTGGCAGCCTGGACCCACGACCCTCCCGGGGAAGGCTCAGGAAGCAAGATGTGGGAACAGCAGCTTCCCGCGGTCCTTGTGCCAGGCCAGGCGGGGGTCTCCGCTGGGAGCAGGGGGCCGTGTGCCCACCCCCTCCCTTGGAACCCTCGCATGCAGGGGAGGAGGCTGGGACGAGGGGCCAGGTGTCCCCGGCCCCAAAGGGCACACAGTGTCCGAGGAGGAGTTGGGGGACCCCATAGACCAGACCCTTAGTTATGACCTGGGAGCTCATGGAGGGTGCTGGCAAGGGGCCGAGGTGGGAGCTTGCCCTGGGTCAGGGGGCCCCTGGGGAGGCGGCTGGTGGTGTGGAGAGAGGATGGGGGACTGGCCAGCCTGGCCGGGGCAGGGATCTTACCTGCCAAGCCCTTGGCCCTGACTGGCGGCACCTGGCTCCCAGGGCTGCCAAAATGGGGAGCAGGCACAAGGCCAGGGGCTGTCCCCCTCCTCACTGGTGGGCCCCCGCTCCCCACCTCAGCCTGCTAGGTCTCCCGCCTTCTGGCCACTGGGGCTCCTGGTCCTGGGCCCTCCTGCCCCTCTCTGCCTGCTGGCTTGGCCCCGTGCCGCCCACGGCCCTCTCTCCCGGCCTCTTGTCCAGGCCGCCTCCCTGCCCACTCGGCCACGGCGGCCTTCTCCAGGCGGGCGACGGTGTGTTCTCACTTGTGAGGCGTCCCTGTCAGAAGCACTTAGTGTACAAATTAGCCGAGGCCTCCTGCCTCCCTCCGCAAGGCTGTGGGCGCTGGGCTGACAGGGCCGAGGCTCCGGGCACTCTCCCGCCCGCCCCGGGCGCCCACACAGCCCGCGTGCACCCCTGGCTGCCCGCCCATGACCGAGCAGGAAGGCTGTTCCTCGCCAGCCAACAAGGGCTCTTCTCAGGGCCCCCGACCTTGACCTGGCCCCGGGGGGTGGGGGCGTGGGGGGTTGGTGACTACAACAGGGCAGAGCGTCCGGCAAGAGGCCGGGGGTCCTGAGCTCCAGGCCCGGCGCCTGGCTCTGCCCCAGAGCTGCAGTCCGGTGTTGCGAGCTTTGGGGGACCTGGAGCCGGCTCGGCAGCCCCCACCTGCCCCGCCCGTTGGCTGGCCTGCCACTCAGGCAGGGAAAATCGTGTGTGACAGGCCCAGGAAGGCCGGGCCCCGGGGGCCGTGGAGCAACGCACACAGCTTCTCTCCCAACATATGGCTGCTGTCGGCCCCAGGCGCTGCCCAGCCAACGCGGGCTTGCAAGCGGGTGGGGGTTCAGGCGGCCTGAGCCTCTCATCCCATCAGTCTGGCCACACTGCTCCCTCCGTGAGTCGAAAGGCCCCTGCCCCGGTTCGCATGCCTCCCATGACAGGGAGCTCACTCCTGCTGCACGCAGCCCTTCCCTGTCCCTCCAGGGAGCAGCCTGAGGCACACAGAGGGTCACCCCACACCCCACCCCAGGGTGGCCAAGGACCTAACATGTCCGGGGACCGAGCTGCGGGAGGGGCTGCAGGGGCCTCCAGAACGAGTAGCTTGCAGCTGGTGGGGGAGGGCGCAGCAAAGCTCGCGTGGGCAGTGTCATCATCCGCAGGCCCAGGGGAGCTGGGGCCAGAGGGCTTCTCCTGGGGTCCCCCGGTGCGAGGAGCTTCCCAGCTGGGCTTCCTCCCTCAGGGTGGGCCTGCTCCGCCCCACGTCCCTGGGCCTGTTTGGGCGGCCCCCTCACAGATTCCCTGAGAATCCCCCAGGCTCTGCATGGGCCCTGCCCTCACCTGCAGCGGGGACCCACAAACCTGCTCACATCCCTGCCCATCCCTGGCTCCACAGCTTCCCGCACAAGCCCGCCAGGAATCTCCCGTGACCCCACAGTGCTTGTGGGGTCAGCAGCCTCAGGCTGGCATCCAGGACCCTCAGGTGGGACCCTGCCTCCTTTGGCCCAAGCCCTGGGCCCAGCCCTCCAAGCCAGGAGTCCCTGAGGCCACCTCGAAGAGACAAGGAGAAGAAGTACCCAGGATGACCCATGTTCTGGGCCCAGGGGTCTCCTGCACGGTGCTCACCTCTCCCAGGGGCTCCTAGACTCCGCCTGGGGCCCCAGCCCCTCCCAGCGTCTGCCCGGCTGCTGTACCTGTCCTGGTGAGGGCTGTGTGTGGACACTGAGGAGGTGAGACAGGCCTGCTGGGGGCCCCGCTCACTGCCCCCTGCCTTCCCCGGCCGCGCATCCATCCTGACCACTCGCCCCTGCACGCGTATACCAGCATTAATGGAGGTGACAGGCGGACTGCCGTGGGCAAGCCAGGCAGAGGGGGTTAATGGCCAAAATGAGGCTCTGGCTGGGGTCAGAGGGAGGGGCCGGGGATCCCCACTGCACCCTGCACCAGGACCAACTGAGGAGGAGGCTCCCCAGAACCCCACTGGTGCCTGAAGCACCCAGAGACCAAGTCTCCTACCCGCCTCTGCCCATGAGGGGAACAAGGCAGGGGTCTCAGAGCTCAGAGCCGCACGGCTGATCAAGCCCCAAAGCCAAGTGGGTCCCTGTCCTGCTTCAGGGGGCAGGGGCCAACTCTCCAGGCCCAAGCTCCCCCCAACATGTATGGGGTGGGTCCCAGTGGGAGCGTTATGACCCGCCCCCACCCCCACTCCTGAGTGGGAAGATGTGCCAGCGATGAGGGAGCAGATGGGCCTTGGGCAGAGGGCACAGGGGTGCAAGGGGCTGGCATCGATGTCCCAGCCTTGCCTGGCCACAGGTGCTGGGGACAGTCACCTGTGCCCCTGGGGGGCTGGCCCGGCTCACAATCCCATGCAAAGGCCATTGGGTTATAGCCACCCAGCTGGGCACTCGGGTCCACCCCTGCACAGAGCCCTCCTGGAAGCCCAGAAGCACGCGCAGGTCACGCCCCTAGGTGCTGAGTCCCTCTGGAGGTGCCGCCACCTCTCCTCTTCCTCAAACTCCTGGAAAAGCCCATGCATGGGGTGGCCTCCATGGCTGGTGCTGAAGCACGTCCTCCCGGGGGCTCTTCTTGTTTGTCCTGCCACCTGGAGTCCCGGCTTCCTCCCTGCTTTCTGGGGCTCACGTGGGCTTCACTGGCTGTCCTCTCTGCACTCCGAAAGGCAGGGTTCCCAGCAACGAGGACTTTCTGGTCCATCACCTTCCTTCCCCTGAACGATGGCAACAGCCTCCAGTGAGTCCGTACCCTGTGTAGGCAGCTGTGGCCCCTCCCAGACCCTCGGAGGGCTCAGCCGGAGGGATGTGGGGAAGCAAGGAGCCATCCCTGGGACCAAGAGGCCAAGGCCTGGGATCCAGGGGTCCCCGGATCCCACGCCGTCTCCGGGTGGCCTGTGCCCTTGCCCCCTCTGGACCGGGCCCGTCATGAGGGACCCAGGCCTGGCTCAGCACATCCAGGGGCCTGTGTGCAGAAGGAACAGGCCTCCTGGCCTCTACTCTCCACAGGGCTGCTGGCGTGACGGCCGTTCAAGCTGTCTCCCAGCCTGGGGCTGCCTGCACGGTCAGCTGGTCAGCTGGGCCAGGCCAGGCGAGCAGAGAGAAGGCTGGCGTGCTCTGCCACCCAGCCCCCAGCCCTAGCCTTTGCACTTGAGGAGGAGAGGCGAATCCCTTCGGGTGGTGTCAGGGAAGGTGGCACTGGGCCAAGAAGGAGACACTCGCTCTCCAACCGGCATCTTCACCCTGGGCACCCCCAGAACCCCAGGGTCCTGTTCCTTATGGATGCCTGTCACAGTCGAGCAGAGCCCCAGGAGACCCAAACCAACAACTGAGCCACGGGCTGGTCACCCTCCTGCACAGATGGAGAAACTGAGGCCAGGTTCACGGGGCCCAGGAGGTGCTGGACTCTGGATCCAGGGCTCTATGTTGGCTGCCCCGCTTGAGGTGCAACACTCAGGGGCCTCTAGAGGATACTCCTTCCTTCCCCTCCTTCCTTCCCCAAGTTACCCCTGCCCCCCAAATTTAGTGGAGAATACCCCGGAAGCCTGGAGCTGAGCCTGCAAGGGGGGGGCGGTGAAGGAGATCCTCCACAGAGCTGGCCTGGAGCAGCACCCACCCCTCAGGCTGCAGACCCCATCCTGTGCCTGAAATGGTACCATCACACATCTCTGGGTTCAGATGCCTTCCCCCCAAACAAAGCAAGACTCCCTGAGAGAGACAGAGTCTGGCCCTGCCCCAGCATGTCTGTGTTCACGTCTGGAATAGAACTTGCCGGTCAGATGAATTTCTACTAGGACCTAGCTGAGAAGTGGAACCCTGACCATGAGGTTTTGGCAGCTCGGGGAGCAACATGGAATTTGGCATACTTTGGGAGGTGGGCTGGAAACAGGTCTGGCCATGAGGACATTAGCGGCAGGGGTTTTATGGAGGGTCCTGGACACCCAAGTCTTTCCCTGCCCCCCCGCCCCTCCCCCCTCCCAGGTCCTCCCAGGGGAGACGCAGAGCCGTCCTGCAAACAGCAGAGAGATGCAGGGCCTGGGCACCTGTCAGGGTGGGGCGGTAGTGTTTCCAGAAAGGGGGAAGTGAGCCCATGGTGACCATCCTTTCCTGAGCCGGGACCCATCGGTGGGCAGGGCAGGGCTTCAGTGAGTGTAGGTCCATTCAGCCTTCTGTTTGGAGAAGAGGAAACGGCCCTGGAGTCAAGGCTTGGCGGAGGAGAGCTGGTGAGGGGAGGAGATTTGCTGTCTGTGCACTGGGCTCTGCCGGCGGGCTCCAGGCTCCAGCCCTCCTGGGGCTCTGTCTCTTGGCTGGTCTGGGCTCTTGCCCCATCCCAGGCTGGGCTGCAGCCGTCCCCAGGCTGGCTGTGTGCCCCACAGCTCCCCTTGTCCCAGGGCTCAGCCCCCAGGCCTTGGCTCAGGAGGGCGGCTGTCAGGGGCCAGAGCCCTGCCCTGACGGATGAGTGCTGACGGCGCCTCTCCCTGCGACCTCGGCCGCTGACACCCCGTCACACCGCTGCGGGGACCCCGGGAGACCTGGCCGCCGCTCCGCACCCCCGCAGCAGCCTGCAGGCGACGGGGGCGGGGACGGTGCCAGGCGCCCCTCATTTGGCCGCACACCTGCGCCTCCACTCCCCGCGTCCACACCGCAACCCGCCCGTCCCTGCCGCTCGGGCGCTACCACCGGTCTCACCGGCCACTGTTCCACCCAGGAGGTGCTGGCGCTGCGGAGAGGGCTGAGCAAGCGGGTCCTGGCGCGCGAGGTGAGTGCGCGCGAGGGGGCGGCTCTGGGCGGGGGGCACCTGGGGTGCCCCCGGGGAGACCAATTCCCGCGCTGGCGAGTCCCCTCCCTCCGTAAGCCCGGGTCGGAGGTCGCAGCGCCCCCGAGCCCCAGCGCGCCGTGGCGCACGCGCGGCGGTCCCGCCGCCAACTTCGGTGGGTGCGAGTCGGCGTCGGGGGGACACGCGCGGTCGGCGGCGGAGGCTTCGGGACCGACTGCCGAGTGAGTGACCGCAGACCGCTCGGGGGGCCGCTCCCAGCGCCGGGCCTCAGTTTCCCCTGCGGGAGTCCCTGTCGCTGCCCCGAGGGCCCGAGCCGGTCCCGCGGGGTCCGGGATCGCGGCTGGCACCGGGCGGTGCTGAGAAGGGAAGTTTCCGCCGCGTCCTCGGGGCCTCGCGCAGACTTCGCCGGGCGCCTCGGGCTCCGATCCGGCCGGCGCGCAGGTGGGGCGGGCGGGCGCTGGCGGCGGTGCGGCCAGCGAAGTTTGGGGGGGGCCGTGCGGGGCCGGGGTGGGCTCGAGGGGCGCGGGGGCGACGAGACTCCAGGAGTGTCCAGGCGCGGGTGGGGCAGCTCCAGCCCCCATGTCCCCCACTTCTGCGCACGGGGACCCCCCTGGGCGCAGCAGCCCTGTCCCTGTAATAGGGCGCCATCCCTCCCGGGGTGCGGTGCGCGGCGGAGGGGGAGGGAGTTGGGGTCTCGACCTCAGCCAAGGAGGAGCCTGGTCACCCCTCTCTACCAAGCCCTGTGGGGCGCTGGCCAAGTCTCAGGTGGTCAGGGGGTATGGGAGGGCTCCAATCCCCCTGCTGGTGGCTCCAGGCGCTGGGTGCCTTCTCTCCCACCCTGGAGTGGGGCCTCCTTCTCCTGTCTGGACACCAGTACTCTCCCAGACAGGGAAAGGTTAGCGGGCTCAGGTGTGTGGGCCAGCACACTGGGGGTGCAGGCTGCCCTAGGAGCACGCACCCAGTCACGCGTTGGGACATGTGTGCAAATGAATGTGCTTTGGGGGGTGTGGGGGTGCATGCTGGTGTCTAGGGGCATCCTCTGCTTGTGCACAAGCATGCTGGGTGGGTGCCAGGCATCCTCTGGGTCCCCGTGGGGTCAGTGGCTGCTGAGATGGCGCCTGAACAGGCCCCCCCCCCCCACCCAGGTGACTGATATGAAGAGGGAGCACGGGAGGAGCCTGCCACCTCCTGAGTCCAGAGGCCTGACTGGGAGGTGGGATGGGTGGTGGCACCAGGCGGCACAGCTGTGTGGCTCCCAGGGCCTGGTGATCGATGTGGTCCCGGTGCAGCCGCCTTTGTCTCCCAAGCACACATGCCCATTTGTCATCAGTATCTTGGGGAGGGCTCGGGAGACAGGGATGTGGCCCCCCTCTGCTCCCACCACCAAGTCCAAGAGGGTCTGCAGCCCCTCGGGGAGCCCCAGGCTCTTTCCTGAGCCCAGCCCCCTCCTCCCAACCCCCACACTCTTCTCCGAGCCCCGTCCCCTTCAAGACATGGACACCAGTCAGTCCTCATCTGCTTTCTCCTGCAGTGGTGGCTGCCATGCTGATCCCCCTTTGAAGGGCCCCTTCAGATGGGCAGCCCTCTCCACCCCTCCGGGGGTGCCCACCCAGTGTTTGGGGCGGCAGAGCCTGAAGGCCAGCAGGGGAGGACAGCCTGTGCCCCGTGGCTGCACTGCACCCCAGCCCTGCCCTGCTCAACGCGCCGGCCAGCCCTGAGTCCTAGGGAACAGGGCGAGTGTCTGCGTGTCCGCATCCCTAAGAGTGTCGCTTACCATGGATGTCCTCAGGTGTGTGTGCACCTGTGTGTGCACATTCCCTTGAATGTGTCCAGGTGCCTGACTCGCCACTGCGGCTGGGCTGTGAGTCCTTCCGTGTGCACCACCACCGTGTCCACTCTGAGTGGTGTGTGTGTGTGTGTGTGTGTGTGTGTGCCCGGGCCCCATGCATTCTGGTGGCTGACTCTCTACCGAGTCGGCCCAGCCATGCAGAGGCTGTCCCTCCAGGCGCTGGGTAAGGGCTCATCTGGAGCCTTGTAACGCTCGTGTGCACACACCCGAAGCCGGTGTGCCCACACTCAACGTGTGCCCCACGCAGGCGCTCACTGGGGCGGTGGATGGCCCAGGTGGTGGCCCAGATGGAGAGTGGAGCGGCTTCCGAGCGAGTGTGTGGGGTGTGGGGGGAGGAGGGTCTTGGCTGAGCTTGGCCGCTGCAGGCTCGGCCGCTGACCTGCCTGAAGCCACCCAGATGGATGAGGCTGAGCAGGTGGCTGTGCCGTGGGGCCATGCTGGGACGCCCCCGCCCCCCCGCCTGGCCTGGCCCCACACGAGGCTGACCCCCTCAGAGACCTCCCGCGCCCACCCGGCTCCCGCCAGAGCAGGGACACACGTGCATGTGCACACGCGCGTGTGCACACACACGCACGCGCACACGGTGTTCGTGAAACTCAGAGCTGGTCTCTCAGCACGGAAGCTTTCTTCCTGGCTCCCCAGCACAGCGGAGGGCCCTGGGGGGGGCGGTGGGACAAGGAAGGGCTGGTGTCCCCAGGAGCCATACCTGGCTTGGAGTCGCTCAGCAAATGGCCATCGGGCAGACAGAGACTCAGGCGGGCATGAGTGGGATCAGCCCAGAAATGGGCCGGCTGGGGGCTGGCAGGCCTGGGGTGGGGGGGTGAACATGATAAAATACAGGGTGCCTAGTTAACCTTACATTGCAGAGAAACAACAAGCTTTTTTTAGCATACATTCCACACATTGGCTAGAACATACCTCTGCTACGGAAGCATTCGCTGTTTACCCAAGTCAGACTGAACTGGTGTCTTTTATTTTGATCTGCCGTCTGGGGCGACCCTAGCCGAGTGCGTGGAGCTGAAGGAGGAGGTGGGGGAGGCCAGGGGAACCGCACACACAAGGGTGGGGGGAGCAGGCTGCAGGGTGGAGCTGGGTGCCCATGCCCCCAGCTCTTGTCCTCGCAGCCCTGGGAGCTGTGGGCGGAGGGCAGTGGGGAGCCGGGCAGGGGGTGGGCACTGACCAAGGCCCCCTGTGCGCAGGTGGCCATGGGGCCCGGGCCGGCCCACTAGCAGGCCGCCATGTCCCGCGAGGGGGGCTCCTGCCGCCTGGGCGCCGGGGCGCGGGCACGGGCTCGGAAGCCCAAGAAGCCGCACTACATCCCGCGGCCGTGGGGCAAGCCCTACAACTACAAGTGCTTCCAGTGCCCGTTCACCTGCCTAGAGAAGTCGCACCTGTACAACCACATGAAGTACAGCCTCTGCAAGGACTCCCTCTCCCTGCTGCTCCGCTCCCCGGACTGGGCCTGCCGCCGCGCCCCCACCGCGCCCCGGCCCCGCGCGCCCAGCCCGGACCGCCCCCTGGGCCCCACAGACCCTGGCAGCCAGCCCCGAGGACCACAGCTGCCCGTCGCTCCCGCCATGCCCGACCTGGCCTCCCGTGTCCTGTCCCCGCGCCGCCACGTCGGGGGCCCAAAGCTGGGGGCTGATGGGTACCCCGGTGTGCCATCCCCCCTGGCCCGGGAGGCTGCCCAGAAGGATGTGGGCCTTGGGGGGCTCCTGGCCGAGGCATGGAAGCCAGGGCCGGGCGGGGGCCGGAGGCGCATAGCTGTGGTGGACGCGGCTGCAGCGGGCCCTGAGAGCGGGGGGGTCCCCTGCTACCCCCCGCCCACCCCCAGCGAGCTCCCTGAGGCCCAGAGCCTCCATCTGTCCCTGCTAGGTGTCGACTGCCCTCTGGGCCCTGGTCTCTTCTCCTACCTGGGGCCCTCCCTGGCTGCCACAGCCCACATGCCCTTTCTGGCCTCGGCCAGCCCCCTGTTGCCCCCGGTCTCTGCTTTCCCATCCCCACAGACCCCTGAACGCCCTGCCCTGGTCCCCCGCTTGTACTATCCCCTGCTCCTGGAGCATACGCTGGGGCTGCCGGCAGGCAAGGCTGTCCCTGCCAAGCCCCTAGCCCCCCCAAAAGGGCCCCCTGGGACTCCGGCCCCAGGGCCGCTGAAGGTGCCAGTACCCGGGCTGGGCAGGCCCTGGCCCCGTGGAGCCCCCAGGGACTCAGGGCAGGAGGGGGAGCTGGAGCAGGCTGCCCAGAGTGACCCCAAGAGGAAGCTGCCCCTGGGAAGCAGGTTGGAGCCCCTGAAGGCACCCTCCAGCACGGTGAAGTTCAGTGCCCAGAGCAGGTAGGTGTCAGGGGCCCCTGGCCACGGGGGTGGGGAGGGGTGGGAGGTGAGCTGGCCAGGGTGGCTGGGCCCCATTCTTCAGGCCACAGAGGAGAAACCAAGGCCAGAGAGCCAGACTCTCTATCCTTCTGGGATCCCAAGGCCCTCAGCCAGGCTGCAAAGGGGTCGCCAGGGGGTGTGGCGCAGGGACTGGGGGCGCTGGGGAGGTGGGTAGTGCAGCCTCTTGACTGGCTTCTACCCCCTAGCCTTCGGACTGGCCCCTCCGTGATGCTCTGGCCTGAGGACAAGGAGCCAGGCAACCCCGAGACCCCGGGCCCTTCAGCCCCCCTGCCCCAGCAGCCCCTGGGCCTGATGCCAGGTGGCCCCGGGCACGTGGGTGAGGACCTGACTCAGGCCCTTGGCGACTACGCCAAGGTAGAGCAGCGCCTAGGGCAGTTGGTGCCTGCCGGGGGTCTGGCCCCTCGGCCTCTGCGGGAGCAGCTTGGCAAGATCCGCCAGGAGCTGTTCACCATCCACCAGACGCTAGAGTGGGCTGTTCGGCCACCGGATGCACCCCTCGACCTCTCTGTGAAGCGGGCGCCCACCAAGGGGCCCAAGGGGCCGGTGGGGGCCTGGGGGCAGCTGGAGCTGGGCCCCACGCTGGCCGGGGGGACCCCGGAGCCACCTAGCATGCTGGGCCCCACAACAGCTGAGCCTTTCTCTAGCCACACCACCAAATGCGAGGCTGACTCCAGTGTCCCACTCCCGGGCCTGCCCCTTCAGGCCCCAGAGGACCCTGTCATTCCTGGCAGCAGCTGGGGTGCCCGTGGCGGGTCGAGGGGGTCCTGGCCCCCTGAGGCTGTCCCTAGCCTCCAGAGCCCCCCGGGCGCCAAGGTCTGACCACAGCATCTGCTGCCTCCTCTGTTCTTAACAGACAGGGCCCTTCAACCCCGTGTCCACTGCCTGGCCCCCCACCTGCCCCAGCCCCAGGGGTGTGGCCTAGAGCCTGCCCAGCATGCCCATGGACTGACCTCACCTGCCACGGCTGTGGCCTATCTCTGGGGCCACAAGGGACAGCAGAGAGTCATAGCTCCTTAGTGATCACAGTTGTGAATGTTTAAATAGAAACCATCTTCACATACCCTGTCTGGGCCTCCTTCTTGCCTCAGCGTCCACCACTGAGACACTCCCCGCCAAGGAGATGTCCCTGGCCTCCACATCTGAGTGGCCAGTGTCCCGGGCCACCCTGCTGGGCATTCACCTTCAGACCCGGACCTGCCTCCTGTGGACTGGCCCCCCCTCCAGGCCAATGGGGGGCTTTCCATCAAAGGGGGTAGAACCAGGAGAGGTGGGGAGGCAGGTGTGGGTGGGAGCTAGTCAGGCCTGTGTTCCAGCATGTTGCTGGTGGACAGGGACCCCTGGGCCTGCCTCCAGCCCCCGTGTCTGGCCAGGGCAGCCCTGATGTCAGATTCTCGCTGTAGGCTGCTCCCGCTATGGTTAAGCGGTGCCCCCACATTCTGTGGCTCAGGGCTGTTTGCCCCGCGTGGCCTCCGCTGGCCCCCAGCCAGCCCCTGCAGCCACGATAGGCATCGGGTGGCCTTCACAGCTCACTGCCTCCCTCCCTGCACAGCCACACTTGGCCCTTCCCACAGGCGGGGGGCAGGGGGCAGGCAGGGAGGGGTGCCCGCAGGACCCTTGGACCCAGCTAATGACTTCTCTCCCCGGAGCTGGCCATACCTCTGTACCCACCCAGGAATGGCCCCAGGGAGGGCAGTTCCTGCCTGTGCCTGGCTCCCTGAGCTGGACCAGCCGGGCTGGGGCCAGTTGGAGCAGGACCTACGGCTGCCCCATTAATTGTGCTCGGCAGCAGATAGCATCGGTCGTCCACCCCACCGTGGGGCATTAAGAGGCCAAGTCCAGAGCTGGGGTGTGGGCCAACCAGGTGGGAAGCACTATGGGTCACGGACAGGCGCTGACCCCTCCCATCCAGGGGCTTCCTGGAGAGTCCCCAGGTCCTGTGTCCGAGAGAGACCTGCTCCTCCTTGGCCCTCTATTGGCACCCCCATGTGTCTACTGCACCCAGATTTCTTATCACCACCAGGCAGATGTGAGCTTAGGGGGCATCAACCCAGTTTCACAGGCGTAGAAACAGGACCCAACCCTGCCAGTTTTGAGGGGTAGGATGAGCCCCTTGGAGATTCCCCACCCCAGACTCTGGTGAGTGGCCCAGCCCACATGTAAGGGGTGCATCCCCTTCTCCGAGGGCCTGACCCTGTGCTCCTACTGGGGGAGTGTGGGTGAGGCGGACTCACACGGATGTTAGCTCGGTGCCTCCTGAATTCATGAATTGCATTACGGCAGGTTTTGGAGGGGTGTGGGGGCCTCCCTGGAGAGGGGTGGGCTGAGCTGACCATGAGTGGCATCCGGATATGCAGGGACAGTGGGAAGAATGTCCCAGAGGCCAGTGCAAAGGACCCGAGGCAGGACTGTGGCAGCCCTGGGGCGCCCCTAGGGGGTTTAGCAGCTGAGTGATGACGCCACACAGCTTCCCTGGGCTACTGCTCAAACGTGTTCTTGGCCCGCGTCCCACCTGCCCCTCCCACTTGCCCATGCCCGCTTTGTCAAGGTGGCCCCTCCCTCAGGCTGGTTTCTAACAACAGAGGCTGTTGCTGCTGGAGCGAGGTCAGGAGGCTAGCCCCAGGTAGGAGACCCCCCCCGCCCACCTCTCTGCTCTCGGAGAGCCCCCCTGCCTAACCCTTCAGGGGTTGGAAGCTTCCAGGGTCTTTGTGGGGGCAATGGGCAGAGCCTTGGGCTGCCCCCTAAGAAGGGTCACTTTCCTTGCCTGAAGGAAGGAAGGGTTCCCTGGACAGATGAGTTTGAGAAACACTGCCCATCTGTCACCATCTCCCTCTACCCCCTGCCCCCCACACACACCTCGGGACCTCCCAATGCCCGGGAGCTCATGCAGGCCTCAGAGAAAAACCCGTAGCCACCTTCACAGGTCCCATGTTCCCCAGACTTGTGTTCCAGGGGCCACATGTGGAAAAATGGGACCTAGACACGTGGCTGGTGGCTGGGCTTGCAGATCAGGCCAGCACTCAGGACCTGGTGACACTACGCTTAAAGCCAGCCGCCCCCCCCCCAACCCAGTGCCTCAGTTTCCTCCTGTGTAAAACAGGAGAACGCCAGCACCCCCGGGAGGGAGCAGGGGGAGAAGGGTCACCACCGCTTGGCCCCTAGTGGGCATTATTTCTCTTGCAGTGCCACACTGGGCCCAGCTGCAGGACCTCGGCTCAGAGGAGCTGAGACTGTGATCCCTAGCCACCCACCCATCTGTCCTCTGGCCTCCTGGGCCTCCCCGACCCACTGACAGGCCGCCCCCAGGGCCTGCTCTGCGAGCTGGACCCACCCGGAGACCCCGCTCACTCCTGCCGGCCCCGGCTGCTTGGGCGGATCCCAGTGCCCGTGGGGGCCGCAGGAGGACCCCGGGGTCTGCACTGCTCCCTGGATGGCCTGCTCTTCCTGACGGCTGGGGCTGCACCCTGCGTCCATGTGCTGGACCTCGAGGGACGATCCATCTGCCACCTGCCCTGCCACCTGCCAGGGGCTGGAGCCTTCGTGCCGGAGGATGTGGCTGTGACAGCTGCTGGGCTCATGGTGGTCAGCGACCTCGTCAGTGGGGCTGTGCACGCGCTTCGGCACACTGCCCGAGACCCCCAAGGCCGCTGGGTCACGGTGGGCTCCTTCCTGGCCCCCCGGGGGCTGGCTGTGGACGCCACCGGCCGCCTCCTGGTGACGGACTATGTGCTCGGGGCTGTGCACAGCTTTGCGCTGAGCCCTGCCCTGGAGCCACGGGCCCCAGCCTCCATACTGGGTCTGGAGGGCCCCTGCTGGGTGGGCCCGGGGCCAGACGGCGGCCTCACCGTGAGTGAGGAGTTTGGGGATGTGCGGCTATTCGGCAGTGCCTGCCAGCCCCTGGGCTCCCTGGGGGGCCTGACGGGGCACACCTTTGGCAACCCAGCGGGCATATGCACTGACGTGGAGGGCAGCGTGATTGTGGCGGATGAGCAGCAGGGCCACGTGACCCTGTTTCCTCGGGCCGGCGCGCCCGTCTGCCTGGTGTCCGAGGGGCTGAGGCGGCCCTTGGGAGTGGCCTGTGCGCCTCAGGGCCAGCTCGTGGTGGCAGATGCGGGTGACAGCGACATCAAGGTGTACCAGTACCGCTCGCAGCTGGCCTGACCTGTGGGCTCAGATGGGAGCAGCCCCTCACGGGGTGTGGGTGAGCCCCCAGGGCCCCAGGCCACTGCGGGAGGAACACTGGGGGTTGGTGGGGCCTCCAGGACTGCTGGCCACGCCTCCCCGACCTTGTGCGTTTGCAGGGCTCCTGATGGGCCAGGTCCTGGGTTGCCTCCTACCTTCTTCTTGGAGACAATTCAGACTTCGTTGGCTGCCACAAACCAGCCGCCTCCCAGCCACCAAAGTTGGGCCCTCTGCACACCTCAGTTTAGGGTGCCCGAGCACTCATGGCCCCCATGTCCACTCAGGCCCTGGCCCTGCCAGGTCAGGGCCCAGGAGGCCTGAGCTTTGGGCCCAGCCCCTGAAGCCTGCAGACCTTGCGCTGGGCAGCTACCAGCGTTTACCCAGGCAGGTTCTCGGGCCAGGTGCCCCAGCCCCAGCCTCCTAATCAGACAGAAGCAGGCAGGGAGGGTGCGGCTGGGATGGGCTGGGTTGGGCTGGGCTGGGCTGGGCTGGGCAGGGGTGCAGCCCTTCACCGTCCCCCATCTTCAGACGCACCCCAGGTGCCGAGCCTCCTGCTGCTTCTCTGGGCCTAACTGAGGTAAGGCAATGCAAAAGAGGGGCTGCCCCAGAGGCACCCTGGGGTGGCACATGGCTGGGAGGGGAGCCTCCATACCCCTGGTCCACTTCTCCCGTGTGAGATTGTCTCTCAGGCTGAACCTGCATTTTCTCCTCTGCAAACCAGGAGCAAAGGGCTCCAAGCTCATGGGTGGGGCGTGCTGGGAAGGTTCCAGGCGGTGGCCCAGCCTGGAGAGCCTTCCTATGAGGAAGGACTCCTGTTACCTAAAAACCATGGGCAAATGAGGCCCAAAAGAGGTGGGGGCGTGAGGGTGGAGCTCTGCGTTTGGGGCCCAGCCAGGCCCCTAGTTCCAGTGAGGGGTCTCAGTGGGAAGGGGACAGCGCCTGGTCACCAGGACATTGCCTCTGACAAGGTCCCCCTCATATGTACCAGCCCATGTGGGGGGCGGGATTTCAGTGGTCAGTGTAAGGAAGCATGACCACTACGTGCTCAATAAATGCTACTTGTTGCTACTGTGTCAGGGATATTGTTCGCTGGAGCAGGAGGGGCTAGGGACCCCGCTGACGACCAAACCAGATGGCTGCCACCTCTGGGCTGGCCCACTGAGGCCCAGCCTTCCTAGTCCACTGGGCCCTGGGGGGACCTGGGGGTGCCCCTTGGGCAGAGACTGTTGTTGGAGGGGGCCAGTCTGGAGCTGGGGAGGCAGCTCCTTCTGGAACCCCACACAGGGCTTGGGGGTCCTTTCACCAGTGGCAAGGTGAGGTGGGGGACCCTCAAAAGCCAGGCCCACCGGGTCCCTCAGATGAGGAAATGGGGGATGGGGGAGGTTTGTCAGCTGTGAGAAGGTGGGGGACTGGAAGGCAGGGGTGTTGGGGACACTGCAGGTGTACTGGAGGGGGTACAAGAATGCTGCGGGGACAAGGATACTGTGCAGGGGGGAACAAGGACACTGGGGGAACAAGAACGCTGGGGGGGCAAGGACACTGCTAGGGGGAGACAAGGACATTGCTGGTGGGGGATAAGAACTCTGGGGGGGAAAAGGACATAGGGCGGGACAAGGACACTGGGGGTGGAAGAGGACACTGGGGGGCAAGGACCCTGGCGGAGGGGGACAAGGACACTGTTGGGGAACAAGGATGCTGCATGGGGGGAACGAGGATGCTGCTGGGGGACAAGGATGCTGCGGGGGACAAGGACACTGGGGGGGTAAGGACACTGCTGGTGGGGGACAAGAACGCTGGGGGGGCAAGGACACTGCTGGTGGGGGACAAGAACGCTGGGGGGGACAAGGACACGAGGGGGGACAAGGACACTGGGGGACAAGGATGCTGCTGGGGGACAAGGACGCTGGGGGGGGAACAAGGACACTAAGGGGGGGCAAGGACGCTGCTGGGGGACAAGGACGCTGCGCACGCAGACTCCCGGGACTGGAACGTTGCGCGCGCGGAACGCTCGAGCGGGGTCCGCGCGCAGCTCGGGCGCCTTTGGGGGCCGGACCGTCGCGCGGCAACGCTGGGAGCCGGCGGAAATGGGGCTCGTGTCCCGCGGCGCGGCCGCGGCGGGGCTGGGGGCGGCGAGCGCTGTCGTCCGCCCAGGTCCGCCCCACGCGGTCCCCCACTCCATCCCTGGGGAGCAGACGGTGAGCATTCGGGGGGAGTGGGCCGGCGTCCGTGCGCTGTGACCTTGGGGCGCCGCCCCTCCCGCCCCGGCCCCCGGACTGTGGCACCCCCCCCCCCCCCCCCCCCCCCGCCCGGGGGGGCCCGGGCCCCGGGCGCGGGCCAGGCGGCGGAAGGGGCCCCGAGGCTCCTTCCAGGGCCGGCGCGGCACAGCGCCCCCCGCCACGCCCCGCGTCTGGAGCCTCTGTTTCCTCTTCTGTGAAATAGGGGCGCTGCAGGTCAAGGGGCGGGCCTGAGGCAGCAGGGCTCCGGGGGCGGGCCCGGGTGGGTGGTCTGCGGCCGTGCCGCCGTGTCCCAGTGACACCCCCAGCCGGCCCCCGCGGTGGACCCTGGGGAAGGGCGTTCAGGGCCCAGCAGGGACCGCAGTACATAGGGCACAAAACAACGGTAGGGGTGCCTGGCCGGCTCCGTCGGGGGGAGCGTGCACGCTTGATCTCGGGGTGGTGGGTTCGAGCCCCGGGTTGGGGGTTGTAGGTTCACAGCCATTCTTCTGAGATGACGGGGAGAAAGCACTGTTTACCCAACGCCAGACAAAAACAAACAACATGGGGTAAAAAGGAGTTTCTGGGAGCTCTGGAGTAGCTTCCAGAGGCGGGGGTCAGCCGTGGAGCTGTCCCTGGCCAGCCATGACTGGGCTCTTCCCCACAGTCAGTTCACGCAGAGGAGAGAAGTACAGCTTCCCTCATAAGGCACACTGATGACCTCAGGTGTTGAGACCAGGGCTGTCCCTGCCCCAGAGACCTGGCTGCCTGACCCACCTGGGAAGGGAGCTCAGTGTTCCCCCTGACAGACGAGGCTTTCCCAGGCCTGGGCCCTTGTTTTGGATCCTGGTCTTTAAAGATGTGCTCCTTGCCCAAGTTCCTGCCCCCTCCCCCGTCTGCACCTCCGCTATTGATTGCCTGCTCTTCTTTTTCTGGGCGTCTGATCTGAGCAGGTTTCTTTGTGTTCCTCACTCCCAGAGGCTGAGGTGGGGGTGGGGATGGGAGTTGGGCCTGTGGTTTGTTCTCTCTAGCTACCCCACGGATAAGAACAGCAACTTCTGCCCTCTGCCCTTCTTCCTTAGACATAAGGAGCTGCTTCTTTTTCTTCTTCTTTTTTAGGCAAACTTTGTAGATGAAGCATAACCCACACAAAGAAAATGCACAAACCATATGAGTATAACTCAATGAATTTTCCCGAAGTGAAAACCCCATTGCTCCGACAGATGCAGCTTCCCCCAGAGCATCTGTTCACTATTAGGCCAATTGTTTTTCTTTTCCGACAGTAGCCATGGGTCGTTTTCCTTAGATCCTGTGCAAGGAGTCCCCAAGCGGGGTGTGATAGTGCTGTTTGGCTGAGCTGGCTTAGTGTGATGCCCGGCCCCCCACCATGGTCAGCAAGCCTGAAGCCCCAGGTCCCTTGCAGGCAGAACTGCTCTGTCCATCTCACATTGCCCCATCAGGAAGGTCAGGAAGAGAAGTGGGCCCCTGGTGATGGCCACGGGGATTTGGCCCGGGGCTGCTGCTGGGCTCTGGGCTTTCCCCTGCCGGCACCAGTCACTTGGTGAGGAGAGACATTCGGGAGTGTGGCTGCTCAGCTCAGAGGACCCTTTTCAGCTGGAACCCACTTGCGCAATTGCCGGGAGAGGCCTCTACCTCCCGGCCCCAGTCTGGCCTCCCTGCAGGGAGGGCGAGCTACTGCACCAGTGACCTCTTAAGCCCTGGGCATTTGTGTCTGTGTAAGGCCCCTCCCAGAGCCCCCCAGCTGATAGCAAATGGATGACACGTCCCACCATCCCAACATGTATGTCCCAAGGGCCTGGCGAGCGGTGGGGCCTGGAGACCTGGGCTCCGTCCAAGGCCTGTGTCCCTCCCTCGGGTGTGGGCTCCAGCTTGGGGATCTTAGCTCAGGGTGGCTGCTGGGTCCTTTGTGACAACAAGGTGGGGAGAGTCAGTGTCTGAGAAAGAGCATGCTCCAAGGTGAAGCCCTTAGGGCTCTGCTGGATGAGGGCCTGCTGCCCACCATCTGGGAGGGGCTCAGTGCTTGCTGAGAAACCTGCATCCCCAGTGAACTTACCTCTGGGCAAGGCAAGGCTCAGGGTACCACAGAATTCGGGGGTCATGCTACTTGGGGCCGGTCTTGCTGGTTAGAGGCCAGGAAGGCTTACAGCCCTCAGCCTGAGAGAAGACTGGGGAGCTTGTCATCCTCCAGGCCCCCCACGTTTAGACAGCTGCCTAGCTCAACTGTGACAAGAGAGTCAGTCCCCTGCTGGGAACTCAGCCCCGAAATGGTGGGTGGGCACAGCCATAGGCTGGTGGGTCAGAGTAGCTGCCAAAGCCCCATGAGAGCCCCGAGGCTCCTCTGGGGGCTCACCAGACAGGGGGTAGGCTTAGGGCACAGGCACGTCCCCCGGTATGTTCTGGGGCCCCTGCACCAGTGCCCACAGCCACCAGCCGTGTGCCTGCATCTGGTTTCTCTCAGCCCAGCAGTAATCCATTTACATTTTCATCTTTATTCTCGCTAGCTTAGTGAGTAAATCAAGGTTCATTAGATTTTAATGTGCATTACTTTAATTGTTAATGAGATTGTACATTTTTCCATGTGCTACACATAACAAACTCATCAGTTTCCTTGAAAACAAAAACAAAGCCCTCACGTTCAGCCCCACACACCGTCGTGAGTGGTTCCGGAGATCATGGCACGTCCCCTATTCTACCTGCTTGTCTCTGAAATGGGGGCAAGCGTTGGCCGGCTTGGGATGGGAGTAGGGGCCATGCCCATGTGACATGGGCCCTGTGGCCATGTGTGTGTGTGTGTGTGTCCTCAGGGCCATCTGTGGTGCTGCCGGCCACCCTGGGGCCGCCCCAGACTGAGCCTGTCTCCTCTCTTCCAGCGTGCCCAGCATGGTGCTCAAGGCCTTCTTCCCCACGTGCTGCGCCTCGGCCGACAGCGGCCTGCTGGTGGGACGGTGGGTGCCGGAGCAGAGCAGCGCCGTGGTCCTGGCTGTGGTGCACTTTCCCTTCATCCCCCTCCAGGTGAAGGAGCTCCTGGCCCAGGTGCATCAGGCCGGCCGCGTGGGGTTGGCCGTGCTGGGCACCTGGTGCCACCGCCGGCAGGGGGCTGAGGAGAGCCTGGGCCACTTCCTGGAGGGCCTGGGCACCATCTTCTCCCACGAGCCTTGGCTACAGCTGTGCCGGGAGCCGGGCAGCAAGTTGTGGAGCTGCAAGGCCACCCGCCGGCAGGTACCTCCCCGCCGCGGCGCCCCCTATGAGGACCAGGTCATGCTCGTCTTCTATGACCAGCGCAAGGTGCTGCTGTCGCAGCTGCACCCACCCGCAGCCCTGCCCGACCGCCAGGCCGGTGATGCCGCGCCCAGTGCCGGGGGCTTGGCCGCTGTCTTTGACACGGTGGCGCGCAGTGAGGTGCTCTTCCGAAGCGACCGCTTCGACGACGGCCCTGTGCGCTTGAGCCACTGGCAGTCGGAGGGCGTGGAGGCCAGCATCCTTGCCGAGCTGGCAAAGCGTGCCTCAGGGCCCGTCTGCGTGCTGCTGGCCTGCCTGTTGTCACTCGTCTCGGCCGCCAGCGCCTGCCGGTACGTGCCCCTGGGGCCAGGGGGTGGCGGGGAGGAAGTCCGGCCGCTGAGCCCTAGCCCCCATTGTGGGCAGAGGCCTGGAGGCCCAGACAGGCCCTGCTGAGGCCTCCCGCTCTCATCTCCTGTCCCCTCCCCTCTTATCTCCGAGGACGTCTGGGTGGTGGTTGCTCCCTGGGCAGAGCAGTCTCCCTTGGCAGCCTCAGCACTGGCGTGGGACCCACTGGGTAGCCGTTCAGGGTGGACTTCAGGTGGCTCAGTCTCCTGCAAGGCGAGCAAGACCGTGAACACACGCAGGTTGTTGCCGACTGATGGCTGGTATTTGCGTGGCCTGGTGCCTGGGAGTTGTCCTCCTGAAGGAAGGCACGCAGGTCCCACCTGCTTCCCTGGCCCTGGTGGGGGCAGTGTCCGCTCCCTGATGGACGTGGGTTGGGGTGGTGGTCCCCAGCCTTGGCTTGTCTGTACAGTCCCCTGGAATACTCCTGGCTGTAGGCCTGGCCGAGGGGTGTAGCCCTTGGGGGCCCTGGGTGTTCTGGCTCCAGGGGTCCCTCCCTCTGAGAAGCCAGCTCCCCGATGGCGCCCCCTACTTAGGTCCCAGGGTTCTGGCTGTCGGGTTTGGGGACTGGCCTCACCTGCTGACCGAGGGCTGCCGAGCACTCTGGCCTGACTTGGCAGAGCGCCTTGGCAGCTCCGTGTGGACAGTGCCTTGGGTTGAGGGCTGCAGGGGCTCTTGACACAAAAGGTGGGTTTTGGATCTTCACAATCCCCTGGAATGAATTACAGGAAAGTGTGTGTCAGCCAAGGTGCAGTTTGGGAGAGAGATGGTCCTGGGCTTTTATCACCTTTCAAAGGACTCAAGAAAGGTTAACGACGCTCGTGTGCCGCAGATCCCGATCAGCCCGTCAGGCTAGAGCCGTGGGGAGAGCACAGTGGCAGTTACGTGAGGCATCGCTGTCACTGTGCAGAAGTGAAGCCCCTGGCCCCCTAGGGCAGCCCCAGGGATGCTGTTGGGGCCCTGGCTGCCCTGGGCTGGTCTGAGCCTCGGGGACCCTGCTGTGCAGACGGCGGGGGGAGGGTGCTCAGTGCAGACAGTGCCTTCCACTTGACTGGAGTTCAGGATGGCTGTGCTGAACGTGACTCATTCCTGGAGCTGGCTCAGAACCGCTTGAAGACTTCCTCCTTCCTCCTGAGGGTCCGAGCGCCTGGCTAGTGGCGGCCCTGCGCTTAGCACAAGCCCTGCAGGCTCCTGCTGGCGGCAACAAGGCTCTGGATGGACATGGAGCCGAGAGACAATAGGGCCCTTTCTTTACCTTTACTTGCAAACATCTCCTCTCAGTGTTGGAATCCCTGCAGAAGTACCTCAGTGCTTCCTTTGCCTTGCGAGACACGAGTCTCATGGGGCAGCCTGGCCGGCCTGCAGACCCTTGATGAGGGTCACCCATCCAGCAGGGCAAGGCGCTGGTTGGCAGGACAGCACGTTCTCTCTACTCCTGGGGTGAAGCCTTGGCACTTGGCTTTGGGTGTGACTCGAGTCACTGCTTTGTGAGGAGGTCGGGTTCCCAATTAACAGCCACGAGCACACCGTGACCCCCACCGGGCTGCCTGCCTGTGCGCCCCCACAGTGTCCCTGTCCTGCTGAGCTCGGGAGTGTGGCTATCGTGTTCAGGGCCTCCAGCGTCTTGATGTGGGCCCGGTGAGGGGTGTTGGTGCCAGCTGAGGGGCCCCCACTCCCCGGCAGGCAGGAGGACCGCTGCACCGCCCGAACGGCCACCTCTTGGCTCCTTCACAGGCTGTTCAAGCTGTGGCCCCTGTCCCTTGTCTGGAGTAAGCTCTCTGTGTGCGAGCAGCTCAGGCACCGGCTGGAGCAGCTCACGCTCATCTTCAGCACCCAGAAGGCCGAGAACCCCACCCAGCTGATGAGGTGCAGCCCTGCCTGGGTCTCCTTCATAGTGGCCAGTCGCGCGTCCCCCCCACTTCTTTGCACCAGGCCCACCCATGCTGACCCCCTCCGGCCAGGCCCCACTCACCACCCACTCCCATTGGCCCCCTCCTTCCAGGAAGGCCAACGTGCTTGTCTCTGTGCTTCTCGATGTGGCCCTTGGCCTTGCGCTGCTGTCGTGGCTTCGTGGGAAGGACCGCATTGGGCCACTGGCGGAGGCCCTCGTCCCTGTGGCTGATGTGAGTTACTGGAACACCTGTGTCCCAGGGGTGGGAGTGGGGCCCTGCCTGGGAGTAGCAGAAGCCCCTCAGCTGGCCAGAGCCACATGACTCTTTGCCTCTGTTGGGCTAGAGGAGCCGCCCTGGTCCCTGACCCCAGACCGGTCCCCAGGGCTGCACATACTTGGCTCACCGGATGCCCACCTGCCCCCACTGGGTCACATCTCAGCTCCTGGCCTCTACCTTCCTTTCCTGAAGGTGGTCATGCCTGGGGCCACCTTGTGGTTGAGGCTTTTCGGGGGAGGCCCCTCCCCCCCCACTAGGCCCAGGGTCCCTGGCTCCTGGCTTTGAGGCAGCTGGCTCTGGGCTTGGCCCTCTGCACAGCAAGTACCATAGAAACCTTCCATGTATCCAGGGCTGTCTGTGTCCAGCTGCGGTCAGGCCTCTCCCACTGCTGATTCGGGGTTCCCATGCTGAGTACCAGCAGTTTCCACTTCTCCCAGTTTCCGCCCTGTTGCTCTTCTCTGCCTCCTTTCCTCAGAGCCATAGGCCCTGTCATTCCTGTTGGGAGCTTGTCTTCCTGCTTGGAACAGTCCCTCTGGCCATGTGGGCCTCCCCCAGGCCTCTGCCAGTGGCCTCCTGGCCCCAGTGTGGTCGAGGGGCTGAGGCCTGGCGGGGTGGTCCTTGTGCGTGCAGCCTCTGGCACTCCCATCCCTGTCCAGCTGCAGCCGTGCCCTCGGCCTGCTCGTGAACAGGGGCCCTCACAGGCCGAGAGCCCCTATAGCTTCTTGGGGAGACCTGGTCCAGGAGGAAGGAGGAGGGAGGGCCTGGAAGCCAGGACGGGGGCTTCGCTGCTGTACCTTGCTCACCCATGCTCTGCCTTTTGGCCAGCTTCATCTTCGATCTCCCTTTTGCAGAACTGCGCAGAAATATAAATATTTAATTTAAAAATGAAAGCCTCTTCCTGCCGCCCAGCTCTTATCCTTTAAATATTAGATAAGCTCTATTTATAAAGAATGCTCTGTTCCTTTTCTCGCTGCCCCAGACTCAGCTGAGGCCTTCACAGGCCCACATGGTGGGCAGCGGGGCTGGGGGGCAAGGCAGGCCTCTGACTGTGGGGCAGGGCTGTCATGGCCATGGCTGCAGCATTGCTGATGAGGCTGAGGGTCCTCGGGGCCTGTGCCCTGGGACCGGCCCAGTGCCCAGACATTGGCCTTCCTCCCTGGTCGGCCAGGATGCTGCTCAGCTTCCCAGCTTGCCGGCGAGCATCCCCGTGCCATCTCTGGCCCTCACTGGACATTGTTCATGGCTCAGACCTCATCTGTCCTTCCCACCTGCTACCTGGGCCCCTGATGGGCACGACACCCTCAGGGTCACCTGGGGTCGCCCACCCAGCTCAGGCCTAGGCGTCTATGGTGCCGTGCTGCCAGGTGGTGGGGTGGGGTCCTCAGCAGAGGGGCACTGGGTAGACCCATCAGCTCCCCCAAGGTTCATGGTGAGCTGGGCTCTGTCCCACCTCTGGGCACATGGGGCTGAGCTCTCCTGTGGGTCCAGTGGCGTGAGGATTGAGATGGAAGAAAGCTGATGCCCATCAGGGCCTCCGTGGCCTGAGGGCCAGGGGCACACTGTTAGCCTCTCAGCCCCAGGTCCCCGAGCATCTGTGAAGAGGGCTTCCTTGGCCAGACAAGTGTGGGAAACCTCGTGTGCCCATCACATTAGGAGACACCTGGAGAGAGGGACCCAGACTACCTTCTGCCTGCCCAGATGGGTTGGCTGTGCTGGGGCCCAGTTTACGGACTTCATGTTCCTCCTGTGTCTCTATAGCATGTGGCTGAGGAGCTCCAGCATCTGCTGCAGTGGCTGATGGGTGCGCCTGCTGGGCTGAAGATGAACCGGGCGCTGGACCAGGTGCTGGGCCGCTTCTTCCTCTACCACCTGCACCTGTGGATCAGTGAGTGCCGGCTCCATCTGGCCCCAGGGAGCCCCCCCAATGCCCCCCCAGTGCAGGGGGTGGGGCCAGGCCAGGCCCCGTCCCCTCCGTCCCTGCTTTTCTGTCCTCTTGCTGTCCCAGGTATGTGTGTGTAGCCCTGCTCTGCTGGGCTGGCTGCTCGGCCCAGGGACGGCCAGCAGTGAAGTCCATCCCTCAGTTTCCAGAAACCTCAGGCGCCCCTCCTCAGTGAGGAATTGGGGGGGAGGGCAGGACCTCCCTGGGTGCCCCCCTCAGAGCCAACCCCCATCCCCCCAGGCTACATCCACCTCATGTCCCCCTTCATCGAGCGCATCCTGTGGCACGTGGGCCTCTCAGCCTGCCTGGGCCTGACGGTCGCCCTGTCCATCCTGTCTGACATCATTGCTCTGCTCACCTTCCACATCTACTGCTTCTACGTCTACGGGGCCAGGTGGGTGTGGGCGCCCCACTCGTGCAGGCTGGCCCATGGTGGCCTCCAAGCCCTGAGGGCCACGGGTGGCCGCCGGGGGGGCATGGCGCCCCGCCCTGATGCTGCCCGCGCCCCGCAGGCTGTACTGTCTGAAGATCTGCGGCCTGTCCTCGCTTTGGCGTCTGTTCCGGGGGAAGAAGTGGAATGTTCTGCGCCAGCGAGTGGACTCCTGCTCCTACGACCTGGACCAGGTACCGGGCAGGGTGCAGGGGGAGGCTGGGCAAGGTGCAGGGGGAGCCTCCACGCTCCCATCAACCTGGTCCCTCTCTACATGAGCCTGGCCAGTGCGGCTGCGCGGCACGTGTTGGGGCAGCTCCCCTGCGGTGGGGTCAGCGTGGAGCCTGGGGCACTGCTCTGCGGGGGGCAAGGTGCACGTGGAGCCCTCCCACAGTGCAGGACCTTGCCCCAGGTGGGAGGCGGACCCTGCTATGAGGAGGGTGCTGGGCCCCAGGGAGCTCCTGGACGGTGGGGCACGGACATGACCTACGCACAGGAGCCGGCTCACACCTGGTCTGACCAGGTGGACCCTGTATGCTGCCCTGCACAGCATGCTTGTCCTCCCGCCTTTGGTGTATGTGCTTACGCCCTGTTGGCTGGTTCTGTCTCCCCACGTGTCACCGAGTCTGGATGGCACGCGGACACATCCCGCCCCGTACTGGAGAAAGCTGTCATGAGCGGGTTTTTCTGGGCTGTCTCGGAAGCCCAGGTGTCCTGTCGGCAGGCATCCCATTTCTGCTCCGTTGTAGGGTGGGTTTGGTGGGGATGGGCCACGGAGGTGTGGCTTGTGCCACTGGGGCCGTCCCTGGCGTGGGGCTCTTGCTGATGCTGACGGTGGTGTTCTTTCTCCCTGCAGCTGTTCATTGGGACTTTGCTCTTCACCATTCTGGTCTTCCTCCTGCCCACCACGGCCCTGTACTACCTGGTGTTCACCCTGGTGAGCCGAGAGGCTGCTGGCTGACCTGGCCGCTGAGCCTTGCCCACAGTGCTTGGAGTGATCCCTGCCTGCCCTGCCTGCCAGCCAGGCAGCTGTGGGCAAGCCATCCACCCCTACCCCGGGGAGGCCGTGGCTATTCCAGACTCTCGGGGCACTGTGTGCTGGGCCCTGGAGTGGGCAGGGGTCCTACCCCGGGGGGTGCCTGCCACCGCTCTGGGACACAGCTGGGTGCACGGAGGGCCCAGGGGAGGGACACCCAGCTGGCCCCAGCCGAGGGGCCAGTAGCATGTTCCCCTGGGGTCAGCTGCCCCTGCCCACTGCTTCCGTGCCTCCTCATAGCTGGGCCTCAGGATCAGGGTGGGAGCTGTGCCCTCCTCAGGATGCGATCCATGTCCTCCCCAGGGGTCTGGAGCCCCTGCTCACCCTTCGTTGCGGCCAGGACCCCTGGGCTGCTGCAGTCACGGCCCTGGTGCAGCTCTGAGTGCCGTCTGTTGCTGCAGCTCCGGCTCCTGGTGGTGGCTGTGCAGGGCCTGATGCATCTGCTCGTGGACCTCATCAACTCCCTGCCGCTGTACTCGCTTGGCCTCCGGCTCTGCCGGCCCTACAGGCTTGCGGGTAGGTCTGTGTGCGGGGTGCACCCACGGGCCCTGCAGAAGCAGTGGTGTGCAGGGCGCGCGGGTGGTGGGGGCAGCCGAGACCCCTGATGTCCACTGGGCCAGCTGCCTGCGGTGAGCTGGAGGGCTCAGAGGCGACAGAGGCAGCCCTTCCTCTTTGTCACCTTCTTCTGTGACGAGCATGAACATTTGCCCTGACATCTGTCTGCAGTAGCGTAGGTGGTACCTGAACGTGGCTCAGAGAAGCATCCCTCTGAGCTCGTGTGGGACTGTGTGCCCGCTGGTGCCCCTCAACCTTGGAGGGGACAGGCCAGGCTGAAGGGTGCTGGGCTAGCCAGATCTGTGTGACCGCAGACCACGGTGCGTGGGACAGCACCCCCCTCCTAGCTGCCCCTGGCCGTCCCCCTCTACAGGTGGCTGCCCCTGTTTTCATGCTGACACCAACCGCTAGGTAGGTCACATGCTCCTGAGGGGAGGCTGGGGGAGGCTGACCTAACTGGTCACAGCATTGTGAGTTGGCCCATCCCCGTTGAGGGGTTTTGAACACATCAGGGAGCATGGGGCATTCTTGGTACAGCCCCCATCCAGCGGCTATTCCACCGGCCCCTGTGCTGAGCAGCATGCCCAGGAGGCCCTGCATGCTGTTTGCAGCTCAGCCCCGACACCAAAGCTCCCAGCAATTGCTTCCAGCCTCTGGAGGGCCAGAGAACTTGAACCTGCATGCTCCGTGCACTTTGGACCTAGTCTGCCTTCCTGGTGCCCTTAGATTCTCTTTCCAGGCCACCTCCCCTGCAGACCCCCAGGTGGCCCATGCCGGGGACCCCAGCCTGTGTCCATACTTCAGAGTGCCAGGACCAGGCAGGCTAGGAGCCTGAGACCCAGCATCTTCCCTCCCCCAGCCCGCAGCTTGTGGTCAGAGCAGAGTTGTTTTAACTTCACATAAAAGTCCACAGATACTGCCGCCTCCTCTTGTTTTCACCGAGTTTGCCTTGGGGCCTCTTCATCAATTGATAATTAGCTCCTGCTTCTCTTTTCAAGAACTTTCTGCCTTGGAAATTCCCAGGCTGGGGAGCCCAAACCACAGGCCAGGGGCACAGTGGGTTCCCAAGTCACCGCTCATACAGAATTTGGAAGACGTTTAGATGCCAGCATGGCAGCCACATCCCACCAAGGACCCTGTCCACTCTGTGGGAGAAGCCACGTCCCATTTGGAAAGCAGCGCAGCCTGAGGCCCTGAAGCCCAGCTGACCCTGCCCCGCCTCCCAGACATGCAGCTTCTGTTTTTCAGTGAAGTTGTGCAGAGGCTTTGATACTGGCCAGGCAGCCGGCGGAGGGGAGGCGGACGGGGAGGTTGGGGGAGGCGTGTGGGGAGGTGAGCCCGGTGTGCGGCCCGGACCACCCACAGCCTTCTGAGTGCCGCTCGGACAGGAAGGGGCCTTTGCCACCACAGCCCCTGTGCCCAGGCCTGCCACTGCGGGCATACGGGGCAGGAGGCCCAGGAGGCTGTCTGCCGAGGGCCGTGTGCCTCACAGGCACCTTGCTGTCCTTGCAGCTGGTGTGAAGTTCCGAGTCCTGGAGCACGAGGCTGGCAGGCCCCTCCGCCTCCTGATGCAGGTGAGGCCTCTGCACATCTCTCACTCGGTGCCCCTGGGCAGACCCCCCGCCCCCCGCCATGATGTTGCACATATTCTGCGGCTGCTGCCCTGGGGGAGGGTTGCACGGGCGCAGCAGAGCTGACAGGTGGGGCCGCAAGGGGAGGCTCCCTCACCCCCAAGACCTCTGGGCACCGTGACCCCCTCTGCCTGGAACCTCCCTCAGCAGGTGCCTGGATGGGATCCCCTGGGCTGTGCCTGATGCCTTCCACCAGCCCGGGCTCCTGCTCTGAGCCCCATGGGCTCTTGTTTCCAGGAGGAAGAGCACGGACTTGGCGAAGGCCTCAGGATGCGCTCTTTCTCTGAAATGGTCCCTCTGGCCTGTGCTGCCTGAGCGGGCAGGTTGCTGGGTGACTTGCTGGGGGCTGGTGGGGTTGGCCTGAGGGCCATGTCTCAGGGAGAGGTCAGATGCTGAGGCAGCTGGGTCCCTGCACGGTTTTCTCAAGGGTGCGGGATATTCCCGGGCCCTGACTGGGAGGCTCCGGGGGGGGGGGGGGGCAGTCCTGCAGGCGAGGGGTCGGCGCCCCTCCAGGCTGGCCTGCCTTGCCTCCCTGCAGCCTGCCCCGCCTCCCTGCAGCCTGTCCAGAGAAGAGCACGGCTGACCTCGGTCCGAGTGCTCCCTCCAGAGCTGCTCACCCTGCCCCTGGGGAGCACAGGGAGGGCCCGTCTGGACAGAGTGGGTGCTGCCCCGCAGCGGACAGCCCAGGGACCCCCAGTGAGGGGCCACTTGGACTGGCAAGCTTGAGCCTCAGGGAGCTGGGGGCCGCGTGCTGGCTGAGCGCTGCCCTTGTGCTTCCAGATAAACCCCCTGCCCTATGGTCGTGTGGTGCACACCTACCGCCTCCCCAGCTATGGCTGCCACCCCACGCACTCCTGGGGCTCCCTGTGCCGCAAGCTGTTCTTCGGAGAGCTCATCTACCCCTGGAGGCAGAGAGGGGACAAGCAGGACTGAGGGGCCTGGTCGCTGGCCTGCCCAGTACCACCGTGCGGCCACAGTCTGCCCTCTTTCCTGCCAGGGTGTGGACGATCAGGACAGCACGCGTCCCTGATCTTTGCCTTCTCTGCCCCCAGTTGTCCGAGGCCTGTGCATCTCCTGCTGGCTCTGAGGTGGTGGGGTGCCGAGCAGCAGGGCACAAAGGCAGCCAGCCAGGCCCACAGGCCTCTGCTCTATCACTGGCTGTGTCTGCCTTGGGACTCGCCTCCTGACCTCTGGTGATGGCATTGGCCACCCAGTGCCCACCAACCCCCCTCCTATCGCACCCAGAGCCCCCGCCTCTGTCCACCATGCCTGCTCCCCGTGAGGTGAACTGGCAGGTCTCCCTGGTGCTCCCAGTGGCCCCACCCTGTCATGGCGTGGAGGGACCCCTCCAGGACACACTCAACGTTCTTGAGGCTGACCCCAAGCATCTCCTTGCTTGAGGGGGTTGCACTTCTGTGTCCCTCGCCCAAGCCAGCAGCCCCGGTGAACCAGGGCCGTCCGGGAAGCCGGGCGGACGCACCCTTAGCCTGGGTCACACAGGGTTTGCGTGGCGCCCCCTGGAGAGATTGCTTTGCACGAGGAGCTGCCCACGGGCCTTTGGGTCTCCCTGTGTGAAGCCAGGCCACACGGGGTGCCCGGAACTGCCTTGCTGAAGACCGAGCACCCATTCACCTTGCCACCCTGTCCCTGCCCCGCGCCCATGCAGGAACAGGCCCCTTGGCCAAATCTTCCATCTCCCTCACTGGCTTCCCACAGAAGCAGACAGCTGCTGGGCAGACATGTTTGTGGCCCCCAGTGTGTGGGGGGGGTCCTAGCATTCAGGTTGCGTCTGCCTGCTGGCCGGCGTGGAATCTGACTGTGGGTGTGAGCCCCAGCATCCCCAGGGGGAGGAAGCCCGCACATGCAGGTGGCATCGTGTGTGTTTTGCCATCTTGGAGTGGGACACGTTTGTGCTGTAGCCTGCACTCCTTGGCTGCAGGCCACAGTGGGGAGCCCGTGGGCAAGGTCCCACCAGCCCAGCGTCTCGGGGAACAGGTCCTAGCTCTGCCTTTTTCTGCTGTGACAATAAAACCTCCCACCTGTTAGGAGTGCGCCCCTCTGCCTTCCCATCGCTACATGGGCGGTAGGCCTGAGGAGGCCCCCCACCTTCATCCGAACTTTGGTGGGGGTGCGGTGAGGTTCCCTTTCTCCTGGGGTCATGGGGCAGCTGGCCCCCATTGTTTGTCCTGAGGTGTTTGACACCTGTTTCTTGTTTGATGCCAAGCTGGGGGGCACCCCATCCCCTGAAGCAGGACTCGCTGCAGGTCTGATGCCTTGAAGGTGTCCTGGCATGGGCGGATGGACCCAGGGCCACTTGCTGTCTGGTTTTGGCCTTGCCCTGGTATGGGGGACAGGGCCGAGGGCAGGGACGCAGTCCTCCCTGGGGCAGGAGGGAGCTGCCCTGGCTCTGGTGAGTATGTCGCCTGAAACCTGTTGGCTCCACGCAGGGCAGAGGCCCCGCCTGACTGGCTTTCCCCCTCCTGCAGCTCTAGGACCCTTGGGTGGGCACCTGTGTGCCTGGCATCCTGGCTTTGTAGGGAAGGGCTGCAATCCGGAGAGGTCAGCCTCCACTAAAGGGGAGCCCTGCAGGGCCCCTGTGGCTTCCTTGGTGCCTCTCTGGTCTGAGGCAGGCGGGGAGAGGCCCGAGGGGATGCGAGCAGTGCAGGGACCCCGCAGAGGCCCAGAAGCCCCCGAGGAGAGTGTGCCCACACCTGCCCCCAGGCCCCTGGAGCCTGCTGAGAGCGGCCTCCACCACCTGTCTTTCTGGGGCTGCCTCCCCAGTCAGCAGATGCCACCTCTCTGCTTGGGGCTCTGGCCAGCCCACTGGGCGGTGGTGGCCACGTCACAGGCCTCGTGTGGCAACTGTCACCCTCTGTGCTGGGTTGCCTCTTCCTCTCCTGAGGGCAGCGCCGGTTACTCCAGCCACTTGCTGCCACCGAGGGATGCCGCTCCCACCCTCCCGGGAACAGCCTTAATCGGTGGGCTCTCTTGTCCCCAGCCCAGGTCTCTGACCGCCTCTGCCACGCTGACCCGGGCAGAGCCCTGAGGCCGGACCTCAGGTCGCCCCAAGAAGTGGACGTTTCCTTTTCAGTTTCAGCCACTTCCCACTCAGGTTCTCAGGGTTGCTGGAAGAGAGCAGCCTCCCGCCCATCACAGGAGATGAGCTCAGAGAGGGATGGTGACTAGTTGAAGGCCACACAGCAGGCAGGTCTGAGCCCCACAGTGCGCTCCCTGCCACCCCCCCACCCCGTGAATGAAAGCTTCCTACTTTGACGTGTTTCAGATGCACGGAAACCGCACACTGTACTGTTCAGCGCCCTGACCCACATTCCCCTTTGGTCACATTTTGCCACATTTGCTTTTTTATATTTCTTTTTTTTTTTTTTTTTAAGATTTTATTTATTTATTTGAGAGAGAGAGAATGAGAGACAGAGCATGAGAGGGAGGAGGGTCAGAGGGAGAAGCAGACTCCCCGCCGAGCAGGGAGCCCGATGCGGGACTCGATCCCGGGACTCCAGGATCATGACCTGAGCCGAAGGCAGTCGCTTGACCAACTGAGCCACCCAGGCGCCCTGCTTTTTTATATTTCTGCTCTACTTTTTCCTGAACCGTCTGATCATCAGTTGCCCCTGATTCTACCCCTAACATGTTCTGTTCTGAAGGACGGACTGAGCAGTCATGGCACAGTGAGGGGAATTGGGGTAGCGTGGGTGGGCCCCCTTGCCGGGTGCCCCAGTGAGCTCTGCGGCAGCCTCTCGGCAGGTGGCCTGTCCTGGCCACAGCCTGGTGCCAGCCTCTCACGACATGGGCGTGGAAGATACAGCCAGTCACTCGGTAGGATGTCCCTCTGTGGGGCTCATCTGATGATTCTCACCAAGAGATTCAGCACGTGTGCTCTTGGCACAAAGAACACGTAAATGCCACTGCTGTGTCCTTTCTAGGGCGTCACCTTGAGAGGCACACAGTGTCTATTTGTCTATCCTGGTGATGTCCACTTGATCACCAGGTTCTCCTCTGCAAAGCCACTAACCCTTTAATAAGTAATTTATACAGAGGTATTTGCGACCGTGTGAATGTCTGCCATTCCCCATGCTCTGGTCCACTAGCTGCAGCATCCACCCTTGGTTCTTGCTGGACGCACACAGAGAGGTTTCTGGGTTCCTCCACTTGTGGGGTTTCATGGGAACGGGCCTCTCCCTGGCACCAGTTTTGAGCTTGGCGCCAGGTAACTGAAACTTTCATGGGTGCTCCCAGAGAGCTTGGGCACAGAGCTTTGGGGCCAAGGTCTGTTTGCCCTAAGGGGTAAACCCCGGACCCTTCTTGGAGAGCAGGGCTTGGGGTCCAGCATAGAGGGCAGTGGGTATCGTGGAAGGGAGGGCAAAGACCACTTCAGACTACTTCCTTTGTTCCCCTGCTCCCTGCCTGGACAGGAGCCGGGTCTGGAGGCCTGGCTTCCATCCTTGCCCAGAGCCAACCCAGTGTGGCAGCTGCAGGGGAGACTGGCGGGGGCAGTTCTTTACTAGACACTTCCTGGGTCTTGTGGGCCAGGGGTACCCAGAATTACCCTTGACCATCTAATATGTGGGCACCTCAGCAGGGCTAGCCCAGGACTTGCAAGCAGGGGGCTGTTCTGGGCTGCTTCATTGTTAGCCCGAGGTCCCTCAGTGGCAGGGATGCAGTCCTGTCCCTTCCTCAGACCCTAGGACCGGGCCTGGCACTTACTGGGTCTCAGAATGGCTTTGCAGAAGGGCATGCCTCTTTGTGGAAGGCCGGCTCCTCTGTCCACAAGGCCTCCTGGATACCAGGGAGTGGCACCCCTCGGGCCACCCCCATCCCCTGGACTGGCCCTGCTGCCCCAGACCCTGTGGCTTCCTTGGTGCCTCTCTGGTTTGAGTCAGGGAGGGGAGAGGCCCGAGGGGATGTGAGCAGTGCAGGGACCCAACGGAGGACCAGAAGCCCACTCTGCCCCCAGGATCACACCCCTGCACAGGCCCCCAACCTACAAAGTAGTGATGGTCGCACCTGCTGCACAGGCTGTGTTGGGAAAGGCTCAGTCAGAAAACATAGGTGCTGAGCCCAATTCCTCTCTTTGTCCTGGATGATGGGAGAGCCGGCAGTGGGGCCTAAAGCCGTTGGAGTCCCTTCAGGGGAAGTCCTGAGAGGGGTGAAGGACGCTTTTAATTTAAGTTCTCTGGAAAGGGGATGATAATAGCTTCTCACCCGTCACTCCTTCACCCCAGGGAACCCCCAGGCAGCCTCAGAAACCAAGAAGGAAATTATTAACCTCACAGTGCTTCCGGTCCCTGGACAAGGGTCTTGGTCCTTCAGAGCAGGGAGTAGGCGGTGCTGGGACAGAGGCTACAGTGAGCTCTGCAGGAGAGGTCCAGCCCCATCACCCCTGAGGACGTTCCCTGACCTGCAGGGTTGAGGCGTGGGGGCGGGGGGGGGCAGGTGGAAGCCAAGTGTGAGCTGCCAGCCCCCTTGTTCTGTGCCCGTCAGTACTCAGTCTCTGGCCCCTCTGGGGATTGGGCCCCCCGCCTCCCAACAAGACCCTGCCCCCTGGCTGTTTCTGTAACATCTGTGTTGTGGGTGGATGTGCCTTTCTGTAAATGCTGGACGTGCATGTGCTGTAACCCAGCATCCGGGGAATGGTCATTGTCCCGGGGGAGGACATGGCCTAAGCAAATGTACAAGCAGGGCCGTCAGGGCTCCTCTGTGGATTATGAATGAGCCAAGAGGCCCTGCCCATCCCCGGCCAGCCTCTGTTCTCCTGTGTCCCGGCTCTATGCTGCCCTGGAGGACAAGAGGAGAGCCGCTCCCTGAAGGCAGGTGAGGAAGGCCCAGGTGCTGCTCACCCAGCAGAGGGACCAGGTCATCAGGAAGCTCCCCAGGCACCAGGCCAAAATGAACCCGCAGTGTGCACATGGGCTCACTTCCCAGTAAAGGCTGTCTGCAGCTTGGGGGTGGGGTCAGTCCGTGTGGGGCCACTCCTGCTGGGGTCTGCTGTCTGAAAGCCACCTGCTGCTGGAGCTATGGCCCAGGTTCAGTGACCCCTTGGGAAGAAAGTTCTTGCAACTGGTTCCTTACCTGCTGAGAAGACATGCTAGCCGGGCTGTCCTCAGTGCGGCACAGTGGGTCATGGTCATCATGGTGACCTGCTCCCTCTGCACAGGTCTGCTTTGTAGGCAGCCCTACCTGGTCTGGTAAGGGCTGTTTGACAACTAATTCTTTATTATTCTTAACAGCTTTATTTTTATTTTTTAAAAATATTTTATTTATTTATCAGAGAGAGCACAAGCAGGGGGAGTGGGAGAGGGAGAAGCAGGCTCCCAGATGAGCAGGGAGCCCGATGCGGGGTTCGATGCCAGGACCCTGGGACCACAACCTGAGCCGAAGGCAGACGCTTAACCGACTGAGCCACTCAGGTGCCCCGATTAACAGCTTTATTGAGGCATATTCATCCATTTTGTGTGCACAATTCAGTGATTTTTGTTTTACAGTGAAAAAAGGTGCTTTTATTATAACACGGGGACAGGACCCGTGGGCAGAAAGAGTTGCCAATTCAATGATTTTTAGTAACTTTACCAAGTAGTATGACTATCACGAGCTTCACATCACCCCAAAAAGAAACCCTGTACCCAATAAGCAGTCACTCACCATTTCCCCCTTCCCTGGGGCCCTGGTGACCACTAATCTGCTTTATGGATTTGCCTGTTCTGGGCATTTCCTATAATTGGAATGCGGCACAGATCAGTACTTTATTCCTTTTTATGGATGAATACGTCCATTGTGTGGCTAGGCTACATTTTGTTCACCCATTGATCTGCTGATGGATGTCTGGGTTGTTTCCACCTTTTGGCCACTGCGGATAGTGCTGCCATGAAGAGTCCGGTACAAGAGTTTGTGTGGATGTGAATTTTCTTTTCTCTAGAAGCTGAACGACTGCACTGTATGGTATTTTTATACCTAACTTTTTGAGTCACCCGCTATTAGGTGTCATATATATGTTCTCATAAACAAATGTTATCAATGAGGAGAAAGTCACTCTTGATCCCCAACCCCAGAGCAAATGACGCTGTCCGTCCGCTGAGCATACGTCCAGACCTCTTCCTATGCGCTCATCGTTTCTCTATACCTAAAACCTTCAGTAAAATGAATTTTTAGAAGCGTAAATACTGAAATCATCCTGGATAAAGCATGCTGTCATCTGCGTTCTTCTCTTCTCGCGTCCGTATAGGGCTGCACGAACCCGGCTGATCCAACAGCTCCTTACCATTGGACCGGGCTGAATTACCAGCCTGGACCACCGCGCTCCGAGAGGGCTGTTCCCGCGGGCTGGCCCGCAGCGATGCTGCCGATCAGATGGGTGGAAAGGGTATTATTTCGATTTCCCATTTTGCAGAGTGGAAGTGCGTCTTCACACGCGTTCCCAGGTCCTTCATACTTCTTTGCCCATTCATCCTGTAAACAACTGCGGAGTCACCTCCTCCTGGAGTCCCACGCCCTGCCCCTGACGGGACCCCTACCCCGCCTGACCTGCTCGGACCCGGGGGGCCGCGTGGCTCCGGCCACGAGCCCCTGGGGGTAGAGCCCTTGCAGCCATCCGCCCTGGCGTCCAAGAGCAGGCGCCCAGGGCGCAGCCGAGGTTCGAGAACATTGGGCCTGGGCGACCAGGCGCCGTAAGCTAGGGGCCCATGGCCCAAGCAGCCGCCCACTCCCGCCGGCTCCCGGGATAGCTCTGAGCGTCTCCCGGGATAGCTCTGAGCGTCGCCCGGGCGGCCCCGCCCCCGCCGAAGCGGAAGTCCCGCCTCCCCGGGCCTCTCCGAGCGCTGGTTGGCCAGCCTCGGCCCGCCACGCCCAGTCCCCGCCCCACCGCGGGGAGGGCGGCTCCCGGGAGCGCAGTTCCAGGGGGCCTCGCCACCCTCGCGGGGGTGTCTGCGGGAGCAGCGGCTGCACCTTGCTAGGGGCTTTCGTTCTCCGGGACACAGCCGTGTCACCTCAGCCCGGGACCGTCACCATCCTGCTCCCGCCCGCGGGAGGGGGCGTATGCAAACAACCTGAAGCCCCAAGCTCCTGATTGGTGAGCGTGTAGGGAAAGGGGCGGGAAGCACGGGGCGAGTGGGGTGGGCTGAGAGGGGCCGTGATCGACGTGCGGGCGGACCAGTGGCTCTGGGCCAGAATCTTCCCCAAAGCTGAGTGGGGCGCGGTGGGGGCGGGCAGTCGTGACGGATGTGCGTACGGACCAATGGCCACGGGAAAGAGGCGGTGGGTGACCAATGGCGACGGCGTGGAGGCGGGGCGACCGGAGGCTTAACGGTGGAGTGTGGGAAACGGTGGGG
>NW_023270453.1:21654110-21828934 GCF_011800145.1 Mirounga leonina
GGGGGGGGGGGGGGGGGGGGGGGGGGCTGCGCGGCGCTGTGCGGGAAGCGGCGGGGCGGCGGCGGCGGTGCTGAGGTAAGGCGGGTGGCGGCGGCGGCGGCGACGGGTGGTGGCGCAGGTGCGGGCGGACGGCGCGGGCGGGCGGACGGCCGGCGCGGGCGGGACCTGGCCCTCGCCGCCAGCCCGGGCCTCGCCGGCCGCCCCCGCTCACCCGCGCCCCGGGCCCGCAGGTCGGTCCGAGGCCTCCTCCCCGCCCTGCTCCCGCGGCCGGCGCCGTGGGCATGCGGGCGCGGCTTGCGCGCGCGTGAGGATGGGGACGCAGGGCAGCCCGGTCAAGAGCTACGACTACCTGCTCAAGTTCCTGCTGGTGGGCGACAGCGACGTGGGCAAGGGCGAGATCCTGGAGAGCCTGCAGGACGGCGCGGCCGAGTCCCCGTACGCCTACAGCAACGGTAAGGCCGTGGCGCGGGCGGCCCTCCGTGCAGCGAGCAGGCCTGCGGCAGCTCGCGATGTGTTTTCTTTCTCAGGCCTGTGTCCTCCGGCGAAGGCCCGAGCCCCGGGGTGGGGGGCGGGGAGCAGCTGGATCCAGAGCTCGCAGTATGCTTGGCCCTGGCCAGGTCAGATGGAGGCCTTCAGCGAGGCGAATGGCTTTGCAGTGGGCCCCTGGGTCCATCAGAGCAGAGCAGCGTGGTGGCTGTGGGCACGCGCCATCCCAGCCCCGGAGTGACAGCGCCCCAGAGGGTGCGTGAAAGTAGGTATGTTCCGGAGACCGGATGGAGGTACCTGAGGGGGAGCGTCCAGCGGTGGGGGTCCCACCGCCACCGGGGTTCTGTGCAGTCCAGGTGGAGAAGCTGGGACAGGGGTGCCAGGTATGGCTAGGGTTTTCCTGTGACCCTGTGGAATGTGTGTGCAGATGGGGTTCCTCAAAGGCAGGCTGACCCTGTGAGACAGTTGTTACTCAGTGCTCAGGGAACCGGCACCTTGTGCTGGAAGGAGATGCCCACCCCTCAATTTCTGGTTGCGTTGTTCAAGTACACAGGTAATACACATCCCCAGCGCTCGTCCCAGCTTCCATCAATTTACATCTTTCACGTAGGAAAAAAAGCAGCTAACGTGCCCAGGGGATCATTGTGGTCAGAACCTCCTCTGTGGTGGGGGCCCTGTCCCAGGCCACATGGAGGTTTTTTTGAGGGGTACCAGGAAATCTGCTGATAGCATGTCAACATCCAGTCTTTGTAAGGGCCTTTTTCTGATTTTACTTCTTCAGGTCTTTGTTCGCCACACCCTTTGTTACTTTGTTTCTTGGACTCTTGTCAGTCCTGTCTGACTGCTCTGAGCATTTGTTGTTGGCTAGGTTGTTGCCTATAGGCAGCTGACAGTGTGTGGACATGACCCTTTCATTTTAGGACTTGTCAAGGTTGTTGGATCACCTGCACTGGCTAGATGCCCTTCCTGCTGGACCAGCTTCAGCTGTAGTTAGCTGTGCTGGATTTGCATGGTGCCACCTCCTAAAGCATGTGCTCTCAGCCCCACCTTAGAGGAGATGGCTCGAAGGGCAAGAAAGGGGGGGCCCTGGATTTGTTTTTAGGTGAGGGAGAGCCTCCATTGGGGCCTCAGCAGGCCCTTTCATTGGTTACTGCCACCTCAGTAGACGCTTGGCAGTGACTGTCAGAGGTGTCCTTCCTGACTTAGTGAGTGGTTGAGTTGCTTTTCCAGTGGTAGCATTGCTTCCTGGAGCCCCACTCCCGGGAGGCTGGTGATGCATGTTGAGAAGAGCGTGAGAAGGCTAGGGCTCGTCTGGGGCAGCGGTGTTTTCCTGGAACGTTCATACATGCTTCTGAGGATCAGCTCGGCCTCACCGTCAGGGACTCCAGTCGGGTGCGGCGAGCTCTCAGGGAACACAGAGCCGCTGGTTGGAGAGATGGGACCCACCTCCTGTGCTCTCTGTTGGGTCGTGGTGGCTGCCACAGTTCCTAGGACACATTGACTGAACTAGGGTCAATATTAAGTAAAACATGGTGACCTGCCTGCGACAGTGCAGTTGTCGGAGACTCACAGTGAGCTGGTCTAGGGTGAGGGCCATCTGCCGGAAGTGGTGAGGAAAGGAGCACTCACAGGTCCCTGCCATCACCCCAGCATCAAGTGGAAAAGGCAAAGTGCTGGCCTGTGTCTAGGATCCTTGAGGTTACGAAGCGTGCAGCACGAGGGGCGGCTGTGTGTGGTCAGGGCTCAGCTCACTGACCCTGGTGGCCAGTGCTGTGTCCCTGGGGAAGTGGGCAGAGGGGAGAGCAATTGCTTCTGCTCTGAAGCCTTCCTAAGGGAGACCCTTGAGGGTTTTGGAAGCTCTGGAGCAGCTGGTTCTCATGGTTCCCCATCACGTGAATTTGTTCTTTGTAAGAGTTAATACCTTCCAGGAATTTTTAAATTTCCGATTCTCTTAAAAGGATATACATGTATTTCTTTTCTCTCTTCATTGTTAAAAGTGCTTAGCACATTTCCAGGCTTGTTTTCTGCCTAAACTTGCGTGGTTCCTCTCACCAGGAGCAGATGACCCATGGCAGGGAAATCCCCACTTGGTGAAGGACGTGTAATCAAACTCCTTTCTTTGGGCCAACCTGATTACTTACCTGCATCGAAGTCTTGTCTAGCTCGTTCTTCAGACAGGTACATGAGTGCACATCATTCTTCCCAGCTCTGCAAACACGTGAGTCATTGAAACGGCCTTTTCTAGTGCTGACACCTGAAGCAGTGACAGCCTTATGTGACTGTGTGCCCACACCCATGGGAGCCTGCAGCAGGCTCTTGGTTTGTGGTTCATAGGTCCCTGTAGAGCTGGAAACCTTCTTTTCGGGAGGCTTGAGTTTCCTCTTTTCTGAACACACAGCAGTGGTTTTAGAGGAGGCCTCTGTTCTGTTGGGGAGACAGCAGAACACTTTGCATAGAGGTTCTGCCCGGGCCATCCTCAGGGAAGTTACACTCCAGAGCCTAAGTGTCAAGGAGGCTTGGTTGTGAAAGTTGGCAGGAATGAGGCGCAGGTGTTTTGTGAGCAGCTTATAGTCCTGAGTAAACCCGCAGGTCTGACTCTGCTCTGGGGCACTGGGAGCCCAGGGACTGTCCTTCCGCGGTGCACAGGCCTGGTCCCACTTTTCTGAGGCCAGTGAACATTCAGGGCAGTTACATGCTCTGCACCTTGGCTCCCACAAACCTTCACATTGAGGGTTGGGGGCCGGCAGGAAGATACACTGGGGTTGATATGCCTGTGTCCTGGGAGACTCAAGAGTGGATGTGAATCCATCTCCATGTCTGCTCATCTGGGGTCAGTGTCGGTGGGAGCTGCTGAGTGTACTTTGAGCCCAGGGCCTGGGGGGCGGGGAAGGTAGGAGGAGCGCAGTGTTGGTGACGGGTGTGGACAAAGCCAGGCGAGCATGAGGTATGCTGTGAGTATCTGGGGCCTGCTGGCTGTTGGTGTGTATGGGACCAAACAAAGCCTGCTCTGCCCAGGGAGGAGCAGCCCACTTCAGCAACCCGATGGCTAGGCTGGAGCTCATCATGTCCCCCAGCTCCATGGTTTTTCACTGGACAGTTCTTTTTTTTTAAGATTTATTTATTTGACATAGACACAGCGAGAGAGGGAGCACAAGCAGGGGGAGTGGGAGAGGGAGAAGCAGGCTTCCCGCTGAGCAGGGAGCCCAATGCGGGGCTTGATCCCAGGACCCCGGGATCACGACCTGAGCCGAAGGCAGACACTTAACGACTGAGCCACCCAGGCGACCCTTCACTGGACAGTTCTGAACATCTCTTCTCACCTGGCTGGAAGTTGGTTTCTATCCTTAGTGCAAACCCAAGGAGAGACTGCATCTCTAGATGCGCCACCATGCTGTTTTCCTGAGTCAGGATGGGTCTCTGGTGTCTCATCCGCTGTTTTATCCTTGGTGTTGGTGTGAGATGTATGCCCAGGAGGCATTAACTGCTGTGTGTCCTAAATGAACGAGCAGCCTGTGTGCAGTGTCTCTGTGTTGACAGAAACCTGGTGTTGGTTGCTGGGTCGTCCTTCGTCGTCCCTTTTCTTCCTCTGTGTGTGGTTGGTGCTTGTGTCTGGACTCTGCTCATTTTTCTGGGCAATTTACTGGGATTTGCCTTTCTGTCAGATGCCAGGTTCCAAAGAGGGATGTTGGCCTGGGGTATGATGTGTGCCCAGCATGGTCACAGTGCTGGGCTCCCCCAGTTCTCTTTCCATCATCTAGGCGTCTCTGCCATCCTGTGACGGAGGCACCATCATTGTCCCATTTGGCAGATGAGAAGCTGAGGCTCAGACAAGAGAGTGTAGCTGCCGTAGGCAGTGCAGGGCCTGGCGCCCGTTGTCTCCCTAGGCACTGGCTGCCCGACCCCCTTCCCCTGGGCAGCTGGTCACTGAGTTCCTGGTTGACGCTTCTCTCCAGGCTTTGTTAGGCAGAGTATGGCTGCTGGGCACCTGGTGCTGACTGGCAGGGATGACCCTCTTCTCATCACAGACCCTCCCCGATACTGGGACTGCCTCCTCCCTCTGCTCTGGGGCCTGGGACAGTCACTGAGGCCCATTTGTTCTCCCTTCACTGAGCTGCTCCAGCCCTGCCTGCCTCCCTCCTGGCCGAGACCAGTAGAACAGAGCCCTGACAGCTCCCGGGGTCAGCTGCTAACCAGGGCAGCAAACCACCAGTTTCCAGAGAAGTTTCCAGCAGGTCACAGAGTGCCACACATACACCTATCTGTGCAGGGCTGGGATTCCTAGCTCCCCCTTTGCCAGAGGCACTCATCTGCTATGTGTGCCGCGTAAAGATCAGCTTAGCCCAGCTTGACGGGGTGGCAGGCCGGGAGGCGCAGACTTCTGTATCTGCTTCAGATGAAGTTAATTAGGCCGGTTGGTCATTTGAGCTGGCATGGCCTTGCCTAAGTTGTCCTAAAGTAGGTAGAATATTTAAAATTTTAAATTTTTCCCCCAGCCTTGAGCAGTTTCCGTAAGCTCAGGCAGGTCAGAGAATATCTGCCTCAGTAGCCGGCACATGGCGTTGCAGGGCTGACCTCTCTTGCAGGGTGCGCTGTCACTGTGACATTGCTGTGTCATGTTCCCATCAGCAAGTGTGGCTTGGTTGATGAAGTCAACAGAAATGTGTTTCAGGAAGGAGACCCCAAAAGGGAGCCAAGGAAGTAGGTGGGAAGTGTTTTTTCGGGTACTTCCCCTCCTGTTGTACCTGAATTGTACCTGGTCTGGGACCTGTGGCCAGTGAGGAGGAGGAGCGGAAGGCAGAGGGTGGAGTTGTAGCCAGGCCTGGGGAGTGGGCAGCACCTGGTGTGGGTGTTGTGGGGTCTGGGGCCACATGGGTCAGGGTGTTGCCATCTGCCATATGGAGGAAGTGGGGTAAGGTCTCCATGTCCAGTGCCCTGGTTTGGAGCAAGGTGGCCCACGGGGCTGGGTTTGCTGCCCTGGGCATTCAGGGGAAGGAGGATGAGAGTGGGAGACTGGGAAGACTGGGTGTATGGGGTCACCCTTCGAGTGGGAGGACATGGGCTCCTTAAATCCTTTGGGAATGAGAGTAAATACAAGCGAGCATTAGGTGTAAGGAGGTTGTTAGTTACGGTTGTGCTCTTATAGGCCTGGTAATGACCAGCGAAGTCTCATGTCCGCAGCGTGCGGTTCTATTCTGCCAAGACTGGAGTATTGAGTGCCTTGTCGACTTTGGGTGTGCATCCTTTGGAGGGTGGGAGAGGGACAGGAAGACAGAGGTGGCCAAGTAAACCTGGCACCAGTGGGTGTGGTAGGGACCCAAGGACACGACCGGACAAGCTTTGGCCCTTTGTCTGGAACACATAAGCGGGGGGCGCGGTTTGTGCAGGATGGGTGGGCGGTGCTCAGAAAGATAGGGCTTCAGGGTTGTGAGGAAGGAGGGAAGGACAAGAGGGGTCTAACCAAGAAGGAGTGCAGAGGGCCTGGTGTCAGGAGGCCAACATCTCTGAGCAAGAACAGAGAATGGCAGGAGGCCTGAATCCTGGGAGCAGGCAGGGACTTCACCGATTTTGAGAAGTGTCAAGAGTACAGACATGTCTGGGCACGTGAGTTCATGTGGACCCTGGACAGAGATCTTGGCCAGGTGATAAACACACGTCTTTGAGCCCAGGAAGCCACCGGAGTGGGTCAGAACAAAGTGCTCTGGATCGGGATCGGTAGCAGTGCTGTGACGGAGACGGGCCTGCACTCCCATATAGTAGTTTCTGGGGTCGCAAGCTGGGTCATTGCCGGTCTGCACCTTCCCAGGAGCCAAGGTAGGGCGAGTACCTGGTAATCAGGTCTGCGAGGATGGCTAGTGAGCTTAGAGATGTTATTCAGACTTGAAACGCTGTGCACAGCCTTGAGTGACTCAGGAACATGGTGACCTCTCACAGGGTGGTCTTGTCCTTCCTGGGTCTCATGTTGGCAGGAAGATGTCAGGAGCTGGGTCTGGTTTCCTTACGGCTGCAGCTTGGACAGGGAGGACGTGTGTCCCTGAGCACAGGTCCCTCGTCTCCCTGCAGAAGCTGCTGCACTGGTCTGACCGGGGTCTCCCGTGGGAGCCCGAGGTCCTGGGCACCTTCACACTCGCAGCTCTCTCAGTCCCCGGGGCTGGCAGTGATTTGATTTGGGTCCAGCAATGACCAGATCCCTGGGTAAGTGAGGACAGCTTGGTGGTCGTATCATTTTTAGGAGGATTTTCCTCATTTGAAGTCCGTTGGCCAGGGCCACACACAGAGTCCTCAGAGAGGGGGGTTCTAATGAAAAATAGACGGAAAGATGTTTAACTTTGGGGATGGAACGTTCACCTGTAAGTGCATGACAGGAAATCTGGTGATGCTTGGTGCTAGGAGTGCCAGGAGTGAGTCGTGCAGGAAGGGAGTCCACAGCATGTGCTCTCCAGAGCCTTAGAAATTATGTAGGGGTCTTTCCTGGGGAATAATAGGGGACACAACTGAAGACAGTCAAGGCTTCTTTTTCTTTTTTCTCTTTTCTTTTCTTTTTTTTTTTAAAGATTTATTTGACAGAGAGAGACAGCTAGAGAGGGAACGCAAGGAGGGGGAGTGGGAGAGGGAGAAGCAGGCTTCCGGTGGAGCAGGGAGCCCGATGCAGGGCTCGATCCCAGGACCCCAGGATCATGACCTGAGCCGAAGGCAGACACTTAACAACTGAGCCACCCAGGCGCCCCTTTCCTTTTCTTTTTTAATAATAGAAATGAAAAGCCCAGGGGCACCTGGGTGGCTCAGTCGTTAAGCGCCTGCCTTCGGCTCAGGTCATGATCCTAGAGTCCTGGGATCGAGCCCCGCATCGGGCTCCCTGCTCAGCGGGGAGCCTGCTTCTCCCTCTCCCACTTCCCCTGCTTGTGTTCCCTCTCTTGCTGTGTCTCTCTCTGTCAAATAAATAAATAAAATCTTAAAAAAAAAAAAAAGAAATGAAAAGCCTGAAACGCCCAAGGGTCCAGAGGGGAAATACGGTATATTCATAGGGCGAGATATTATATAGCCTTTAAAAATGGTGTTTTGGGGGAATAGTGAGTATGCGGTGACATGAGGAAAGCTAGTACCTTGTTAAGCAGGCAGAGTCTGTCTAACGACATCATGTATGAGTGTGTGTGAAATGAAAGAATCGGGCAGTGAGGCACACGAAAACATTAATTGTGGGTATCTCTGAATTTGGGGGTTATGAGTAATTTTTGTGTTTTTTTTTTTTATGTTAAGTGTTCTGTATTTTGCCAAATTTTGTACACAGAGTGTGCTTGCTCCTTATGAAAGCTTGTGCTTTGGTCTGGTCTGTTGTGGTTTATTAAGGAAACCGGTCCACAGACTGCCCTAGAGCCCTCCTCCTGAAAGCCGGCGTGCTAGTGTATGTGGAAAGGCATCTTGAAATGCATTAGGTAACTTCTGCTTCCTTTTCCGTCCTTCATCAGGTGGCCCCCCTCCTCCTTTCCCCAGCAACAGATTTACGTTTGCCTGTGGGTCAGACCCTGACCTGGAGAAGGACAGGAGCTCGAGTGTCCTTGTTCCCTCCATGTCTGTGTGCTCAGCATGCTAGGGGACAGGTGTTCGCACCCAGCTCCAATCTGGATTCAGAGCCCCCAAGGTCAAAAGACCTATTAATCTAAACTCTGGGCATGTCAATATCCTGTGGGTTTACTTTTTTGAAATAAGCTTTATTGAGATAGAGTTTACATATGATGAAATGGACCCATTTTGAGTGTAGAGTTCAGTGAGTCTCGACAAGTGTGTACCCATATAACCACTGCCTTAATCGGGATATGGATTGTTTCCACTTCTCCCTAAAAGTTCTGTCATGGCTCTTGGAAGTCCAGCCCCCAGCCTCCAGCCCCCACTGGTGTGCTTCCTGTCACTCTAAGGTTACTTTTGCCTCTCCAGAACTTCCTGTAAATTGAGTCATGCAAGATGGTCTTTCGTGCTGTTGGTTTGTGTCGCTCGGCAGGATGTGTGTGAGACTCACTCACATGGGGCACACACCATAGCCATCTGTCCTGTTCCCGAGAAGCATTCCTTTGCACACATAAACCCCAATTTGTTTATCCATTCACCTGTCAGTACGGTTCTGGTCACTGGTCATGTCCTGATTTGGGCTGTTGTGAAGAATGCTGGTATGAACATTCTTGTACAAATCTTTAAAGTTTTTAAAAAATTTTATTTTGGGGGGGCCCCTGGCCGGCTCAGTCCGAGGAATGTGCAACTCTTGGATCTCAGTGTCATGGGTTCCAGCCCCATGTTGGGTGTGGAGATGACTTAAATAAATAAAACTTGAAAAAAAAATTTAGTTTTGGGGCGCCTGGGTGGCTGAGTCGTTAAGCGTCTGCCTTCGGCTCAGGTCATGATCCCAGAGTCCTGGGATCGAGCCCTGCATCGGGCTCCCTGCTCGGCGGGAAGCCTGCTTCTCCCTCTCCCACTCCCCCTGCTTGTGTTCCCTCTCTCGCTGTGTCTCTCTGTCAAATAAAATCTTAAAAAATACATATATTTAAAAAAAATTAGTTTTGTGGTAAATATGCATATTATGTTGACTGTTTGCAAGTGTATGATTTACTGGCATGAAACACATTCCTAACTCACAAGTCTTTGTGTGCATGTGCCTCTAGCAGTGGGGTTGCTTGGCCACGTGTGTTTTTGTCTGCTTAACTCATGAGAAATCGCCCAGCTGTGTTTTAAAGTCCTCTATCATTCTGAATTCCCACCAGCAATATGTGTGAGTTCCAGTTGCTTTACATCTCGGCCAATGTTTGATGTTGTCAGTCTTTTTTCTTTTCTTTTTTTTAAGATTCGTTTATTTGAGAGCTAGAGAGTGAGTGAGTGAGCACAAGCAGGGGGAGGGGCAGAGAGAGAAGGAGAAGCAGGAACCCCGACATGGGACTTGATCCCAGGATCCTGGGATCGTGACCTTGTTTTCTTTTTCTTTTTTTCTTTCTTTTTTTTTTTTTTTTTAAAGATTTTATTTATTTATTTGAGAGAGACAGAGATAGCGAGAAGAGAGCATAAGCGGGGAGGAGAGGGAGAAGCAGGCTTCCCACGGAGCGGGGAGCCCGATACGGCGCTCGATCCCAGGACCCTGGGATCATGACCTGAGCCGAAGGCAGACGCTTAACTAAGACTGAGCCAGCCAGGCACGCCCCTGCCTTTTCTTTTTAATCAGCTCTCTTGAGGTATAATTTGTGTGCCCAGAGCCCGGATCCATTTAAAATTTGCAGTTCTGTGAGTGCTGACAGGTGTGCACACCTGAGAACCCATCACCACCCTCAGCCCCCATGCTCCTTGCAGACCAGCCTGTCTGCTCCCAGACCTGGCAGCTGCCGATGTTTCTGTTCCAGGCTGGTTTGTATTTCTCGAGTGTTCCTAGACGTGGAGTCACATGCGCCCTGTTTTCTGTGAGGCACGGCCGCGCGTTTGTGTGTGAGGCCCCCTCGGTGCTATGTGGCTGTCATCTGTGCCGACTGCAGTGTCTTTATCTGTTCTTCTGCACCAGGGCTTTTGGAAAGTTTCCGTGTTTGGGTTTTTTCTGAATGGTGTTCCTACGAAAATTCTCATACTTGTTTTTGGTGCCTGTATGTGTGTGTTTCTGTTGGGGATACACTGTGGAGTGGGGTTGCCGAGTTGTAGGGTGTGTTCAGCCTTAGTAGGCACCACCAGACGGTTTTTGGACTGTCCCAGGGGGTGGGGGGTGAGAGTTCCGTTCACTTTCCTTTTATCCTGTTTCTTTCTTTTTTTTTTTTTTATGATAATAGTCCCTGTCTCTTTTTTTTTTTTTTTTTAAAGATTTTTATTTATTTATTTGAGAGAAAGAGAATGAGAGAGAGCATATGAGAGGGGTTAGGGTCAGAGGGAGAAGCAGACTCCCCGCCGAGCAGGGAGCCCGATGCAGGACTCGATCCCGGGACTCCAGGATCATGACCTGAGCCGAAGGCAGTCGCTTAACCAACTGAGCCACCCAGGCACCCCCTTTTATCCTGTTTCTTTAGGACAGCCTTCCGTCCTAGGGGTCACCTTCTGTTGCCTAACCACCCCCAGTGGGCGGGCTTTACTTTGTACCCAGTCTGTTAATAGTGCTGCAGTAGATAACCTCCTGTTCCTTTCCCACAGCGACTCCTTCCCTGTTCCTGCTGTAACATATTATCTTATGGTTCCGTGCTCTGGTGGTTGGGCCGTCCTTTCTGCAGGCTCTCGGGGAGGTCTGTTCCTTGCTCATGGCCTTGGCAGGCCCCCCGGGTCTCTGCTGGCTGTGAACCGGGCAGCCCCAGCTTCTAGAGTTCACCCACATGCCTCGCCCGCCTTCCCTTTTCTCTGTCTTGAAAGCCAGGTCAGGCCCTTCCAGGCTTTGAGTCTCTCCTCCTTGCATCTCATCTCTGACTCAGCTAGGAAAGAGTCCCCATCTTTAAGGATTCCTGATGACCTCAGGCCCACCCAGATAACACAGGACCCTTTCCCTCTTAAGGCCCATCACCCCAGTCACACCTGCAAGGTCCCTTCGCCTTGCGGGATGCGTGTTCACAGGTTCCGGGCATTAGGGGGAAGACATCTCCAGGGACAGGTTGGGGATGTTATTCTGCCCACCACACCGTCATGAAAAGTTCTTTGTATTTTGATTTGGGTAGATTTTTGGTGACTGGTCAAGGGAGTGGTGTTTGCATTTCTGGTAGATACTGCTGGTCTTGGTTCTTGCTTTGGACTGAATGCTTGTGTTTGCCAGAATTCACATCTTCACACCTGACTCCCCCAGGTGATGGTCAGGGGTGGGGCCCTTGGGAAGGGACTTAGTCACGAGGGTGGAGCCTCCGGAATGGGATCAGTGCCCTTGTCAAAGAGACCCAGAAAGCTCCTTGGCCCCTCCTGCTGTTTGTGACCCAGGAAGCCAGCCCTCACCAGACACGGACTCTGCTGGTGCCTTGTCTCCAACTTCCAGCCTCCAGAGCCGAGAGAAGCCAGTCTCTGTTTGTAAACCACCCAGTTGATGGTATTTTGGCACAACAGCCCCAAGCCGACGAAGAAATTACCACAAACTGGGGGGCTTAAAGCAGCACCCACTTCCCAGCGGTTTCTATGGGTCAGAAACCCAGTCACAGCTTAGCTGGGTCCTCACAAGGTCTCTCTCGGGCTGCAGTCAGGTGTGGGCTGCAACAGAAAGAATCCTTTTTTTTTTTAAGATTTTATTTTATTTATTTGACAGAGACACAGCCAGAGAGGGAACACACAAGCAGGGGGAGTGGGAGAGGGAGAAGCAGGCTCCCCACAGAGCGGGGAGATCCCAGGACCCTGGGATCACGATCTGAGCCAAAGGCAGATGCTTAACGACTGAGCCACCCTGGCATCACAACCTTTTTTTTTTTTTTTTTAAGATTTCTTTATTTGAGAGAGTGCGTGAGTGCACATGTGTGCCAGGAGGGAGGGGCAGTGGGAGAGAGAATCTCAAGCAGACTCCCCGCTGAGCACGGAGTTGGATCCCGTGACCCTGAGATCGTGACCTGAGCCATAATCGAGAGTCCGAAGCTCAACTGACTGAGCCCCCCAGACACCCCAGAGATTCCTTTTCAAGTTTGTGGGGCTGTTGGCGGTACCCGCCACCTCACTTCCAAGGCACATGGGGCTCTACCTAGGGCGGCTTGCTTCATAGAATCAGCAAGGTAGAGAATCTGCCAGTGGGACATCCCATGTAACATGATCACAGAGGGACATCTGTCGCCTTGGCCTCACTCCAAGGGTCAGAAGCAAGTCTTTGTTCCCACCACCCTCTGGGGGAGGGGTGTACCGTGTACCCAGGGGCGTGAGTGCCAGGAGGCAGGACCCCGTGCCCACACAGGAGTGCCTGCCACATTGCCCAGTGCCGCCTCTGTGTCTACCAGGGATGTGTGGAATCCCCGTTTATGTCCCCAAGCACGCTGTGTGGTGTGAGGCGCAGTTCCTGGGCATAGGCCTGTGCTGCGGCCTTCCCCTTGGACGAGAAGCATGAAGGCCACTCAGGTGCTTCAGGCTGCACGTGTGTGTACAGGGGGGCTGCCTGGGCCTGGGCCCGCTAGGACGACTGCTGTGTGCGTCCCAGGGCATTCTGTGCATCCCACCTGTGTCATGGGGAGCTTTTTCTGCTTCCTAGAAGATCCCAACATTCCTCTTCTGCTTCTTGTCTGTCTTTGGGGACTTGGGAGAGCTTGTTTTCCCTCCTTAGGAAGTAACCGTTAAGCAATAGCTGCCTGTCTTGGGTTTAGACGTCCTGTTGGAAGCACACGGGGTGTGCCTTGGTCGGAGAACGACTGGAGCCTTCCTTCCTGGGAGGCATGATCTGGGGGCTCCGCCCGCTGTGTCGCTGTTGGAGCCTGCTGTGACCTCAGTGGGTGGCCTGCCTCGCTGTGAGGGCTTGGAGCTGGTGGTCCGCACTACCCAGGGGCACTCCCAGCCATCCCTGGATGCCGCTCCCCTATCAGGAGCCGCTGCAGTGGGGAGAGCCTGTGGGGAATGGCTTCCTCTCCCTCTTCCACTTCCAAAGGAAGACACCAGTTAGCACTTGTTTCTTTTTTTTTTTTTTAAAGATTTTATTTATTTATTTGACAGCGAGAGAGAGAGAGAGAGAGAGAGAGAGAGCGCGCGCGCGCGCGCGCACAAGCAGGGGGAGGGACAGAGGGAGAAAGAGACTCCCTGCTGAGCGGGGAGCCAGACATGGGGCTCAATCGCAGAACCCAGAGATCATGACCCGAGCTGAAATCCAGAGTAGCTGCCCAGCTGGCTCAGTCAGTAGAGCATGTACCCTTTTTGATCTCCGGGTCGTGAGTTCAAGCCCCATGTTGGGCATAAAACTTACTTTAAAAAAAAAAAGTCCTTCTGTGGCTTTTAATCGTGTTGTAAGGTAGCTGGATAATTACACGTTGAGTGTTGCCATTTCTTCCATAAAGACTGGGACCTCAGACAGGAAGGAGGTGGTGACAGATGACCTGTCCGGGCAGGCGATGTCCTTCCTTGCCCTCTCCCTTCAGGTGGGTCTGACAGGTGTGTGGGAAATGCCCACACCCAGAGGTCCGCCTGGTTGTGTGTAGTGGTCTTCATTCTGAACAGTGGAAAATTGAACCGACAGTCTTGATTGATACAGCAAATCAAGCTGACCAGGCAGACGGCTGAAGCTGTCTGGTTCCTCTTCGTGTGTTCTCTGCCTGAGCACCATGTCATTCCTAGTGACAGTGGGTTTTCTTGGAGGTCGGTGGTCCTGAGTCCATGCTGACAGGCGTGTGAGCTCTGGTGAAGCTCTGAAGGAGGGAGCGGAAGAGAGTGTGACTCGTAGCCTGTCCGTCTGCCGACTCCTGACGGGATAGCACACATCAGCTCCAGCCAGCAGGGTGGTTCTTGTCCAGGTCACCCTTGACAGGCTGGCCGTCTGGCCGCAGACGCCCCACAGGTGACAGGCGCACCCCTGCCAAGGGTGAGAAGCCAGGGGAGATGGACGCCCACAGCTGTGCTCACATGTCCTGGTGAAGTGGGTCTCTGCGAGGAGCTCCCCCGGCACCACCAGGAAGGGGGTGACTATCAAAAACAAGAACACCAGTCAGCAGCCCATAATTACAGTGTTCCTGCTCCCCCAGCATCCGCCGGTGTTTCCCCAGGGCCGGGAGCTGCCCCCGTCGCCCTGCCTGGGCTGTGGTGCAGGGATGTGGCATCATGTCGCTGTCGGTGGGTGCCGTCCTCAGCCATGTCAGGCCCTCTGGGGCCAGTACTTTGTAGCGTCCCCTGTACTGTCCTGAGAAGCAGTGAGTTTGATCTGCAGGTCATCCAGGCCATCCACGTGCAGAACTAGAACGTGTACATGCAGAGTATCTGTAACATGAGGGGGAAGAGGGGCAGTGCATCCTAAATCGTTTGTGCTCCGATCCAGGTGTACTAGACGCTGACAAGATGACAGTAGAAATGTACCTGGTGCAGGTGTTACTAAGGGGGAGGTGGGTTTTTTTCAAAATGGTAAAGAACTTTTGGTAAAATTCTGAACCAGCAAGACCCCCGTGATTCACAAGGTGGTGGCATCCCTGCCAAATGTGGTGTGCGGATAGGGCTTGCACACTGTGCAAGATGGGTCTTCACGCAGAGTGAGGTCCGCAGGTGCTTCCTGTACAAATACCTGCCAGACGCTGGAGCTGTTTGTGGGACTCAGGACTGTTCCCTCTGGTGCACAGCAATCATGTGCATGGCAGTTCACCTGCGGTCCCTGGCCTGTGTCTCCTCAGTCTGTGACAACACGTGTCCCCTCACAGGGACCCTCTGTAGCTCTCTGTCCGGGTGCAGGTGTGGGATAGCCACGACACAAGCCCCTGTTGTTCCCAAAACCCGCTTGGTGTATAGTAGGAACGTAAACAGTAATTTGTGTCGAGTGAATTGCCACTCCCTTGAGAAACCCCGTAACACAGTAAAAAGGACATTCTTGGGAACCTGTGGCCCTGTCAGGTGAGAGAGGCTGAGTGTGTGGGACGCAGGTACCGCGGGACGAAGCGCAGAGGCCTGAAGCCTGGCTGTGAGGCGCAGGCAGGACCCCATGCCCCCGGGCCCTCTGGTACTGAAGCCAGGGTGGGGGCCGAGCGGGGACATGGGAGGTCTGCTCCCTGGGAGAAGTGGGTACGGCGGAGGGCCCCGGCCGCCCCTGCTGCTGGTGCTCAGGTAGCGTCCCGTGCTGCCCAGAGGCAGCAGCTAGTTCTTTGCAGGAATAGCCCCCAGTCCAAGACGAGGGACCTCCGTACACCCCGAGGTGCCTGACAGCTCCATCGTGAGCCCCACTTGAGCAGAGTCACCTGGACTTCCTGCAGCTTCTTGGGGTCTCCGAGGGCTGGTGGACAGCCAGCCACCACACAGTGTGAGGAAAGACATCTGAGAACCTTAACAATCCGGTAATTAGTGTTGCCTGAGATACAAAGAGATACTGCGTCCAAGAACTAGGAACAGAATGTTATTTGAAAAGAGCGTTCAGAGGGCCAGAAAGAGCATTGAGAAATGAGGTTAGAAAGAGCAGCAGAATTTTTTGAAGGGTCAGAGGAGAATGGTAAAGTTGAGGACAGCTCCCGGAGCGCGGACCAGAAGCACAGAGATGAGAGCACTGGCTGTTAGCTAGGAGTGGGACACAGCAGCTGGGATGTGGGATTGCTGGAGTCACCGAATGGGCCCTGGGCTGCACTGACACGGGAAAGACCCCCCCAGAACACTGGGCAAATAACTGCTTCAAGAGCTCTCGCGTGGGAAGGGTTGGGAACCGGAGCAGCTCCTGTCTCCCCGGGCACTGGTCAGCTGCCGCTGGCCCCCACTGGCCTCCCAGTGCCCTGTGTCTGTCCAGAGAGTGTTCCCAGTTCTGGGGCCCGAGACTTGGCCACCCAGTATGACCCCCACCCTGCGTGTGAGCTGCTCCCGTCACCTCAGGAGGCCTGGTCACCCCCACATGCACCCAGGCAGTTATCCAAGCCCCCACCAGCTGATTCTGATGGTCGTGCCCGGGCTGTCCAAGATTCCGTGTTTTGAGCAGTTTTTCAAAGAGGGGCTCAGTGTTCATGGACTGCTGGGGTGAGGCAGGGGGAGTGTGACTGCAGTCCTCCAGCATCGGATCTGGAGACCCAGGACTTGTCGGAGCTGCCTGAGCAGTGACGTTTAGTTGACACCATCCCTGGTGATGGCACGGAGAGTCTGCTTTCCCACAGGCAGGCCTTGCTCTGTGGACTTGTGGGTCTGTATCTTCTGAGACTTTATGAAGTACACTGTACGTTTTTGTCCAGATTTGGGAGGCGGGGATGAGGGGCAGGGTAGGCATGAAGGATATATTTGAAATTTTGGTGCCCATGTGAATCTGTCAGCCTGGGGCTCTCCGCCCTGTCAGGAGCTCTCGGCCGGCGGCCAGGCCGTTCGCAGCTGGGCCCCGCTGTCCACTTCCCTCAGTCCCCTCACACAGGCTGCTCAGCCTTCTGTGGGGGCCATGAGGGCTCCTGGCAAGGCGGGGTGGGGGGCGGGCGTGGCTTCCTGCCGCCTCCGAGCTCTCCTCTGCAGCCTTCCCTGAAAGCCCTGTGGTCCGGGGAGCCCTCAGACCCAGCTGGGCGGGCTGTGCAGCAGGACAGGTTGGAAATGGAGCAGACCCTTCCTTGGGATAGCTCCCAGCTCTGCATGCTCATCGGCCTGCTGTGTGCTTGGCAGGGTGTTTAAAGCCGCTGCTGCAGAGCAGAGCCTGCACCCCAAAGTCACGGCGCCATCGGGATGGTGATGAGTGCGGTGGAACGTGGGCAGACAGAGCCGCAAGGCGCCCAGCTGCATTCCGCATTCGCCACACTGCACCTCGTCTCCTGGGCCTTTGCTGGGCACACCCTCCTCCCTGCCACTCCCAGCTGGGCCTTGGGAGTCACCTCAGGGTGACTGGGCAGCACCCTTTTGCCTCGGAGAGATGCCGGGGAGTGTCCCGTCCCCTAGCCCCCAGCCTGCTGGGCTGACCCACCACCTGGAGGTGATGTTGCCCAGAGCACGGGCGTCCACATCCACAGCCTTTCTGGTCACCGCCGTTTCTGTCTCGCAGGAGGTGTAGATCCAGGACCAAAAAGAGGCAAGTCCTGGGCCAGATCTGTGCTTCCTGTTTGACAGAATTACAGGAGCTCCCACCCAGGACCGAGGATGCTTGAGCGGACGCCAGTCGGGGAACATGGAACAGAAGCATAGAGATGAGAGAACTGGCTGGGGGGAGGACGGGTGGGGAGAGGCCTGAGTTTGCTTCTTCTTGCGGAGTGTTTCTTTCGCTTGAGAATACGTGCAAGAGAGTCTTCTCTCCCTTTTCTTTTAATTGTGGTAAAATACACGTTAACAGGAAGTTTGCCCCCTTCGCCGTCTTTAGGCGCACAGCTCATTCCCGCTGTTGTGGGACCACGACCACTGTCCGTCCACAGAGCTTTTCCATCTTCCCAAACTGAAGCTCTGTCCCCATGAATCGCTGACTCCCCACCCGCCCCCGCCCCTGGTGACCTCCATCTACCTTCTGTCTCTAGGGATCTGACGGCTCGAGGGGGCTTGAGAAGCGGAATCCTGCCGTATTTGTCTTCCTGCCACAGGCTTATCTCCCCGAGCACGATGCCCTCCGGGCCCACCCCTGTGGGAGCACGCGTTGGCCTGTCCTCCCCGTTAGGGCTGAACACTGGTCCACTGCATGGACAGACCACACTTTTCCCTTTGTCTGCCGATGGACACATGAGCTGCTTCCACCTTTTGGCGGCTGTGGACAGTGCGGCTGTGAGCGTGGATGTGGAAATACATCCGTAGTTGATTCCTTGCTTTCATTTCTTTTAGTTGTAAGCCGGAAGTGGAATTTCTGCATCAGATAGTAATTCTGTGTTTGAGTTTTTGAGGAGCCTCCAGGCTGTTTTCCACGTGGCGGCTGCACCCTTCCCCATGCGCACCGCAGTGCCCGAGGGCTCCAGCTTCTTCACACCCTCACCAGCACCTGTGATTTTCTTGGTTTTTTTCTCTAATAACCATCTAAATGGTGTGAGTTGACATCTCATTGTGGTTTGATTTGCATTTCCCTGATGCTGAGTGGGGTTGAGCACCTTTCTATGTGCGTATTGCTCATTTGTGTATCCTCTTTGGAGAAATGTCTAGTCAAGTCTTTTGCCCATTTTTAATTGGGTTGTTTTTGGTATCGTGTTGTAGCATTTCTTTCTATATTGTGGATACCAGTCTCATCAGATATGTGATTTGCAAATATTTTCTCCTGTTTTGTCAGAGAGGAAAACAGGACGTTTTCATTCTGTTAATGTCCTTTGAGGCATGGGAGCCAGGTTTTCATGCACAGCTGGGAGTTGGCCGGGCAGAAGGACAGTGAGGGTAGAGACCCCAGTGCCAGGGTTGGGGGTGTGCCATGTGCACATGATGTGTGTGTGAACAACACCTGCATTAAAAATGCCCATTTTTGGGACACCTGGGTAGCTCAGTCAGTGAAGTGTCTGCCTTCGGCTCAGGTCATATTCCCAGGGTCCTGGGATCGAGCCCCACATCGGGCTCCCTGCTCCGCGGGAAGCCTGCTTCTCCCCCTGCTTGTCCTAGTTTTCTCTCTCTCTCTCTCAAATAAATAAATAAAATCTTTTTAAAAAAAGACCATTGGGACGCCTGGGTGGCTCATTCAGTTACACGTCTCCCTTCAGCTCAGGTCACCACCCCAGGGTCCTGGGATCAAGTCCCGCATTGGGCTCCTAGCTCAGCGGGGAGTCTGCTTCTCCCTCTGCCTCTCCCCCTGCTTGTGCTTTTGCTCTTGCGCCCTCTCTCTCTAATAAATTAATTAAATTAAAATAAATAAATTAAAAAAAAAGAGGGCGCCTGGGTGGTTTAGTTGGTGGAGCATGTGACTCTTGATCTCGGGACTGTGCGTTCAAGCCCCACATTGGGTCTAGAGTATACTTTAAAAAAATGGGGCGCCTGGCTGGTTCAGTCGGTTAAGCATCCGACTCTTGGTTTCGGCTCAGGTGGTGATCTCAGGGTTGTGAGATTGAGCCCTGTGTCAGGCTCTGCGCTCAGTGCAGAGTCTGAGATTCTGTCTCCCTCTCTCTGTCCCTTCCCCTGCTGACACTCTCTCGCTCTTTCAATTAAATAAATAAAATCTTAAAATAAAAATAAAAAATAAACCTTAAAAAAAAGTCCATTTTCAAGCCCTCTTGGAGCAAGTGTTATAAAGTCAAGAAACTGATGAGATTTTTAAGGTTTAGGAATGGAAGAGGGAAGACATAGCTTGTGGGAAGTTTCTGGATGGCCCACAGACCACTTGAAGATGTTCCATGTAAGCTAAGTGTCCCTGCTCCTACTCTTTAACTCATAAAAGAGTAAAAACAAAAACAAAAACTGAAGCTAAGGCAGGCGTGGGTTTTGCAGAGAGCTCTCCAGAGAGATGGCATTTTAGAGATTACTTGCCCCTTCATCATGCTCCCAGCATGCTCCAGTTGTCAGTACCCAGGGGCTACAGTGAGCCAAGAACGCAGACACCCTTAGCCTCTGGGAGGTCGATGTCAGGACCCAGACGAAGAGGTCAGCACGGAGACGAGCCTCCTCCCTCCGCCCTGCGGCTGTCAGCACCCAGCACGCACTCTCGGGGTGACACTGGGGTGGCCTGCTTGGGTTGCTGGGCTGGAGCCACGGGAAGGCACCAGGTGGGGGTGGCACGGCCCTTGGCCCTGGCACGGTGGGTCCTGGTGGGCCTTTCCCCACGTGTCTCCTGCAGCTACCCTTTGCTTCCTTCCAGGAATCGACTATAAGACGACCACCATCCTGCTGGATGGACGGCGGGTCAAGCTGGAACTCTGGTGAGTCAGGCCCTGCGGGGCGAGGTGTCCGGGGCAGGGACTGTAGCACCTCAGTGTCACTGTGCGATGCCTCAAGTGAGTCAGGAGTCCTCAGAGATGGGATGGCATCATGTTGACCCTCCCTGGAATAGCCGTTTGCACAGACCCTGTGTCCCTGTGGAACGGACTCTGATGCAGAAACCAGAAGTCTGGGCTGTTTGGTCTGATAGAGCCCAGCTCCCTTTGGCCCAGAAACACTCATTTCCACTGTGACCATGGCTCCTCGGCCCTTGCTCTTCCCTGGGCTACACATGAAGGAGCGTCTTCCAGAACCTCAGCAGGAGGCGTGAATTCCCACAGTGGTGGGGTTCTCTAGCCCAGCAGGGCAAGGTTCCAAGGCACACAGGCCCATGGAGGTCCGCCAGGGTGAGCTGTGGAGTGGGAGGGGGCAGGGGCCAGCACCTCACAGGGATGACACTGTGCATGCTGGGGTCCCATGGGCTGCGTCCCCCAACCCCCCTGTGTTTCAGGGACACCTCGGGCCAAGGCAGGTTTTGCACCATCTTCAGGTCCTACTCCAGGGGCGCACAGGTAAGCCCAGCGACCGTGCCGGTGCCGTTCTCCAGGATGACCCCCTCCCGCTGCTGTGCTGTCAGATCCCACGTGCGTGATTCTTTCGAAGCCAAGTTTGACATCTGAACACCAGGCTTCCACTGGGGGTCTAACCTTGGGTACCCTCTGTGCCCATCGGCTCCCATGGCTCCTGCTGGTGGAGGTGCCACAGGAGGTGTGCTGAGACCCTTGGAGATGCTGCTCAGTCATCCAGTTCCCCGGGAAGAAGAGGTGACCTCTCTGGACTTGGATGTGCTGATGGAGGGGGCTGCCTGGGGAGGCAAGCCCATCTCAGGGCTGGGGGCTCCGGAGGGGGCTGGCCTGGATCACTGATGAGGAGAGTGGAGCCTGAGCCTTGGAGCCGCCATGGAAGGGGCTGCTGTGGGTCCTCAGTGGGGCAGGGCGGTGTGCAGGGATGTGGGCACCTGCTCATTTCTGTCTGCATCCTCTGGGTTCCCCCCAACATACTTGTGTGCCAACTGGATCTGTATGTGGTTCGAGGCTAGAAGGAGAAGGGAAAGTAGCTGTGTGCCCAGATCTGCTCTAGACTCTCACTGCGGAGTCAGAGTGAGTGGTCTGGACGCAGGACCAGTCTTGTCTGTGCTGCAGGGCAGGCTGTGACCCCCAGGCTTCTGGAATTGCTGAGGAGACCCCTGAAGTCAGATCTGCTGTGCACCACAGGCAGGGGCCCCTGGCTGTGTGGGGTGTGGGCTCCAGGGGGGCTGCCTGTCACCCCACACACACTCTGGCTGGGGCTTGGGGGGAGCCCCATGGGCATCTGTTTTGCTTTCTGAGCAGTGATTAATGCCCAGCACCCCCCCCCCCCCCCCCCGTGCTACTCTTTCTGCTCTTTGGGACCTGGGAAGCCCGAGGGAAATTTCGTCTGTGATGGAGTCAGACTGAGTCCAAGGAGGTGTTGACAGGAACACCCAACCCAGCCCTTCCTCCAGGGCCTTCCTGAGTGGGAGCCTCTCCAGCATTCGGGGAGGGAGGAAGACCCTGAATGGGGCCTTCGTCTGCGCTCTGCTGAGGTTGGCCAGGAGCTCCTGTCCTGGGAGCTGGCACAGAGGAGTGAGCCCCGCTCCTGCAGCCGCTGGCTTGGGGACGTCACCAGTGTTCACGCCGGTGTCGACGGCGCCCTGCAGAGCTGCCATAACTGGGGTGCCACTGGGAGCAGCTGATCCTCCGTGACAAAACACAGAAGGACCTCGGGGAGTGGGGTGCCGCTTTGGGGCATTTGTCAGCAGCCCCGTCCCCACCAGGGGTGGGTTAAGTAGCAGGAACTGCCTGCAGCACCCAGAGCCCTTCAGGTGAGCGTGGGAGAGCTCAGGCACACGGAAGCACAGTCCACAGCCCCTCTTATTTAAGGAAGAGACTGCGTGTGTGATTTTACATACACAAGATGAGACGTTGTAAACGGCCGTGTTCACTGTCGCGCACCCCGCGGTTACTGGTGAGCTCTCTTGTGCTCCTTTTGGTTTGAGTATTTTCAGTTGTGCTACGATAAACACATTACTTTTGTAATCAAGAGGAAAATGAAGAGCTGGGGCTCGCTCCCTTGGGTATGATGATTATGGGCCCCTGGCCTCAGCTGCCTGCCTGCTCTGAGTGTCAGCATGGGACAGACCACAGACACGTGCTTGTGAACAGACACTTAGGACCACGAGAGAAAGCCGGGAAGCAGCCTGCACGTTTGCCAGATGACACGTTTTGGGAAAGCAAGTCGCGTTCCCACGTCTGTTCTCAAGCGTCCAGCCTAGCCAGCTGTGTGTTGGCTGTTGCGTTTGCTTTGCTGGTTCTGGGGGTTCTTGTTGTTCTGGGGCCGGAGGAGCCCGTGGTAGGTCTCAGGCCTGGGTGGGTCGCAGCGGGCGCCTGTCGTGTTCCCATCCCATCAGGCGGTGGCAGTGAACAGGTACAGGGGGTCTGCAGGGTGGCACCCACCTGGGTTTGCAGCAGACGGCACCCAGAGTCGTGGGGCTTCTACTTGAGTTTTGTATTTCCTGTCACTCTCCTACCCTCACTTAAGACCAGAGAGAGACCTTGCAGGTCCCTTAGGGCCCAGGTCACAGAAGCCCCTGGCCAAGCCCTGGCTACTCTCACCTGCCCCACAACAGTGCTGTCTTTTGGCTCTTGCCATGAGTACTTTCTTTCCATGGCCCGTGTTTGCTGTTGCTGGGGTCTGAGGTGGCTGCTCCTGTCCCTGGGAGGCTGGTGCTGTCGGCTGGGGTCCTCTGGAGTCCCCTGGGGTCCCCTGGGCTCAGTGCAAGGAGGGAGCTGGGGGCGGGGTGGGGGGAGGTTCTGTTTCACGGAGGCTTTGGGGTCAGCTGGATTAGCACTGGGTGGAGCATGGCTAGGCACTGGTCTGGTGAGAGAGGGTTCAGTTCCTATGAAAAGGGGTTTCCTGTGGGAAATGGCCCAGGGCTTGCAGTTACCATGAAGTGAGTGCTGACGGGGGCACCAGCATGCACCTGTCACTGCCCAGGTGGGTGGGCATATGGGCCGGAAGCCGTTAGACAGCTGCTCCCCATTTTCTGTGCTGCTGTGGGGGTGTAGGCAGCGGCTTTCACTCATAGTATTCTGTTCCTTGGGAGCTTTACCATACAAAATGCATTACACATGCCAAAAGTTAAATTCATGAGAAATGCACCTCTGTACCTCGGTTGGGGTGGTGGTGGCACAGGTATGTTCACATTTGTCCAAACTCATCCAACTGTTCATACTTAAAATTTGTACCTCTTCTGAGGGACAAGCTGTAGCTCAGAAGTAATAACCTTGGGGCGCCTGGGTGGCTCAGCCAGTTAAGCGTCGGACTCGGACTCTTGGTTTTGGCTCAGGTCATGATCTCAGGGTCGTGAGATTGAGCCCTGCGTCGGGCTCCTCGCTCAGTGCAGAGTCTGCTGGAGATTCTCTCCCTCTGCCCCTCCCCGCCCCCTGCACATGGTGTGTGCTCTCCTAAATCAACAAATAACCTTGATAGAATAAGGGCACCAACCCCTGGGCCCTGTAGTTCCACTTGTTTGGATTTTATCTTCCAGTGCTGGGGGCGGGGGGGTGCTCTTCGCAGGTGTCGCTGATAAGATTAGGTGAAATAACCTGAGTGCCAACAGCGGTACTACCTGATGAGCCTGGCGGAAGGTGCTGGCTGCTGTGGGACAGGGGGTCCTGGGTGGGGGCTGGGCAGTGTGCACCGTGACCCGGTCTGGGTCAGGAATAAGACAGGAACCGGTTATTCCTGGAGGGATGGGGAGGAGTTCTGTTTGTACCCTGGAGTACCCACTCATTTAAAAAGCCTGAGCACGTAGGACTTCCGTTGATGACAGAAGTATAATATAGTGAAATTTATTCGTCCCTCCTCCTTTGGAACTCACAGCTGGAACCCCTTGGGGTATTCTGGTAATGAAGAACCTGGCCTTGGTTTCTCAGATGTCCCACCTGTGCTTGATGCCACCTGTCCTTCCCGGCCACATGCATGATCATTTTCGGTCCCTGCTGCCTACAGTGTGACCCGCTGTGTGTCCTTCCTCCCTGTGACGGGTGTGTGTGGGGTGTCTCCTCTGTCAAGCCCCAGCCTGTCAGACTGGGGCAGCCCCAGACGGGTGGTGGTCGTTGGAGGTTGGGAGGGACAGCCAGGGGTTCCCCAGCGGCCGAGGGGTACAGCTGACACCTGATCCCAAGGGAGGAGCTTCTGCCCCCTTGCATGAGCGCTTCAGCCTCACACAGGCTAGCAGAGCTGGAACGTGAGTCCCCGCCCGGACTTCCGGCGCGTGGCTGTGCACGGAAACTGCCCTCTGTGAGTTGTTGAGGGTGGGTATCTCCCACGGTCTGCTGTGTGCCCTGCTGTGAGCCCATGTGCACTGCTCGGTGGGTCGTCGGTGTGGTGTGCCCGTAGCTTGACTTACTCCGCAGTCCTGGGACTGCCTGTTTAGGCACAGTTCTCATGGGAACATCCTCGCTTATTTCTTGAAGGGGCATTTCCAGGTTGGGGCGTCAGTGCCATGGCCCTCCCTGCACACCAACTGGAGGCTTTGTTCCCTGTGCCCCAAGCAGCGGGGTTCGCACCCAGCTACTCACGGGTCCCGTCCAGTCCTACTCTCCAGCGTCCCGGAAACGGGTGCCTTAGCCCTTGACTTCACGTGGGTCTGGACCCATCTGTCCCGAAGGCTGTCCCTCCAGGCCTGGCTCTTCCTCCCCAGCGAGTGTCCCTTCCCGGTCGGCACATGGTTCCGCGCTGCTCAGCTTGAGGCTTTCCGGCCAGAGAGTGGGATTTTGACCTTTGTGCTTACAAGACCTAGGGGCCACGCTTTTGTCTCCCAGAATTGGAAGGACAGTTTTGAGGGGCAGGGCTCATGGTGAGATGGGGGGTGCCGTTTTTTTTGATCTCAGCTGCTCTGTGCGGTGTGTGACGGAGACCCAGGCTGAACGCAGCCTTGCTGGGGCAGGACAGGGTGGGTCCCGAGCCTGCTTCAGTGTGGCACATAGGGGCAGAGAGAGGCAGGGGCCCGCAGCTGCACTCGCTTGGTGGAGTCCCCTCTCTGAGGCTTGTGATAGGTCCCTGAGATATCTAGGGCAGGGACGACAGGCGAGTCACGCAGGTGCACATAGCCCAGAGCTGAGCTCCAACTAATTGGTCTCTGAGGGATATGGCGGGAAAGTCCCCATAGCAAATGCTCTGCCCGGCTGGTGGGGGCCTGCCGGAGTGACTGGCGTCCTGCTCTGCAAGTTTGGGTTGGAACGCAGAGCCCCCTCCGCTCAGCCCCCGGGTGCCCCGGGCAGAGCAGGCACACTGTTGGACGGAGTGTGGGGACCTGGCTGCTGTCTGCCTGCCAGGCTTGTCCACAGGCCCTGCTGCACCCTGTAGACCTGTGTAGACTGCCTGTGTTACTTGAGTGATTTTTAAATGATCACAGGTTAATGCGTACAGTGTGTTTACAGCAAAAAAGTTGAAAAAATGCCTATTGTCCCAGCCAAGTACCCCAGATGGGGAGGGGGCAGCATTGAGCCCACGAGATGCCCCGTTGCCATCACCCCACACAGAGGGCATCCAGGCCACATGGGCCTGGCCTCAGTGAGGAGACAGATACGGAGCTGGCTAGACGGCATGCAGAGCCAGTACCAGGGCTGCCTCTGAAACATGAGAGTCTCAAAGCCATGCATCTCCCACCTTGCTGTGTGTTAAGTAACCCCCACATGATCTACTGGAAAGGCATCTGGCCGGAGCCGAGTGCCCTGGCCCCACCTGTTCTGGGAGGGAGCGGTGTTTGGCCGCAGCGGGCACTGTGCCCAGCACAGGACCCCTTCCATCCAGGCGGCCCCAGGCCTCTCGACGCCTGCGTCTCCCTTGCAGGGGATCCTCCTGGTATATGACATCACCAACCGCTGGTCCTTTGATGGCATCGACCGGTGGATCAAGGAGATCGATGAGGTAGGTGTGCACCCGCAGAGACCCCTTCAGGGTCACCCTTCCCAGGTGTACACACTCCCATCCCCAGCAGGAAGCCGGGGGGCCCCATTTGCTGCCCCCCCTTGTGGCCCCGGCTCTGTGTCCCCATAGCACTCGATGGTCAGAGAATGGACAGTGAGGGCCCTGCCCACTTTGGGCCTGGGAGACAGTGCCGAGAGGGGGGTGTCCCATGTTCGTGCCTCTGCTGAGTCCTGTGTCCCCCCCCCAAGCATGCACCTGGGGTTCCCCGGATCCTGGTTGGGAACCGGCTGCACCTGGCCTTCAAGCGGCAAGTTCCAACAGAGCAGGCGCGTGCCTACGCGGAGAAGAATGGCATGACCTTCTTTGAGGTCAGCCCACTGTGCAACTTCAATGTCATCGAGTCCTTCACCGAGCTGTCCCGCATCGTGCTCATGAGGCATGGCATGGAGAAGATTTGGAGGCCCAACCGAGGTAAGGGGCTGCCCCGGGCTGTGGGCGAGAAAACGGAAACAGACTGGGGCTCCGGCAGGCCGCTTAGGGGCCGGCGTCCCGGGTTGCAGGGGAGGCCAGCTCTCCTCCACTGCTTCCCCGGCCCCCTGGCGGCTGAGCTGGCTAAGCTGGCTCTGTGTGGGGTCCTGGTGTTCCAGGAGGGGACTGTGCAGGACATCCTGTCTGCACCTCAGTGTTGGGAGGCAGTGCTGTGGACTCTGCCCCAGAGTGGAAAGGGAGCGGCTTCTAAGCCTGTCCTCCTAGAGCTGACCCATAAAGGTCCTGGCTGTGTGCTTCCCTGTCCCTCAGCCTGAGCCCCATCCCACCTGAGCTGCCAGAAGGGGCAGGGTGGCTGGAAGCCTATGTCTCCTGCCAGGACACTGGCAGCTGGGGTGGAGTGGTGGGTGTCCAGGGCAGCCCTCTCCAATCCTAGCAGTCTGACCTGTCCCTTCCCCCCACCGCGGTCTGACCCCCATGTGCAGTGTTCAGCCTGCAGGACCTCTGCTGTCGGGCCATTGTCTCCTGCACCCCCGTGCACCTCATCGACAAGCTCCCGCTGCCTGTCACCATCAAGAGCCATCTCAAGTCCTTCTCGATGGCCAATGGCATGAACGCCGTCATGATGCACGGGCGCTCCTACTCGCTGGCCAGTGGGGCAGGGGGCAGCAGCAACAAGGGCAACAGCCTCAAGAGGTCCAAGTCCATCCGCCCTCCCCAGAGCCCGCCCCAGAACTGCTCAAGGAGCAACTGCAAGATCTCCTAGCGGGCAGGCTGGGCACCACCCTGTCCAGTGCGCTCTGGGAGGGCTCGTGCTTGGGGAACGCTTCTGGCCGGGCGCTGGGCCTGGCGCCGTGTGCAGGGAAGGCTTTGGCCACACTGCCTCCCGGGAAGCGTGGGGGCACACGGCTCAGGCAGTGGTCTTCCGCCAGACAAGTTCCGTGGGACCGGAGAGAGCTGCGGGGGGTCTCGGGGGAGCAAGCTCGGGACCCCGCAGTGCGGTGCGGCTGGGAAGTGCCCAGGAGGCGGCTCTGCCTGGCTCCAGCCTCAAGGGGGTGCTGTCTCTGAGGACCCTGGAGGCCTGGCTCCCTTTCTTATTTATATGGAAGATGTTCACCTTTTTGTACATTTTTAAAGGATGGGCAGGGCAGCCTCCACGCAGCCGCATGGTGAGCCCCCGTCAGCAGTGGGTTCAGGCTTTGGGACATTTGGAGAGGGGGAGGGGATTTGAGGCAAAGATGAGGAATCCCGGTCAGGGCTTCAACCTTTGAATTCAGACACTTCATGCGGGGTGTGGGCTGTGCAGCAGCAGGGGGGGGACACGTGGAAGCTCTGGGCAGTGCACTTGGGCCCATGGCTGCCTCCACCAGCCTTTGTGAACACGGGGGTTGGTGTGTGCCCCGAGATGATTGAGCAGCGGCTCCGGCCCCCAGCGGTCGGCGTGGTGTGGCTGCAGCTTCCTGGGCTCCCACCGGCCCTCCTAGACAACATCCTGTGCAGCTCGGATGGGCAAGGGCTCTGTTCCCCAGTGGACTGCTGGTGTTTCTCAGACATTCCTGTGTCTCAGAGGAAGATGCAGAAGACACTCAGTGGGTGTACACCCATCCGCCCGCTCGTGTCCCGGGGCACCTGGACTCTGTCCTCACCAGCTTCTGTTCGCTGGCCTCGGGTGTGACCCCACACCCGCTTCTTGCCTGGCGTCGGCTCTCATGGTTGCACGTCACCAAAACCGTTCTGACGCATCTCTTAGTGATGCTGCCTGGACTGGTCCCAGCGGTGGACCCCGAGCCTCTCCTGGAGACCCCACCAGCCAGCCCTGAGCAGGAGGCCTCGCCTCCTCCTGCCGCCTGCTGGCGACTTGGCCGCCGGTCACACTGGTGCTCAGCTCTACCTCCTCCTCACGGCCCTGCCGTGGGCTCTGGGACTCTACGTGCTGTGTGTCTGGGAGGCAGGGCGGGGCCGCGGCCTGCGTGTGCGGGGCGTCTGGGGTCCCTGATGAGGCCTGGCCTCAGCAGGCTCAGGCAGGGGAGGCCACACCAATCCTGCCTTACCTGCGGGGTTGCGGGGGGGCTTTCTTTGGACTTTGAACCCAGTCACACAGACTTTGTTTTGAGGACGTGGACAGTCCTACGTTCACTTTATCAACACTACCCTTTGCTGCTGTCTGACACGCCATTCCTGTGCTCAGTTTGGACGGTTTTCCTTTCTTTGTACAGTAAACGTGATTCAGCTCTGATTGCCAGGCTGAGAGCCTCTGGTTTTAACTGGCCAGGTGGTAGGTGTGGCTGGTGCCAGCCCTTGCCGTGAGGGCTGAGCCTGGCTGCTGCGGCCATCTCAGTCCAGGCCACACACGGGTCGTTTCTCGGGCCAGACAGGCAGCCCCCCGCACTCCAGAGGCTGCTACTCCCTGCTGCCTCCGAGTGTGGAAAGTGCGGACGCCCCGAGCCCCCTCCCATGTCCGTGTAGGCGGGCCTAACTGCCTGAGGGTGGTGGGCACGGAGCCAGGGATGCAGTGAATGACTTGGGGGCTTCCCACCTGCAGAGACTCAGCGCGGCCTCCCGGCCCCAGACCCGGGCCTGGGGTGGGAAAGCCACCTGCTAATGGGGTTCAGTCCAGGGGTGTGGTGGCACTGATGGGTGGGGAACCCCTCTGAACGAGCCTCCCCACCCCCCACCTACTGCTCGGGGACCCAGGCCTCTAGCTGCAGCTCTCTGAGGGACTGTCCTGGATCTGGAACCCCCACACCCACGGTCCCCTTGTATGCATTCTCTGCATCCGGGGCGTCTCTTGGTCTCACTCTGACCAGACAAGGCTTTTATTTCCCTGCCTCTCAGGTCAGAAGGTCAGACGCAGGGCCATGGGACGTTTTCCATTCGGTCTCCGAGCAGATGCTCCTGGGGCCTCAGGCCCCTGGGAAGGGTTTGGAAGGGTAGAGTCCAGCGGCTTTGTCCTGTTGCTGCATTAGATCTCCCTGCCAGGCCTGCCAAGGAGGGGCTTCCATCCCCCCCACCCCCCCTCCTGCCCAGGGAAGGCTCCTCCTCCCAGGGGCTTGAGCAGCTTCTGGGAAACTTGCCCTTTCCAGGGTGCTTTTTAGATGACCTTGGCCTCGGGATTGTGTGGGGCTACAGCTACTGAAATTCAAGTCAGCCCAAGTAAACACTCAGTTCCTCGGTCCCAGCAGCCCCGTTTCCAGTGTTTGCTGCCTGTGTGACTGGTGGCTATGCCGGCCAGCATGGTTTCCTCCCTGCTGAGCGTCCTGGGACCTCACTTCTTTGGTACCTGCCTTGCCAGGTCGTGGAAGAGACTGGACCTGGAGCCATGCTGGGGGTGCTCCGGAAATGCAAAGTCCTGCCTTGCATCGGTCTCCCCCAACCCCCATCAGCTTCGGGTCACCGGAGGCCTCCACATTAGCAGAAAGGGTTTCAGTTTGACCCCAAGACCTGTTGACATGTTGTGACCCTGAGAAGGATCACGGAGAACGTTGTGAGATTTTTTTCCTGCGGAGAGAGCAGAACGCGTACTTGTTGCGGGGTCGAACACACAGCCCCTGTGCCTATGGACGTGATGAATCTGGGTAAGGGGCTGGTGTGGACCTGCTGTGGGGGAAATCCAGGCCCTGGGCCAGCTGGGGCGGGTTGGGGAGCCAGAGGGGGTTGGCCAGCCCAGGCCCCTCCTCTGACCTGGGCTGGGAAGGTCTGAGAGGCAGCTTTGACCCCTGGGCCCTTCCATCCCCAGCCCAGTGCCTAGAGGGAGGAGGGGCTCCAATTACAGCCTCCCTCCCCTCCCGTCCCGTCCCCTCCCCCGCCAGAGCCAGCCCTTCTCTGGCCCTTTTCCGCCCCTCCTGACCCTCGTGGCCAGTGTCTTCTGTGCTCCTGGGCCTCGGCCCCTCCCCAGCCTTCCTCCCCTCCCCACCCCCTGCCCTGTGCTGACCACAGAGGGGCCAGGCAGGGGAGGGGCTGGCGCCACATGCACAGACTCAGAGCTGTGAGAGGCCCGGAACCTACCCAGCCCCTCGCACTGCTGTGGGCTCGGACCTTGGGGGCCAGGGAAGAGCTCCGGGGATCAGTCGGGGGCCCGAGGGCAGGGGCAGCAACCGCAGGCCTGGAAAGGTAGATGCTTTCAGGGGGCAGGCTAGGCAGGGCCTGAGGAAGGACTGGTGGCACATCCCCCACCCCCTGGCCCAGCGGTCCCCATGCTGGCCCCGAGGCCACTCCTGCCGCTGCTCCTCGTGGTTGGGCTGACCTTGGGGGCCAGCCTGCCGCCAGGACCCAAAAGCCACTCGGGCGTGTGCCCCAACCAGCTCAGCCCCAACCTGTGGGTGGATGCCCAGAGCACCTGTGAGCGTGAGTGCGTCAGGGACCAGGTAAGCACAGGCCCTGGTTGGGGGTTGGACAATGTGGGGGGCTTAGGGCACCTTGGAGGCTGGGTGAGTCTGGGGAAGCCCAGCCCTACCCCTGCACACAGGCCTTGCCCACAGGGGGACCCCAGCAGCTGCACTGCGGCCCCATTCCTGGGAGTCTGCTGCCTCCTCAGGCTCCCCACACTTGGCTGCTGGGGTTTTAGGCTGCTCTGTGTATGAGGGTCCCAGAGGACACCCCCAGTCTTTGCCTTCATGTGTTTGAGATTAAGAGCTCCCTCCTCGCTCCCCAAACCTTCCCACCCCCACCCTAGGACCAGTTGTTCTCAGGACCAGCAAGGTCGAAAGGCAGGGGGGTTCACACGTGGACACCTGCCCTGCAGCCCTACCCTGCACCACATGCAGTGGCCTTGAGCACGTTGTACATGGCCCCCCACCCCCCACCCCTGCCCCGGGCCTTGGTTTCCTCGTCGGTGTGATGAAACCTGCTCTGTGGGGTGAGGACCTGAGGATTCAGTGAGCTTCGGTGACGTGACACACTCGACAGGGTCTGATCGTAGTAGAGCATGGGAAGGAAATTTCTGGGAACGTGTCAGGCTTTCCCCGGGGGACACAGGTTCCGGGAAGGGCAGTTGGGGCTCAGCTCCCTCTGGACAAGCTGACAGGCGGAGCTAGGGTGCCCACTGAGCTACTCCCCACTCCCCAGGACTGCGAGGCCGCCGAGAAGTGCTGTACCAATGTGTGCGGGCTACGGAGCTGCGTGGCGGCGCGCTTCCCCGGCGGCCCAGTGGTGCCCACACTGCTGGCCTCGTGTGAGGGCTTCACGTGCCCTCAGCAGGGCTCCGACTGCGACATATGGGATGGGCAGCCCGTGTGCCGCTGCCGGGACCGCTGCGAGAAGGAGCCCAGCTTCACCTGTGCCTCCGACGGCCTCACCTACTACAACCGCTGCTACATGGACGCGGAGGCCTGCCTGCGTGGCCTCCGCCTACACGTTGTGCCCTGCAAGCACGTCCTTAGCTGGGCGCCCAGCAGCCCAGGGCCACCGGAGCCCACGGCCCGCCCCACGCCCGGGGACGCCCCCACGCCGCCTGCCCTCTACAGCAGCCCAGCCCCACAGGCGGTATACGTGGGGGGCACCGCCAGCCTCCACTGTGATGTCAGCGGCCGCCCGCCACCCGCCGTGACCTGGGAGAAGCAGAGCGACCAGCGGGAGACCCTGATCATGCGGCCAGACCAGATGTATGGCAACGTGGTGGTCACCAGCATCGGGCAGCTGGTGCTTTACAACGCCCGGCCCGAGGATGCCGGCCTCTACACCTGCACGGCACGCAACGCCGCCGGCCTGCTGCGGGCCGACTTCCCACTCTCCGTGGTCCGGCGGGAGCCGGCCGGGGCCGGGGCACCCATGCCCTCTGGCCCGGCCGAGTGCCTGCCTGACCTGCGGGCCTGCAGCACCACGGCCCCCGGCCTGGTCCTCTGGCACTTTGACCCACAGCGGGGAGGCTGCATGACCTTCCCCGCCTGCAGCTGCGAAGGAGGTGGCCGCGGCTTCGAGACCTACGAGGCGTGCCAGCAGGCCTGCGCCCGGGGCCCTGGCGATGCTTGTGCGCTGCCGGCTGTGCAGGGCCGCTGCCAGGGCTGGGAGCCGCGCTGGGCCTACAGCCCGCTGCTGCAGCAGTGCCACCCCTTCGTGTACGGCGGCTGCGAGGGCAATGGCAACAACTTTGAGAGCCGCGCGAGCTGTGAGGACGCCTGCCCCGTGCCGCGCACGCCACCCTGCCGGGCCTGCCGTCTCCGCAGCAAGCTGGCGCTGAGCCTGTGCCGCAGCGACTTCGCCATCGTGGGGCGGCTCACCGAGGTGCTGGAGGAGCCCGAGCCGGGGGGCGGTGGCATCGCCCGCGTGGCCCTGGATGAGGTGCTCAAGGACGACAAGATGGGTCTCAGGTTCTTGGGCACCAAGTACCTGGAGGTGACGCTGAGTGGTATGGACTGGACCTGCCCCTGCCCCAACGTGACGGCAGGCGATGGCCCGCTGGTCATCATGGGGGAGGTGCGAGACGGCGTGGCCGTGCTGGATGCTGGCAGCTACGTCCGCGCCGCGAGCGAGAAGCGCGTCAAGAAGATCTGGGAGCTGCTCGAGAAGAAGGCCTGCGAGCTGCTGAACCGCTTCCAGGACTAACCCCGCCCGCCCTGCCTTCCTGTCCTGCTGAATAAAAGCCAGCGCTTCCCCAGACCTCGTGGCCTACAGGTGCTGGACCTCCTGGGGGGCCCTCAGCTGGTGTCCCGCTAGCATGGGCTCTAGTCCCAGTTCCGTCCTTGGGAACCTGCGGTTTCCCTGCAGCAGCACAAGCCTCTTGGGGCAGGAGAGCCCAGCAGCCGGCTCAGCCAGCAGGGCCTGAATTCTCACTCCCTCCTCTGTCCCCTCAGCAGAGCAGCGGGTCCAGGAGGCCCCTAAGCCCTGACCCCACAGGCCAGACTCCCCCCTGCCCACCAGGTGTGGTCCCAGGAAGAGGCATGGTTGACACCAGCAGTGAGCAGCAGACAACACTTTATTCCCAGGTTCTAAGCAGCCCTGTGGCCATCAGCCAAGAGCCCCCAGACCGGGCAAGGCCAGTCCTCATGGCCCAGCCCTGGGAGGCAGGGGCTGGCCTCTGGGTTTGGTCCAGGGGAGGGGGGGGGATCTTGGTGGAAACAGAAACACGCGAGAGCAGGTGCAGTTACTCTTTCCGGAATATCAGGCACTTGTTGTTGGCCGGCATGTCCACCTAGGGTGAGGCGTGGGCTGCAGCGGCTGACCAGGCCCCCAGGGAAGCGGCCCATGCCACCCGCCCTCCCACCTACCATCCTTTCAAGGAGCAAGCCGCTGGCTTGGCCCAGGTCCTCCAGGAGGGCCGTGTCCCGCAGCCCCCACTCAGGATTCCTGCAGTGAGGGCCAGGCGGGGGAGAAGGTGCAGTTGTGGCTGGGGGCAGCCACCCAGCCCACCTGCCCTCCCAGCCAGGCCCCCCACCCACTATCCAGCTCTGACCTGCATCTAAGAGTCAGATCAAAATCCACGTTACTCTGCGGAGTGATCTTCCCATTGACGGCATAAGGCTGCGGAGATGGGGACACGGCTCTGCCCGCCACCCACAGACACGGGGTCAGCCATGCCTCCATGGACACACAGGCAGTCTTGCACGCCGGCACCCAGAGAATGAAAAGGACACACCCCTCCCTGCCCCCAGGGCGGGGGACAGCTGAGGACCAGCTGGTGAGCCAGGGGGTTGGAGGGAGACTGGCAGATGACCAGGAGTATGTTCAAGAAGGAAGACCCTGAGTGCAGGGCAGTCGAGGAAGAAGGCAACTGAAAATACTGCAACCAAAAGGAGGGAGTGCAGAAAGTAGGACGCAGCCGAGACTGGCTGGGATCAAGATTGCCTGCCAGGGGAGGCCCATCATCTCTGGCCGAAGCACTCACCCCATAGGTGATCAGAAGCGCCTTGGGTTTGAGCAGATGTCCCGCTGCCCTGAAGAGCCCCTGGGGAGTGAGGAAGCAGGATGTCAGTGAGGAGCTTTCTCTCCCCAGGCACCTGAAAGAGCCCTCCGCCTCTCTGGCCAGAGACTCAGCCTGACCTCCTCAGGCCTCAGTGCCACCCTGCTCCCTCCCGCTGCACCCAGAGGGCTGCCCCGCGGCGCAGGTGGGTGGCTCGCCCACGCGCCCACAGACCTCGGTGCAGTTCAGGGGGCTGATGTGGATCATGTTGATGCACAGCAGCAGATCCAGCGACTGGGGCAGTATCCCGCCCCAGTGCTCCCAATCCCAGGTCACGTCCAGGTACAGCGGGGCCTTCACGTTGGACAGCCCCTGAGCCTGAGTGGTGGCCGAGATGCTGTAGAAGGGCAGCACATGATTGAGGGGAGCTGAGGGGTCCCCCGGTGGCGTGGGGAGTCGGGACAGCGGAACAGGCCCTGCTCCGCCTGACCCCAAGCCCCGCCCGCTGTCGCCAGCCGGGGTCCCGCCTTTCCCGCGCCCCGCCGCACCTGTCCAGGCAGCGCTGGTCCACGTCGGACGGCTGCCACTCGGCGTGGGGGAAGGCCCGAGCGAAGTGGGCCGTGTGCTGGCCGGAGCCCGAGGCCACCTCCAGCACGCGGACGCCGCGCTGGGCCGGGTCCATGTACTGCCGCAGCACGCGTAGGATAGGCTCCTTGTTCCGCTCGGCCGCCGCCGCCACCAGCATCGCAGCAGCTCAGCCGGCCCGCGGGTAGCCGCAGTCAGTCGCCGCGAGACCCACCAGGCGCTGCAGTCCGACGCCGCGCGGCCCGCCGGGAGTTGTAGTCCGGCGCCGCGAGGCCGGCCGGGAGTTGTAGTCCGGCGCCGCAAGGCCGGCTGGGAGTTTAAAGGGCCGGCAGCCGCAGGAGGCGCACCGGGAGCCGCAACCCCGGCGGGGTCATTGGTCGGTTGAGTTGGGGTCGCTGGCTTACAGGCGACCGTCAGCTCAGTACCCAGTGGCCCATGGTCGCTCCGGCATTTTCATGGAGCTTGTCACTGTCTCATTCTCCAAAATTGCCTTGTCCGCGTTGCTCCGGAATGGGTGTTTCCTTGTGGTCTTCTTTCCTTTTGAAATCAGTGTCGTTAGCGAGAATTAGTTTGTTGAGATGGGGAAAATGAAAATTGCCAGATGCGCCGCCCGGGAATCGAACCCGGGTCGCAAGAATGGGAATCTTGCATGATACCACTACACCAGCGGCGCTGCTGACACACGAGCCGCCCGCGAGATTTAAGGGATTGTGACGCAACCTCCCGGCGCGCAGAAGTATCATAGTGCATGCGCGCCGCCTCTGGGCGGGGGGAATGCCCGCCCCAGCGCCCCGAAGCCGGCGGGCGGGTTGGGGTGGGAGCACTGGGACTGGCCGGGTCCGCGTGAAGTGGGGACGGGGGCAGTCTCGCGGTGTCACCTGGGCCCCCAGCGCTAGAGCGGACAGAGCGGGTAGGGCTGAGGGCCACGATTCGCGCCCGCGCCTTGGAAACCATGGCAACTGCGGGCGTCCGGAGCCGGTGGGGCGTGGCTACGATAGCGTTCCTTGTGGGCGGGCCTTCGCGGTTGGGCGGGGCTCATGCCGGCTGGGCGTGGGTGGAGCGGTCCTGGCCGGCAGGGACCGGACGGACCGGAGCTGTGATGCTCAGGGCTGTCCTGCGAGGCCGACAAGACCCGCGCTAGCCCAGGGTTTGCGGACGTTGTGAGGGGGCTCGGCGACCCCGGAATCGAGTCGGAGGCTTATTTGTTGTGTCCAACGGTATTTCCCCGGTGGTCAGCTTGGGGCCCGTGGCTCCGAGGGGCCCCGTTCTGCAGGCTGAGGGCCGCGTTCCGTAGCGGGCTAGATTCTCTCCCTTGTTTGCGCAGTTTTTCACGAGAGAGACCCCCATACCTGACAGCACTCTGGCCGGGGCTCAGAGGGTGGCCCCAACCCAGGCTTTAACCTGGGATTGTCGTGGAGGGGCCGGAATGTGGTTGGGTACGGCGAGGACAGTCTTGCAGCTTAGGGTGGGGAAGTGGCGTAGGATTGTCGGGGCTGGACCGGCCCCCTAGGGAAGTGCTACTCAGTCGGCGGCCGCCCCCTCCAGGCAGCCACACTGGCATTCTGCACGTGACCACCCTTCCCTAGGCTTTCTGTTTCACAGGCCAGAGCTTCCCTTGCCTGAATCACCTTTTGCCTCCTTCCACCTGGTCTGCCGGCTGAGCTGGGCATTTTCTGTATCCTTCCATGTGCGGGGGCTGAGAGGAGCATCTGCTGTGTTTCATAACAAGCCCCTTTCAGCCTCACCTGGGTTCACACCAACCAGGTAACTCTTGGAGCTCAGGGGTTGGTAGCCAGGAGACCGGACGTGTGATTAGAAGGCTGGAGACCAAGCCCATCACCAACCATGAATGATCTCATCAACCACACCTGTGTAACGGGGCCTCCCTAAAAACCCAAAATGAAGGGGTTCTATTGCCTCTGGGCACATGGAGGTGCCAGGAGGGGGAGGGTGGTGCTCCCAGGCAGGAGGCAGGGCCTGGAAGCTCCGTGCTCCTTCCCCACCCTCACACCCCCCCTACCAGCCCTGTGGGTGTCTTCTATCTGCTGTTCCTGAGTTACAGCCTTGATGATGAACCAGTAACCGTAAGTAAGGTGTTAGGTCCCTGAGTTCTGTGCGCTGTTCTAGCAAATTATGGCGCTCGAGAAGGGGGTCGTGAGAACCCTGACACAGCTGGTGACAGCCTGGATGTGGTGGTGAATTCATGGGATGGGGCCTTCAGCCTGGGGGGGAGTCTGCATTCATGCCTGGCAGATAGTGTCAGAATTGACTTAAATTGTAGGACATATATAAAGTGTTGCAAGTGTTTTCCTTTACACCAGGTGTTCTGTAAGAGGCAAGAAACCAGACTGACCAGTCTCCCTGATTCCTCCAGGTCATATGGCCCAGTTTCAGAAGCTGCCCAAATACCCAGCAGTGTCTTTATTTAACAGCACTTGGCCTTAGGTTGTTATCTGATGTAGGAAAGATGTTAGGGTTCGAAGCCTATGGCCAAGAAAGAATTCTTGGGACATCTTTGGTGCAAAAAGGTGGTTTTATTAAAGCACAGGGACAGGACCTGTGAGCAGAAAGAACAGCGCTGGGGTCATGAGGAGTGGTCTTTCTTTCTCTTCCTTTCTTTCTTTCTTGATTTTATTTATCTATTTGACAGAGAGAGGAGGACAGAGAACGCAGCAGGGGGAGAAGGAGATGAGACTCCCCGCTGAGCAGGGAGTGAAGGCAGATGCCTAAAGACTGAGCCACACAGGCGTCCCCCCATTACATCCTTTCAAGTTGGGAGGGGGTTAGGGACAGTGTAAGTCTCTAAAGCATTTGGAAGCAAGATTTCCAGGACCTTGAGAGGGCTAGCTATTGTTGGGTAAAGGTCATTTATTACCATCTAATAAAACCTGAGTCATGAGACCCTTCAGATGTATATCGGTGGGCCATATGCTTGGGGGATGCTGCCAACATGTATCTTGGGGGGTAGAGATAAAGGAAGTTTCCAAAGGAATTCTTACATGTTAAAGTAGACTCACAGGGTCCTGGAGGTGGGGGTGGGATGAGGCTAGGATTGCCTTTTGCCCTTAGCAAAGTGTCAACATCGAGGCAGTTGAGTCCCTAGAGGAATGTCACTCTGCCTGTTTCAAGGACTTGTCCGTGGGCTGCAGGCAATAACCACCTGCCACATTTGCTGCTCTGGGCTGGCCTGGGCTGGCCGCTGTGTGAGCTACCCCCTGCCCGCTGCGCTCACCAAGCTCAGAGCTAGAGAAGGCTGCAGTGTGTGCACGAGTGTGTGTGAGTACGTGTATACACATGTGAATGCTTGTGTGAACACGTCCGAACACACATTTTCTGGAAAGTCATGGTTGTGTGTCAGACTCTGGGAGGGTCCAGGACCCCCAGTGAATGCTGAACAGTTGTCCCCTGGAAGTATCTGACCCTGCTAGGGCCTGTCCTCGGTGGGGCATTCTAGGGTCTTGTCTCCTGAGGCAGAATTTAGCTCCCAGGCAGCCCTCCTGAGCTTCTCACCGACTGTGTGCAAGGTACCTCGACATGGACCACCTTTCCAAATAAGTGTTTAGCCACATGATAACTCTCTAGTGCCCAGAGAGCTGTGAGCAGACAGGAGACCCCCGATGGGGGTGCAGGCTTCCTCCGCAGCCCTTTGCCAGGCACTGGGCACTCCCCTTCCTGTCCCCTCATCCACCGCCACCTTCCTTGATACACTGGCTTCCTAGAGCTACTGTAACAAATGACCCCAAACTCGGTGGCTTAAAACAATGGACATTTACTTTCCCATACTTCTGGAGGCTCCAGGCTCCAAGTCCGAGAGAAGAATGGTCTGCTCCCTCCAGAGGCCCTACAGGAAGAAGGTGCCTCAGCGTTTCTGGGGGCTGGTGCCTGCAGGCACTCTGCCTTCACCTTCACCTAATCTCTCTACCTGCGTCCAGACGTTCCTCTTTCTCCTACAAAGACACGTCATTGGATTTAGGGCCCATCCTAATCCAGGATGGCCTTATCTGGAAACCTTGCCTAACTTACAACCACAAAGACCTTTACTCCAAATAAGGTGACATTCTGAGGTTCCCAGTGGGCATAGCTTTTGGGGGGACACCACTCAACCCCCAGTGCACTTAGGTTTGGGAATGGCAAGCAATCCCTGAAACTGGGCAGTAGACCCAGGAGCCCCCAGCCAGCGCCTTTCTGGGGAGTCTGCTGGCCGGCCCTCCACCATCCTGGATCTGCCTTGGTGAGGGCGTAGATTTCAGATGGAGTCAGTTACTGAGAATGACTGAAAACAAACTTCCTCCTCTTTCAGGTTAAGTTTTAGAACTGTATTTAGAATCTTTCAAAGAAAATTTCTATTTGCTTTTATTACGACGACTGGGGTCTGTGAGGCGAAGGCCTTTTCTTACCCAGACAGCCATTTTATCTGCAAGCTGGGTGAGGCCCCTCCCCCGGGGCGGCTGCCCTGCTGGGCTTGGGGGCAGGTTCCCAGCCTCCCCAGCAACAGGGAAGGTGGCGGGCCCTGCAGGGGCTTCACAGCCAACACCCCCACCAGGGTGTGTCCTGGGAGCAGTGAGGCTGCCAAGGCCCCCTCTGGGGGAGACCAGTCCCCCCAAACAGATGCAGGGGGCTTCACTGCCTGCCCCCACCACCTGGCTTTCCTCCTCCTTCAGCTATCCGGGGGACCCCTGGGCTCTCCCTCACCCCATACCCCCCCTCCCCTGCTGCTCCTGCACCTTCTCCCCTCCCACCTGTCAGGATCATTTGTGCTCAGGGACTTCTCCCCAGAGCTTTGAGGGCTCTGGACCCAACCTTTGACCTGAAACAAGGCCTGCAGGTAGGGCTTGAACGTTAGGGCCTCAAGGCCTGGGTTTTCAGAGCGCTTAAGGGAAGGCTGGGCCTGTCTGTGCAGGCCTGAGGGGTGTGCCCGAGGGAGGGGCTCTCAGAGTCTGTGTCAGCCTGGGGGCCCTGCTCCCCACACCAGGGGGAACACAGCCCCTCTCCCCGAACCTTGGCTGTCTCCCCAGCATGAGTGAGCAGTGTGCTCAAGGCCAGGCAGCCAGCACAGATGGTGCAGGACCACGCTGGCCTTGAGTCGGCTATGGGGAGGGACAAGGGACAGACACTGCAGGGTGCACAGGGGGGCTGGGGAGGGGCTTGCTCGGGCCTGGACTCCTTGGACATGCTCTTGCCTGGGGGGACCCTGTCTCCCCTCTCAGGATCATAGGCCTGCGCAGGCCAGCCCACCCTGCGGAGCAGGAAGCTGGGGAGGGGGGCCCCTGGGACACACACTTCCCTAAGAGTACCTGAGCAGGCCTGGCTCCCTCCCACCAGCCACAAAGGTTCATGGGAAAGCTGGGGGGTGGGGAGTTCCTCCTGTTGTCACTCCCTGCCCCAGTGACAGGGCTACCCCCCAACCTTCTCAATGTCCTGCGCTCTGCCTGGGGGGTGGAGAGGCTTCAAGTCTGCTCTCAAAGTGAGGTGTGGGGGGAGCTGGGCCTTTGTTCCAGGGGCCCACTGGGCCGCTGCTGAGGTAAGTCCCCTTGCCCCTTGGGGGTGGCAGCTCCCAGACCAGGCCCCAGTGGACACCCCAGGCCCTGGTGCCTGCTGGACTGAGCTTCCTCAAATATTTGTGGAACAGCATGTGAGCCCCGCAGTGGCTGTAAGAGCCTCGGGGGCGGATTCCTGGACAACTCTGGGCAGAGTGTTTTCTTGGGTGGGGGCATGCTAAGGATTGAACTCAACCAAATGGAGGACGAGGGGAGCCTTCCGTTGAGCACGCTAGGTCCTGGGGCTCACAGACCCTAGAGTGTGGTGCTTCCTCTCCCACAGCCTGGGCAGCAGTGGGGAAACCCCCAGCCCTGAGCAGCCCCTGAGCTGGGAGAAAGGGGCACTTCTATGTAATTCTCAGGAAGGAACCCCGGGGGTGGAGCCCGCCTCCCCCTTCGTTCCAGGCAGGCCCCCTGAGTCCGGGGACCAGTAACTGGTCCTCTCCAACTGGGATGAAACAGGCAAACCCGGCATCCTCACTCACCCACCTCCTCTCTCCCCAAGATCCCACCCCCACACTGCTCCCAGACTGAATGGGGTCCCCCGTCCCTGGAGCTGGGGGTGCGTCTTGGCATGGGAGGCTCAGTCAGGGAGCAGAGTGCACCCCACTATTCCTGTCCCACAGAGTGCAAGGGAGATTCCCAGGACGCCAGGTTTCTGCCCAAACCCACTTTTTCTGGTCTCCGGCCCCTTGGTCCCAAGACCCAGGCCAAGAATGACCCTTCACGCTGGCCCAGGCCCACCCAGGCACCTTGGCTGAAGCTCCCCAACGTGAATGGGAACAGCCTTGCTTCCAGGGTGCGCACAGAGCGCCCCCAGCGCCTGTCAACGCGCCCACACCCGCACCCCCGCAGCCGCGGCTCACCTGGCCTTCCGGCGGTGGAAGAGCGTCCCAGGCCCCAGGACGCTTCCTCTGCCTTGGCCGTGGGCCATGTGGGGTGGGGCGCTGGTGGCTGCCCGCCGCAGCCAGTCTCCCAACGGCCGGAGCGCCACCTCCGCCGCGTGCCCCGAGGCCCGCCCGGACGCGCGGGCCCTTTAAGGGCCGGGGGCGTGTAGCGGCCCGCCCCCTCCCCGCCGCGCCCGGCCGCCCGTTAAAGGGGCCGCGCCCTGGGCCCCCGCCGAGTGCGAGCCCCGGCGGAGGGCTGGGCAGGGCGTGCGTCCCGGTGAGCGCGCGGGCGGCTGGCCCCTCCGCACCATGTACACCATCACCAAGGGGCCCAGCAAGCTGGTCGCGCAGCGCCGCACAGGTGCGCGGGGCGGGGGGCGGGCAGGGCCGCCGGGGGGAGGGTCCGCGCAGTGACTGCCCAGGCGCGGCGGCGGCTGACGCGCCCCGTGCCCGCAGGTCCCTCGCAGCAGCAGGTGGAGAGCCGGCTCGGCGAGCTCCTGAAATGCCGGCAGCCCGCGCCGCCGACCCCACCGCCCCCGCGGGCGCAGCCGCCGGGACCCTGGCCCCTGTCGAGGTGAGACGCGCGGGCCGGCTGCCGGGGGCCGCGGGACCGAGAGGTTGACCTTGGGGAAGGTTCGCGGAGACCCGGCCACATGCTCGGGGCGGGCGCGGGGCGGGGCGTTCGACCCCGCCCGCGCGGGCGGCTCTGGCCTCCGCACCTCCGCGCCTCCGCCTCACCTGGCACCTGGCAGGGTCGAAGGGGGTTGGGGCGGATGTGCACGATCCCCTCTCCCACTCTGGCCCAGTGGGACCTTGGCGGAGCCCGAGTGGGGAGGAAGCGGACCAGCTCCTGGATCGGAGGAGCTCCACGCGGCTGACTCAGATGCCCCGGGCGACCTTGGGCGGCGAGGCCAAGGTTTGAGGCGAGCTGCCCAGGAAGGCGGGAGCAAAATCTCCTAGGGTGCTGGCCCGCAAGGCCTCCTGGCTCTGGCCCCGGCGGGAGGCTGCCAGCCCCGTCCTTGCAGGGCGGGCTGGGGGAGAAAGTGCACGTGGTTCCCTTTGGCCCTACCAGGGCACTGCTCTCCTGTGCCCTTCACCCAAAACACCCTGGCTGGGCACTGGAGGCCTCCCGCAGATGCTCAGGCCTTGTCGGAACCTGCAGTTTTCTGCCTTTCCTGACCAGCAGTTTTGCCAGTGCCCAACGCCTGCCCCACAGGAATCTCAGTCCTGGCCAATTTGGCCTCCACATGACCTTGACCTGGAGGTCAGATCCCCCCCCCCCCCCCCCCGCCATCCCCCAGAGCTGAGCCTTTTACTTTTTTGTTTCAGCTCTGGACCTTTGGTTTCATTTATTTTATGCATTTCCTGGACCCAGGGCTTTCTTCCAAGCCCACAAAAGCCTGAGGCCTCCTGGGCTAGGCGGTGGGTAGGGGCAGCAGATAAACAGGGTGGCTGACTCTGGCCCCCCCCAGGAAGCTCTGAGGGTGCAGGTGGTGGGGGCCTGCCAGGAGGGGGCAGCCTGTGGGGATCTTTCTGGGCTGAGGCCCTTCCCTAGGGTGGAGGTGGCTTCTGCTGGGGGCACGTTGACATTTTGAGGTTCCTTCCTAGTGATGAAAACGTTCTAGGGCAACCACAGGTGGGTTCTGAGGAGACAGGGGAGCAGGGCCTTGGAGGGCAATTCCTGGGACCCAGGCTGTGTTATAATATTGCCTTGTGATTTCAGCTTTGGTCCTCACGGCTGCCCTGCTGCCCAGAGGAGTAAACAAGACATAGGTGTACAGCCACGACTGGTCACCTAGGCAGATAACCTGGGAGCAGAGTGGTCCAGGGTGCCCCCCACCCTCTCACCTGGAGAAGCGTGTCACCTCCCTCTCCTGAGTCCCATTGCTGATGAAATCAGGGTGCATCTGTGCCAGGGTTGGGGCGTGCTGGGGAGGGAGATGGGAAAGACCGCGTAGAGCCCTTAACCCCCCCACCAGGCCTCACCTTCACCCTCAGCCAGTTGGGCATACTGCAGCCTGCTGGGTTAGGAGGGTGCTGACCAGCCTGGCCTGAGGGAGCGCAACCCTCAGCTTGTCTCAGTCCTGTGTGGGTCCTACTGCGTGCCAGGGAGTGGAAGCAGGCACAGCATGTGCTGGCTGTGCTGGGCCCCCTCCCAGTCCCCGTGGCCTTGAAAAGACCCTGCTGGGAGGCCAAGTGAGTCCCCCCTACCCCCTCTCCTGAACTTTCTTGGGGGGCCACCTTCCAGAGTGGCTCCACGCGCCTTCCTATCCTGATTTTTCCCCTGTAGTGCCTTTTTACTACCCGGCATCCCTCACCCCGACTTGCCCACAAGAGAGGGGTGTCTGGGCCACTGGTGCATCCTCCACGCCTGGTGTGCCTGGTGCGCCGCAGGTGCTCAAAGTGTCTGACCCGCTAATTCTGCAGGCTGGGTTCTGGCCTGCCATGGGGCCGTGCCTCTGAGCCGCTCTTGCTCCCGGTGTGAGACAGAGAGCAGAGATCAGTGCAGGTGACATTCATTGTCGGGAAGAAGATAAAATGACGCCACGTGACCCCCAGATGGTCATGCGAGCAGGTCGGGGAGGTGGCCTAGCAGTTTTACTGAGTCGTGGGCTTTGAGGTCAGGCAGGTGTGCAGGTATGTTCTGGAACTAGCAGCCATTCACAGTGTGTGACTTTGGGCGGGTCACTTCCCTGTCTCGAGCCCAGGGTCCTGGGCTGGAAATGGGTGGGTGGTTTACCGTGGGAGTCAGAGAGGAGACTCAGTGCCAGGATGCCGTGTGGGTGCTGAGCAGGGACACTGGAGTGTGCCTACGGCAGCATCCTTGGGAGCAGGCACAGTGTGGCCTTCATCCACAGGTGCATGCTCGAGCCAGGGCCCTTTCCCCAGAGGGCCTGTGGAGCATCCTATGTAACTAAGTCCCAGTGGGGTAGGGGGTTAGGTGGGTGCCTGCCTGCTCGGGCCCCTGCTCAGCCCTGGTCAGGCCACGGCCTTGGTTCCTGTGACCCACAGCCCACGGCTGCAGTTCCCTTTTTGGTTTTCCTTCTTCGGTGTCCAGCCTCCACTTTCCTGGAGTCTGCAGGCTTGTGGGGGTGGGGGTGGCAGGCAAGGGGCTGTCCAAATTGAGGACAAACCTTCATACCTTCTGGTTGGTGCAGCTCAGGCCTGGGAGGAGCCCCGCCCCCCTACATTTTCTTCACTGGCCTGGAGCTGGCGGGACCGGTGCCCCTCAAGACACTCCTCTTTATTTTAGTGCCCCTCTCAGCCAAGGAGGACCCCCGAGCGGCGGTGGGGCACCTGAGCCCAGGAAGGCGAGCAGGCCGGCGGGACCGCGAGTGCCTGGCGGAGTGGCACGTGCAGCCCAGGACTCCCGGCTCCCACCTCCTGCTGTAGGTGCGGGCCCCGCTCCCTCCACGGCCCCATCCTGGGCTTTGTGTGTGCAGGGCTAGGCCAGCTGCCGCCGGCAAGCGCAGCCCATCAGTGCCCTGGGCCCCACTGATCGCTGACCAGGACAGGCCCAGTGGCTCCCTGGACATCCCATGCCCACCAGGCTGAGCTCTGGAGCCTGGGGGCCATCGCCTCACTCAGCATTCCCAACCCCCTGTGGGCAAGAGTGTTGCCTCGTCTGGGACCTGCAGGGATGGGCTGGGGTTGAAGTCACAACTTCTCCACTCAGTGCTCTTTGGCCAGACCATCACTTAGGGCTCATCCCCACGGAGCCTGGGGCAGCCAGGAAGAGGGAAGGGCACCGATTGCCTGTTTGTTCTTTGGGTCCTTTCTCCCACACTGGGGACAGTGGTGAGATGGAGAAGCTTCGGCAGGGGGAGTAGAGAAAATGGCCGAGAATTGTGCCTGGCCAACTGTGGTTGGGTCAGAGTGATCTGGTTGTAGCTTAGATCTGAACGTGGGTTGCTGGAGGCCTGGCTGGTCCTGGGGAGGTGGGATGCAGGTGGCAGTAGGGGTGCCCGAGAGACTCTTGGAGGAGTACCTGTGTGCCTTGAGCATGGAACCCTGCTGGGGGTCTGGGGCACAGGGCTGGGGACTGCAGGTGCGAATCGAGCTGCTGGGGGTTTGGGCCTGCAGGAGAGAGGCCTCCTCGGCCAACACTGCAGCACGCAGCTACCTTGAAGGTCAAGGAAGTGCCCAGGCTGGGCCTGGCCTGGGAGTGGTGGGGGTGGCCTGAAGCTGCTCCTGGAGCTTTGCCAGGCATCACCTGGGCTTAGGACAGTTGCTGACTGGCTCCTCCCCCCTCCACAGTCCGGGACCAAGGCTTGTGTTCAATCGGGTGAATGGCCGGCGGCCCCCTGCCACATCTCCATCCTTTGAGGGAACCCAAGAGACCTATACGCTGGCCCATGAGGAGAACGTCCGATTTGTGTCTGAAGGTAGTGTCGAGGCCCAAGGGTGAGGCCTGGGCCCCTGTTCCTCCTCCCCACTGTGACCTTGTTCCAAGCAGCTAGAAGGCTGGGTTCTTCCTAGGCTGTCTCCCTGTTGGTCCTGTGACTGTCCAGTGGGCTGCCTACTCCCCTTCTTAGCTGGGGTCCTGGGTGGGAAACAGGAGGCCAGGGGCCTGGCTTAGCCCTACTGCCCTCCCCCCACAGCTTGGCAGCAAGTGGAGCAGCAGCTGGGTAGTGGCCCAACTGGCGATAGTGGGCCCAGACCTGTGCAGTACGTGGAGAAGACCCCCAGCCCCCGGCTGCAGAGTGAGCCCCCCCTGCTCTCAGGGAGTCCCCTCCACTCCCTCCAACCCTCACCTGGGCCCTGCTGCGTTCTAGCCCTAGGGGATTGGGGAGGGCGCTTGAACTTGACCTGCTTCTTCCCAGTGCTTGCTACATTTGGGTCTGGGGGAGGGGCTTGTGGTCAGCTCAAAGGGACAGACACTGACTGATCCGGGAGGCAGCATCACTGCCCAGCCTTCTACTCTGCCCACAGACTTTGTGCCCATTGACCTGGACGAGTGGTGGGCACAGCAGTTCCTGGCCAGAATCACTAACTGCTCCTAGCTGCCTTGGAAGGAATGCTGCCCCAGGGCCCAGCCCTGCCCCCCGCCAGGAGAGGACCATGGAGCCCTATTTAGCTGCCGAGGCAGGCCATCCTTCACCCTGAGTCTGGCCAGGAGCCGGCCACACCTGAAGTGCCAGCATTTGGACTCTTGCACCTGCTGACCCCTTGGACCAGCTGTCCTATGCTGCCAGGGGCCAGAAGCTGAATCTGTCTGACCTCAATCCTGCTCACTGTGCCCAGGGACCAGCCCCTGGGGCTGGCAGGGAGGAGCTCCACACTAATAAAGTTGAGAAACTGCCCTTTTCGAGTGGCCTTTATTTGGTATGTGGGGGGTGGGGTCAGGGTCCTCACATACTAGGTCCAGCTTTTCCTTGGCCCCATAGCTGCAGCTCTGCCCAATTCTGGCCTTCCTGTGTCCTGATGGAGGTGCTGGGGCCCTCTCTGGGCCAGCTCATCTTTCTTGGATGTCGCTGGACCTTACCCGGCACCACCCAGCTTTCTCTCCCCGTTGGCAAGTGCTTGAGCCCCATCTCACGATACACAAATGTTATCAACTGGCCGGGGTATCGAGTCCCAGAGGCCCAGGATTGGGGCCAGATCTCAGGAGGCTTAGTCCTGTGTCTTAACCCCCCCAGACCGAGTTGCCCTGTGGGACACTGCTTTGCCTCCTGGGTAGGTGGCATTGCCTGCGAAGTGGAGTGGAGTACCCCAGGTGTGGACGCTAGAGGGCTGGAGGTAGTAGAGTGGAGCCCAGTGGGCTGGCAGTGAGTGTGACAAGCGCATTCCCATACATAGGGGTGCGTGTCCTTCCCGATATACAGAAAGAAAGTCGGGCACCTCCCTGGTTCCCGCTGTAGCCTTGCTAGGGCATCCATAGGGTCCTGGCTTGGGAGTGGCCGCAGAGGCCCGGGCCGCGACGGCTCTCAGGGTGCCCGAGAGGCCGCCCACCGCGAGCCCCGCGAACCTTCAACCCCGACCGCGGTCACGCGACCCGGCTCTGGTCGCACCGCGGTCACGTGGCCAACGCCGCGCCGTCGTGCGCCCCGCCCCACCCCTCAGGTCACGTGGCCTCGCCCGCGTGACCGCAGTAGTGGCGCTGTTGCCAGGCGGCCGTTGCTAAGCGCGCGCTGCGTGCCCTGCGTGGAGCGCGCGGCGGCAGAGGCGGGAAGTGCGAGCGGCGACGCCATGGCGAAAGGTACCAGCGCGCGGGAGGCCGGGGCCGGGGCCGGGGGCTGGGGGGCGGTCAGCGCGGGGGGCGGGGGGGCCCAGTGGGACCGGGGCTGGCGCGCAGTAATGGCTGTCACCGCGGGGGGCGGTGGCGTAGCACAGACCCAGCCTTTGGCCCCTCCCTGGAAGGTCTGGAGGCTCACAGCGGGATGTCCCCCTTCACGGGCGGGGGTCTGACATCTGGGGACGCACCTTCATGCCCATGGGGGTCCTCACACCTTCATGGCTCCCCAGTGTGGCAGCACCCGTTCCTCAACGTCTTTAGACACTTCAAGGTGGGCGAGTGGAAGCGGTCCGCTAAAGAAGGCGATGTGGCTCCTGTCACTGTAAGTGGGCGCCGGGACTTGGCAGCAGCGGTAGAGACCCCTTCTGTCCTCCTGAGAAACCTGTCAGAACCACCCCAGGGTCATGCCGATGGTGCCCTTCTCGGCGTCCCTGGGTGGACAGTGCTGCCTCCTCTTTTTCTCTTTAGGATAAGACTCTGAAATGCACTGTGTATCGCGTCCGGGGTTCTGTCTCTGCTGGCAATTACATCCAGCTCCCCAAAACCAGTACCCAGTCTTTGGGGCTGACTGGCCGGTACCTGTACGTGCTCTTCAGGCCCCTGCCAGCCAAGCACTTCGTCATTCACCTGGATGTGGCCACCGAGGTGCCGAGCTTGGGAGTGGGGGTTGGGGGTGGTGGTGCTGCATTTCTGTAGTCCTTCTTGTCTGTTTATGGTCATGCTGTGCCTTGCAGGACAGCCAGGTCATCCGTGTGTCCTTCTCCAACCTCTTCAAGGAGTTCAAGTCCACGGCCACGTGGCTGCAATTTCCCTTCATCTGTGAGGCTGGGTTATCTGTAAAAGGTGATGTGGAAACGGGACACGAACGGGCTGCGGTAGTCCAGGAGAGGCGGCCTGAGAGCGGAGAGGGAGGTGGGCAGTCCCAGGTGTAAGGACAGGTGGTGCTGGGGGGACGTTGTGGTTGGGGCAGGCCAAGTACAGAGTGCCCTGGGCTGGCTGGTGAGACCGTAGGCACTGATCTTGGCTCGCGTTCTTCAGAGCTGGCCAGTGTTGCCCCCTCTGGTGCCCGTTGGACATGCCTACAGCTTGATTTGCATGACATTCTCCTGGTGTACCTAAACCGGCGCTACGGTCACCTCAAGAGCGTCAAGCTGTGCGCGAGTCTGCTCGTGAAGAGCCTCTACACCAGCGACCTGTGCTTTGATCCCGGTGAGTGCTGTACTTACGTCCTATGCTCATCCTGCAGCCTGCCTGTTCCAGCGCTCTCCCCCAGTCCCTGAGTTCTCAGCAGGAGGGGCTGACATCCCAGCCCGTGATGGAAACGCCTGTGCTGTGCCATCTTGGAGCCCCCCCAGCTCCTGAGGCACCTGTGGGGGGCAGGGGCTGGTGGTGGCTGGGCTGGTGGCACCTGGTGTTGAGACTCGCCTGGGCTGGAAGAGGGAGCTGGATGGGCTTCCTTCCCTGGACCAGCTCTGCTCTTTGTAGCTGTTACTATGGCTGAGGCCCAGCGGGCAAAGCTACCTGTCACACCTGTACCTCGAGAAATGGCATTCCCAGTGCCAAAGGGGGAGAGCTGGTATGACCACTATGTCCACATCCGGTGAGCGGCTCTGCCCATCCTGCGGGAGGTCAGTGAAGGGAGGTCGGGGTGGTCCCTGGACACTAAGTTTCTCTCTGCCCTGTCGAGGTTTCCAAGCGACAGCTCAAAAGCATCTCCTGAGCCGGTTCGGAAGAGCTGTTCCCCTCCTGAGGCAGGTGGGCCTGTGGAGTCACCAGAGATGTAGGCTCAGGCCTACAGGGATGTGGAGTTTCACGGGAGGGGGTGTTGATACTGTATGGGGGTGGCAAACCTGGCAGGGAGGTGCCCACAGGGGCCAGGGCTAGCCTCAAGGCTGTCCTGAGATGCCAGGATCACGTGGGAAGTTGTGTAGGGTGCCTGGTGTCCTCAAACTTTCCAACTAGGAGGGCATGCTGGGGCCCGGGGCAGAAGGGTGGGTTGAGCTGTTGCTGTGGCTTTGGAGGAGTGGGCAAGGCACTGAGACCATGCTCTCTGCAGGCCTCTCTGCACTCTGTTCAGTGACTTCTATGGCCTTTGACTCCATTCCAGATTTCCTGGGGCGCATGCTGCAGGTTCTCCCTCACCCAGTGGCTTTCAGCAATCCCTTCCAAGACACTCTGCCCTCCATGGTCCAGATGTTTGGCCCCACAGCCGTGAGTGCTTCTCTGTCCTTAGAGATGGGGCTGGAGAGTGGTGGCCTCAGGGTCCTGACAGGCACTTGTGCCCCTGCAGTCTTGCCAGGCCCCCTCAGTGCCAGAGCCCCTTCCAGAGGTCAGCTTGTTCTGTGAGCGCTCGGAGGTCCCCAGTACGAATGGCCCCAGTGACCGTAGCCAAGAGCGCTCAGCCGGGCCAGAGGTCACTGACAAGCATGCGGCTGGCAACGGTGTTCACGTGTCTGCTCCTAAGCCGACCATGGTGCCCGTGGCGCTGGAGGATGTGGCCGTGCACGAGGTCAGTGCCTACCCCCAGGAAGGTGGGGGGTAAACCATTTCACTGAGGTGGGTGGAGCCTTGGTGAGGTGTGGGTAAGGGCTGCTGGGTCTCTGAAACCTTTTGTCATCTAGCTTTCTGACAGAAAGCAGAATGGGCAGGAGATGGCTCTGGACAAGAATCTCTTCCAACCAAGGGTAAGGAGGCACCAGGTGATCTGTGGAGGCCTTGGACTGCAGGCAGGGGCAGGAGCTGGGGTCCCCAAAGGGTCTGGCACTGTGGCCAGCTCCTGGCTTCCTGACACAGGGCAGCCGGCAGAAACCACCTAGGACTGCATTGCTTTCTTGGGAGGGAGAAACTAGCCTGGGCTGGTGCAGTCCCAGGGGGATGGGAGCCTCACCTCCTGGGGTCTCACTGTGAGTTTGCCTGTTTCAGACCTTTCTCCCGGATCCAATCCTGAGGCTCAAGGGAGTCATTGGCTTTGGGGGCCACAGTACCAAATGGGTGAGGGATCCAGTATTCTTACTGGGCCGTGTGGGTGTCAGTTACGCAGAGGGGGCAATGGGAAAAGCCCGTGTCTCCCTAAGGTGGTTATGTAGACATCTAAGCTTCCTCAGGGTGTGGAACCCTCACCCCCCTGCCCCCACACCGTGGATGCCTGGTTCTGCCTGTGTCTGCACATGACTCAGCATTCATTCAGCAGAAGCGTGGACTTTCCAACCCGGCATCCCTTTTTTCTGCCGCATGTGCAGGCCACGTTAGCATGGCCCGGGTGCTTGAGCTTCCCTAGACCTGAGAGCTCTCACGTGTTCCATGAGGCTTTGATGCTTGTCTGGTGTGTGGGGCTGGTGTGGGTGCTAGTTTTGGGTCTGTGTGGCCCTGTGCTTGCCAGGTCCTTCTAGACACGGACTGAGTGTCTGTAGGTCCTGGTGTTTTGTTACTTGAACTCAGTTTCTAGTATTGCAGACAGGGTTTGGAGGAGGTCTTAGGCGTGCATCTGTGTGTGTGTGCGCGCGTGCTCCTGACATGGCGGGGGATGTGCTGGGGTTGGGGAGAGCGGAGGCCAAGCAGCCTGTGACGTCCACATCTGGCCCCTGTGCACAGGCCCTGTGGACTAAGGACGGGGCTGCTGTGGTGTATCCCTGCCACGCGGTCATCGTCGTCCTGCACATTGACACCCGCGAGCAGCGCTTCTTTCTCGGCCACACGGACAAGGTGGGCGCCACCCGCCCGACCCAGGGGAGGCTTGTGCCTGCGGGCGCAGTGCTGTCTCCTCAACCTACCATGTCCTCCAGGTTTCTGCCCTGGCGCTGGATGGGAGCAGCTTGCTGCTGGCCTCGGCCCAGGCCCGGCCCCCAAGCATGCTGCGCCTCTGGGACTTCCACACCGGGGAGTGCCTGTCCCTGTTCCGGAGCCCGGTCCATGTCCTCTGTTCCCTTAGGTAGGCGTGGGACCTCTGAGAGGGGTGGGGGCCCAGCCCCCGCCACGCTGACTGCTTTCTTTCCATCCGCAGCTTTTCCAACAGTGGGGCGCTGCTCTGCGGTGTCGGCAAGGACCGCCACGGGAGGACGGTACCGGGGCCGGGTCAGGGAGGTGGAGTGGCCCGTGCCGGGGTGCAGGCAGAGTCCTAAACACTTAGGAAGCAGAGCTCCCCTGGCAAGCCCCCTGCCCTGTGCACCGCCTCGTGTTGTCAGGCCCATGGACAGAGTTGCTGTCCTGCTGGCTGTGTTTGGCGTGTCAGCCATCCTGAAGTCAGGTGCATTTGAAGCGTTGGCGTGTTTCAGCCCGGGCCCTGCTTGCGGGTCGGTGTTTTCTCTGTTCCCACAGACGGGCCTAGCTTCGAGTGTGGAAGCCCAGGGGTACACCTATAGCTTCTTCTGGGCCATGGGGCCAACATCCCCACCCCCTCAGCCACTGAGCGCTCAGGCGGGCTTGCGTAGGGAAGGAGAGCTGAGGCCTGGGGGAGGCCAGGTAGGGTCGGTGGTGGGCCGCGGGTACTCAGTACAGGCTTATTGCAGATGGTGGTGGCCTGGGGCACGGCCCAGGTGGGACGAGGCGGTGCGGCAGCCCTTCTCGCAAAGGTGCACACCAGGGTTGACATCCAGGCATTTGAGGTGGCCCTTTTTGACGAAACCAGGTGATGGTGCTGTCCTTGCACTGTGGAATGAGGCCTTGGCAGCCACAGGCCCTGATGGGGGCTGAGCCTGCCGCTCCCTGGCTTGGGGGCCACCACAGTATCGCGCTTCTGCCCTGCAGGATGGCGTCGTGCGGGCAGGGCAGTGTGCAGCTGTGGCGGCTGCGAGGGGGCCAGCTGCGCTCCTGCCCTGTGGACTTGGGGGAGCACCGCGTGCTGGAGTTGACCGACCTGGCCTTCGGCCGGGCCCAGGATGGCCATATGCTGTGAGCTCTACCCTCACCCCCGTAACTGGCTGGGTCCTGTTCCCACCTGCCCCTTCGGCCCTCACCTGTCGCCTCCCTGAGCAGCTACGTGTGCGGCCGCAGTGGCCACATCTTGGAGATCGACCACCAGCGCATGGCTGTGCGGCACGCTCGCCGCCTCCTGCCCTCGCGGAGCCCTGGTGGCCCTCTCTCACAGAAGCAGACCTTTAGCTCGGGTAGGTGGGTCCCTTGCTGCATGGGGGGGCGGGGGAGCCACCCTGATGCTGTGGGCTGACTCTGCCCCACTCCCTAGGCCCCGGCATTTGCATCAGCAGCCTCAGCGTGTCCCAGGCCCTATGTGCCATGGGCTCCGAGGATGGCTACCTGCGCCTCTGGCCCCTGGACTTCTCCTCTGTGCTTCTGGAGGCAGGTGGGACCATGAAACCGTCTTGGCATCAGAGTTGCCCTGGGAGGGTCGTGTTCCTGGGTCATACCCTGGCTAGACGTCAGTCCCAGGGCTCCAGGGGGTCGAGTCCTGAGCCAGGGAGTGGGTGGTCATCGGGGAGCTGCCTGTCCTACCCCATGGAGAGCAAGGAAATGGGTTTGTCTGTGTTATGGAGGGGGCCGGGGAGGTCACCGAGCCACCCTGTCCACAGAGCACGAGGGCCCAGTCACTTCAGTGTGCATCAGCCCTGATGGTCAACGTGTGCTGTCTACCACATCCTCCGGCCACCTGGGCTTCCTGGATATCCCATCCCAGGAGTACAGCATGCTGGTTCGCTCCCACACCGCTCCGGTGCTGGCCCTGGCCACCGAGGGCAGCCGAGGGCAGCTGGCCACGGTGTCCCAGGACCACACTGTCCGCGTCTGGGACCTGGCGACCTTGCAGCAGGTGGGGTGCAGCCAGAAGGGAGCCATCGCAGAGGGAGGGACTGAGGGCCAGTGGGTGGGGCCCAGGCAGGCGTGAAGCACTGGCGGGTCCGTGGGGCCACCTGGAGAGATGGGCTCTCAGGCTCTTGAGGCCAGCTGGTAGCCCCATCCCTGCCCACCCTCATGGACCCCACCCTCCAGCTTTATGACTTGAGGTCCCCTGAGGAGGCCCCGTGTACCATCGCCTTCCACCCCATGCGGCCAGCCTTATTCTGCGGCTTCAGCAGTGGGGCCGTCCGTTCCTTCAGCCTGGAGGCTGCTGAGGTTCTGGTGGAGCACAGGTGGGTGCCCAGTTGGCTCCAGCCCCACAGACACCCGTGGCGGAAGCTGAGGTGGTACGTGGGCAGCTGGGCCGGGCAGGAAAGGGCCATCCACAGAAAGCCCCAATGCCCTGCTGCCCCCTGGGGACACAGGCAGGACCAGCTGTGAGCGGTCTGGGATGGTGCAGCTCAGGGCCAGGGCAGTGGCTGTCCCTGTGTGGTGCAGGTGTCACCGAGGACCAGTCACCGGCCTGGCCGCCAGCCCCGACGGCAGCCTCCTGTTCAGCTCTTGCTCCTGGGGCACCTTGGCCCAGTACCACTGCGCCAGCACCCCTTGCCGCGTCCTGCGTGTGGCAGGTCAGGCCCCCATGCTGCCCCGTCCAGCCTCCTGACCATGTCCTTGTCCGCTCCCTGTGGGGTGGGGCTTGTTCACTACCTACAGCTCCCGGGTGAGTGTGGTTTTAGAACTTCTTAGGCCCCCCAAAACGAAAGGTCAGTGAGGGTCTGTGCCAACCCTGCCCCAGGAGGAGGTGAATGGCCTGAGCACTAGGTGGGGGTTGGGTCACCCGAGGGCATGTGTTTCCTCTTGTGGCCACTTGGTAGTAACTTGGGCCAGCCAGGCGGTCACTTGGCAGCCGGTCGTGGTCCAGGAGAACCCCAGCTGTCCCAGCCGTAGCTCGTGCCCACTGCTGTCTGTTTGCCACAGCTGGGGGCAGGTTTGGGTCTCCACCCAGTTGACCCTGTGCCTCCGTGCTGCCGGCAGCTAACGTGGTGTGCCGGGACGCCCACCCAACCCCCAATGCCTTGGTGGTTAGCGGGGATAGCCGTCTGCTGGCCTTCGTGGGTCCCTCCAGGCATGTGGTGACTGTCATGAATGCGGCCTCCCTAGAAGAGGTGAGTCAGCTGGAATCTTCTGTGTGTCCACGTTGGCCTGGCTGGCAGACTCCATGCATATATCCCCAGCGGCGGCCACATGGCTATCCCGGGTTCCACCAGGGCGGAGGGAGCAGGGAGGGGCAGGGGCTCTCCTTGGCCCTGTGTGGAGTGGGAGGGGGCAGGTGGGAGGTCAGGCTCACCCCCGAGAGGATCTGATCCTTGCTGCCTCAACTCATAGACACAGAACGCGTAAGCCACAGGCAGGCAGGAGTGCGGTGGGTGGGTACCTGAGGCTGCTCACCTCCCGTGCTCTGGCGCCGGGAGTGCAAGCTCTGCCTGGAGGCCCTGCCCGGTGGCTGCTTGCTGCTCTCCCCCAGCTGCTGCAAATTGATGTCGGTGCCCTGGACCTGGCCAGTAGCCGCCTGGACTCGGCTGTGGCCGTCTGCTTTGGCCCTGGACCCCCTGGCCACCTCCTGGTGTCCACGTCCTCTAAGACAGTCACGGTGCTGGATACCACGTCGGGCCGCGTGGTCCGGGAGGTGAGCCCAGGGCTGTGGTCGGCAGCTTGACCTCCTCTTCCCTCCGGGCTCCAGCGTTAGTGCCTCCAGTGCCTCGAGGAGGGGGAGGCCCGGGCTGCCTGCTGCTCCTTGGAAGTGGCATTTCTCGAGAAGGGCGACTTCCTGTGTCCGGGGCTCTGTGATTTCTGCTCTTTCCTCACCGACCGACAAGAAGGCTTCTTGCAGCTGCCAGGTGTCCACCCTGTGGCCTGCCCCTCCCTGGCTCTCAGCCGGGATGCCCGCTTCTTGCTGATGGCCACTGACCGGGCCATCAAGGTGTGGGACTACCCAACGAAGGCCTGCCCCGGCTGCCAGGTGGGGGCCACAGGCAGGCGCATGGCAGGTGGGTGGCAGGGAGGGTAGAGGATGAGACCCCCAACTCCCCTGTGCCTGCTGGGGCCTGACACCCCTGAAAGCCTCCTCCTCGCGCCCCCGTCTGGCGGGTCGGGGACTCTCAGCTGGGTCTGCAGGATATGTCCGCTGTCTTGCAGCGTGAAGCGCTGCTTCTGCCCAGTGCTGGGAGGACCGTGGTGCCCTAGCTGTGCCTCGACGGTCTCTCTCTGACTCCCCTTGTCTCCAGGTGTATATTGGCCACTCAGAGCCCGTACACGCTGTGGCCTTCACCCCTGACCAGCAGCAGCTCCTCAGCGTGGGGGATGCCATCTTCCTCTGGGACATTCTGGGTCCCCTGGAGAGGTCTCCCCCAGGAAGGCAAGTGCCTGCCCTAGAGCTGCATCCACTGGCCTTCAGCTACACCCTCCCATCTGATCTCTCGTTGTCTCTGCAGTGCCAGAGACTCACCCGGGGCACCCCCGACCTGCAAGACTAGTGAGTGGCCCCACCGCAGGGGCAGGCTTTGTGATCACCTTTGGTGCTAGCTCTGCAGTCTCGGGGGTGGCATAGCGCCCCTTCCTCTCCTGGGGTTCCTAGTGCAGAACTGGGGGTGTGTGGTACAGGCTGACTCTTTCTGTCCCCAGGCCTGGATGCAAAGCAGCTGGAGGACACGGTGTCTGGGGCCAACGGGCTCCCCCGGCAGCAGGTGCCTGAGCCATCCCCGGCATCCCCACTCCAGCTGGGCATCTGTGCTGGACCCCTCAAGGGTGATGGTGGTAAGGGTGGAGGGCCCAGGAGGGACTGCTGGGTGTGTCTCTGGTCCAGGCCTGGGGGGGGGGCGGGGGCAACGTTGCTCTGCTCCTTCCTCTCACTGCTCCCTTCTCCCCCTCTCCCCAGGTGCCTTCTCCTTGTCAGATGAAGAAGGACCCTCTGAGGAGAGCCATAGCCCTGAGGGGCTCCATCAGGCCTCAAGCCTGCCCATGCTGGTGAAGGAGGCCAGTGGGGCTGGAGACGGGGTCTGGGGGTCTCCAGGGGCCCCCTGGGGCCTCAGCATGGGTCCCCACCCCCATAATTGGTCCAGTAAGCAGAAGAGGGGCAGCAGGGTGGGGCGGGGATACTCATGACCGACCAAGGTGTTTCATGGCCTCCAGGTGGCCTAAGGGAGGCCCAGCCGCTTGACGGGCTGAGCTGTGAGATGAGCTACAGGGCAAGTAGGCTAGTCTGAGGCCCCGGCTGGGCCTGGCTAGCAGTGGGATGCAACCCATCTGCGCCCTCTGACCCCACATGTCTGCTGTGGTTCAGACACTTGTCCTACCCAGCAGTGCCGGGTGACTGTGTGCAGGGAGGGGTCTCTGAGGGGTCATGGGTGCTTTGATGTTTCGAGGCCTCTTCCTTTTCCCTGTCAGGTGCTCGGAGCATTGGAAGAGCTCAGGTGCATCCCTCTGCTCGCCCTGACTGCTATAGGCACTTCCTGGCACGCCATAAGACCTCCCCGCTGGTCAGGGTCAGTGGGGGTGGAGGATCCCCGCAAGCCTTTCACAAGCAGACACCCGATGGGCCCAGAGGTGGGGGTGGCATGGCCCTGTAGTTTCTAGGAGCGTTCTTTCTCCCTAGGAAACTCGGTTTTCTGGGGTCTCCCTGGGGCGGCTTCCAAAGCTCACAGCTTTGGTGACAGGGCTTTGATGTAGATCTTGGTGACGGTTCCCCTGCAGGGGACTCATCTACCCTGTGCCTGCACTCTGGCTTGGCTGGCCAAGGCTCTCGCTGTCCTGCAGATGCCCAGAGGGTCCCCGGGTGGTGTCCTGATGAGCCCTCCCTTTCGGCCCTGGCTGCTTCCCATTTCCTGCTCTTGCACCTGTGCCCTCCCCAAGATCCTCCCCCGCCCGGGTCTTGCTGCCCTTACTTGGCCTCCCTGCCCTCCAGTTGCCTCCCACACCCCCCACTCGCACTTTTCTGTCTGCACCCTCAGCTCTGCTGGCTTTTTGTGCGGGTGTTGGGGCCTGCGTTCCTGCCGTTTGTCTCCTGGGAGCCTGCATCTCCTGAGGCGTCATCCCAGGCCCCAGCCTGATGGGGGAGAGCCTGAGTTGGGGGGTGGGCGGGCACTATGCGGGCACCCCAGCGTCCTCTCTCTGTCCTCGCAGAGCGCCTCTGTCTCCGACGCCAGCGTTGAGCGTCTGCTCCTGAAGGCCGTCGTGGGCTACAACGGGAACGGGCGGGCCAATGTGGTCTGGAAGCCAGATACAGGTGGGGGCGCACCCTGCTCTTAGCCCAGAAGCTGCAGGGAGGGGCCCAGCTCTGTCCGCCCCTAGGACAGGCCCCAGGGAGAGCCTGTGAGCACTTGCCATCGTACAGGGTTTGGGTGGCAGGGTGGGAGCAGTGCCCAAGCCAAGACGCGTTCTCCTGGTAGCCTGTGTGTTCTGGCCTCGGAGCGGGCTTTCCAGGTGTGAGCCCCTGTGGCTGTGGAAGCAAACAGGGAAGGATGCACCCCGGGCCCCGGCCGACTGGCTCCGGGGTGCCTTCCCTGCCTATAGGCTTCTTTGCCTACACGTGCGGCTGCCTGGTGGTGGTGGAGGACCTGCATTCTGGCACCCAGCAGCACTGGCTCGGCCACCCCGAGGAGATCTCCACCCTGGCCCTTAGCCACGATGCTCAGGTGCCCGCCTTGCATCCCGCTCTGTACACCCAGGGCTGACGTGCAGGTCAGAGCCTGGATTCTTGAGAACCACGGCTGGCTCTCACCTCCAGAGCAGGACGGGGGATGCTGCTCCAGCCTTCTGTCCAGCCAGAACCAGGATGGGCCCGTGGGCCACCCCCTCCCTGCTGACTGCCTGCCCTCCTGCCCGCCAGGTCCTGGCCTCTGCCTCGGGCTGCAGCGGCACCACCTCTCGCTGCCACATCCGCATCTGGAATGTGCCGGGGGGCTCCTGCCGGCACCTCATTTCTTACCACAGTACCGCGGTGCAAGCCCTGGCATTTTCGCCAGATGACAAGCTCCTTGTCACACTGGGTCAGTTGGGGTGTGGGGAGGACAGTGGCCTCTGGACTTCCCTGCCTGTCTTGGGACCCCTGGGCAGCTGATGCAGCTAGCGTGTGCCTTCGCCAGGGGACTATGGGGACCGCACTCTGGCCCTGTGGAGCATGGCCACCCATGAGCTCCTGTCCTCCACCCGCCTCCCCGCGCCAGTGCACGGCGTGGCCTTCAACCCCCGGGATGCTGGCGAGCTGGCCTGCGTGGGCCAAGGTGCCGTTACCCTGTGGCTCCTGCAGCAGCGTGGGACCAGCCTCCGCCTCCAGGTGCCGGGACTCCGAGGGTGTTCTGAAGGACGGGGTGTGGCTGGACCCCAAGATGTTGCTGATGCACGCTGCCCTTGTGTCCCGTCAGGCGCGGCGAGAGCCCATCCCTGAGGAGGTGGGGGCTGGCGAGCTCACCTCGCTCTGCTTCGGGGCCGCACCTCTGCTGTACTGCGGCTCTAACACCGGCCGGGTCTGCGTCTGGGATGCCAGTGCCGGCCGCTGCTTCCTGGCCTGGGACGCGGACGACGGCGAGATTGGTGGGTGCCCTGGCCTCTCCCTGGGGGACCTCGTCTCGAGCTCTGGGCTCTGGGGAAGGGGCTCATGCCGCTCCTGCCTCCCAGGAGTGCTGCTGTGCTCGGGGGCGCGGCTGCTGAGTGGCAGCAACACCAGGCGACTGCGCCTGTGGGCGGTGGGGGCCGTGCCGGAGCTGAGATGCAAGGGCTCGCGCGCCAGGTGAGCTGCCGTGCGCGTCGCTGTGCCGGGGGGGGGGGGGGGGGGGGGCGCCAGTGTCCCAGGTCCCCCTGTGGGCTGCAGCCTGAAGACAGGGACACACCCCCGGGACACCAGGCTCCCAGGGCTGCCGCTGCCGCCGCCCTTTCAACCCACTGCCCGCCCCCCCACCCCCACCCCAGGTCCAGCTCTGTGTTGATGGAGCGCGAGCTGACCTTGGACGGGGCTGTTGTGAGTGCGGTCTTCCACGACAGCATGGACATGGGCGTGGTGGGCACCACAGCAGGCACGCTCTGGTACATCAGCTGGGCCGAGGGCACCAGCACCCGCCTCATCAGTGGCCACAGGAGCAAGGTGAGGGCGTTTCCAACCTGGACAGAGGCAGGGCGGTAAGGCCCATGTGTCCTGCTCTGCCCCTCCTTTCCCCGGCCTGTTCCAAGTCTAAGCCCAGCAGTCAGACGGGTTTGTGTGTAGATGGTCCAGGAGGTCCCCGGATAAGGACAGCCTAGAGCTGCGTGCTTACCCCTTGTCCACCCAGGACCCACAGGCATCCCCACCCAGGCCTTTTGGCCTCCTCTGTCCTTTCTCTTACTTTTTTTCTTGTAATTTACTTGTTGAAAAAACGAGCTGCTTTGTCCTGGAACCTCCCACCGGCTGGGTTGGACCTGCCTCTCAGCCCTAATGTTCTCTGGGGTTCGAGAGGTCTGGAGGCCGGGCCAGGGTCTGGTCAGGGGCTGCTTGCCTGTTGGCATTGTGCCTGGAGAATTACTCACTATTCGGGTACGACTTGCCAGTGGTGCTAGTCTGATCCTGACCAGGAGAGACGGCCTTGGGAGCTTGCTTTCTCCGAGGTAGAGCTCAGGCAGGAGCTGCAGGGTGGGCGAGTCTCTTCCTCCTGGGCCGGGTCTCCTGAGTGCTGGCTTGATTCCCCAGCCTCCAGCGTTGGTCTACAAGTTTGTGCGGCTCTGTGTGAGCTGCTGGATGGAAATGTGGGTCCAGCCTCCTCGTGGTCACTGTTTTTCTTGATGCTGATCAAGCCCCATCTTTAACCAGTGGCAGGTTCTTCGAGTTGGCTCCCGAGTCCTTTTCCTTTTTTTTTAGTCTCAGTTCATTTGTTCAGATGTAATGGTTGCCATCAAGGAAATTTGAGTTTGTGGTGGGCGAGTATCGTGAGCTTCTTGTGTATTTCTGATGATGGCTCTGTGTTAAGGTACAAGGTATATGTTGTCTTATCAGCTTGAAGTCTGTGGTGTTGATATATTCACAGAATTGCACAACCGTCACCTCAATCACATTTCAGGGCATTTTGCCTCTCCAAAAGGAAGCCCCGTACCCTTTAAACACCCCCCCTCCTCCCCGATTCCCCTGCCCATCCCCTGGGACTCACTGACTAACTCTGATTCTGTGGACTCACCTGTTCTGGGCATCCCTGGCTGTGGGCCTCCTCTCTCTGAGCACGAAGCCTCCCGGGTTTGTCTGTTGTGTAGCGCGGGTCAGTACCAGATAGTGTTCCGTGTTTCCTCATCCACCCGCACCCACACACTTGGGGCCTGAGTCCTTGACTGGAGCTGATGGGCATTGGTGATTTCCCTCTCGTGTGGAAGGACAAGGTGTTCCAGGCTCCCCCTCTGTAGCTCTGCCCAGAACCAGACTCGGCTGTTCCTTCTCAGAGTCTGGGGGCCCCTCCTGTGGGAAATGGACATAGGGGCCCGAGTGCCAGAGGGGCCAGTCACTGCTCAGCCAAACAGCTGAATTACTATTTTTTTTAAGTGAGATGTATTATGAGTTTGCACTTACCCTTGAAATTCACATTCTAGGCTAAACTATTCTGTGTTCCCTTGTGGGCATGTGGCCTCTGTATCCTTTTTCCTGCGCTCTGCTGCCTGGGCTGTCTTCCTTTACTTTTTGTGTGTGGCCCTCTGGGGACATGTCGTCACACATCGTCACGTCACCACTTATTAGGGCCTGCCAGGATGGTTCCTTCTGTGCTGTCTTAGCAAGTGAGCCATCAGGTTCGATTGACCGGGGGGCTTCCTGTAACTCTGTCCCACCCAGGTCTCATGTGGGGACACTTGGGAGGGAGGCCAGGATGGTTTCTTTATGCCACATGGAGGTGGATGGGGCCAGGCAGGCTTGTGCGGAGATGGATGCTCTCGTCAGAAAGACCCACCGGGGGCGCCCGGCTGGCTCATTCGGCAGAGCGTGCGACTCTTGATCTTGGGGTCGTGAGTTTGAGCCCCATGTCGGGGGCAAAGATTATGTAAAAAAAATAGAATCTTTTGGGGCGCCTGGGTGACTCACTCGGTTAAGTGGCTGACTTCGGCCTGGGTCATGATCCTGGGGTCCTGGGATTGAGCTCCTTTTTGGGCTCCCTGCTCAGCGGGGAGTCTGCTTCTCCTTTGCCCTCTGCCTCTCCCTCTGCTTGTGCTGTTTCTGTCTCTCTCAAATAAATAAAGTCTTTGGGAAAAAAAAAAAAAGAATCTTTAAAAGACAGAACAGACCTGGCCCTGTTGTGTCTCCCCTGTGCTCGAGGGCCAGGCAGCCTCAGTGGGCGCTGGCTGGCTCCTTGCAGGTGAACGAGGTGGTGTTCAGCCCCAGCGCATCCCACTGGGCCACGTGCAGTGATGACGGGAGTGTGAGAGTGTGGTCCCTGGCCAGTATGGAGCTCCTGATCCAGTTCCAAGTGCTTAACCAGGTACTAGGGGGCACCAGGGCTGAGCCCAGACCACCTCCCAGCCCTGCCTGGCCTCTGTGTCCTCCCTCAGTGTCCATTCCAGCCCTGGGGCTGGGCCCATGTTCCCCATCCCCAGGGGAGTGCCTGTGTCTCCCTCCTGTGGGTCCCCAGAGCTGCCTCTGTCTGGCTTGGAGCCCCCCCTCCTGCGGATCCCCAGAGCAGCAGCAGGTGGTGGCCGGCTACAGTGACGGCACGCTGCGTGTCTTCAGCATCGCCCGAATTGCAATGCAGCTCAAGATGCACCCCCACCAGGCTGCGCTGACGGCTGTGGCCTACTCTGCTGATGGTGAGGAGTGGGGGCCCGCGGGGCGACCGTGTAGTCACCTGTCTGGGCTGGGGGCCAGGGGCTCGCAGGGTGATGCTGTGGCCCTGGCTGGCCCAGGTCAGATCATCCTCTCCGGAGACAAGGATGGGCTTGTGGCTGTGAGCCGCCCCCGCACGGGGATGACCTTCCGTGTACTGAGTGATCACCGGGGTGCTCTCATCTCCACCATCCAGAGCACGAACAAAGAGGTGAAGTAGCTTCATGAGCTGGCAGGGCCTGGCCTGGGGAAGCTGGCAGGGGAGGGAGATTGGGTAGGGCAGGGCGGAAGGCACCCACCGGCCTTTACCCACCCCCAGTATGGAGACTTCGGGGCACAGGGTGCCGACCTGTGGCTAGCTGCCAGCTCAGACCAGCGCATCAGCATCTGGGCTGCCGACTGGCCTCGGGGCCACTGTGAGCTTGTGGACTGGCTGAGCTCCCCATCGCCCACCCTCACGGAGGTAAGAGTCCCGGGGGCACCAGGGGTGGGGACGGTGCCTGCCCAACTGACCACAGCATGCTTTGCCCCTCCACAGGTTGCCAGCCATCCCCTGCCCTGTCTTGTTGCCTTCTGCCCGTGGGATGGGGCACTGCTGGTGTGTGCGGGCCTCGGCGTGCATCCAGAGGTGGCCTTCTACAACCTTCACCAGAAGCAGGCATGTGTACCCCCCACCCCCGTGTGGTGCCAGGAGCCCGAGGGACCCAGGGCTGGGGAAGGGAGGCTCACACTCACTGTCCACAGATGGTGGAGAGGATCCCACTGCCGTTCTATGCCGTGTCGCTGAGCCTGTCCCCCGGAGCCCACCTCGTGGCCATTGGCTTTGCTGGTGAGTCCTGGTGGAATTGGGACTCCAGCCCGTCTTGAGTGGAGTCGAGGGGATTCACCCATACCCCCACCTGAGACATACCTCTCATCTCAGTGCCCCAAGTTCCTCATCCCTGAAGTGGGGTAAGGGCACATGCCCCAGGGGAGTTGTAGGGTCAGGAGATGAGGGGCGTGGGGTGCTGATTGCAGCACCCAGCTCCAGGGCCTCAACAGAGGGACTCAGTGGCCTAGCTTAGGGCCTAGCAAGCCCCATGTGGTGGGGCAGTGGGTGCTGATGGGCCCTCCTGTTAGCTTTGCTGCCCCTGGTCCCAGCTGTAGCGGGCCCTGGGATGTGGAGGACACAGGGCTTTGAGCACACATTCCTCCAGAGGCCCCGGCACCAGCACAGGTTGGAGGACCCTGGGCCCCGGAGCTCCACAGACACGGGTATGACGGGCATACACTTCGCCTGCCCAGGCCCAGCCCCATGCCATCTGCCCACAGAGCATGTGCTGAGGCTGGTGGACTGTGAGTCTGGGGCCGTGCGGGACTTCGCCGGCCATGATGACGTGGTGCAGCTCTGCAGGTTTGCCCCATCTGCCCGGCTGCTCTTCTCAGTGGCCCACAGTGACATCCTGGTGTGGGAAGTCACAGGCCACTGGGCCTCCCGGGGGGCCTCGAGCTCAGGGCCCCCGCTTGGCTGAGAAGCTGGGTCTCGCCACACCAGACGGGCCTGAGACTGCCAATCATCAAGACCTGAACTTAAGGAAAGTGCTTGTGGGCTCTTTACCTGCGGGCTTGTTTCGAGGTTTCTACCTTGTAGAGTTCAAATAAACGTGCGTGTTGCATTCTGGCATCGTCATCTGGTCACTCCGGGCGCCTGCTGTCCTGGCCTGAGCGCAGCCTCCGCCAAATCCCCAGCCCGCCCACTCCCTGCGAAGGTCCCTGCTCGGCCCCGGGGCGGGGCAGGGTCTGCGATGCCCAGTGTGCCCGCGCGGTGGCGCCGCCGCACAGCCGGGACGCTCTGGCCCGCCGGGCTCGTTAGTGTGGCTCGGCGAGCGGGGGCCGGAAGTGCGGGCGGGGGCCGGAAGTGCGGGCGAGTGGGAGAGCGCTGGTCGGGGCCGGGGTCGGGGACGGGGCCGGGGTCGGGGACGGGGCCGGGGTCGGGGACGGGGCCGGGGTCGGGGCCGGGGTCGGGGACGGGGCCGGGGTCGGGGACGGGGTCGGGGCCGGGGGTGGGCCGGGGCCGGGATACGCGTAGCCGCCATGAAGCGGGACGTGCGCATCTTGCTCCTGGGCGAGGGTAGGCGACGGGCTGGGGAGCCGGGTGGGGGTCTTGGGGCCGCCGGGTCGGGGCCAGGGTCGGGCTGGAGTGGGGAGGGGGCGCGGCGATCGTGGCCATGCGCTGACCGCGCCGCCCCGCGCAGCCCAGGTGGGAAAGACGTCGCTGATCCTGTCGCTCGTGGGCGAGGAGTTCCCCGCGGAGGTAAGAGGCGAGCGTGGCCGCAGCCCTCGGTGCCCGTCCCCGGGCCTCCGGCCGCCCTCACGCCGCGGCCCCTGCAGGTCCCTCCCCGCGCTGAGGAGATCACCATTCCCGCAGACGTCACCCCGGAGAAGGTGCCCACCCACATCGTGGACTACTCAGGTAGAGCGGGCCGCCCGCGCTTCGCCCTGGGGGATGGGGGCAGGCATTCGGGAAGGTTCCACAGTCAGGGTCTCTTCTTCTGCAGAAGCCGAGCAGACCGCCGAGGAGCTCCAGGACGAGATTCAGAAGGTACACTGTGTCCTGAGGGCTGAGCCCCCGGCTGCCGCCTCCCAGGGATTAGGTTAAGGTGCTCAGGGTGCCTGAGACCTTGCTAATTCCTGCCATGATCTTTCAGCGCTGCTATTTGTCAGGTTTCTTGGGCTCACCCTGCAGGGACCTGGGGAGGAGAGGGACCGTGCTTCCCACACGGCCAGTCAGCTCCATGGCTCTGTGCACCCGTTGTTTGCCCTTCCAAAGTGATCCTTACCCAGCTCTGTGCCTTGGCTACCTGTACTGCTATCCCGTAGTCTAGTGCAGTAGTGCTCTGAGCTGGACTGTAGCGGGTGCCCTGCTTATCGGTTGTCAGGAAGATCTGCGCCTGAACCGAGCTCCCCGGGGGAGCCTCTGCTGTGTCCTGGGGCATCGCTGGGCCAGGGTAAAGGCCACAGCTACCCAGCCTTCTTGTCACCATCATCCCTTGTGGTGTTGTCCCTGTCACTCACTCTGCCTGAAATGACACGGGAACGCAGGGCTGGGGCCAGGGTGTCAAGTTCTAGGGGTGGTGCTGTTTGTCCTGAGCCTTCCAGGGGACCCGCCAGAGCTGCCATGCTCAGGCCTGGCGGCTCCAGTGGAAGAGGACAGGGGAGGACTTGTCAGGTTGAAGCAGCCGATGGTGGCTGCGGTACATTGGCTGGAGGGGTGCTAAAGAGGGGTGGGGTTCTAAGGTGTCTGGCCCTATCAAGGCCAGCGTGGAGCAGGAAGCCTGTGGTCATGCCATGCCTCACCCCCTTTCCCACAGGCAAACGTGGTGTGTATGGTGTACGACGTGTCTGAGGAGGCCACCATTGAGAAGGTGAGGGCAAGAGCTCCTTCTGTACCCCAGGTCCTTGGTGCTGGCACCTAGCTCCGTGTTGTTCTCTGAACAGACTCCAGATGGTCACCCAGCTGACCGAGGCTCTGGGTACTGGGGGCCTGTATGCAGGACCCCCACAGCTTCCCCAGGGAGCTCCTGTGGCCCTGCTTCCCCACAAAGTACATGGGTGGTTAGAAGTCTGAACTATTCAGGCCTGTGGAAGGGGCTGTTTTAGGCTGCTGAGTCCGGGCCCCTTGGGGGTGTTTGGGAACTGCTAGGATCAGATGAGGCCCCACCTGCTGACTGTTCTCTGCAGGTGGCCACAATTCTCAGTGTCCAGGACTTTGTTCCTCAGTGGGCCTTGACCTCCCTACGTCCAGGCAGGAGTTCCAGGAGGGAGCCGTGAAGACAGGCAGGCCCCTGTCCTCACGGCTAGCCCTTGCTTTTCAGATACGAACCAAGTGGATCCCACTGGTGAATGGGGAGACTGAGAGGAGCCTCAGGTAATGGGCAGGGCCCAGGGGGGTGGGCCCCGCCAGCTCCCCATCCATGGTGACCATAGGCCTTTCCCCCAGAGTCCCCATCATCCTGGTGGGCAACAAGTCGGACCTGCGGCCGGGGAGCTCGATGGAGGCTGTGCTGCCCATCATGAGCCAGTTCCCTGAGATCGAGACGTGCGTGGAGGTGCGTGGGCGGGTGCCCGTGTGCCGCTGGCCTCAGCTGCGGGCCTGCGGACCTCCCCAGGTCTGGAAGACACCCCATGCCTGCCTTTTGTGGGGGGCCCCTTTGAGTTTTGTGGTACTGGTCACGTGTCTGAGTCTGTCCATGTGGTCACCAGTGCTCTGCCAAGAACCTGAGGAACATCTCGGAGCTGTTCTACTACGCGCAGAAGGCAGTGCTGCACCCCATGGCCCCGCTCTACGACCCCGACGCCAAGCAGGTGAGCGGCAGGCAGCGGGGAGGTGGCCAGGCTGGCTGGAGCGGTGGCGTGGGGTTCGTACTGAGCTGGCTGTCCCTGCAGCTGAGGCCCGCGTGTGCCCAGGCCCTCACGCGCATCTTCAGGCTCTCAGACCAGGATCTAGACCAGGCGCTCAGTGACGAGGAGCTCAACGCTTTCCAGGTGCGGCTCCCTCTGCTGGCGCTGCCCGTCCTTCGAGGGCACAGCCTCAGGTACTCTTAGTGATGCTGAGCAGTCACTGAGGAGGCTGGCTGGCTGGCTGATGGCGACTTTCCCTCGGGGGCAGAAATCCTGCTTTGGGCACCCACTGGCCCCTCAGGCCCTGGAGGATGTGAAGATGGTGGTGTGCAAGAACGTGGCAGGAGGTGTGCAGGATGATAGGCTGACATTGGACGGTGAGTCCTGATGCCTTGCCGTGCCCTGGGAGCGGGAAGAGGTCCAGGCTGTGCTCGGTGCTACCTGTTCTTTTGTTTCTTTCGGAACAGGCTTTCTTTTCTTGAACACACTGTTTATCCAACGGGGGCGCCACGAGACTACGTGGACCATCTTGCGACGCTTCGGCTACGGAGACACGCTGGAGCTGACCCCTGACTACCTTGTCCCACCGTGAGTGGTGGGTGGGGCTTAGCCTCCCTTCTCAGTGTCAGGCGGGTGCCTGGGGGCTCTTGGACCCGCAGTGGGGGCCCTTGGGGTTGGGCCTCGACGGCCTTTCTAGGAGCGGCCTCGCTGTGGGTGGTCAGGATAGGACGAAGCAGATGGTCCCCTGCCCCAAATGCCTTCCTGTCTGCCCTCCTGCCGTGGTGCTCGGCTGAGGGGGCAGTGCAGGAGCCTCCCTGTGCCGAGACAGAGACACGGGAGGTGTGGGGGGCCTGGCGGGCAAGGGGCTCCCCTGGGAACCGGACAGCCCCTACATCCCCTACAGGCTCCACGTGCCCCCAGGCTGCAGCACCGAGCTCAACCACTTTGGCTACCAATTTGTGCAGAGAGTGTTTGAGAAGCATGACCAGGTAAGGTAGTCATGACCTCCACCCTGCACCGCCCCCGATCCCGCCAGCTACCAGGTACGTGTCACCGCGGCCCCTCTGCCCCCAGGACCGTGATGGCTGCCTCTCGCCTGCAGAGCTGGAGAGCTTCTTCAGCGTGTTCCCCACTGCTCCCTGGGGCCCTCAGCTGCCTCTGGAGGTCTGCACCGAGGCTGGCCGGCTGTCTCTGCATGGGTACCTCTGCCAGTGGACGTGAGTTCAGCCCCTGCCCGTGGCAACACTGCCTGTGCCGGCCGCCCGGCCGTGACCCCATCCCTCCCGCCCCCAGCCTGGTGACCTACTTGGACATCCGGCGCTGTCTTGAGCACCTTGGTTACTTGGGCTACCCGACCCTCTGCGAGCAGGACTCCCAAGCCCATGCCATCACAGGTGGGTGCCCGCCCCCACCCTGAGCCCAGCTCCTCCCTGGCAGCCCCCTTGGTCACACTCACTCCGGCTGTCCATCCCCAGTCACTCGTGAGAAGAGGCTGGACCAGGAGAAGGGGCAGACGCAGAGGAACGTTTTCCTGTGCAAGGTGGTGGGAGCCTGTGGAGTGGGCAAGTCTGCCTTCCTGCAGGCCTTTCTCGGCCGCAGCCTGGGGGTGAGCATCTGCACGGGGGCGGGGGGCGCCTCTGGGCAGTGTCCGGGCCAGCAAGCTTCAGGCGCCTCCCTTCTCTGCACCAGGATACCAGGGAGTTCGCTGAGGAGCGTGCCGTTTATGCCGTCAACACGGTGCAGGTCAACGGGCAGGAGAAGTACCTGATAGTGAGTGCTGGGGTCCCCAGGAAAGACACTGGGTCTGCGCTGGGGGGCCTGTCTCAACGTGGCCTACAGGGCTGCCCTGCACCCCTCCCTGAGGCCACTCTTTGTCTAGCTGTGCGAGGCGAGTGCAGACAGCCTGCTGGCCACGGAGCCCAATGCCACCTGTGATGTGGCCTGCTTGATGTTCGATGGCAGTGACCCTGGGTCCTTCGTGCTCTGCGCTGAGGTCTACAAGGCAAGGCACCCCGCGCCCCATCCCCGGTCCCTCTGGGGCAGTCCGTGTGCCTTGGCCGCCTGGGATGGCACCTTTATGCAGCCCCTCTCTCTGCAGCGCCACTACATGGATGGGCAGACCCCCTGCCTCTTTGTCTCCTCCAAGGCAGACCTGCCCGAAGGCATCTTGCCGCCTGGGCTGTCGCCCACGGAGTTCTGCCGCAGACACCGGCTGCCTGCCCCTGCCCCCTTCTCGTGTGTCGGCCAGACCAGACTCAGCACTGCTGTGTTCTCCCGGCTCGCCGCCATGGCCGCTTGCCCGTGGGTACCTGCACCCAGCCCTGCGGTGGGAGGCCAGGCCCTGTCCAGGGAAGCAGTCATCCCTGTTGACCAGAGAGCAGGGCAGCTGTAGCGTGGGCCCGAGTCCCGCTGGTGGCCCCGTGTGGGCAGAGCGCAGCCCCAGGAGGCGGGGTGGGGGCTCGGGCAGCGGCATCTGCCCCCAGCCAGCCTCTCTGTCCTGCAGACACCTGGCCCCCGGCGAGCTGCCCACCACCTCCTTCTGGCTGCGGGTGATGCTGGGGGCTGTTGGAGCTGCCGTCACTGCCATCCTCAGCCTCTCACTCTTCCGGGCCTTGCTGAAGAGCCGATGAGGCCTCAGGGGCCCCCGGGGTGCTGGTGTGGGGGCCACCTGCTCGAGGGGCCTGTCTTCTGTCTGGGGACACCTGGCCCGCCTCCCTGCCTGAGCCCCAAGGGCTGGCCTCCAGGTCCTGGTAGCCTGTGTCCCTACCCAGCTGCAGATGCCGAGCATCACCTGCGTTGGGTGTCATGTGTTGGAGGGAATGGGTGTCATGGGCGAGGAAGCCAGTGACCCCAGACCCAAGTATTCTCAGGGCTCCACTCCTTTCTGGTCCCAGGCAGTCAGTGGTCATGAAGGGGGTCAAAGGTGGGGGTGGGGGAAGGACGTGGTTGATATGGTCTCCCTCTTCTCCCTGGTTTGGAGATGGGCCCAGCGCCTCACCCCTCCCGGAAGACATGAGGTGGGGTCTCCTGATTAAACTTCACTTCTGTCTTTTGCACCTGGGATCCTGCTTTTTGAAGAGATGTTTCTTGAATCCACTAAAACACATCCTTTGTCTCAGCATGGGCTGGAAACCTCAGTCCTGAGCCCCACACCTCCCCTCCAGGCCTGGGTCCCCATTCTGCGGTCTCCCTCGGGGCCCAGCTGCTCTCTGGGAGCCACTGCATCCATCCAGGTCTGTGCTGGCCTGAGGGGTTCTGATACGCAAGACCCTTTTGATGGCTGCCCCGCCCCCCAGAGCTCAGCATCACAGTAGCCTGGCTGAGATGTGCTGAGGGTCTGGGACTTGAGGGCGGGACTGGGGTGTGCACAGATGCCCTGCTTCTGCGCGGGGTTGGCCTGGCCTGAGAAATCTGCTGTGTTTCCTCACACCCTGACCAGAGGCCTTGGCCCCTGGCACTGGGTGGGGACAGCCAGAGAGCCCCAGCCTGCAGGGTGGGGGAGCGAGAACCTTTCTTGGACTGAGGAGGGTGCCCAGCGTGGAGCCTGGGCGTCTACTCGGTGTGTGTTCTGGGGCCTGGAGCGGAGAGCCTGCGGTGTGGCTGGGCGCTCCCTGTCTGCCATCAGCCCTTCTCTGTGAGGCAGCCTTCCCCAAGCTCTGAGGGGCTATTTGTAGGTTGGGGGAGCTCCCTGCTCCACAGGGATGCTCCAGCCTGACACAGAAGTTCTGGGGTTGACCCTGAAGTTGTCCTTGCACCAGCCTCCCAGCCCTGCTGGCCCCGGTCCCGTGGGTGTGCTGCTCACCCGCTTTAGGGTGGCGCTGGATGCTCTTTTAGCCAGTGGTTCTGCCTGAGGCCCCGCTGCCCCAGTGTTGACTGTGGCATCAGGATTTTGAGTGGCCCTTGAGGGGTTTGCTGTTACAACACATCACCATGGTCTGTCATCTCCATCCCTGGAGGGGTCTGCTTGCCCTCCCCAGGAAGCAGGGACCCTTTCCTATCCCAGCTGCAGCCCTGTGCGTTGGGGTCTCTGCACCATCGTCCACGGGTCTGCCTAGGCTCCCCATGAACTCCCGGAACTGGAGGTCCCACTGTCCAGCATTGAGCCTGCAGGAGCGGTCCGGGGTCTCCAGTCCCAGGTGGGTGCTGTGGATTGGTGTCTGCGTGCTGAGTGGGGACGGCTGCACCAAGCCTCCCCCACGGACCCCTGCTAGTTGCCCTGTCGGCCTTGGTGCCCACATGATGGGATCCTGGTGCCTTGCTGCCAGCAAACAAGCATGTCTGGCAGGCAAGCTGGCACCTTCAGGGAACCCTGGCCTGAGTCAGGATCACAGGCAGTGAGGAGGTGGATTCAGCGCTCAAGCCCCAAGCAGAGGGGCGCGCGAGGGAGGGAGCTGGGGGGGTATGCCGTGACTCAGTTTCCCAGCCGCTGTCCCCGCTTGACGAGCGGCCCCAGCCTGGAACGGGAAGGCGGTGAGCCGGGCGGCGAGACCCAAGCTATGGTCGGGGCCGTTCCTTCCTGGGGCGCGTCCGCATGCGGAGCGCGCGCGTGTCCCGGCCGCGCGTGGCGGGGCCGGCGGCGGCAGCGCGCGCGCACTGGCGGGCGGCTCCGGCTCCGTGACGCGGCGCCGAACGGAGCGGGAGGAGCGGGCGGGCCGGGGCGGAGCGGAGTCGTCCGCAAAGCAGCCCCTTCCGGCCGCGGCCGCCAACCCCGGCCCCCGGCCCCGCCTGGCTCTATGGACAGGAGCTCGCTGCTGCAGCTTATCCAGGAGCAGGTGCGTGGCGTGGGTGGGTGGGGGGCGCCCGCACAGCCCCCGCCGCAGGGCTGGGCCGAGGCGACGGAGCTCCCAGAGAGCCGCGGTCCAGTCCCGCTGCTCGGCGCCTACTCTCAAGCCCCCTCTTCCATGACCCTGGCCCCCTGCCGGACACTCCGGGAGAGGGCGGGCCAGATCAGGGTCCCTGGGGAGGTATAGGAGGGAGGGAGATTGTCCTCAGACCTTGGCCCTACCTTTCTAGGAGGATGAGCAAGGCAGAAACGAGGTGGGGAGGCCCCTAAGAGCTGGAGGCCTGGGACCCAGGCACTGGTGCCCTGGCAGCTCCTGGGACCATGTGGGTGCAGAGGTCTGGCCCCTGGGTGTTTGGAGCCTGCCTGTCCCAGCTGGCCTGGCCCAGCTCTGTGGCTTGGAAGCCTGATCCCCACTCTCAAGCCTTGGCCGATGGCCCCCCCCACCCCAGCAGCTGGACCCTGAGCACACAGGTTTCATCGGTGCGGACACCTTCACCGGCCTGGTGCACAGCCATGAGCTGCCCCTGGACCCGGCCAAGCTGGACATGCTGGTGGCCTTGGCCCAGAGCAACGAGCGGGGCCAGGTCTGCTACCAGGAGCTGGTGGACCTGGTCAGTGCCATAATGGGCGGACAGTAGGGGTAGGGGCCTAGGCTTTGGCAGGCACAGTGCCTGGCTGGAGTGGGGTGGGCAGGCAGCCCCCACTCCCTGCCCTTCCCACCAGGAAGGAGTGTGGACTTGGGGCAGGGACTCAGACTCTACCAGGAGCTGGGTGGGCCAAGGGGACAGGGTGGCTCGGGGGGTGGGGGTGGGGAGTATGGTGGCCCATGCTTAGGGCCGCCCCCCTCCAGATCAGCAGTAAACGCTCAAGCAGCTTTAAGCGGGCCATCGCCAACGGACAGAGGGCACTGCCCCGGGACGGGCTACTGGATGAGCCAGGCCTGGGTGTCTACAAGCGGTTTGTGCGCTACGTTGCCTACGAGATCCTGCCCCGAGAGGTGGACCGCCACTGGTACTTCTACAGACACCGCAGCTGCCCACCCCCCGTGTTTATGGCCTCAGTCACCCTTGCCCAGGTGTGCCCACTTGTCTGCCACTCAGAAGCCGCCCACGGGCCTGGCCCTGCCTGGCCCTAACACCTCTCCCTCCCAGATCATCGTGTTCCTGTGCTACGGGGCTCGTCTCAACAAGTGGGTGCTGCAGACCTACCACCCTGAGTACATGAAGAGTCCCCTCGTGTACCACCCTGGCCACCGTGCTCGAGCCTGGCGCTTCCTCACCTATATGTTCATGCATGTTGGGTGAGTGGGGGCCCACTGCCAGCATCCCTCTGGCAGAGTCAGGAACACTCAGTCCCTCGAGTCGGGCGGGTGGCCTGACAGCTGACCTTACATCTGTTTACACCCACATGGCCAGCCTGGAGCAACTAGGGTTCAACGCGCTCCTGCAGCTGATGATTGGGGTGCCCTTGGAGATGGTGCATGGTCTGCTCCGCATCAGCCTGCTCTACCTGGCTGGTGTGCTGGCAGGTGAGGCAGGCACGTGGCCCCTGGCCATCATACTGGTGAGCCTCACCCTCATGGTTCTCCCTTTGCTCACACAGGCTCCCTGACTGTCTCCATTACCGACATGCGGGCCCCTGTGGTGGGGGGCTCTGGTGGGGTCTACGCCCTGTGCTCGGCACACCTGGCCAACGTCGTCATGGTAATAGGGCAGACTGCGGGGTGGGTGTGGGGAGGGGCCCACAAGGCCTGCCTCACAGCCTCTGTCTCATGCCCCATCAGAACTGGGCTGGGATGAGGTGTCCCTACAAGCTGCTGAGGATGGTGCTGGCCTTGGTGTGCAGTAAGTAGGGGGTCAGGGGGCTGGGGGGCCTCAGCCTAAGGCCAGGGTGCCTCCCACCTGCCACCTTTCTCTGCAGTGAGTTCCGAGGTGGGCCGGGCCGTGTGGCTCCGCTTTTCCCCACCACTGCCTGCCTCAGGCCCCCAGCCCAGCTTCATGGCACACCTGGCAGGTGCAGTGGTAGGGGTCAGCATGGGTCTGACCATCCTGCGCAGCTATGAGGAACGCCTGCGGGACCAGTGTGGCTGGTGGGTGGTGCTGCTCGCCTATGGCACTTTCCTGCTCTTTGCCATCTTCTGGAACATCTTCGCCTACGACCTGCTGGGCGCCCACATCCCTCCACCACCCTGATGGGCTTCCCAGGGCCACACAGGCCAGGGCACAGGTGTATGTGGGCCAGCCACCAGGCGAGTCTGCATGTCCGCCCTCTCTGAATGTACATCTCAAGACTGCTTCTCCTCCGTGGGGGCAGGTGGCCCCTGCAACTCACTGAGTCCAGGCCAAGCCTTACATCAGCCCTGGCTGCCCCTTCCCAGGGCTGGGGAGGTAGGACTGCCTGGCTAGGCAGGGGAGGTCCCCAGGTGTGGCCCCAGAGGAGACCCTGCCCCGGCCTCTCCCCCGTGATTTGCGGTCTGAGCCTTTTTGGAGAATGAATAAATATTTTACACTGCAGCAGGTGGCTGTACCGGGGCTCTGGGGGCTGGCCTGGCCTCCCTCCCACTCACTGAACAGACTGCGGACATGTGGACAGCCTGAGCTTCCCCTTTCTCCTCTGCACTGGTATGAGATGTGTGTGTCTGTGTGTGTGAGAAAGATGAATGTGGGGAGAAGTTGGGGTCCTCACAGTCAGGTGTGAGTTCAGCAAGCATTTACTGAGATCCCACAGCAGCCAGCCTCCTGCTTGGACAGCCCGCCCTCCAGAGAAACCTGTGGCCTGAGGTTGTGGGCAGGTGAGCAGGCCCTGGGCCACAGCCAAGTTCAGGCAGCCTGCGTTCTGCATTTCTTGGCTGGCAGTGGTGTCCTCAGGAATGGCCGGGCTGGGACCAAGGCCGGGCAGCAGATCAGGGCACAGCTTCTGCCCCACATGTCCATACTGCTATCTCCACATGGTGAGGGGTCCACAGCCCTGAGGGACTGCCTAGGGAGGGGCAGAGGGAGGCTGGGGCCCGGGGACACTGGCCACTCGATCCTCCCGTACAGCTCTGCATACTGCACCCCTGCCTGCCAACGGGGCCCTCACCTCTGCTGAGGGTGTACTGCGACCACTGCGCGGTGGGACACGAAGGCTGCCGCCTCCGGAATCCCTGCAGCCAGGACTCGTGCCCTACCAGGGTCTGGACAAGCTCGGCGTAGGGCTGCCCTTCCCAGGGACCCCCCAGCGTCATGGACATGGCCATGGGCCCATTTCACAGGCAAGGACACTAACCGGCTAGGTCCGGCCCGCGATCTCGCGGGGCGCCCAGCTCTCCCGGCTAATCCGGTCCGGGGTGAGTTCGGGGGTCACGGGTGGTGGACCTCACCAAGCGGACCCGCACCAGAAGGAAGCTCCGCCCACGCCGCCAGGCCCGGCCCCGCACGTGGGAAGCCCTCACCACCAGCTTCCACGCCCACGGCCGCTCCAGCTCGTTTCATGTCACGTGCTTCTCCGCTCGGCCCTCGGTGGCCGCGGGCACTCCTCTCGGTGCCTGGGGAAGGGCGGTGACGGAGACTCGGGCAACGAGGGTCGTCCGCCCTACTGACCGCCCCCCCCCCGCCCTGTCATCGGTCCAGGCCTTCCACCCGCCCCTAGCGGTCCGCGCGCGCCCACAGCACCTCCCCGTTGCGGCCAGGACGGCGGCCCGGCGGCTCCAGGCCTCACAGCCCCACAGCCCGCGTGCAGCCGCCATGTTCGCGCGCGGGGCGGGGCCTCGGTGGGGCGGAGCCGAGAGCTGCAGGGCCACCGTCCTGGCGCTGCTCTGGACTTGACGTCCCGGGTCGCTTTGCCTCGAGCGCATGCTCCCAACCGGCTCCGCCCCCTTCCCCCCCCCCCGCGGCTCGTCGGACGCATGCGCGTCCCCGCCTACCGCGCGTCCGCCCGCCCCACTGGCCCCGCCTCGCGCGGCCGGAAGTTCCGGTGGCGGATTGCTGGACCGGGCCCGAGCGGATCGGGGGCTCGGGCTGCGGGCTCGGGCTGCGGGCGCAGGGCGGGCCAGACGCGGAGCCTGGGAGCAAAGCCCAGGCTGTGCCGCGCGGCGCCATGAAGGGCAAGGAGGAGAAGGAAGGCGGCGCGCGGCTGGGCGCCGGCGGCGGAAGCCCCGAAAAGAGCCCAAGCGCGCAGGAGCTCAAGGAGCAGGGCAACCGGCTCTTCGTGGGCCGCAAGTACCCGGAGGCGGCGGCCTGCTACGGCCGCGCCATCGTGAGTGCGCCCGCGCCGGGGGAAGGGACCGGCGTCCGGGCCAGGGGAGGGGGCGGGGCCCGGGCTTCGGCCCCGCGTCCTCCCCGGAGCCCCTGCCCGGCCATTCCCACCGGACCTTCGGAGGCTCTTGGTTCGTACGCGGGGGCGTTTGGGCTCTGAGAGCTCAGTGATGATCTTGTTTCAGTCGGGTCAGGGCTGCGGCTCTCGAGCCACTGCTGGTTGCTGGAGAAGTGTGGCGGGTGGGAGCTTCAAGGTGTTTGAGGCCCCCAGACCGAGGACCAGGGATCCTTGTTCCTTGAGAACTCCAGGCCCAAAGCTGGGGATCTCCACAGGTCTGAGAAACTTAGATTTACAAGACCTGTTGGGAGTCAAGAGGGTGGGTTCATGCAGGCCTCAGGAGCGGGAGTTCATCCTCCACCAGTCCTCAGTACGCAGGGGCTTTGAAGCTGAGAAGTTTCTGGTGTCTTGATTCTAGCCGTGGGCTCTAAACTGGACCTAGGACAGGGCCTAGGACGGAGAAGGAGCACAGAGCTCACTCCCTCATGCTGGCTGGCCTGGCCTTGGTCCCCAGACCCGGAATCCCCTGGTGGCAGTGTACTACACCAACCGGGCATTGTGCTACCTGAAGATGCAGCAGCATGAGCAGGCTCTGGCAGACTGCCGGCGGGCTTTGGAACTGGACGGGCAGTCTGTGAAGGCACACTTCTTCCTGGGGCAGTGCCAGCTAGAGATGGAGAGCTATGATGAGGCCATTGCTAATCTGCAGCGAGGTGGGCCTACAGGTTGTCAGGTTACAGGGGCGCCTGGGACCGGGTGGATGGACTGGCCAGGTGACCTGAAGCCCCTATTCCCCCAGCCTACAACCTGGCCAAGGAGCAACGGCTCAACTTTGGGGATGACATCCCTAGTGCTCTGCGCATTGCTAAGAAGAAGCGCTGGAACAGCATCGAGGAGCGGCGCATCCACCAGGAGAACGAGCTGCACTCCTACCTCACTCGGCTTATTGTGGCCGAGCGGGAGAGGTGGGCTGTGGTAGTGGCAGGCTCCAGGGCCCCACCCAGCCCCAAGTCAGCACTCTGGGGTTAACTTTGAGTCAAGAACACAAGTGTTTATTGAAGGCCAATACTGGCAAGCAGGAGATGGAGGGAAGGCGAGACCTGAACGAGCCCAAGGTTGGGGTGGAGTGTGATCTCTTCTGGCCAGACCATTTCTGACTAGCTCCTGGTCAACCCCCAGGGAACTAGAAGAATGTCAGCGGAACCACGACGGTGATGAGGACGATGGCCACATCCGGGCCCAGCAGGCCTGCATCGAGGCCAAGCACGTGAGGGTGCCCCAGCCCACGTGTGGATGTGTACATGTTTGCGTGCCTGTGATGGGAGCGTGTGCCCGGGGGAGGGGGATGGGGCATCTGGCCCACGCGTAGCTGCTTGGTTCTTCGCAGGACAAGTATTTAGCAGACATGGATGAGCTTTTCTCCCAGGTGGATGAGAAGAGAAAGGTAAGCTGTCTGTCCTCTGGGTAGCAGGAGTTGGACCAGCGTCCCCATCCTGGTGCCTGACCTCACCCCATGTGCTGCAGAAGCGAGACATCCCGGACTATCTATGTGGCAAGATCAGCTTTGAGCTCATGCGGGAACCATGCATCACGCCCAGCGGCATCACCTATGACCGAAAGGACATTGAGGAGCATCTGCAGGTGAGGGCCCACAAAGTGTTGGGAGTAGGACCCATAACTACTGAGCACTTTCTGATCCTGTTGTCACTGCACACTGCAGCGCGTGGGCCACTTTGACCCTGTCACCCGGAGCCCCCTGACCCAGGAACAGCTCATCCCCAACCTGGCCATGAAAGAGGTCATTGATGCTTTCATCTCCGAGAACGGCTGGGTGGAGGACTACTGAGGCTGGGCAAGGGCCAGGGCTGCCCGCCTTGCCTAGTGCCCTGACCCAGGACGGCCTTGGGGCAGTAGCTCCAGTTCCTGTACATAGTTGGTGTCCCTAGATCCCTGCCCTGGTGTCCCCAACCCCTCCCCTCATCAGTTTTGCTGCTGGACCGTGAGCCCCACCTCCACCCCCATCTGGGCCAGAAACAGCAGGTGAGGGTGGGCTGCTGCCACCACTGTCCTGTAATAAAATCTGTGAGCACTCTAGGGGTGTGCACTGGTGTGTGCTGGGCTCACCAGCCGCCCACTCTGGCTAGCTGAGGAAGGTAGAGATGAAAACACTGGTGTCCAGGTTGAGCGTGGCATGCCACCACCGGTCAGGGAAATACAGCACCTGCTGGGAGGTGGGGGGTGGGGCACAGGGATTAGTTGGTGGCGTCTGGTCCAGCCTGGCCCCTTCCTGCCACCTACTGACCTCACCAGCCTGGACAGTGCACTCCAAGGGCCTTGCAGATGGTGCCAGGGTTGGGTACATGTCTTGAAGCCAGGCCAGCGTGGTTTTATTGGGATGGAACTCGGGTGTCTTCTCAGGGGGGTATAGGAACCAGCGCTGAGGATGGGAGCAATAAGGTCACTCTGTTGCAGTCAGTAAGCCCCGAGCCCCAGCCCCCATCTTGTGCTGACCTTGCGGCCGTAGATCACCTCTGAGAACCCGGGCCCATGCCAGTGGAAGGGCACCCCAGAACCAGCTCCTGTGGGGTCATTTATGAGCAGTTGCTGAGGCAACCCAACTTACAGTGTTCTCTTCCCTTCCAAATCCCCTTTACAAGGTACCCACCTGCGATTCCAAAACTGTAAGCAGTAGTGGTACCCAGCAGACTAAATGGTGGTGGGGAGTAGTGCTGAAAGAGCGATGCCCATTCGCTGAAATTGTTGTCCCCAAAGAAATACAAGGTGTCTGCCAACAAAGAACATGGGACGCACAGAGATCTTGGCACCTGGGTGCCCCCATCCCAGCCCATAGCCAACCAAATTGGACTCACCGTTGCCCAGGGAGGTAGGGTCCTGGGGATACAGCAAGTGCTCCACATACTCCTGAAAGGGCAGGTCCACTGCGGGAAAGGGGCTGATCAGGACTGGCTGAAGCTACTTGCAAGATGCTGGCGAGCAGGCTGGGCTGCTGCAGGGTGGGGTAGCTCACCTTTCCGGTAGGAGTAGGTATTGGCAGTGCTCAGCCGAACCACGCTGTCCCCAAAGGAGGCCAGTAGCCTTTCTCGGGAGCACAAAGCCCGGAACCTCTGAGGGGGTGGGGAAGAGACTCAAGGGCCGGGCCCAGCACGGGTGACAAGTGGCCAGGAGGGGCGCCAGCACTCACCGAGTTGTCTGTGAGCCCCTGCAGAATGACGGGTCTGGAGAAGGCGTAGCTGCAAGGGCAGAGTCACGGCCAGGTCTCAGCCTCGCCCATCCGCGTTAGCTGAAGGGAGGGGGGCGGACTAGGGGGGCCCGAGCGGACGGGTCGGCAAACAAGGGAGTGGGGACAGCAGCGCTCCGGGGGACACGCACTGGGGTGTGGGAGGGGTGGCCAGTGCGAGGGGACGCACGTACTGCTGCACGAACTCGGAGTAGCTGAGGTCCGCCCGACGTTCCACGGCGCAGCGCTGCTCCTCCGCCAGGGCCGCCGGCGCCCCGGGTCCGGGCCGCTGCCTGCGGGCACAGCGGGTCAGCGGCCCGCCCCCACGGCGCGGCGCGGCCCGCCCCGGCCCGCCCCGGCCGCCGGCGCCGCTCACCACCCTCCATCGCCCGCCTTCCCGGCGCCGCGCCGGGCCAGAGCAGCCAGCGTCCACACGGCCAGCAGGAAGAGCAGCCGCGCCCCTGGTGCCATGAGCCCGCCGCCGCGAGGCATGCCGGGAGTTCCATCGTCGCGGCAACGACGCCGGCCCCACCCCGGAAGCAGTTCCTTTGGCCCGCCCCGGAAGGGAGAGTTTGTTCGGAAGGCGGTGCGAAGGCCGCGGGAGAGGGGCTAGCGGCCGCTGCCAGTTCCCATGGCGACGCTGCCACCCACCCACGGGAGTCGCCCGGCGCAGGACGTGGGCCATCGGCGGCGCGAGCGGCGGGGGACAGGCAGCCTCAGACTGCGGCTCCTGCTTCCTTTATTGGCTTGCCACGCCCAGCCCCTCCCGCCCCAAGCCCAGAGCGGGCGGGTCAGGAGTACTCGCACAGGTGGCCGCAGCCCGCGGGGCAGTGGGAGCTGCCCTCCAGCCACTTCATGATGTGCTGCAGGTGGCCGCCGTGGCTGCAACCCTGGCACCACACGAACAGACCCTTGACCACGTGGTGGCACACGGCGCACATGCTGGCGCAGCGGTGGCACCGGTCACAGACCCAGCCGCGGCTGCTCATCGGCCGCTTGCAGTGGCTGCAGTTGACGTGCAGAGTGGTGGACGCCTGGTTGAGGCAGCTGATGGCGCGGCTGGTGCTGAGCTTCACGACCTGGTTGGACACGTTCCAGAGGCAGAAGCGCTGCAACAGGTCGATGTAGGACGTGTACCAGTGCTCCTGGCGGGGAGGGGAGGGAGGCAGAGGTCTGGAGATGGGCACACTGGGGGGCTCCCCCCGGAGCGCGCTGGGGGCGGGGGGCAGTCCTGGGGGCGGGCAGGGAGGCCTTCCCCCGTCCCAGTCACCTACCTGCGTCTGTTCATCAATGTCCTTGCGCACGCGCTCGCCCAGCACGATGAGCACGGACACAGCCATCTGCACGTCACCCTGCTCGGCGTAGAAGCGCAGCATGTCACACACCAGGGCACTGAAGAAGTCAGGGGGCAGCCGGGTGTCGTGGAGAGCATGTGAGACGGAGAGAAGCGAGAAGGAGGAGTCTACAGGCGCCAGGGAAGCCGCGTCAGCCTCGCTGCCGCTCACGTGGGGCGAGTCGGCCTTGTCCTGCAGGTGCTCGGGGCCAGGCGGAGTGTCCACGATCTCGTGGCGTAGTGGGAAGGCTTCCTGGGGCAGCACGTACTCCGGGTCCTCTGCTGCAAGGCAGGGATGGAGTCTGAGCCCCTGGCCCCACCGGCCAGCCCCACCCCCAGCCCCGACTCACGGTGTGCATGCTCCGGGTCCAACAGGTACAGCTCATCCTCCTCGCCCTCCACGTCGCCCAGCAGGTAGTCTGCAGGCACGTCGCTGCCTTCTGTCTCTTCGTTATCTGCCCATAACAGGGATGGGGGGCATTCCAGAGGAACTGATTTTGGGATGCCCTAGCCCCGCTCCCATCAATGCCCTGTGCGCCCCCCAGCCTACCCTCATTGGTGATGAGTGTGGCTGAGGAGTCAAGCAGCACCGTGTCGCTCCGTGTATCACCCTTGCTACGGTCCAGTCTGGTCTCACTGCCCAACCCTGGGGCCATATCCTTCAGGTTGAAACTGGGGGTAGGGAAGGCCAATGGGTAGATAGGTTCCAACAGCCCCACCCTCTGAGGAGAGCCACCCCCAGATGTCTACCTGTTCATGAGTGGCAAGCCACAAGAGCTGCCCTTGCCCACACTGTGGTTGAGGCTGGTGGCAGATGCCAGGCCAGGGCTACAGTAGATGATCCGCAGCATGGTCCAGGTCTGTGCTACCTAGGGACAGGCGCCAGGCACTCAAAAGGGGCCTGGGTTCCTGGCATGCCATGCACCCGCCCCCCCCCACTCCTGGATGGAACCACAAACTCTCAATGTTCAGCTGCCCCAGGCACCCAATGTCCTGGTCCACCGCAGCTGGGGAAACTGAAGTCTATGCCAAAGACAAATATCTTAGTCTCTGCCCTACGAGGGAATAGGAAGGAGCAGAAATTGGAGGCAGCCAACATGGAAATGAGCCTGTGGTCCCAGAAAGACAATGAGAAGCTATGTGGGCCTCTGTGGGGGCAGACACCTTGGGAAATCCAAAAGCAAAAATGAGCCACAAGAAGGGGCTTCAAGCCTGCACCCCAATGATGGCACTGGGTACCCTCAGGTACCAGGGTGGTGGCTGGTGGTGGCAGCCGCCAGAGCTGAGCACTGAACCCAGGGCAGGGTCTGGGTAGAGCAGTTGGGGGAGCCCCCAAGGTCATGGTCCCTGGGCCACCTCACCTACCTGGTTGCGGCCAAGCTCCCGAGCCACTTTTGCATTGTGGTCACAGAGCTCAGCCAGAGGCCGACCAGCCAGGGCATAACGCTCGGCGGTGTCCACGAACCAGCTCATGCTGCCACTGCCAGGCTCTATCTCAAAGACGCTGAGGGCACTGGACGCGAGGCCCACAAAAGGTTCAGCAGGGTCCAGCTTGCGCTTGAAGAAGATGGGGTGGCGCCGATCACCGGCATAGGGCTTGCGCCCAGACTCGGTGGCCACTAGGCTCTCCTTAGCGGCGAAGGCCAGGTCCCCAAAGAGGCCATAGCAGAGGCCCTCGGGGTTGGCCCGCTCAACAGGCTGGCTGGCATCACGGAACAGGTGCTGGCACAGTGTGCTGTCCTTAGAGCCCGAGAGCAGGAAGGAGGGGTCGTGTGGGTGGCGCCAGGCAATGCCTGTTGTGACGTCGCGGTGCTCCTCGAACATGGCAGCCGGGACAAAAGGCCGGCGCACATCCCACACGTAGATGTTATGGTCTACCATCATGGAGCAGGTGGCCAGGTGGTGGCGGCACTCAGGCCGCCACTTGACGCGGGCTACTGAGGCGATGGTTTGCACGCAGTGCACCTCCTTGGCACGGTGCGTGGTCATGTCCCAGACCTTCACCATCTTGTCACGTCCACCCGTGGCCAGCCAGCCCCTACAATAGATGCACGAAGCCCTCAGGGTCCTCTCCGGGGATGGGATGGCTCCCCACTCTCTGCCTCACAGGCCTGGAGGCAGCCCCTCCAGGAGCCCACCCATCCCACCCTGCCGCCCGTGCCCCCACGCCACGCCACCCTACCCCACACCTGTCCTCAGGGTGCCAATCGCAGCAGAAGACAGGCCCGTTATGGGCGGTGAACATTCTCTCACAGCGGTCAGGCCTCCGGATGTCCCAGAGCTGCACGTTGCCATTCTCAAAGGTGGATGCGAAGGTGAAGTAGTCCCGGATGCTGAACTGGACGTCCCGCACACTCTCCGACTGGCCTGTGGGCAGGATGTCAATGGAGGGAGAAGGTGAAGGGCTCCAGGAGAGAGAGTGGCCAATGGTGGAGGCCTTGGACAGACTGTGGACTGCAGTCATATGCCTGCCCGCAGCCAAGGTGGGGAGGCCTAGAAGGTGGGGTAGACACTGCTAAGCTTGCCCTGGGGTGGTGGGTGGTGAGGAGAGGCTTCACGGAGAAGACAGGGTAGATTAGGCCGCGAAGCAGGATACCAGGCACCGTGTAGTTTTTGAACCCAAAACCTGGACCTCCATCCTCTCCTGGATTGTGCTTCTGACAGCAGTTCTTGCACAGAGCAGTGGCCTGGCTTCAGGACTGGCTGTCAGAGCAGTGAGCAAACAGGAGCCTCACTGTGCTATCTGTATGCACGCCCCTGAGGGAGGCCCAAGGAGGCCTGGATGAGGGTGCCCTAACTTCTGCCCCATCCCTTCACCTTGAGCTGGAGCAGCTGGGTCAGCCCCATGGGACTGGAGACCTTAAAGGTCTACGTCCACCCCCATGGACCACCACCGAAGAGCCTTCAAGGACTCTAGCTTTTCCACAGCACAGGTAGTTAAGGGCCCTCTAAAGAGGCCCTCAATTCTAAAGAGGCCCTCAATTCTCTGAGGCGACTGAGGCTTCTGCCCTGTGCTTTGTTTGGTCTCTTCAAGGTGCACAAGGGATAGCTGGCTCAAGGCCAGCTGCCAAGGAGCTGGGCCTGCTGGGAAAGGGTGCCAGGCAGCATACCCCACCTCCTCTCCATCCCTGAGCTGAGGACCCTGGAGATCTCGGTGGGCTTCCTGCTGTGAAGTGGCCTGGAGCTCTGGGCAGCAAAACAAACCCTCTGCTCAGCAGCTCAGGTTGGCTGTAGTCTGCTCAGGCTCTGCCCTCTCCCTGGTCCCGTATCCTGCCCCTCCCATGCTGACCCTCACCCACTCTTTTAGTACTCTCTGGGGGCATATCTGAAGACCTCTGATGCACACGATGCACTTCTCCACCTGCCCGACCCGCCTCCAGGGTCTCACCCGAGAAGGTGCTGACAGAGTCCTTCCTGCGGAGGTCAAAGCATTTCATGAAGCCGTCCTGGGAACCGCTGAGCAGCACGTGGGCCTCAGTGGGATGGAAGCAGACTTTGTTCACTGTGCGCTTGTGCTCTGTGAACAGCTGGTCCTGCTTGTTGCGGGATGGCCGGCCCAGGTTCCACGTGACCACCACGCCATTGGTGGCCGCCGTGGCCAGCAGGTTCTCGTCCATCTGGTGCCAGACTACGTCCGCGCAGCTCAGGTTGAGTGAGGGCTTGCGGCCCACACGGAGGTTCAGCTTCTCCACAAACTGCTCGTCCTCAATGGCATAGATCTTGAAGATGCTGCGGCCTGCCACGACCACCTGGGCTGCATCACGGCACACGCTGATGGCATTGGCTGGTGCATCCAGGTGGCAGTGCATAGTGCGGCCCGTCAGCGTGCTGCCACCCAGGGCCGTGGTCACTCGGGACATCTTCTCCATGGCTGCACGGGAGGGGGGGGGGATGGGGACACGAGGTCGGTGAAGTGGGCTGGCCTGGTCAGCCTGGAGGGGCCAATCAGTTCAGACCCTTCACCCTGGTTGGGGCCCCCAAAATTGCTTCGTCCTGGGCGGGTCAGTCTGGGCGGGCCCGTCCAGAACAGTTCGCTGCTACTCAGTGAAAAGGAGACATCAATGCCCTGGAGCTCGGCCGTCCCGTCTGCCTTCCGGGGAGACCCTACCTGGTCAGTCCCAGCCCGGGCCACCGCTCCATCCCCCGAACAGATCTGGGTGGTCACTGACTGGGCTTTCGGCCAGTCAGTCCCTGCAAGGAAGCGAGGGAGTCCCCCCAGTCTACACAGGGCGTCCCGGGGCCTCCAGGGAGGGGCAGAGGGGCGCGGGGGACACACACGGACGTCAAGGGCCGAGCTGTTTAGGGAGCTTGAGGGCACTGGCCGGGCGCGCCGGACGAGAGGCCGACGGCGCGGAGCACTGAGAGCGGCGCGCGCCAGGGAGCGGAGGCGGCGGGAACGCGGCCCGAGGGCTCCGAGAAGCCTCTCCCTCCGCGGGCACCAGAACCATTTCCTAAAATTGCCGGGCCGGGCCTGGCCGGAACCGCCGCGCCGGAAGCAGCCCTTCTCTTTCCCGTTCCCCGCCGCCCTGCTCGCCGGAAGTGGTCCCTTCTTGCCAGCCTCTCACCAGAAGCGGGCACTCGCACCGCAAGTGTTCCGGATCAGGGAGCTGAGCTGGGGGAGGCGGAGGTAGAGGCGCTGCGCGGGGCTCCCCCGGTCCCGCCTCTGCGGTTGGCCTTTTTGCCACAGTGTTTTCATACTCGTGCCCATCTCTCCCCCAGCAAGTCCAGCCACCCCTGACGAGTCCGAATCCCTCCAGTCGTCTACCCTGGTTCCCCTGATGGGAACCCCGCAGCCTGCGGTGCGCCTGTCCCGGCGCCCTGGAAGCTCATTTTTCTTTTCTGGCAGAGTGGGCTAGATCTTTTTTTTTTAGATTTTATTTATTTGAGAGAGACAGAGATAGTGAGATAGAGAGCACAAGTGGGGAGGAGAGGGAGAAGCAGGCTCCCCACAGAGCAGGGAGCCCAATGCGGGACTCGATCCCAGGACCCTGGGATCATGACCTGAGCCGAAGGCAGACGCTTAACCGACTGAGCCACCCAGGCGCCCGATCTTCCCCCCCCCCCCCGATTTTATTTATTTGAGTGAAAGAGAGCGCGGGCATGACTGGGGAGGGGCCAGCTGACTCCTGGGTGAGCAGGGAACCCGATGTGGGGCTGGATCCCAGAATCCTGAGATCAGGACCTGAGCAGAAGGCAGCCGCATCACCGACTGAGCCACCCAGGCGCCCCAAGAAGCTGAATATTTTGAGGTTAACATTATATGTAATGACTTTAGCATCATTCACTTCCCCCATAGGCAATGAAGGGTAAAGGACCTTCTGGGTTGGTCACTGCTGTGTTTCCAGTCTGGTACGTGGCATGGCCTGTACGTGTTGAAAGAACCAGTAAGTCTGATGAGTGGAGAGGTGCACAAGAATGCAGAGCCTGGAGCCACCCAGAGCGGATACACCTTCCCTTCCTTGCCATGGTCTGATGACCTAAAAACAACTCAGACGCGTGTTTTTACAACTTTTTTAATATATATTTTTATAAACAGGTCACGTGATAAAATAGCACAAGAAACACTTACCAAATATAAGGTTATATCTTCCGCATATACAGGAGAATGAGGTCGTTATGTACAATAAGAAAATGGTTTTAGGAGTTGGTTGGTTTTGTTTGTTTTCCTCTCTCCCCTTAATTTTTCCTCCTACATCGTTGGAAATATCACAGCTTCAGTTGCATTAATACTTTGGACAAATGGACAGCTGCCTCCTCCCCACTAGGGAGCTGTGAGGAGGAGGGGCTGAAGAAACTGGCTCCTGACCACCTCAGCCCCGGAGCCTCCTGCGGGCACTCCAGGACAGGGAAATCTTTGGGCTGTTGAACTCTTTCTCTGCTTCAACAGCATCGCTCGCTCGCTCGTGCGCTCTCGCTCTCTCGCTCTCTCGCTCTCTCTCTCACTCTCTGGCTCTCTGGAAACTGGTTACTTTCTTCCAACCAGATGGGGGGTGTCCCAAGATTGGGTGTGGGCACTGTACTTCCTGGGGCTCCAAGGTTGGGATGGGAAGGGGTCCCAGCCCCCTCCTCAGCAATTGCCAAGATGTGCCAGCATCCCCCCAGGACTCACATGTGTCTTGGGATTGGACAGAACATGGCCAGAGCCGCTTTGGGCAGGCGGAGGTTTGGGAAGCTGGGGAGGGGAGGGGGGCAGCTCGAAAGGAGCCCTCCCTCCTCTGGATGCTGAGGGTGTGCTGGCCACTTATAAGACTGGTCTTGCCTGCTGGCGCTGATCCTGAGTCTTGGCTGGGCCTGCTTGTCCAGCTTCCACCTGACAGAGACCCGCCCGGGATGCAGTGTGGCACTGAGGAGGCTGGGCCCCGGTGGCTACAGGGGCTGTGGTGTGGGGTCCACTCAGGACTGCGTGCAAGGCCTGCGGGGCCTGAGGGTCACTCCAGCTTGTGGTCTCTCAAGGTGGTTGTATCCCCCCTGCAGCTGAGGTAAGCTACAGCCAGCTGGGTTAATGTTGATTATAGCAAGATGGTTGTCAGCCAGTCTGTTCCTCCCTCAAATACAGTTCTTCCCTAGCCTGGCCCAAGGACCTGTAGGCCTGCAGGTGGGGGTGGGGCGAGCAGGGGGCTGCCTCACACGGGGGCAAGGAAAAGGGGAGGTCTCTTGGGTCAGGCTGGCATGAGCTGGGGCAAGGGGAGGTGGGACTTGGGCTCCTTGGCGGGCCATGGCTTTGGCGGTGGCCTGTTCCCCCTCGCACCCCTCCGAGGGCTCCAGGCGTGGTGCAGTGGAAGATGCGGGAAGCCCTTGGGGCTCTTCTGACCCCTGTGTCCTGGGGGACCCAGCTCCCCTCAATCCCTCTGGGCCCTGCCCGAGATGGGGGGACAGCGGGGAGACAGAGCGGGGTGTGGCGGGAAAGGCGGTAGGGGGGCCGTCAGGAGAGCTCAAAGCGCCCCCCAGGACCGAGCCCCGCCCCCGCCCCCGCCCCCAGCGGGCGGACAAAAGATGGAGGCGGCTGTGGTGCGGTGGAGGGCGGGCGTGCAGTGCGGGCACGAGGGGCATGCACAGAGTCCCCGAGTGTGCGTGCGTGCGTGGGGCTGGGCCCGCCCGCCGCCCCTCCCGGCCCGGGCGGGGCCAGGAGGGGCGCGGGGCGGGGCTTTCACTGGGTTCGCTCTGCCTCCCGCGCTGGGCCGCGGGCGCGAGGGCTGCCCTGAGGGCAGGGCCGGGAGAAGGCGTCCCCGCCGGGAGCGTGGCCGCTTCCTGCGCCGGGGGCGGGGAGGCCCGCGCTACTCGATGACGAGACAGCGGGGCAGGTGCTGCGAGAAGTACTTGAAGAGCTCGGGGGTGGCCCCGGGGCAGTTGGTCAGCTCCAGCTCCTCCAGCTCCTGCAGCTGCACCAGGCCAGACAGCCCCGTGGTGGTCAGCAGCGGGCAGCCTGCAGCGGGCGGGAGGCGGGGCGGCGGCTGAGCGCGCGGGGGCCCGAGAGCAGCGCTAGGGCGGGGCCGGGCTGGGCGGGGCTCGCCCGGCGTCTCCGTCTGGACCGGGGCCGGGGACCCCGGGACTCAGCGCCAGGTATGAATCAGTGCGAGGGACCCGGCAGGGCTGGCGGAGTCGGAGTAGGTGGGGGTGGGGTGGGGTGGGGTCTCACCTGCCAGAGACAAGAGACGCAGACTCCTCATGGCCAGGAGGTGCTTCAGCCCGAAGTCCTGCACCTGGGCGGGAGGGCGGGGCGGGTTAAGGACCTCCGCTCGCGCCCTGGGGGAGCCCACTGCTGGGGTCAGGCCTTAGGCCTGGAGCTGCTGGAGGGGCAGGGGGCGGGGTTCAAAACGGGGGTTTCTCGGCTTCGCAAGGGGCCAGGAGGCAGCTGGAGAGTGGCGGTGAGGACCCCGGGGTGGGTGTGGAGGGATCCCATACTTCTTCTCGGGATCTGAGGGCGCCGGGGGCAGGTCAGCGGATTGTGTGCGCGGGGGCTTTGCCCGAGTCCCCCACCTCCCCTTGCCTACTCCGCAATCTTCGGAGGCGGGGAAGGCCGGTACCTGGCAGCACCATCGCAGGTAGAGGCTGCGGAGGGAGGACATGGTGGACAAATAGCTGAGGCCAGTATCCGTGATGCGTACACACCTGTGGGGGCGACAGAGGGGCGCTGCCCACCTTCAGAACACCTCGCCCCGCGCGTCAGCCCCGACCCCTTCCTCCTTTTCCCAGGGCGTCCCCTCCGGCAGCACTTAGGATAGTTCCTCCCTTTGCACAGCCTCCCCCCAGCCAGGCTCCGCCCCTTACCCAGGTGCTTGGCAGTTACAGCCCGTTCTAGGTCCGGGGTTTCTGAGGGCCCGCCCCTCAACCCCCTCCTCGGGGCTCCGCAGCTACAGGTCTGTCCGTTAATCTAGGCTCCCTGCTTAGAAGGTCTTGCCGGCCTTGCCCCGCCCCGCCCCGCCCCGGTCCTGCCCTCCAAGTGTCCCGTGGGTGGGGGACGCGCACACCTGTCCAGCACCAGCTCCTCCAGGCGGTGCAGGTCGCAGGCCACGTACTCGAGCGCCATGTCGGTGATGCGCGGGCACCACGAAAGGTCGAGGCTGCGCAGCTTGCGCAGGTTTTCTGCCACGAGCTCGACACCGTCGTCGGTGACCTTGGAGCAGCCGGAGAGGCTGAGCGCTGTGAGGTTGGGCAGGCTGTGCACCACGTTGACCACGCCGTGGTTGGTGATCTCCCAGCAGGAGAGCAGGCGCAGGGTGTGCGTGCTGTGGCCCTGGCGTGCTGTGAAGTAGGCCAGCGCCGTGTCCGTCACGTGGTAGGCCTGCAAGCTCAGCTCGGCCAGGTTGGGCAGCAGCTGCGAGATGGCCGCAATGGCGTCGTCGGCCACGTTGATGCAGTCGCTGACGCTCAGCGAGGTGATGCGCGCGCTCAGGCTGGACCACAGCCCCGCCTCGGTGAAGTCGTTGCAGCCCGACAGCTCGAGGCGCACGACGCCCTGCATCTGCTCCAGCATCACCTGCAGGCGGGCAGGCGGCAGGGCGTGGTGAGGGTGGCAGGAGCCCACTGAGGGGCAGGAAGCAGGGTTCTCGAACGTAGCCGTGTGTAAAACATGCATCAAGCTGCGCCGTGACAAGTGCACTTTACAGTGTGTTTGTCACCTCACAGCAACATTCTAAGAGGCAGAGCACAGGGGAGCTGGGAGCTCAGGGCCTCCCCAGAGCAGGTGCTGGGGAGCAGTTGGTGTTATGATTTGATGGTTAGAGTCCTGGCCCTGGGGAAGGGGCTGCCAGCACAGCGGCTCCTCTGACCCGTGCACCTGCTCCCCGGCAGCGCCCTCCCCACCCAAGGCTGGCCTCACAGGCATGTAGGGCCCTGAGCTTAGAAGAGCCTCCCATTTGATTGATTGCTTTGATGTTGCTGTCTTGAAATTTTTAGTCATCTCTGAACAAGGGACTTGAATTTTTCATTCTGGACTGGGTCCCCCAAATTATGTAACCAGTCCTGCTTCCCCTCACCCCAGAGCCATGATCCTCAGAGCACCGGCCCTTCCCTCAGCAACTTTGCTCCTCATATGCCCAAGTTCCCTCTGGGGGCAGCCCTCCCCCCCCCCACACACACACCAGCTCAGTTGCAGCTGCTTGGCCCTGCCCACCCCATCCCTGTCCCTTCCAGGCCAACGGTGGGGCGCACCTCCAGGCCAGCATCCGTGATGGTGGAGCGCTTGAGGCTCATGGCCTTGACACCCTTCTTAGAGAGGGCGTAGTTGTCGATGAACTCACAGATGTCCAGGTCGGAGACGCCAACCAGGCAGAAACCCTCAAAGCCACGCGCAGCGAAGCCCTGCAGGTTCACAAACTCCTTCTCGCCACCAGGCAGCACATTGTAGAGCTCCTTGGCGTGCAGCACAGGTGTGAGGCCTGCCCAGAATTTGGGCTGGTAGAGCACACGCCGCCAGGCCTTGCACACTTGGGCCAACACGCACTTCTCACAGGCTGAGAAGTACCAGAAGAGGCCATTGAGGATCTTTTCGTCTGTGGCCAGTGGTGGCCGCTCCACTGGGGGCCCGGGAACTGGGGCTGAGGCTGGTCCACCAAGGGGGAGCCCTGCTGGGGGGCACAGGCCCCCAGCCAGGGCAGCCCGTGGCAGTGGGGCAGCCAGGCTGGGTGGTGGGAGAGTGGGTGGGGGAGGTGGTTGGCAGGGGCGGTTCTTGGCAGCTGGCGTGCCCTTGGTGATACTGGCTGCACCCAGGCCGTTGGGCTGGCCTGGCAGCTTCACGAGGCCATTGCGAGGCAAGCATGGAGGCTTGGGGTCGCCGTCCACACCCGGGCTCGACATCTTCTTCGCGCGATCTGCAGACGGGGTCCGGGAGGGGGGTCATGAGTTGCTGCGGGACCAGAGCTGGGCTCCCCATCCCAGGGCATCTCCTCCCATGGCACCCCCAGAACCACCCAACATAAAGGATCTGAATCCAAGTCATTCCGTCTCTGAGTGTGAGCAGCAACAGGAGATCAGGGCTGTTGATGACCATGACATTCCCTGAGCCCCTACTGTGTGCACTGAGCTCAACCTGTCCTCACAGATCTTTTTTGACACCTAGGTACTATGGTTCCCATTTTAGAGATGAGAAAAGAGGCAGGCAGAGACAGACACTCGCTCGTGACTGCTCCCTTCACTTTTACTACCCTGATGTCCCCCGTCAGTGCCTGCCAGGCCTACCTCCACTGGGCAGGGACTGGAAAACTGAGGGACATGGTTTGGGATGGTCTCGGGCCCCTCCACTATGGGGTGCCATCCTCGCTCTATGGAGTGGTTCCAGTACCCTGTCTGAGACTCACATACCAACCCCTGGGAATCTCAGTGGCTACTGGAGGTTCCATGGTTCATAATCTACCCAAAGAAAGGACAAGAGTTTACTATGTACGATGCTAGCACAGTGAGCCCTGGACACGTACTGTCACTTTAATCCTCTATCCCACCCATTCACGATGCTGCTATGAACACCGTGCCCATTGTACAGATGAGAAAAACAAAGCAGCATGAACTGTTTGCCCAAGGTCACAGTAAGCGGGGGGGCCTGAGGCTTGAACCAGAGCTGACTGTGGAAGCCTATTTGTAGGGAGTTCCTCACAAGGTGGGACTGGACCCCCCACCCCCAGTTCCCCCTCTCAGGCTGTGAATGGGTGGCAGAGGGGTTTGAGCACAGACAGCCTTGGAAAGGGGGACAGCAAGGACCCTCACAGTGCCACCATCTGCCCCACATTCCAGATCTGCCCACCCCCACTCCAGATATCCAGTGGAAAGGCAGTGCACCCAGGGGCTCAGGCACAGGCTCTGGGGTCACACACCCTGGCTCTGTGGCCTCAGTGAGCCACTTCCTTTCTCTGAGCCTCGTTTTTCCTTACTTTGAAGCCTGAGAAGGGATGATCCACCCCACAGGACAACATGTGCAAAGGGCTATGCATAGGGGCGCCTGGGTGACTCAGTCGTTAAGCGTCTGCCTTCGGCTCAGGTCATGATCCCAGGGTCCTGGGATTGAGCCCCGCGTCGGGCTCCCTGCTCAGCGGGAAGCCTGCTTCTCCCTCTCCCACTCCCCCTGCTTCTGTTCCCTCTCTCGCTGTCTCTCTCTCTGTCAAATAAATAAAATCTTAAAAAAAAATTTTTTTTAATAAAAAAATTTTTTTAAAAAGGGCTACGCATAGTGCATGGCTCACAATGAGCATTTGGAAAGTGGCATGGAGGCTGCTTCTGAGCCCCATGGCCCGCCTTGGGGGAAGGGGTCAGGAACCATTGGGAAGGAGGGAAGTGGGTTGCCCTGCCCTGCTCTACCCAGCACCATGCCCCCACTGGCTTCCAAGCCCTGGACAGGACAACCCTTGCTGGCATTCCACATCTGGGGAGGGGCTGCAGACCTAGGCTGGGACCAGGGGTCTACTAGAACACGTGGCCCTCATGGCTGCCAACCCAGCTTTGGGTCAAAAGGCCTTCCTGTCCTGGCAGCCATGAGCCCCCAGGCTCACAGTCCACATCGGGCCAGCTGGGGAGACTCCAGGGGAGACTCCCCCACTTTGGCTGTCCCCTTACTGCAGCTCATGGCCAGATAGTGGCAGCCTCCCACTGGCGGAAACACGACATTCGTAACGTTTGCTGAATACCCACTGGGATAATCATGTGTTCCAGCCTCATGGCAGCCGTGCGCGTGTATGTGTGTGTTGGCGAGGGGTGGGGGGAATCCACTGTTAACCCCACTTTCAGATTGGGAACCTGAGGCTCCAAGGAGTTACAGTTTACCCACGGTGGCGGATGGGGGGGCAGCCTGACACGAGGGCTGCCCCAGATTTCTTAAAACTAGTACGTGAGGAGGAGACCATCGTGGAAGGGACAGGAGGAAGCCCACGACTGGTCCCCTCTGCAGGGAGCAGGGGAGAGGCTGTCCTGTGGACTCCCTCCTGTGGGCTGTGCTGGGTTCAGAGAGGCAGCCCCAGCCTGAATACCTTCTGTGTCGCCGGAGCGGGGCGCCATGATTTCAGGGCTCGGGGCGCGCCGCGCACCCAGCCTCTGCCCCTTCCCGCAGACCAGGCGCCGCTCGCTCGGCCCCGGAGCGCAGCACCATGGACAGCGCCCCTGCAGCCGCTGTGCGCGTGCTCGGAGGCCAGGCCCGGGAGGGCTCCACCGCGGACAGCGGCTGGTGGGGGCCGGCCCCGGCAAGCCAAGCTCAGCAGGGAGAGGCCCTGCAGGCGACGGGGCGGGGCGAGAAGCCGCCCGCTCCGCTAAGATCCGGAGGAGGCGGCGGAGGTGGCACCAGGGGAGAAATAACTCCAGAGCAGTGCCGATTTAGGTTAAAGATGCACCCAGCCATGGGGTGTGCACGTGGAGTGCCTCAGTTGATTGGGGGGGATGCACGTGGATGCCCCGGGCATCTGCGGGGCTCTTTACCCCCACTCCACCGGAGCTCACATTTGCACACGCCCACAGTCCCATCCCCACTATTCAGGCCTCAGGGTGGAGCTGGTGAAAACAAGCCAGCCGGTGGAGAGAGCCCACGGGAGGGAGGGGCCAGGCGGAGGATGGCCTCAGCCTTGGGGGGTGTCCGAGGCCTGGCTGCCCTTTATCCCCACACCCACATCCCTGGCCAGAAGGCTCTGCCCTCCCAGTCCGTCAGCCCTTCTGCTGTGCCCCGGATTGGAGCTGCCTCTTCCTGGAGGCAGCCCTGCCGCTCCCCGACCTTGTCCATGGTCCTGCTGGACTCCAGCTGCACACCCCAGCCTCACTGACCCAGACTGAGAATCCCTTGCTCCGTGGCTCAAAACTGGAAATAGCCACAGCTTAGCCCAGGGGTCAGAGCTTTAGGAGAGAACTGAGCTTGTGGTCAGAGATGGGTCTTCCTGTCAGTTAGGCAAGAGGTCTCTTGAGGGAGCTGGGACAAGTGCCCCTATGCCTCTCGTCCCATCTACCCAGCCAGATGGGCTGAGACCCCAACCTTTTTGGTACTTGCCACTGCCCCCACTGTGCCCAGTGAGGCTCAGAAGACTTGCCCGGAGTTTCTTGTTAGGATGGGGTAGGGGCCGCTGCCAATCTGATGCGGACTGCCTCCTCCTTTAGAAATAAGCACCAGGAGCTAATGCTAGGAAAAGAGGCGTTTTAAAAAGATGGCCAAACTTGCACTATTCTCAGCCTCAGCCCTTGGTGTGTTGTGCCTCCGTGTGGAGCGGAATTCTGGAGGAGGTCCTCCTGGGATAGGCTGCGGGGGCTCAAGTCTCCTGGGAGGACTCCAGAACTTGGTGGCTTCCAGGCTGACAGTCTGCAGATGTCCATGCTGAGGCTTTGAGAGGAGCTGCCTCTTTTGCCGTCAAGTCACTGGGCCCTGAGACCTAGCATGTTGACCTTACAGCTTCACCTCTGGCTCCTCCCCAGCCTTGACCCTACAGTCCAGCCAGACCCACTGTTCAGTATTCCTCCTCCCCTCTCTCTCTTTGCCTGGGCACATGCTGGTCCCCCTGCTGGCTCAGGAGGCCTCCCTGCTTCTTAACCCTGCCAGCTCCTTATCCTCCACACCTCAGTGTGACTGCCATCCCCTGTCTCCCACTGTGGGACTCCCCAGCCCTGAGAAAAGCATCTCCAGGGTCTCAGTCATTACGTCAACCCCTCTGTCTCTTCCCTTGGCTAAGGACCTCTTGAAGACAGGCAGCACCATGGCTGAATGGTCTCTGAATGCTTGCTGAATGAATGAATGAATGAATGAATGAGGAATGGCAGTCAGCAGGGTCATGAAGAAAGGGTTATGGCTGCCAGGGACCCAGGAGGCTTGGTGGAGGACAGGCCAGATTCAGAAGAGGGCAGGTGGATGGTAGGGGGGTGTGGCTCAGTTTGTTAATCCTGGTTGTCACAGAGACCAGTGTCCACAGTGAGGGTGGGCCAGAGTCTGGGTGCCAGAGTCTCTGAAAAGGCTCCCAAGAACCTGGCGTTTGGGGCGAGCCTTGCAATCAGACCCTTGGGAAGAGGACAGCTTACACCTCGTTTTCGGCTGAGTCCCCACTTTGGGAGTTGCATGGTAAGGAGGCTGGCTGCCCACCCCCCATAATCTGGCCAGATCCAAGGAGGGGACAGGAGCCACCAGAAGGGAGGGAGGAGCTGGTCCTGCCCTGCTCTTCCCAGTGCCACTCCCCTATTGCTGGTCCAAGCCCTTCACACAGTTCCTGACCACAAGTGGGGAAAGGGAGAGTCGGGGACTGAATTTTCAGAAGTTGCACAGAGCTGGGATTTGATCCTAGGACCCCTAGTCTGTCTGACTCCCTGCCTGACTCAGGCCCTGAGGTGCAGAGGGCAATGCTGGGCATCCAGCCAGCCTGCTGCTGGCCAGGGGTACTTCCCTCCTTTCTGTGCCCTGTTCTGCTTCTTCAGTCCCCTGTGTCCTCCCAGCCCGGGACCTTGGGCTGCTGGTCTCTCCCAGCACTGTCTCTGTCGTGCCCCTGCTCTCACTCCAGAGGCTGCAAGCTGCATGCTCACTCCCAGGACACGCTCCTTTTGGACTGCTCATGCCTAGGAAACCCCCCAGTCCTCATGGCTCCCAACTCAGAGATTTCTTCCCTCATCTCTGATGCTCAGTCTGACACAGCCTGCCCGGGGGGCTGGAGCGGTCTGGCCCCAATAGGACCTGCACTGACCGTTTCTCCCTGCCCACCCACTGAGGGCCGTGGAGCTGGGCAGGGCGTGCGTAGCCAGAGAAATTCACATCAGGTTGATCTGTGGTGACAGCCCCAGGGACAGTTGTGACAACCAGGGTAGCTTGGGACTGGGGACACAGCGCAGGCTGACAAACTCCATGCCCCGTGACTCAGGCACATTCACATCACAGCCACTTTGCACATGAGCCAGCAGAATGCTCCCTTCCCACCCCCAGCTCAGAGATGCTTCTGGGGTGCAAGCTGCCCCACCCGTGCACCAGGGGCTCCAGGAAGTGAGCACGTGGCCTCAAAAGAGACCAGAATTGGTGCTTCATCAGACCGAGTCCTGTGGTCACACTCAGGACAGCTCAGCCATGTGAGACTGGGCACTTTGGGGAATGAGCTTGGGCTCCAAGCCTCATCTTGGTTCTTCTACTCTGAAGGATCTGAGCACCCCCCTCCCCCAGTGCCTAGACTGGGGGCATCTAGTGCCTGCTTCTTTGGGCGGCTGCCTCAAACCCTCCCCCTCTTCCCTGCCAAGTGAGGCCGTGTGGCCCAAGCCCACTCTTTGTGGCTGGTCTGGCTGAAGCTCCTCCTTGTCAGTGGTGGGGAAGGTGCTGAACCACCCACTTAGCCCACAGAGCCTTCCTTCACTGCCACCTCCACTCTTCCCCTCTGAGACACAGCAGTGAGCACCCACGTGTGACAAGATGGGGCTGCAGGCAGCTGAGCAGTGCCCCACCTTGGGGTGAGTGTCTCCCTGGCTCTCAGCAGCACAGGGTTGCTGGGCCTAGGCCAGTAGTCTTGAGGGGCCTAGGTCCCCCGACCTCAGGACTACTTGTTTCCTCATTGCACTGGGAGATGGGACTCACTGAAGTGCTCTAGAAGTGGACATGAACTGGAGGGGAGCGCTTGTCCAGTGGGCCTGCCCAGCATTATAGGTGCTGAGAGGCCTGCCTGGCCCAAATAAGAGGTGGCTGAGGACGAGGGGAGCCGAGTAGTGGAGACAGCAGGCAGCTGAGTCCCGGGGTCCCCTGGGACCTGAGCAGGCCGCCCTGCACTGCCCAGGTTTGTGATGGGGGTTTGGATCTCCCTCCTCCCCACAGCACCTGGTCCAGCCCTATGGCCACCTCCTGCCAGGCCAGCAAGTCTCCATCAAGCCTTGGCCCTCCCAGAGTCCCAGCCCAGGCCTCTGCTCAAAGGGGTTGGCTGAAAGAAGGGGCCTAGGAAGTGGCGAGTAGCGGGAGGGGACTGACCGAGTGGGCAGGTGAAGCGGCATCCGCCATCTGCTCCCTCTTTGGAGGGAAGGCTTCCTGTGCAGAGGCCGGGAGGGGCTAGAGGAGTGGCCACTGGGCCATGGGCTCCCTGAGGCTCCAACAGCTAGGCCTTCTTTCCTCTTGGGGTGATGGGTGGGGGCTCTCTTCCCCCCAAATCCCAGGAGGCCAGACCCCCCCCCCCAGCAAGCCTCAGGGTGCCCAGTTCTCCTTCTGAAGCCCTCCAACCTTGGCCAAGGCCCGACCCCTCCTCCAGAACAGGCACATGGCCAGGCCTTCCCTCTCATTCTCCTGCTGTGGCAGCTCCACACAGGCCCAGGTGCCCAGGGCAGACTAGCCCCCGGCCATGCATCCGCATGGCTCCTCCCAGAGTGTAATTGTATCTAACACCTGTCTCATAGGCCCAGGGGCTCATGGTGTTGGGTGGGGAGGGGAGCTCAGAGCTCAAAGGAAGTCCAGGACCTCACCCAACCTGGGGGGCTCGGGGCCTGCAATTCTGCTTCCCCAGGGCTGTGGTCAGGTGGCACCTGGTCCAGTTGCTTTGGGGAGCATGCTTCAACCAGGCGGCGCTGGGATCAGGATCTGTGGGAGGGCCTGTCAGGGCCAGAGGCCCGGTGACCTGGGCCTGGGAAGGGGCTGCGCCTATGTGAGACCCCGTGGGGCGGGTGGCGGCCCACTCCGAAGCCCCCTCCCCAATCCTCATTGTGGCCGCCGCGATGGCGCGGCCTGGCCCCTTCCCCGCCCCGCAGCCTGGCCCGGTGCACACACCTTACCTCGGCCCGGGCACCTGGCTCATGCCACGCTGTCCGCCGGGCGTCTTCTCGTCATGGGGAGCCCAGCATGGGCGCTGGCGAAGCGGGGAGGCGGCCGAGGTGCTGGCCTGGCCGGCAGGGCCTTGCCGCGCCCCGCGCCCCGGCCTGGCCGGCCCCCTCGGCCGCGCCCGAGAGGAGCTCCCCGGTGGGAGAGGATCGGCTGCCCCGAGCCTCCCACCGGGGAGGCTGAGGCAGTGCCCAGATAAATAAGGCCGCTTTGCAGGGAGCCGGGCGGGCGCCTCCTCCCTCCCCTCGCCCTCCTCCCCGCGCTCCTCCGCGGCCGCCGGCGGCGCCGCGCGCGCCCCCCGCCCGGCTCTACGCGCCGCGCCCTCGCGCGCTCCCGGCGCCGGGAGCCAATCCGGTTGGCGAGCCCGGGCGGGGGCGCCGAGGATGCCGAGCCCCGCCCCGCCCGCCGCGCCCTGCCGCGCGCCCCGCGCGCTCCCGCCGCGGCGCCCACGGGCACGCGCCGGCCCGGCAGCTCCCCCACCCCTTCTCCGCGGGCGCCCGCACAACAACAAACCCGCGCGCACGGCGGGGCGGGGCGGGCGGGGCGCGCGGCCGGAGAGCTGGCCAGGGGAGAGCCCTGCCTGCGCGGAGCAGTGGGGTCCCGGAATCCTGCGGGGGAAGAGGACTCGAGCTCTTTGGCGCCGGCGACTGGCCCCGGGGGTGCGCGGTCTTGTGGAGCGGGGGGCCAGCTCCGCGCATCCCGACCCTTGGATGCCAACTGCGGGGGCGAGGACGGTCCAACCCTCACCCTCCCAGCTTTCCTGCTTAGCGGAGCGGAGCGGGCGGCCAGGCAGCCTCCATGGCGCTCACATCTCCCGCGCACCTGCTGGGTGCCAGGCCCAGAAACCCCCTTCAGTGTCCCCCCACTCCGCAGAGCCGAAAAACAACCACCAGACCATTTCAGAGGGTGACAAGTGCGATGGAAGTTCAAGAGGGCCACATGATGGTGACCCCGGGAGGGTGGTGGTGGTGTGGCTCCTGAGGACAGGACACTTCACGGGAAACCCCAAGGATGAGAGGGTGGGCGAAGTTATCCAGGAAGGAGTGCGCACAGGGCTTTAGGTTTTAAGGTCTTGAGCCTGGAACCCCTTGGAGGCAGGTGGTGGTGGCCACTTTGTAGGGACCAGGCTGGGAGAGGAGCCGGGGTGGGGTGTGGAGGGAGGGTGTGCAGGGCTCTCTCCTGGCCACTGGAGATGCCAGGCCTCCCAGCAGGCTCAGAGTGGAGAATGGAGGCTAATGGTACCCATCTTGGGGTCTCCTGGGAGCAGAGACTGTGGAGGGATCAGGTGTGGGAGAGCAGACAGGGGTCTTCACATTAGGGAAAGAGCCTTAAGGAAGCCCCTAAGAGAGAGTGAGAGAAATGAAAATAACTGGTGTTTGCAGCATTTTGAGGGGAAGCAGGACCCAGTGGGGCTGGTGTGAGGTGGGGGCAGCTGAAGGGGGGAGCCACACTGGCTGGACCCTGGCTGTTTGGGAGCTGGGTGCTGCCTGTGCTGTGTGCAGGGCATGGGAGCCAGTTTGCCAAGGCTGGGGTGAAGGCGGCTCTCCCGTGTGACAGGGGCTGAGGAATCACGGTCTTGCCCTAGTGCGGACTCTGGTCAAAACAGGGAGCTTGGCATGGGCAGTCAGAATGGATGCGTGAAGGCCTTTGGGGTGACTGGGACAGTGTTGTCCGACCCATACAGTCACTTGTGGTGTGCAGGTCCAGCAGGCTGACCTCCCAGTTCAGGCTCCACACGTGTGGACCCCGGTGGGGGTGGTGACCAGCAGGGCAGGACTTCACCTCCTGCTTCCAGGCTCTTCTGTCCCTCAGCAGGTGCCAGGGCCTTGGGCAGAGAGCACGTTCTGCCCTCAGTGGGGCCCGAGAAGTCTCCCCACCTTGGACGAATCTGAGCAAAGAAAGACCTTGTTTCGGAGGAATGTGGAAGTAACCTCCCCAGTACCTGTGGGCGCCGCCCCTCCCCACCGCTGTCACCCTGCCCTGTACCAGCTGGCTTCTCTTTCTCCACCACGGCTGATGGGCAGCTCCCGTTCTCCCCGGCGCAGGGGCATCGCTTGGCAGTGTAGACACAGCCTCCATGCTCCCAGGGCTCTGTCTGCTCTTTGCTGCGGCCCGAGAAAGCCTGAGTCTCCCGCACCACTGGCCGCAGCTTTGCCGGACACCTGGTCCCTTGCTCTTGGAACTTCAGCCACCAGGGCCACATTCCTCACCTTTGGCATCACCTCACCTGGAGCACTCCTTTACCTGGAGCACCCCTCACCTGGAGCACTCCTTTACCTGGAGCACCCTTCACCTGCAGCACCCCTCACCTGGAGCACCCCTCACTGGGAGCACCCCTCACCTGCAGCACTCCTCACCTGGAGCACCCCTCCCCTGCAGCACTCCTTGTCCTGATGCCTGGACACGGAGGAGTCTCCCCAGTGCAGACTGTGGGAGGTTTCCAATTCTTTAGTCATGGGAGGGTGAGGAGCAAAAGGCTGTTGGTGCGTCCCACCCTGAGGCCCTCCCATGAGAGAGGGGGCCACTGTCACCTCAGGGGTTGGGGCTGCCCGTGAAGGGTCAGGCCTCATGGCTCCTGAGGACTGGGGCAGCCACTCTGGACTTCCTGAGGCTCTTCACAGGAGGGTCCTCAAGCCGCTGCTCGGGGGGCTCTGGGTGCATGTGCGCTGGAGCCACCTGCCTGGCTCAAATCCTCCTCTCCATGGGGGCATGGGGGGTGCTCAGGCAAGTACTTCCCCTCCTGGCAAATAGGTCTGGGGTCCCCGGGGGTGCCCTGAAGGTCAGCGCAGCACCTAGGACAGCATAGGTGGTGAGAGCCGCATGCCTGATTGTAAACGGCCCACTGTGAAGCCTCCTGCTGTGGAGGCACAGGGCCAGATGGACACTGCAACCCTCCCTGCCCCCACGCCCCAGCCCCTGGTGGGGGGACCGTGTGGGGCACGGGGGGGTGCGGTCAGCTGTTCTCGCCGCTCAGCTGCCAGAGTGGGCGCCCGCAGCAGTGAGAACGGGGAAGCCCGGGTGGCCATGGTGACTGTGGGCATCAGGGTGTGGGCCCCTTGGCTGCCTGCCGGCTTCTGCCTCCAACCTTTCCTCCTCCCCGGACCCAGGCCCCACCCGCCAGGGGCAGAGGGGTGGGGCGGCCAGGGTGGAGCATGACTCAGGGCCCAGCTGTCACCACGGCAACCCCGTCGCCTAGCAATGGCCGTCTCCCAGGAACGGCTGTCTCCTAGCAATGGGATATTTTCCTGGGCCCTGGCTGGAGCCTAGCGGTTATTTTTAGCTCAGCTGCAAATCAATCTGCAGCTGCATTTTTGGCTCCTCCACAAGATGCAAGGTGTGTTGGGGGTGGATTTCTTGTCACAGGGAAGAACACATCCCCATGACAGGAACCTTGCTGCCACGTGTCTCCAGATACAGCATCCATAGGTGGGCAAGGCCAGGTTCCACTGGGGGTGAGGGTCAGGGGAATGGGGTGCAGCTGGAGGGGAGCCAGAGGAGTTGCCAGACACGACCATGTCCCTAATGGGGTCTCTGGGCAGGCTGGTCACTCCGGAACCCTGGGACTCCCTGGGTCAAGCTGGGTAGAGGCAATCCAGGCCAGTGCTCATGGCGGGCACCACCAGAGCCCATCACTGGGCAGCCCAGGTGCTGGCAAGCTCCTGGCACCCCTTGGCATTTAGTTGGGGAACGGTCTCTGCTGACCCCAGCCCTCAGCCCCGCCCCAGGTGTGCAGCACGCTGCTCTGGACCAGCTGGAGCAACACACACTCAGCTGGTCCTGGCTGCAAGGGTCTGGGTGGCCATGGGCTCAGCTGGGGACTCAGTCAAGGCTGGCCTGTTTTCCCCCCACTGTTGCTGAAATGAGAGCCCACGTGGGTCTCATGCAAGAGAAACACCTTGACTTCCTTCTCTGGGCTTTCTCATCATTTCAGCCTGGTTCACTGTCTCCTCCAGGCCAAGTCCTAGCTCTCCCATGGCCGATGGGCCTGGGGCTGGCCCACTCCTCTCTCACTGGCCACCTTCTTGGTTCCTGGTCTGCCATCAGCTCCATACTGTCCTTGGGACGCTCGCCCTGTTTCTTGGACCTGGGCCGTCTTCCTGCCCTCATCAGCCATCAGATCTGCCCCACCTTCCTGTCGCCCCCCGCCCCCAGGTCCTTGACGAGCTCAGCACCTGCCTTGGTCATGAGTGCTCCTTCCTTATGCCTCCAGTACTGTGGGCTTCCGGTCAGGTGCCCTTTGCCGTTTGGGGTCACCCCCCTGCTGGAGTATGGGGCTCAGCTGAGATGCAGCTTGTTGCCCCAGCATCAGCTGCAGCCCTTGCCAAGAACTAGGGTTTGGGTGGGAATGAAGAGAGGCCCTTTTGGAGGGTCAGGACCCTGACCCAGGCCTCTGGCCCAGGGCCTGTGAAGCAGCCCCCATACTGAGCATAGAAACTGGGGGAGTTGCCTATGATTTGGGATGTCATCCACTCACCCATTCGCTCACTGGTGCACACACTCCTTGCCCGTGTGTTTACTGAGCACCTGCAGTGTGTCTGGTCACTGCCAATCCAGGGCAGGCGTGGCCTTCTGGGCTCCCTGTCCCGTGGGCAGCAGATCTTTGATGGCTAACGCCACCCAGGTGCTTTGCTGTTGGGGGACAGCACCTGTGAAGACAGGTGGCCCCTGTCCAGGTTTTCTGTGGGTGACATTTGGCATTATCACGGGCCCTGGGCAAGAGGCCTGGGCAGGGGAAGCCTGGTGATGAGGAGTGGCCCAGGGCCACGTGCGTGCCCCTTCCAGACCAGGCCACTGGCCAGGAACCCTTCCCTTGCACCCACAGGCATGGACTCATTCTCTGCAGGAAAGCTGGCAAGGGGGTCCAGGGGCCCCAGGCCGGCTGGGGTGGGTCACTCCTCGCACTGCCACCAGAGGGCGCCCAGAGCCACCATCTGCCTCGGAGACCTGGGCAGGGGCTCGGGTCCCAAGGCCTGGTCAGAAGGTGGGAAGGGGACGCGTGCCCCTCGACCAGGGCAGCTGTGGTGCTGACCAGAGTGCCCTCTTTCCTCCTCCTCCTGGCGCCTCTTTTACCTTCTACGTGCCCAGCACTGGCCCTGTCTACCTCTTGCATTTTTACTTTACTTTTACAATTATGCATCCTCACCATTTTTTTTTTAAGATTTTATTTATTCATTTGAGACACAGAGATACAGAGAGAGAGAGAGAGAGAGAAAGCATGAGCAGGGAGAGAGGCAGAGGGAGAGGGAGAAGCAGGCTCCCTGCTGAGCATGGAGCCCGACGCGGGGCTCGATCCCAGGACCCTGGGATCATGACCTGAGCTGAAGGCAGATGCTCAACCATCTGAGCCACCCAGGCTCCCCGCATCCTCACCATTTTTAAGTAAGTGCACAGTTGAGTAGTGTTTGTCACATTCCCATCGCTGCGCAGAGGGCCCATCTTTCCATCTTTCCACCTGAAGCCCTGTCTCCATTACACACCCTCTCCCCACCCCCTGCCGCAGCCCCTGGCACCCACCACCTACCTTCTGTCTCTATGAACTTGACAACTCCAGGGCTCCTAGCAGTGAAATCATGTGGTATTTGTCCTTTTGTGTCTGGCTGATTGCCAGACTCAGCAGAACGCCCTCAAGGTTCATCCGTGCTGTGGCAGGTGTCCACATCTCCTTCCTTTTTTTTTAAATTAAAAAAAATTTTTAATAGTTTTTTTTTTTAGATTTTATTTATTTACGAGAGAGAGAGAAAGAGCACGAGTGGGGGGGCGGCAGAGGGAGAGGGAGGAGCAGACTCCCTGCTGAGCAGGGAGCCTGGGACGTGGGGCTCAATCCCAGGACCCTGAGATCATAACCTGAGCTAAAGACAGGTGCTTAACCAACTGAGCCACCCAGGGGCCCCTAGATTTTTAATTTTTTTATTTTTATTTCTTTAAAATATTTTATTTATTGATTTGTCAGAGAGACACAGAGAGAGAGAGAGCACAAGCAGGGGGAATGGCAGGCAGAAGGAGAAGCAGGCTCCCCCCTGAGCAAGGAGCCCGAGGTAGGGCTCAACCCCAGGACCCCTGATCACGACCTGAGCCAGCCAGGCGCCCCCAAATCGCCTTCCTCTTTAAGGTGGAATCATAGTCCACTGTTGGACAGACCGCATTTTGTTTATTCATTCATCTGTCGATAGACACTGAGGTTGCACCTGCCCTGTGGCTGTTGTGATGGCAGCTCCTCACTCTCGTTGTCCAGAGCAAGGGGTCTCTTGTAGCCTGTGGGTGTCTCACCCTTCCCCTTGGGGCCACCTCCCTCATCTGTCAGCCATGCCCTTCAGGCTCAGGGGTAGCTGCAGGGCTGGGGTAGGCAAATAGTGGGGTGGAGGGCTCACACCCATAGGTGGCAGAGAGTCTATGCAGTTTCCTGCAGACCTTGGTTAAAGCTCTCAGTGACCCCAAGGATTGGAGTACGTGGTTGGACTCCTGGCTTTGTGCCTAGGGCCTCAGTGATCTGACCCAGGGATTTCACCCTGTTCTGGGTCTTTGCCTAGGCAGTCTGCTCCTCTCCCCTGCCTGGAATTCTCCCCAGTGCCTATCTGGCTCTGTTCCACCCCTCCCCTCAGGGGAAGTCCTTGCTACCAGGAAATCTCTGGGCTCCCAGACACTCCCCTCAGCCTCCACGTGTCTTGGCCCCATTTCAGCTTGTCTGGACCTCCCGGGGGCCTGATTCTGGAGCTCAGGGCTGTCCTTTGGCTTCTGCTTCTCCATGGTGCCCACGGGCCCAGCATCTGGCCCCTCATCCCTAGGTGCCATCTCTTGGGACCAGTCAGCAGGGCCAGGCTGGGGCAGCATGGAGACTGGAAGCCCAGGGCCCACTCTTGGAAAGGGCCACCCGAGATGAGCCGCTCTTCCTCCTACCCCCCAGACAGGTTCCAGTGGGCTTTACCCCCACCCCTATCCCGGCCAAGGGCTCGAGGACAAGGGCGCATACGGCAATGCGGGGCGGGGGGTGCGAGAGGGCGACACAGCACACAGAGCCTGGAGCTCTGTCCTCCGCGCCACAATAGCCGAGGCTCGGCCTCCCGCCCGCACGAGCGCCGCTGCGATTGGTGGAAAGTTCCTGGGCCGCGCCGCGATTGGCCGTGCCCGGCCCGTCGCCTCCCGCTCTTGGCCCCCACGGGGCTGCGGGGCAGAGGTGGGGCGCGGGCGGAACGGTGCGCGGAGCCGGCCGGAGCCCGGGGTGCTCCCGCCGCCGCCCCGCCCGTCCGCGCCAAGGCGCTCCTTGCGCTGCTGGGCGCGCGCTCTGCTCGGACCTCCTGGCCACCGCCACCTGCGCCGGCTACTCGGACGACCGCTGCGGCTGGAGCGGCAGGTACGAAGCCCCAGAAGGCCGCGCTCTGGGGCTGTGGGGCCCCTCCGCGCCCCCGGGGTCCAGAGGACCAAGTGGACGCAGCTGCTTCTGGCTTCGGGGGAGGGTGCAGGACGAGGGGGCTGCGCCGGGGGCGGACGCGAGCCGCCTGCCTCGGCGCCTGCCGTCCTGTCCTGTCCCCAGCGGCCTGACCCAGGAGCCGGGCAGCGTGGGGCAGCTGTCCCTGGCCTGTTCGGAGGGCGTGATCCAGTGGCTGTACCCGGCCGGGGCGCTGCGCCTGACCCTGGCCAGCTCCGACTCCCGACTTCCGACTCCCTCAGGCGCTCCAGCACCGCCTTCCTTGTGCCTGGCGCGGCCCTTCGCAGGCGCGCAAGTCTTCGCGGAGCGGGCGGGCGGCGCCCTGGGGCTGCTGCTGGCTGAGGGTTTGGGCCCAGCGCGGGGCCGATGCGTGCGCTGGGGTCCTCGTGAGCGCCGGTCCCTCTTCCTGCAGGCCACCCCGCACCCAGACATCAGCTGCTGCGTGGCCTCTTTCCGCTTTGAAATGCACGAGGACAGGTATCCAGAACTGCCTCCACAGGCCCACGGTCTTGGTGCTGATGGTGAGTGATGGGCTGGGTGGTGATGCGCCTGTCATCCCCATCGTAGAGAGAGAGGAACTGAGGCATGAGAGTGAAGTGGGTTACTAAAGATCACACAGCTAGTGAGGACAGGTCCAAGAGACAGAGAGAGGTGTGGGCAATCCCTCAGGATTCAGCTTAGGGAAAGGGCAGGCAGGACTCTTGGTCCTTGAGGGGTGGGGGGAGGGGATGATGGGAGACAGAATCAAAGCCTCTAGCCAAAGCTGTCCAGGGCTCCTTGGCCCAGCAGTGACCTCCCTCCCTTCCCCCAGTCCAATACAACAAAAGTCCAGTGTGTGTCTGGTCACCATGGAGATGCTGCCTTGCCTCCCTGTAGGGCACCAAGACCAGCTCTTTACTTTCCTAGAACGTGGAGCCTGACCCCACAGGGGATGGGGGTCTTTCTGTTCTGCATTGGGCCCCAGGCCAGAGACTCCAAAGCTCACGATAGCCTCCTGCCACCCACCTGGGTTGGGCTGGTGTCTTTGGGCCCAAGGATACAGCTCTGGGAAGCCACAGGGGTGTGCTGGTGTGCACATGTTAAGATGGGTGTGTGAGAGTGTGCCCCTGGACACCCACCCCCGGTGCGTGAGTCCTCGTGCCCGTACGCTGGGCACAGCCCCTAGACCCATGTCTGTGCATGTGTGAGCGTTCAAGTGTCAGGTGCCCACATGCTGCCTCGGGTCCCCAGTTGTCATCAGGCAGGGGAGGGTCTGGTGGCCTGCCCTTTCCCTCCTGCCTCCAGCTGGGGGTGGCCTAGGGTGGTCCAGGAGAAGGCAGGACCTACCCTCACCATGTCCCCTTCCTGTCAGGTGCCTGCAGGCCCTGCAGTGACCCTGAGCTCCTGCTGGCCGTGTGCACCAGCGACTTTGGTGAGTGTCTCCGCCGTGGGGGGAGCCTGGGGTCCACCCTCCACCCTCCCCTGCATGCCACTGGCCAGTGTGTCTCCCCACAGTGATCACTGGAACCATCCACAGGGTTGGCCACGACACAGAGCTGCAGGAGTCTGTTACCGTGGTGGCGGCTGCCCGTGTCCTCTGACAGACACTGCCACTGTTCCGGGTGGGGGAGTCCGGGGGCCACGTGCAGGCCTCCATTCACACCCCGCTGCACTTCAGTGTCCGCACCGGCCCCGGCCCCTTCCTCTTCATGGGCTGGAGCCACTTCGGTGAGGCCTGGCTGGGCTGTGCACCTCGCTTCCAGGAATTCAGCCGTGCCTCTGCGGCTGCCCACGCCAACCACCTCCACCCCTGTGAGGTGGCCCTGGACTGAGGAGCCTGGGAGCAGGGCACTGAGGAGGGGCTGGTCGAGGGGGAGTAGGGAGGGGTCGCCTCCAGGTGGTACCAGCTGCTTCTGAGGTGAGAGTGATAACCAATAAGAACACTGATTTCCTTAGCCAGCGTAGATGGAGTGTCCCATGCCTGAGCTGGCCCTTACCTCCTCTGAGCCTCCACAGCCCTGGGACTGCTCCGATTTCTGCTGCAGAGTAGGACACTGAGGCTCAGCGCAGTGGTGCCTTGTCTAAGGCCACCCAGCTAGTGAGTGGGAATGGCCCAGGCCCGTGCCTTGGGGAGGAGTGGCTGCTTGGCTTGGGGGGAAGCAGGGAGCCTCCCCTCTATGTGGGAGTGGGAGTGGAAAAGGGCTGTAACTCCCAAGGTCTGAGGTGGGTGGGGTCCCTTAGTGGGGGGCAGGTAGGCAGACACCACTCCTAGCCTGTGAGGGAAGGGGGTTGCAATCTGGCAGGGTGCTGGACTTCTTGCTGTAGTCCACTGGGAGCCCAGCAGTCATCCTGGCCCCATCCCAGCCCCGGGGAAGAATGGGCCCCTCTGTCCGGAGGGCCTTGCGATGTGCAGAGCATCCCTACATGGCTGGAAGCCTCGGGGGAGTGGGGTCTCCCCTGTAGAGCCAGGCATGTTGCCCATTTCTGGAGGGCAGGGGCATATGATGGGGTCTCTAAGGAACCTTTCCTGCCACTGGCCCTATTGTTGCTGCCTCTGCCTTCCTCCTCAGCCTCAGCCACACAAAAGGCCAGTGCAGTTTGGGACAAAGCCCAGGGCCCTGGGCTGAATGCCCCTGGGGTGGGGGTGCATGCAGGGGCTCCTAAACTGGGGACAAGCTGCCTCTGCTCACCCCAACCCCACACTTCCCAAGAGAGCCAAAGCTCAGGTTGTGGTGGGGGGATGCATGGGCTGATGCGTTGAGCCCCAGAAGCAGTGTCCCATCCTTACCTGCCAGTACTAAGGAAGGGGCTGACAGTGAGGATGGAGGCCAGAGGCCGTGTCATCTTTCAGGCAGGAACTGAGGCAGGGCCCCTTCCTCCAGATTCGGCTGACAATTATGGGTAGGGGAGGTAGGCTCCTGTGGGTTTCTGCCCACCTGCCCCTGCTGAAGTTCACTGCTGCTCCCTTCTTCCCGAACTCCCAAACATGGGGTGCTCCGTGCTCCGTGCTCAGGCAGTAGATCTCTCCTTCTTACCGTTAATATTCTCTCACTGGAGAGCTGGACCAGCCTTGCGGCTTTAAAAACCATCAAGATACTGATGACCCTACATTTTGATCTCCAGCCTGGACCTCTTCCCTGGTCTGCAGATGGCTGTCTCCCCGTCTGCCCCTTTCCCCTCACCAAAGAGTAGCTTAGCAAAGAGCAGAGGAGATGAGTGTACACTTCTGATCCTCCTCCTATCAGGAGGTTTTTGCACTGTCCAGACGGGCCCCAAGGATGGCTTCCTCTCGAGGGCTAAGCAGCATCCTCACCCTTGGTGTCTGTCCTGACTTGGTGTCTGTCCTATCAACTCTCCACAGCCTTTCACTGGAAGGAGATGCCTGGCCACACTAGGGGTCACTGTGGACTGCCTCTTGGACCACCTGTCTAAAAAAACGTGGGGCAGCTGCTCTGGGGTGGGCTCTTGGTTGGACAGTGGTCTCTACGCACCTGCCCCAGGAAGTGCCTGAGCCTCCTGTGCACACACCCTCCCTGGAGAAATTGCTGACTTTGCAACCAGTTCTCAGTTCATAAAGTGCACAAAGGGCAGTTGTGGGTATGGCTAACAGGGCCGAAGGAGCCCCCAGGGTGCTCCAAGACATGCCTCAAAGTCCTGGGCCAGGGGCTTCATGCCTGCCCTGGGGGAAGGGGCCAAGGGGAAACGGTGCGGGTGAGCATGTATGTGGGGGCCATGGGCTACGGAAACTGGCCTGTGGGGCACCTCCGGGCATGTGCACTTGCACGGGTACACACCCAGCTGCCCAGTGTCCAAAGGCTGAGGAGCAGAGTGCAGAATGTGAACATGAGCGTTGTGGGGTGTACATTGAGGAATCGGGTTGGGTGCCTTCATTCAGTCAACACGTTTTTATTGAGTGTCTCTCAGGTGCTGCTCTAGGCCGCGGCAATAATTCAAGGAACAGAAGACACAAGAGCAGGGTGCCATGTAAGCACGCCCAGCCTAGAGCCCAGTACACAACCTTTCTTTCTGGGGAGGGCCCTGTGACAATCCCAAAGGAGACAGAATGCTATGAGCCAGGTGGGGCCACCCCCCCTCCCCAGTGGTCTTGGGAGCAGGGCACTGGGGTTCCCTGCCTCCCGGGGACACCTGTCTTTCAGGACTGGTGGCTGCTGGGGCCAAGTACAGGCAGGCATGTGGGGCCGTCTGTACTTGGGGGTGGGGGCAGCGGTCTTGGGCATGTTTATATTGTCTGACTCCGAGGTTCTTGACCAGGGCAGCGGATGGGTCCAAGTCCCTACCATCCATGAGACACCTGGCCTCAGGTGGGATGAGGAGGAGGTCCTGGCTCAAGGCTCTGTCTCCCCAGCTGGCTTCTCCCACCGCCAGGCTTTGCCAAGTCACCTCTCGAATCTCATATGTTCGGACATTTTTTGGAGAAGGAAGGTGGTCTCCCCCTCTCGGGGCTCTTTCTCGCACTCCCGTGGCTGAGCCAGCCCTCAGCCCTCCTACCACACTCACGGAGTGTCCGCTCAATCTCCCGGTCAACCCTGCCTCTCAGCGGAGCGCCCAACTTCCTCAGGTCCCGGTGCAGCCTCCAGTCCCTGCGCACTCGGACTGACTGCCTTCAGCTGTGGGAGGGAGCCGGAAGGTGTCCTCCCTGCACCTGCCCCTGGCTGGGCTGGCCTTCGGGGTGTCCTGTGGGCGGACACGCGCCTCCCCGGGACGGCCTCCCCACCCCCGAAAAGAAGCCTCCTTCCCCCCGGGCTCCAGGCACGCCAATCCGGCCGCTCGCGCAGGGCCCGCGGGAACCCCCGGGAGGGCTCCCCTTCCCTTGAGCCGCAGCACCCCGTTTCCCTGGAGCGTCTAGCCCTCTCTGAGGTCGGCGGTTCTGTTGCGTCTCCCCGCGCGGGGACGTGTGGTCCACGGGTCCCCGTGCCAGGGGGGGCGCGGACTGGGCCGAGAGGGCTGGCGAGCGCAGGCTTCGAGCGGGACCCGGCGGGGCCAAGTTCCGCGGCCCGGAACGCGCGGGAAGGGCCCCGGACCCGGGTGGAACGCCAGGGGAGGGCCGCTTCCGGCGCCCAGCCGAGGCCTCCGCCCCGCCACTTCCGGCGTCTCCGTTAGGAGCCGGGTGGGCACGGGGTGGGGGGCTAGGGTGCCGTCCAGCTCCCGTCCGACGCGTGAGGGTCTCGGACCCGAGCCCGGGAGGGACGTTGGGGCGGGGCGACCCTGAGCCGCGCGGCCCGCAGCCATGGAGCAGGACGAACCGGGCGAGGCGCTGACGGAGCTGCGCGAGCGGCGGCTGGGCGCGCTGGAGCTGCTGCAGGCGGCGGTGGGCTCAGGCCTGGCCGCCTACGCCGTGTGGGCGCTGCTACTGCAGCCCGGCTTCCGCCGTGTGCCGCTGCGGCTACAGGTGCGGGGCCCGGGGCTGCCCCTCGGGGCCAGCGGGGCGTGGGGGCCGGCTGCAGGTGGGGCAGGGCGCCTGCGCCCAGACAGGAGGCTCCGGAGGCCGGCTCCGCGCCCTCCCTCCCCGCCCCGCCGTGTGACTCAGGCTTGGGGACCCAGCCTCGCCTGCCTCCTTGCCCAGGTGCCCTATGTCGGTGCGAGTGAGCGGCAGGTGGACCACGTGTTGTCGCTGCTGCGAGGTCGGCCGGGAAAGATGGTGGACCTGGGCTCTGGCGATGGCAGGATCGTAAGGAGTGTGTGTGTGTGTGTGTGGCGGGGGGGGGGAGGGGGGTGTTCTCGCCAGCGCACCTCCTTCTGGTCCCCCACAGCCTCCTGTGCCCACAGGTGCTGGCCGCCCACAGGTGCGGTCTCCGCCCAGCTGTGGGCTACGAGCTGAACCCGTGGCTAGTGGGGCTGGCTCGGCTGCATGCCTGGAGGGCGGGCTGTGCCGGCAGCGTCTGCTACCGCCGTGAGGACCTCTGGAAGGTAACCCAGGGAGTCCGGGAGCCCCTCAGACCCTGCACCTGACCTCCACACTTCCAGTGCTGGTTGGCCACGGTGCTGACAACCCCAGCTTCCCCTGCCACCTGCGTGGGCTGGGGCCAGGACTTGGAAGCCACAGTGCCCACATGCCCACCAGACCTCCTTGGCCGGGGCTCTACTCCCCTCCTCTTGCAGGTGAACCTGAGGGACTGCCACAACTTGTCAGTGTTCCTGGCCCCTAGCGTGGTAGGTCTGGGGTCTGCTAGCTACGGGGGAGGTCCAGGCCATCCTCCGTGTGTGTGCTGGGCCTGGAGGAGGATGGGCAGGGCAGCCGTGTTCCATTGTGCGTACTCTACCCTTCTGCTCTCTCCCACAGCTCCCACTGCTGGAAGACAAGCTGCAGGCAGAGCTGCCCCAAGGGGCCCGAGTGGTGTCGGGGCGCTACCCCCTCCCCACGTGGCAGCCTGTGGCTGTGATGGGTGAGGGTGTGGACCGCGTCTGGGCCTATGATGTCCGTAGTGGTGGGTTGGCTGGTCAGGCCTCCCCAGGACCCAGTTCTGCATCAGTGCCTGGGGCCCCCAATTCTCAGGGCGGCTGACCATTTGGACACAATAAAGACTCGGTGGACTCTGTCCTGACTCTTGTTGGGTGGAGGGCTGGGTGGAATGACCCCCGCCCCCCCCCAAGAGGATGCTGTGAGGAGGGCTCCATGCTGGCTGTGAAGAGTTCTGCTCTGAGTGTGACAGCTGGCTAGCGGCTTCGGGTCTTTGGGTGCTGGGGCTTGATGGGAGCTGTGGCCCCTACTTTCCACGCGTTCTCTGTACCCATGAGCTTCCTCAGCCTCAGGATCTCCTGTCTGTACCTGCTTGGAGGGGTCAGGATTAGTCACCTGCCTGGCTGTGCACAAGCCCGGCTCTGTTACCTGGGACTGAGGCCCACCTGCCGAGGTGCTGGCTCACATACTCCTGTAGCTCAGAAAGTTGCTCCTCAGCCATCGTGGCCCGTACTAGCAGCTGCGCCCGCTCGCGTTCCAGCTCCGCCTGCCATGGGGAGGGCATAAGCTATGAGGCTGGACAAAGTGTGAGAAAGGGCCCCCAGCCAGGCCTTGCCTATTACCTGGGTGCCGCGGGAGAAGTCTTGGAGCTTCTGGTGGATCTGGGCCCAGGATGCAGCTTCCTGGCCCCTGTGAGGAGAGAGGGAGGGGCAGGTATGAGGGCCAGCATTACGCCAGGTGTTGGTCAATCACCTTGCTCAAGCTGGGGCACTTAGATGCCTGACTTGCCTGCTGGGAGCAAGGTCAGGACAGCATGGGCCCACCTGGCCACTCTGGGCCCTGCTTGGGCCTTTGAGCCATCAGTAGGTACATGGGGGCAGGGCAGCCCAGGTCCAGAGGGCCTACTGGCCGCTCACGGAGGGCTAAGCCACGAGGCCAGACAGTGACCCCGGTGCTGTACAAATGTTGATGGGGGGCCTCCCCCCATTCTAGGAGTTTATTTCTCAAAACTCTGGGAGTTGAGCTGATACCAGCCCCTGCCCATTGCACAGTTTGGAACATGGAGGTCCAGAGGCAAGGGCTGCGAAAGCCACCAGGCAGCCTGCTTCTGTCCTGTCCCGGGGCCAGGGCCTCTGCTGGCCATCCACCACACCTCTTCATCCTTAGGTCCCCTGGGTCTCACTGAAATGTGCCTTTCTCAGGGGATCTCCCTGACCCTCCCATTCAAGGTTAGCCCCTCTCCTGTCAGGGCCCCACTTAACCCAGGTACTTGGCTTTCTGTGATTATTGATGTCTCTCATACAGACCGAAACCCAAGGGCACAGATGGGCCACCTTGTTCACCACCGCAACCAAAGCCCCACCCAGGGCTTAGAGTTGGGGGAATAAATGAATGATCTCCCTGCAGGTCCCCCACCACCCACCCCAGGGTACTCACTGTGGCTCTGACGTGCCCCCCTGGGAGGCTTCATTGGGCCCCTTCTGTAGGAACAAGAGCAGCAGCATGAGCCTGGTGGGCTGTGGGAGGGATTCTTTGTTGGCTGAATGAGGCAGGCTCCTCAGGGATGGCGTCTTTGCTGAGCCTGGGATGGGCCTGGGGTGTGTTCTGGGGTGCTGTGCTCCAAGGCCCGTGTAGGGCAGCAGGGAGAGCTCACCTGGGCCTGGAGCTTCCGGAGCTTTGTCTCCAGCCTGGCCTGGGCTGCTCCCGGGTGGCCAAGTTCGGAGACCAGGTGCAGAGACAGTGGCTCCAGGTGTGAGGTGGCTGCATCAAAAGTAGCTTTGGGGGTCCCGGCTGCCCCAGTGGAGTCGGCCAGCACCTGCCGCACACTAAGCCACGTGCCAAGTCACATAGGGCCACCCCACCCCAGGTGCCCGTCTCAGGGAGGGGCCCACCTGCAGGCGGCCAGCAGCTCCTCGTGTCTACGGCTCATATCTGCCAGGCGTTTGCGGTAGGCACGAGCAGCCCGGGCCAACTGCTGCTCACGGCGGCGGTGCGCTGCCCGCACGTCCTCCAGAGTGGTCTCTAGGAATGTGCGGAGGGCTGCCGCGGCCGGCTCCCGGCCCGCGCCGTTTGCATACTCCTGGAGGGGGTGGGGCGGGGCTGGGGCCAGGGCCGAGGGGGCGGGGCTTGCCGGGCGCACACTGCTTCCCACAATCCCCTCTGCGGAGCGGAGGGGGCCGAGCTGCAGGCGGGCCCACCCAGGCTGGGCTTGGACTCCCCAGGACGCGAGGCCTCCCTCTCACCACAGGGCCACCCCACCCGGTGCTCACGGCCACGGCTCGGGCACAGCGCTGCAGCTGGACGGCATACTCTTCGTTCAGTTTCTTGAGCTGCAACTGCAGCTGGGCGTTCTCTGCCTCAGACTGGCGCAACTGGCCTTGGCAGGCAGACAACACCTGGGGGTGGAGGCAGCCTTGAACCGACACACCACAGGGTGGACCTTTGCAGACTGTAGGACACCACCTACTAGATCTCAAAGTGGGTAAGGCTGGGCCTCACCATGGCTTGTGCAGCTAGTCGCTGCCCAGCTGTCCTGGCCTCCTGTTGGGCTCCCTGCAGTCGCCGGCCCAGGTCTGCCCTGCGGACAAGCATGTGAAGCTCCGCTGGGCCCAGGGTGGGGACTCCCTCTGCTCTTGGGAAAAGCCACTCTGAGCCTGGTGCAGTCTGGATCCCCTCCATCCCAAGTGAGGCAGCCACTCACACATGTGTCTCCAGTGCCTGCTTCTGGGCCTTATGCTGCTCCAGCACCCGCTTCCATTCTCCCTGCAGCTGCGGGATAGACAAGCTCTGGGTTCCTGGCACTGCCCAACACCACCCTGGGCTGGGAGAAATCTGGACAGATCCCCAGGCTAGGTGGCTGCACACTCACGCTGTTCCCCAGCTTCTGCTGTTCATCCCTAGGGACCAGGAAGTCCTCAGGCTGTGCCTGTATAAGAGAGTCGGTCCCAACCTCACTGTGCCTCTGCTGCACCCCTGTTGGGCTCCCACCCAGCCAGGCCCTCCATGCACTCATGGTGACCTGAGGTCTGTGGTGGACGGAGTGTCCCTGCTCCCAGGCCTTGTGCTGGAGCCCCTGGGCCAGCTCCTGGTGGTGCCCCAGGCCAGCCTCTGGGGGGGCTGCACAATCACCATGCAGTTCCAGCTCCAGCACCCGGCTCTCCAGCCGTAGGACCTGCAGGGTGACCAGGGTGAGCAGGTGCACCTGCCTGCCAGGCCACCCAGGGTAGGTCAACATCATCTGGGTACATACAGGGACACACAGCACACACAGGAGACGTGGGGACTCACAGACACTGCATGAGTGTGTACAATCACATGGGTGTACCTGGACCCCTCACAGCACTGGTCCTAGGTATGCACCCTCCCCCCATGTGCTCGGGCTGGCACATGTGGGCACATACCAGCACCCACCTCACTCTTCAGCTCGAAGAGTTCAGCCTCATGCTGCTCCCGCAGGTGATGCGTTGTGATCTGCAGGTCGACCAACTCCTTGGAGATCTGTGGGTGGCCAGAGTAAGAGGTGGTGCCTGTGGGACCCTCCTTCTTGCTAGCTAGCACTCCAGGGCCCCCACACCCACCTGCAGTTGGTGCTCCTCACTCAGCTCTAGATCTGAGGGAAGCTCTGTCTTGAGGCTGGTTGTCCAGTCCTCTGCTTGTGGCAGAACCTGGAGAGGCATCACCCCCCCCCCAGTTGGGTCTCAGGCTTGGGCAGTGGACTCCACTCCCAAGGAGCCACCAGCCATGCACTCCCCCCTCCCCAATACCCCCTCCACACACACACTGCCTGAGCTAGGGCAGTTTCTCCTGGCCTCTGAGGGTATAGGCTGGACCCCCGACCCCATGGCAGAAGAAGTGTCCTGGAGGGACTCACGTTCTCACTGGCCCCAGGTCGCGGCACTGGCCTGGGGCCTGTGGCTGCTGCATGCTCCATAGACAGAAGGGACTCTGGCCTCCCCGGGTGCAGTGCCGCCTTACCTACTGGCCTGTTGCTGCAACACTGTGGCTTGTGTTGCCAAGGCGTCTGTTGGTCCCCTGCTGATCCCCGGAGCTCTGGGGGCCCCGCCCACGAGGGCATTCGAGGGGAGGGGGGACTCCCTCAGCTCTTTCCGTATATGGCTTCCCCATCCTTTCTGGTTTCCGGCGCCGCAGCATTTATCCTGGGCACTGATGGAACCAGGAGTTCATGAGAAGGCCCAGCACAGAATGGAGCGACCGCGGCTGTCACTGCTGTCCTCGCGCAGGGTGCCTGCCCTGCCATGGGGGTTCACAGAGTAGGCGCCTTCTGCGTGCCTACTGTTTCTGGTTGGGCGCTGGGATGGGCAGGTGAACGAACTGTAAGTTTCCCCCGCCCCCAGGCCGAGGGAAGGGGGCGCAGACGTTCCAGTCAAGGGGCTGGGGGACTCAGGACTGGCTCAGCCCCGGCGCCAGGAGGGCTTCGCGGAGGCGGCGCCGGAGGGCCGGGAGCTGCGGGTCCGGACGTGCGTGCGGCCCCCATCGGGAACGCGCGCGCCCCAGCCCGCGCACGCTTGCTCCCTGCGCCGGGGCACGGGCCGTTGGCGGCAGCCGGGCCGAGGGCCGAGCTCCGTTCAGGCCCCGTGGCCAGCGTCTGAGGCCCGTCTTTTGGACGGTCCGCGCTGGCGTAGCCCCTGCGGGTAAGGAAACGGTTCGGGGCCGGTGTCTCGCCGTGGCGGCAGGGGGACCTAGGGGGCGGGGCGGGCCTGGGGAGGGGCGTGGCCTAGGTGCGAGGCACAGAGTGGCACAGGGGGGCGTGGTTCAAGGGGGAAGGCGGGGCCCGCGGCGCGGGACGGGCGGGGCCCGGGCGGTTGCGTCGTCGCGAGGGGCGGGGCCTGCGCGGCGGGCGGCGACGGCGTCGCTGTCGCCGGGGACTGGCGTCCGCGCTGGCCGTCCGGGCTTGAGCCTGGGGCGTGGGCTTCCGCACCGCTCCTCCGGGACGTCCGTGGAGCAGCGAGCGGGGTCCCTTTCTGGCCCTCAGTGTGTGTGTGGAGCTGACCCCTCCCTCGCACAGCCCTGCCTTGGCCTGGAGAGGGAAGCCCCCGCCCTGAGGAAGGGGTTCGAAAGCCTGGGGGCCTCTCGAGAAGACGCGGGGTGCCTGAGCTCTGCAACCATGAAGGTCAAGGTCATCCCTGTGCTCGAGGATAACTACATGTACCTGGTCATCGAGGAGCGCACGCGGGAGGCTGTGGCCGTGGACGTGGCCGTGCCCAAGAGGGTGAGGGCAACCTGTGGGCGGCGGGGAGCGCCGCTGGGGTCCCCCGACAACCGTGGTTGGAGCAGGCCCTTCCCCTGTTCTCTCATCTCTGGATACTTGGCGATTACGGTTCCCCGATTATCTTGGGTCTGCCCTGAAGTTAGGACCACCTCTGACCTCCGTTTTCCCCTCCTTGGTGCCTGTTGTCGTACGCCCTGGGAGCTCACTTATTGTCTGCGGGGTCTCCCTTACCCCTACGCCCCCTGGCCCGCCTGGGACTCTGTGTACATCACACCTGGCGCCCTAGCCGGGGGCGGGGGGTGGGGCGGCCACCTGGCCCTACCAAATCTCCCTAACTCCGTCCCTTTCAGCTGCTGGAGATCGTGGGCCGGGAGGGGGTATCACTGACCACCGTGCTGACCACCCACCACCACTGGTGAGCGCGGTCGGGGCGGGCCGAGGCGCGAGGGCATCGCCCCTGCCCCTCCCCGAGCCCGGCGTGATCCTGCTCCCGCCCATCCGCAGGGACCACGCGCGGGGAAACGCGGAGCTGGCGCGGCTGCGGCCAGGGCTGGCGGTGCTGGGCGCGGACGAGCGCATCTGCGCGCTGACCCGCAGGCTGGTGCATGGCGAGGAGCTGCGGGTGAGCGCGCGCCCGGGAGGGCGGGGAATCGCCTTGGGCCCTCCCGCCTCACCAGCCGCCCGCCCCTCTGCCGCAGTTTGGGGCCATCCACGTGCGCTGTCTCCTGACGCCGGGCCACACCTCCGGCCACATGAGCTACTTCCTGTGGGAAGAGGAGTGTCCGGATCCGCCCGCGGTGTTCTCGGGTACTGGCTGCCCCGCCCCGCCAGCCCCGCCTCCCTCTGACCCTGCCCCACCTTCTCTGACCTGCTGTCCTCCCCAGGGGATGCGCTGTCGGTGGCTGGCTGTGGCTTGCGCCTGGAGAGCACAGCTCAGCAGATGTATGAGAGCCTGAAGGAGACCTTGGGCAGCCTGCCCCCGGAGACGGTGAGCGGCCATCCCTTCCCCTCCTGCAGGGCCCAGCCGCCCTGCACAACCTGCAGGCTCTGTCCGTGACTTGTGCCACAGGGGTGCAGAATGAACACTCCTCAGCCGAGGAGCCAAGGCAGACCAGGCACGGGGTGCTGGGGTCCAGGGAGGGGTCAAGCCAGCCCGGGTGAGCGCCTCCTCCATCTCTGCCTGTGGCAGCACTGTGCACCCCCTGAGTGCCTCCTTTCTCCAGAAGGTGTTCTGTGGCCATGAGCACACACTGGGCAACCTTGAGTTTGCACAGAAAGTGGAGCCCGGCAATGACCACGTGAGAGCCAAGCTGTCATGGGCTAAGGTGCGGCCACCCCTCCCTCTCTCCTAGAGGTTTGGAGGGTGGATGAAGGTTGGGGCAGAGGAGGGGCACTGCAGGGGGAGTCAGACTTGACCAGATCTGGCTTAGCCCGGACTGTACCACTGACTGAGGCTCCTGCTGGGGAGGGGAGGAGTGGTTGGCTTTGGATAGGGGCCTGGGCAGCTGGTAGGACTGGCCCAGGGGTGGCTGCCCTCAAGGGCCGGATGGGGCAAGGCAGCCCTTCTTCTGCTCCCGCCCCCAGGAAGGGGTGAGTAGAAGGAGCGAAGCCAAGTTGCCTGGGGCTCTCAAGACAAGGCTGTGACAAGGGCCTGTGGTCATTCCAGAAGAGGGACGAGGATGACATGCCCACAGTGCCATCCACCCTGAGCGAGGAGCTCCTCTACAACCCCTTCCTAAGGGTGGCGTGAGTACTGGTCGGCGTCCCAGGCCTTATGGGGGCCCCGTGCCCACCCCAGGGGCTGTGCCCCAGAGCAGGATGCCTCGCGGCTGGCCTGCTGTCCTTTGGTCCTCCTTGGTGTCATTTGGGCACTGCAGGAGGTGCCAGGGGACTGGTTATTGGGCTGACTGGCACCAGGGAGCGGCTGCTTTTTAAGGGTCCTCTGCTAACACCCCCTGGCAGTTCCCCAACAGACTCCCCACGGCGTCCCCTTTCCCCACAGAGAAGAGCCTGTGCGCAAGTTCACGGGGAAGGCAGCCCCAGCTGAGGTCCTGGAGGCACTCTGCAAGGAGCGGGCGAGCTTCCAGCGGGCGGCTGAGCCAGTGCAGCCGCAGGCTCGGGCTCTCCTGGCACTGCAGTGGGGGCTCCTGGGCACACCTCGACAGAAATGAGCCCCAAGTAGACCCGCTGTGGGGGCAGGCAGCACATCTCTCCTTCAAACCTCGGCCGACTGAGCCCATAGGATTGCCTCTGGAACCTTCCATGGCCCTGCCCAGCTGGCTGTCCAGCCTTGGAGGGGGGGCACCCTGGCACTGGACATGTGAGGCCCCTCTCTGGGGTGCATGTGAGCCCCAAGGCCTGGGCGTTTCGGAAGCAGCGTGCTGGAGTGCACAGGGCTTCCGAACTTTGAATAAAGCTGTGAAAGGTTCTTGACGCTGGTCAATACTCTTGGACTCGGAGCCGTTTTCAGAGAGATCCCTTTATTAGATTGGGAGCTCTGTGACAACAGGCCTGGCAGGCTTACCCCGATCTGCCTCTCCCCCACCCCCGTAACCCAGCTGTGGAGATGGACTTAGTGCCTCATCTCACAGGGTCTCTCTAACAGAGCCTGCTTCTCGCCTGGAACTCTGCCCAGAAATGCGCATTGTCAGGTCCAAGGCCACAGCGTCCTCAACGCCCAGTTCCAGGTGGGGCAGGTACGCCATCCCCAGCATGGGGCTCAGTGGCCTGGGTGCCCCTCTCTGGCCAGCGTTCTCTGCTGTCCAGGGCAGGTGGGTTGCCCCCAGCCTGGCAGACCCAGCTTCAGGGGTGACTCCAGGAATGGGGATGAGGAGTCCCACTTTCGCTCTGCCTTAAGCTGCCCACGGGACTGGGCCTCACCTGGGTCTCCAGGCAGGAGCAGCGAGGACACTGCTCGCAGACCTGGGCCCATGGGGAGGTTCTGGGACCTTGTGGGACCTCCGGCCCCCTGCCCTCGGGAGTCTGGGTGAGGGCAGGCTGGAGGTCACCTTGCCTGACTGTGGGTCCTGAGTCCCGTTTCTGTGTGGGTTAGCGCAGTCAGTGGTTTGGGGGCGATCCCTGGGGTCTCAGGACATGAGCTTCGTGGGAGTCCCAGTATGGGCTGTGCTGGGCCCAGCAGCCCTGCGAGGAGGCCTCCTACCACCTGATGCTGAGGCCGGAGCTGGCCTTCTCCACCGCATGGTAGCTCGTGTGCAGCAGGTGGCCAGCCCGCTCTGAGCCCTCGCCCTGCAGCCAGCACCTGTATAGTTCCTGGACGCCAGGCACCTCCTCCGGCGCCTCGGTCCTGACCATGCCATACAGCATCTCCACGTGCTGGAGAAGTGCCTTGCTGGGCGTGCCGAGGTCCTTGAGCTGGCCTCCGCCGTTCAGACAGCCTGTGAGCAGGGCAGGCAAGAGCATGGTCATGACGGGGATGCCTGCGCAGGGGATATGACACAGGACCCCCCACACTGGCTCTCCTGACCTCCTGACCACCCAGGTCAGGCGAGGACAGGGCTCCACTTCCAGCCCCCCTGCCCGGGTGGGACCCTGCCTACAGCCCTGGTGCTAGAAAGGGCCCCCGTGCCACAGCTACCTGCGGGGCAGGCCATGACCTCCACGTAATGGTACGGGCAGCGCCCTCGCTTGAGCTTCTGCACCAGGTTCTGGATGTTGCGGAAACCGTAGGCTGCGGCAAAGCGCAGCAGGACGCGGCCCTCCTTCTCCAGGGTCACCTCTTGGAAGTCCTTGTTCCTGAGGGGGGCACAGGCTGGGCTCCCTCCTGCTTCCCACCCCTGCAGGCACATGGGCCACCCTGACCTGCTCCTCCACGGGGGGATGGTGATGGAAGGGGAGAGCAAAAAGCTCACTTCCGTTCAGTGTCCTGATCTTTAGAATGGGAACTGCCTCCCTCCCAAGGATGGCCTCGTCAGACTGCCCCCGGCCCCCTGTCTGTGGAAGAGGGCATTATGTGGGGACGGACCCTGCCACCATGGCCTCTGGGGGCTCTCGACCACTATGATGGGGAGGCAGAGCCCTGGAGAGCTCCGGCCAGAGACGAGGGCTCAGCTCCTACCTGGTGCCCTGCGTCTTCGCCAAACCCAGCCTGCTGTCCTCCAAGCCCACCTCAGCGAGGGGACCCAGGGCCAAGACTGCCCGAGCTGGGCTGCCCTGTCCCCTGTCCCCAAGCTCCAGCCCTTCTCACTGACCTCAGGGGTCTATAGGTGACCTCATCCACGTGGATTCCAAAGAGCTCCCGGGCTGCATGCTGGAACACGTGCTCCAGGTAGCCCCCAGAACCCCCGCCCCGATGGCTGGTGGGCTCTTGGGCAGACGCGCTGCTGCACCTGGGGAGCAGAGCACGGCCTCAGGGGGCAGCAGGGCTGCTGTCCACAGAGATTTTGGGTAACTTCTGTCTCATGTTTGAGGGAGTTGCTTTTCTAAATGGAAAAGGAGCCCAAAACCTGGGGGCTTTGTCTGTGTGTCAGGAGGTAGCTCAGGTGGGAGAAAGATTGTCCCTCTGTTGAGTAACCTGTTTTGGGGAATGCAGACCTGTGTCAAGTTGGGGTCAGCTCTGATGACCATCAGTTAGCTGTCCACTGGCCATCTCATGAACTTGATCACCTCTGTGGACACCGAGACAGACCACAGGGCAAACATGGGACCAACTAGAAGGAAGCCATGGTGGGGAAGAGAAAGGGAGGGAACGCTGCCTACTCCCACGTGCTCACTTCTGCTTGTTGAGACACCTGCAGCCCCCAAACCCACAGCAGGAGACCCTGACGCCAGGCTCCACCATACTAGGTGACTCACAGACTGTCCAGGGGGGCTGGCTCCAGTTGTGAGAGGGAGACCCCTTCTTCCTCGAGCAACTTGAAGACTTCCCCTACAAGAAGACCCCAGCACAGACGCTCTTCAGTTGAGATCTCGATAAAAACAACATCGAGGAAACCCACATCATATGCGTCCCTGGCAGATGGACACCTAAACGTCCACCTCCTGGCTTGTGGGTGGAGGATGAACCCAGGCACAGAGGCAAGGAAGGCCCACTTCTAAAGCCCCTCAGAAGAGCCAGCCTGCTCCCCAGACCCGCAGCCCACCCTCAGAGCAACATGGCGGGGGGTGGGCACGCCCATCCCTAGGGTGCGCCTGCAGTGGGGTGGTCACAGCTCCCCACAAGGTGGACAGGGGCACGTGTTCACGCAGGGAGGCCTTCCCCCCATTGTTTGGGGTCCTGAGCGTTTACTTTTCTGGATTTTAAGCACTTGGGAGACACTGTGAGGCTGCTCAACTCAGAAAGGGGGTGACCCATGTGAGAGCGGCTGACAAGAATCTCCACCCACCTCCCCATGCAGACTGTTTTAGAGCAAACGCCCAGGTAGTGCCGGGGGGTGCCTCATGCACAGGGGATGGCAGCTCCAGCCAGAGCCGATGGGCAGGACCCAGGCAACGCCATTCATGCCCTAGGCTCAGGACGGCGGGACCCAACCTGTGGTGACAACGCAATCCACGTCACGAGTCTGGTGCTCCTGGCTGAAGAAGTCTGGTCTGGAAGCTTCCAGCTTTTTGTCATAGCAGGGCATCACTGTCACATGGTAGATCCTGTCGGGGGTCAAATGCTGCCAAGAGATGTGGAAATGTGGAGTCGCTACCTGACCCAACAGTAAAAGGGCCCACTGGGTAAGGTGGGGGTGGCAGAGGCGGCCAATGGCCAGGATGTAACCGAGATTCTTTGTATGGGTCTGTGGACACTGTAACTCTTGGCTTATCTTTCAGGATAATGACAGTGAATTGTTCACAGCTGGAACATTCCCGTTACCTGCTGCTGGGCGAAGAAGTCCTTGACCAGGGAGCCCATGACCTGCTGTGGGGACCGGGCAGTGCTGAGGTAAGGGATGAGGAAGCTCCCGTGCGTCTTCTCAGCATAGCAAATCCAGCCTGAGGCCGACACGGAACAAACAGAGCATCTCACCAGCTAGGCAGTGAGTGCCAGGACGTTCTAGGACGGACCGACTCGTACAAGGAGTTACGGTCCCGTTACAGAACGTCCCTGCCCTGCTGCCACTGTCTTGTGCTGCCAGCATCTGTGAGATCACGGTCTTAGGGAACTAAGTGACTCTCAGGGTGCCTCCTTCTGCCAAGGAGGCCATCCTGCCAGAAGCCTGCGCTGCCCCCCTCCCCAGCATTCCCGTTCCCCGCATCCAGCAGTGTGGACACACCTGGGCAGGCGGACGTGAACATAGGCAAGGCCTGCGTGGAGTTGGCCTGTCCTCGGAACCGCTGCACAAATTCTCGCTGGTTCTCAAGGAGACTGAAGTTCCTCGAGAAGGCGGTATCGAACACATAGTGCACCCCTGGAAAGCAAGCACCCACCTCACCCACATGAAGGGTGGCTGAATGGTGAGGCACAGCTGACCATGCCCCAGGGAGCTGATCCCACCATGACTTGTCCAGGACCAGGCCATGCCCCTGGTAGCATGAAGCCCACAACCTCCCAGCCCAGCTCGTGGCTCACAGAGGTCGACCAAAGTCGATCTGAGCAGGAACCTGCCAGGAACCTGGGAAATGGGCCTCGATGGTGATCATTTAAAAACGACACGAGGAGCAGGCGAGTTCCAGACCAGGAAAGCAGAGGATTCAGAAGGCTCTCTCTTAAAAGGCACAGCTCTCCTGTGTCAACCCAAAACTTCGGGCTGAGGTCAACTCGGAGGGTTCTGGTGTGTTTGAGTTCAGTGACTCAGAGGCCTGAGGTGCCCCCTCGCGAGACCCCCCCCACATGCTGAGCTACAGTGCTCACACGACGTTTGGTGCCTACCGAGTTTCTTAAAGAATGCAGTCAGCTTTTTGGCAGTGTCTGTAGGAGTCAGCTGAAATCTTGCGGCCAGTGACGCTCTGGATTGGGGTGAGACAGAAACCACAACCAGCCTCTGCTGACCGGGGGCCGCCGTCTGCAAGGCAAGGGACATGTGCTCACTCGGAGTGTTTCACACTGATCCCCAGTGGTCCAGTGCTGGTGAGCGCATGCCCTACCGCCAGGGCATGTCGTTTCTATGTACGTGTAGGGCCCAACGCTTCAATGTTCAAGTATGACAAGTACTTCACTGACATCCCACTGACGCCCCTTTAAAAATGTGGGAGTGACCTGGAGATCAGCGGCCCTTGACAGCAAGAGCAAAGTATACTGGGGCCGATGTCAGGTTAAAAGTCTCCAAGACCGCCCACCACTTACCTTATTGGCATCTAGAACTTTCCGTAGCTCCTCGTGGCTTTGCTGAGTGATGAGCACAGTCTCCGCTGAGGTGACACAGCCACTGCATGCCAGGCAGTCATCCAGCGAGATCTTGGCCTTCTCCAGCTTCTGAGTCCCTCCATCCTGGAAGCACAGGCACTCAGTATTCAACAGGGTCCTCTGCACAAGGACATGAGCTCTTGAGATAATGGAACCTACAAGAAACTTTTATTCTCTGGCTTGCAACACCGACAAGCAACATGGTAGTTGGCTGGCTTTGAATGCCACCGCCTTTCTAAAAATTAAATATTTGTCACAGAAATTCGTACATTCTATACATATTCTAGCTCCATCAAATTCTAACTTTGGCACAAGCTCACTTGGCACATCAGAATTGTATTAATGAGGCCTGTAGCCTGTCAGGGGTGGAATGTGGGCGTGAAATCTGCAGAAGAGCAGGTGACTTGCCAGAGGTTCCTAGTCTGCACTCGTGGGGCTGTGAAGATAGGAAAATGTCAAAGGCCAGGCTCCAACGGGAGGATGAGAAAGGCAAGGCTGAGTTGAAGGGGCAGAGGGCAGAGTGTGGTGGCACTCTGCCCAGCGAGCACCAGCCCCAGACGGGGACAGACACACAGGCAGCAAAAGCCAGAGGGCCAAACAGTTGCAGAACTTTGTGTTGGGACGTGGGTCTCCAGGCTGATATTCTGCAACTGTCTCTAGATGCAAGCGATCCCAGCTGAGCCCCTTTACTCCCTCTGTAAACTCAGGAAGGGTCGAGCCAGGGCAAGCTGCAGAGCCCAGAATGTGACCAGAGGGCTGAGGAAATGGGGACTCCCTTCCAGCCCAGCTCATCAGGGTGGCGCTTCACACCAAAGCCACAATTTGAGCTCAGTGCATATTTTTTTAGTTAGATGGGCCTAAAGGCCCAGGCTTTGGTTTTGTGTCAAGAGACCAATAAGTTTCCCAACTTCTCTCCAAATCAACCATGGCTGCTTGGGACGGCAGGGCCCACTGGTGCCCCCACCTCACCTTCCCTTGTGGGACGCCCCCCCAACCCTGAGGTGGCGTTTCCCTGTGCTGTGCTGGGCTTGGGCAGGAGCTGTGGTGTGCTGCGGGGTCATGCTCCTGGCCTGAGCAAACGGCTGGCTCTCTCCCTGGGAATGCTTGAACCCCCGGTCCAGCCCTACCATGTGCCACCCTGAGGCTCCTCCCCTGCTTGGGAGGAGTTCCTGGACCAGGTATGCCCATGTCTGTGGTCATGGGATGGCACAGACGTTCTTGAGGGTCCAAATAGCAGACAGTCCTTAGACTAGGATCTTGTTATTGCATAATTATTCAAAAAGCAGATGTTCACCAAAAACAAGCTGTCTGAACTGGAAAATCCCACACAATTAGAACTCACGGAGAGAGAGGGCCTCTGTGCCCCTCCACCCCTACCCCAGTCCCATCCTTGCCCTCCTGGCCTTGGTGACAGTGAATCTGACCACTGTGAAAGGTCTCACGAACACCGTACTCATGACTGGAAAGAGCAGCAAAAACATGTTTTTGGTCATCTGGGTTGGAACTTACCTGACTGACCTGGAAGTAACTCCCATCATCTTCGATGTGGATCTTGGCCACGCCACTTCCTGGCCTCTTATCCACCTTCATGGGCTTGATGCAGTCCTATACCAGGAAGAGACCCTAAATGGTGGCCTGAGTGCACGGAGGTTCCCCAAGAAGAGGGGCAACCTGATGGTCATGCCACCACGCCCAACTCCTCTCCTCCGGCCACAGAAGCAGTCTCAGCAGGATGGCTGCTGACCCTGCGTGCACACTGGGCACACATTCTAACACCCCGCCGGCACCAACGGTTACTCTGCAGCTCATAGTCAGATGAAGGCCGGTGTTACGGGGCCGCAGGCTAACCCCCTGCACGCCTGCTGGCTCTGACCTTTATTCTTGTTCTCAGCACATGGACTGGTCACTAAAAGGACACCCAGGAACCACCATTTCTGCACCTCTGCAGGAACGCTTTGCTTGGAGGTCACCGCCCTGCCCAGTGCCCAGTGCAAGTTCATTTTTCTTCCCAACTCCCCGAGTTCTTGCGGTCTCACTGTCACTACAAGAACCTCTTTGGCCGTTGCCTTCCCAGGGATGATTCGGCCCAGAAAGCCCTGTCCACGGTGCTGTGACCAGCCCCACCCTTCCCCTCCTCCCAGTACTCCTCAGCTATGGCCCTCCCAGCCCTGGTCCTGCGCAGCTGGTGCGCTTGATAGGCAGGTACACCAGATAAGGACGACACCCACTTTCAAGTGTGGCCGTCCTGCCTCCCTTAGGGGCAAGCTCTGTCAACGATGACCACACACCCTGACGTGTACTGGGCAGTCAAAGCAGGTGACTCCAGGGGACCAACTCCCCTGCCCTCCAGACCGGTGGGATGGTCCCAGCTGTCTACCAGAGGAAGCGGACAGGGTCGTCCCCTGGCCCCGAGCTCGCTGCTGCCCAGCGGGGTGACTCTGGCGGCCCTGCCCCGGCTTCCGGGGACCCACAGTGACAGGGCACTCGGCACGCCCCTCACCCGCTCGCCCCGACCCCACACCCGCGGACTTGGCCTCGCTTCGCTCCTCGATGCCTTGCGGAGCAGTAACCCGGCTCGGGGCATCGCCATCCCTGGCCTCGGTTTCCCATCGGCAGGAAGCTGGCCAGAACGCCGGAGGCCCGGGGGGCGCGGGCGGGGGTCCCTGGGTTCCGATCCCGTTTCTCAGGGGAAGAAACTGAGGGGGCAGGGGGGCCCCGCCCCAGACACGGCCGCTGTCCAGGCGGGCCGGCCCACCTGAGACGGCCCGATGAAGTCATCCAGGTCCGTCAGCTGCAGCGCCCCGCTGAAGGGCGACGCCATGGCTGCCATACTGCCGCTGGGCTCGGGGCGCGGAAGTCGCCAAACGGCGCGAAACGGCAGGCTCTTTCCGCCACGCTGCCGGAAAGTGCCCCGCGCAGCGCATGCGCATCTGCTCCTCGCCCCCCGGGACCTGGGGGGCGCGTGCCCCCTGCTGGCGCGCCCTGCCCCGCGGAAGAGCCTGTGGCCTTCCCCGCCTCCTGGGATCGGGAGGAGGGGCCAAGTAGACCGGAGTAACGTCTTGCTCCCCCAGGGCTCACCTGCCCGCCAGGTGTGCGGCCCTGCAGTCCTTGACCTGGGAGCTAGCAGAGGCAGCAGCCTTCCTTTACTTGGTCCCACAGGCGCTCAAGACCCCAGAAGGGCGCCTGGCACTCATGGGCACCCAATCTGTGTTGCAGAGTGAGGACAATGAGAGTGATAGGGACAGGCAGCGGCTCCTTACTCTGCAGAGGCTCGGCATGGAGCCTTGGGGTTCCGAGAGGGCGCTGGAGGCGCTTCTGTCCCGGCCTCCGACGCCCTCTCCTGTTACTTTGGAGACCAGCTCGAGAAAACCATTTCCCTGTAAGATTTTCTAGTATGCAACAGACTCAGGTCTTGAGCCACTGCAAACCGAGTCAAGTCCAGTTTTAAATTTAATGACCACTTTTTATTGGGGCTTTCTGGAGAACTCCAGTAGCTGAGTCTGGCATGTCCTGCGAACCCCACTGGGTTCAGCCCCAGAACATCAGGCGTAATGTCGAGTTGCAGGGCCCAGACTGACCGGTGCTCCCACTCTTCTTGGAGTTCCTGCCCCGTGTGGGCTTGTGTGGTGACTCCCACACCTACTTGTGGGTTTTCTTGGAGGTCCGGAGAGCCAAGGCACAGCTCCTGGGGCAGCCTTTTGGGGGGTGGGGGGGCTGCGCTTCTTCTCTTGGCTGCCAGGACTGGACTTTCCTGTTCAGCAGCTGGGGCTGTGGAGGGGTGGCTTTCCCCCGCAGCTATACCAGGTGGGCTTCCAGGCCCCACCCATCCCCTGTCCTGGTAACACCTGACCAAGGTCGGAGATATGATGCCTGAAATCTGAACAATCCCAAGTGATTTTTCGAAGTAGGCGAGCCCGGAATAACCTTAGGGAGTGATGGAGAGGATTTACACGGGAGGGGCTCTGGCTGAGGCTGGGAGTGCAGGGAACGTTCTCCCAACACTGGAATGGGGGAGTGCATCATGTAGATGTCAGAGCCCACGTCTATGCAGGGCAGGCTTCAATCTCTCTGTCCCCTGGAACCCAAGTCTGTAGGTACAAACCAAGTGGAGGAAAGGGTGGGGTGGACAAAAGGTGGGAACAGCCCAACTGTCCATCAGCAGATGAGTGGAGAAATGAATTGTGGTCCATCCCTGCCCATGGATTAGTACTCAACCATAAAACAGGATGAGCCACTGACCCCTGCTGCCATGTGGATGACCCCCAAGGATATGATGCTCGGTGAGGGGAGCCACCCAGAAAGCCCCATATTGCAGGATTCCATTTCCAGGACATGTGCAGAATAGTCAACTCCGTAGAGACAGTAAGTAGCTTGGAGGTTGCCAGGGGCTAGGGAGGAGGTTTCGGTGTGCGGTGATGAAAAGAGTTGGAGAGAGAGGTATGGTTGCACCACACCGTGAACACAACTAACACCATGGACTTGTGCACATACGTGGGGGCACTGTGGCAAATTCTGTTGCATACGTTTTACTACAATTTAAAAATAATGGAAAGTATCAAAAACCATTGAATTGCACAGTTTAAGTGGGTGGATTGTATGATATGTGAGCCTATATCTCAAGATTGGCTGCCCCAAGGTGTCTCCAAGAGATCCGGACAGTGAGTGCACCTGGGTCCACCTGGTTTTGAACCCTCAGTCCCACTGTCCCTGGGGAGTGCCTGGGTGACCGAAACAGCATCTGGTTCAGAAAATCTGACTGGGGGTCTCTGATGTGTGCACACACACACGATGAGGGCCCCTGGAGACCCTGAGGCTCTTGAGCCAACACCATGCCTGCCTCCTCTGTGCACCTGCTCTCACACCTGCAGATTGTTTCATCATCGTCATTAGTGAGTATTTGCCATACACTTCCCATGTGCAATGCCAGGGTTTCAACACGTGGGGGAAACTGAGGGCCCTGCAGCCAGCCTGGGCAGCTGCCAGGATGCTGGGACTGGGTGTGGGCACCCCTCTCCCTGAGCTGGGACAGATGCAGAGCTTGGCCTCTGCTTGGCCTCTGCTCTAGGTGTGCCCACAGGACCCCCTTTGCCCAAAGCTGGCCAGCAGATCTTTGGGTGGGAACAGGCACGGTTTCCACCGAGGTGCATGGAGCTGCCGTCCCCTCCGGCAGGTGGACATCACAGTCTCACCGTCGGAGGGACTGGCCCTGTGTTAGGGTCCAGCGCTGCTGCAACAGGGGGTCACAACGGGGGGTTTACAACAACAGAAGTTTATCCTCTCAGTTCTTGAGGCCACAGGTCTGAGGCCAAGGTGTTGCCAGGTCCTTCCAAAGGATCCCTCCTGCCTGGTCCAGCTCCTGGTGGCCCCGGGCAGCCCTGGGCACATGGCTCCGTCCCTCCAGCCTCCGTGGCTCCGTCCCAGGGCTCCTGTGTGTCTCCTCCTTCTAAGGACACCTGTCATTGGATTCAGGGCCCAGCCTACTACCCAGCAGGATCTCATCTCAAAACCCTCAACTTAATTACATCTGCAAAGACCCTATTTCCAAGTGAGGTCCCATTTACAGGTTTGGGGGACATGTTATTTGGGGGGCACTGTTCAACCCACCACAGCCCTCATGTCCAAGTTTTTGTGGCACCCTCAGAGGTCAGAGGACAGCTGCATAATGGGATGTGTCTCCCCAGGTCATAGCCCACCTCCCACACAGACTGCGCTGGCCCTGAGGGGCGGGGCTGGGATGGACCACACCTGCTAGGCTGTCTGCAAAGCCAGGCTTGGGCCCGCAGGTGTCTTTGGGGGGGCAGGCAGCCCATGTGCAGTAGGAATACAACAATCCAGGGTCAGGAAGAGTAAAAGGTGTTTTGTCTTTTTTTTTTTTAGATTTTTTTATTTATTTGACAGAGAGCGAGAGCAGGAACACAAGCAGGGGGAGTGGGAGAGGGAGAAGCAGGCTTCCTGCCGAGCAGGGAGCCCGATGTGGGACTCGATCCCGGGACCCCGGGATCATGACCTGAGCCGAAGGCAGACGCTTAACGACTGAGCCACCCAGGCGCCCCAAAAGGTGTTTTGTCTTAACCAAAAAATGTATAGGGGCTCCTGTCTGGGTCAGTCAGAAGAGCGTGCAACTCTTGATCTTGGGGTCATGAGCTCAAGCCCCATGTTGGTGTGGAAATTGCTTAAATAAATAAAAAACTTAAAATTAATAAAAAAATTTTCTCAAATATGTGATTTCAAAACATTTACTACATTCTCCAGTGCTACTGTATGGTGTCTCAAGGCCCCCTGAGATGCTGCGAAGTAGAAGTGGGGTTTGCTTCCCCTGCTCTTCATGGGTGTAGGGGGAGGGACGTGTGCTTAGGAGTGGCCCACTGGGGTGGGGTGTCTGCCTGCCCAGTGGACCCACCCAGACAGTTGTGGCCTGCATGGAGGCCCCCGCCCCCCACGCCAGACACAGGGGTCAGGGGGGACAACCAGGGCCCACAAGGGAGGGGCTTCCCGCTGCATGTCAGTCATGTAGAACAAGGCCAGCCTCACACCCAAACAAGGAGTTCTAGCCTTCTACGTCTGCCCCCAGGCTTTTTGTCAACTGGGGACTATTTTGTTGGTCTGTGTGGCCAATTAGGGGTCTCATTACTCATGAGGGTCTCCATGCTCAGGAGTTTCTGGGGGAATCAGCCTAGGTCCCTGTGGGTCATGGATCTCCTTTCCTGTGGGGGCACAGCCTTCTGGGCCACTCTTTGCAGACCATTCCACGCGCCCGTGAGGCTCTGCAGGCCCTGGGCTGGGGCAGGGGGACAGAGGGTGAGGAAGGGCCCACAGGGGTGGGTCTGCGTCAGGGTGGTCCCAGTGCCTCTCTTAGGAGAACATGCCTCTCTTAGGAGAACATGCAGGCACTGGTGTGGGTTCGTCGTGGCCTGAGGTGTCCCCATCTGCGCCCACCAGGCCTCCCAAACCCCAGGCGCTCCCTGGGCTCCTTGTGAAGCCAGAATTGTCCCGGGGCTGAACAGACACAGCGTTTATTTGTTGAAGGAAATTACCGTGGGCAATGAGCACATCATTAGCGGAATAATCAGCACACGGCGCCTTCCCGCTGGGGCCGCCACATCTTGTCAACAGGTGAGCCCCGGGAGTCCCAGCGCATGCTGCAATTAGCAGCTAATGAGAAGGCCTGCCGTGACCTGCTCTTCCAAGGGAGAGAATGTTGTGGGCACGGGGCCGGGGGAGGGCAGGAGGTCAGAGAGAGGGTGCAGGCGCTTCTGGGGGCCTCCCTCTGCACCCACTGGTGCAAGAAGCAGAGGAAGGCGCTGGTTGCCAAGAGGGCCTCACCGCTGCACACACATCCACAGGCACGGAAGCCGAGCACAGGGCACAGAGGCTGCGTCTCTGGGGGGTGCCACGCCAGCAGGTAGGCTGAGAGGAAGGGAGAAGCCCCCCAAGGGTTTGCCCAGCCAGGTGCTGGAAGGAGAGAGCCAGGACGGCCAGTCTGTGTCTCGGGGCATGCGGGGCCGTGGCCCGGGAAGCATGGCGAGCACACAGTGTGCTCATGGGAGGTTGGGCCGGAGGCTGGTTAGGCCCCGTGGCACACGGCGTGGGGCACCGCAGGCCTGCGTGAGCCAGCTGTGCCCAGGCTGTGTGGGGGCAGGTCGGCAGCTGCTCTGTGGCACTTCACTCCGCCCACCATGAGAGCGTGTCAAGGCCAGGCCGGCAGCCCTGCTGCCCCCACAGTCTGTATTCAGGCCCCAAGTCATCAAGTGAGCCATCTAGGGGGTCTGGGCAGCGCATGCCTGGTGGCAGAACTGTGGGGCTGCTGGGTGGGGCGGGGTCCTGTCGGGAGACCCCAGACCTCGGGGCCCACAGACGCCTGGTGTTCACGAGCTTCAGCTCTGCGGGCTCACCCAGCGGCTCTGGGAGCTTGGCTTTTGGAGGAGCAACCCCCTCCGCCATCACTGGCCCCATCCGGGCTCACGGCGGGCCTGTCAGTCCAGGAACCCCTGGTGGGGGTGTAGGGGCCCCAGTGCTGCCCCCCCTGGGCTGGCCTGGGAAGACGACAGGCTCAGAGACGGGAAGGGCCGACCATCCAGACCTTCCTGGGGCTGAGGGTCACACACATGAGACGTTCACGTCTCACCCCTTGGCAGCCAGCAGCACCAGGTGGTCCTCTGGGACACCTTCTTTTTGGGGACATGGGCATTATCCCTGCCCTGCGGATATGTCTGAGCCCCCTCCTGACTCCCCACCTCTGTGGACTCCTCTCCCCGGCCCTGGGCGTGGCCCCTCTGATGCTGTCTTGCCTGCCACCTGCCCCCCAGGCCTCCGGCTTTGCAAGGACCCTGGAAGGTGCTCCATGGAGTTCGGGGTGGGGCTGGCTCATAAGCACCCCGGGATAGCTCAGGGAGCCTGCCCAGCACAGTGACTGGAGGGCCATCAGCAGCCCACTTGGTTTTCTCTGCATGGTGTTTTTGTTGGTTTGTGAAGGTCAGGCCTGGCCTGTTCCCTGTGGGAGGGTCACCCTGAGCACTGGGCCCCAGAGCTGAGCCTGGAGAGATCCCAGCTCATGAGGTCATGGGCCCTCCTCAGAAGACCCCCAGCTAGGCTCCCTTCCCTCCTGCCCTGAACGTCTCCTTTGAGGACACCCTCCAGCTCAGCTAGCTCGGGCTGTAGCAGCTGGGAGTAGGTGGGCTGGGGGTGTCCCCCACACTCTATAGAAGATGAGGTCTTCCTTATGCTGGGGGCACTGGGACGAAGGAGCCAGCTGCCTCGGTGTAGACGGGGGTAGGGAGCCACTCTGCAGAGCAGAAGACCCCACGGCTAGGTTCACCCCACCAGGCCTGAGGAACAGGGGTCAGCTACACACAGACGCCAATGCGTCCCGGAAGCCAGCCAGGGAGTGTGTGCGTGGGGCCAGCCCTCATCTTGGCCAGTGCAGCCAGCTGGGGCAGGGTCAGCAGTGCCCAAGGAGAGATCCGGAGTCAGCCCCAGGATGGCCCCCTCCCCCCCATACTGCTGTGCTGTGCTGGGGGCGTGCTGCTCCCCCCATCTAGCTGCTCATGAGCATCCTCTGCTCCTTTCAGAAGGCATGAAGGTGGCCAGATTATTCATGCTGAGGGGGGTGATGGTCAGGGAGAGGGCCTGGAGACCCAGCACCAGGGGGCCAGTGGGGGACACAGGCTCCACTGGGCCTCATAGCCCAGGGCTTGGGACGGCAGCCCCAACAGACAGGTGGGCACCCAGGTCAAACCTGATCCTGGCCCACCCCCCACCCCAGGCCCCGGCCCCCACACACCCCCCATCCTGAGTCCTGGCCCATGTGCCCCACCCCCCGGGCCCCAGCCTGTATTCCTTACCCCTGGATGAAGCAGTCCAGACCTGCCAACAGTCCTGCCCCTGTTTTGTGTGTGTGTGTGTGGGGGGGGTGCTGCACAGGGGCCCCAGCTGGGAGCAGGCACTGAGCTGGGACAGGAGTTGCAGAGGCCGGGAAGAGGGTCAGTGGCCCTCAGAACCAGCCCTTGAGGTCAGTGATGGCCATGGTGGGAGCTCTGGCCCCAGGCAATGGAGTGCAGCCTCCGGGACTGGAGCATTTCCTCCAGTGAGGCCGCTCCAGCCCCTGCAGCCCTGGGGATCCACGGCATACAGAAGCCCACAGGGCTGGCAGCCTCAGCCGTGGCCTCTGCAGACACTCCCAGAATGTCCAAGAAGACGAGTGGGTCTGTCATTGTGAGCAAAGGTCAGGCTCAGCAGGGCAGGGGACGTCTGCTGGGCCTGGAGACGAGCTGCAGCCACCCAGCCCTCGCACGGGCTCTGCCCACAGTCAGCGTCAGGCCAGTCTGACTGTCTCACTGATGGCTGCAGTCCCCGCAGCCTGGGAAGGGAAGCTCTCCTGCCCACCAACCAGACCTGGCCAGTTCTGGGGGGCAGGAAGGGGCCCCCACACGCCCTTGAAGCTGGGGCTCAGTTGCAGGCATTTGCTGAAGTCGGCAAAGCTCTGAAGAAGCAAAGCTGTCCAGCATCCAGAGCCCGCTGATGGCAGACACCCCACCCTGTGCCAGGCGTGCGGCCACCCTGCACGCTGATGCCCATTCTGCAGAGCTGGAAATGGAGGGCCGCAGCTGAGCAAGAACTTGGCCCCAAGGGTGCCTGACACCAGAACTGTCCCCATGCTCCTCCACCAAAGCCAGGAGACCTGGTTTTTAGGTGTGCTCTGGCCAGTCAGAGGTCTCTGGGCCTCAGTTTTCTTCTCTGTAAAACGGGGATTAAAAAGCCATCTCCAGTGGTTCTTCATTGACGGAATGAATGTCGTGCTCTGGACTGGCATCATGGAGGAAACCGTGGCTCAGAGGAGAGGGGCTGACCTCCCAGAGTCAAGAAGGCTGGGCCAGCCAAGGAAGGCTTCCAGGAAGAGGCAGCCTGGTGCAGAGACTCATGACAGGTCTGCTCCAGGCTCCAGGCCAGCAGACTCTGGTCCCTTTTTCTATTTTGCCCACATCAGGGGACAGATGTTCCGAGAAATCAGACAGGAGACCGCCTACGGAACTCGGGGCAACAGACGTTGCCCCCCGAGAAACGTGGGTCCTGCTGGGGCTGCTGGCTGGTCACCCCTGGACTCATGGGGATGATCAGATTACACTGAAGTACTTCCACACCAGCAGTCAAACCAGGAGTGACCAGGATTTAGTCATGTGAACGTAAAAGAAAAAGAGGCCTTTTCTTCTTGTGCAGAATAAAGTCCCAAATTTGTTGACCCAAAGAGCGACAGGACCAGTAACAGCCTGGGGGCAAATACAGCCCACACCTGACGGAGAGCAAGGACAAACAAGTCGTGCACGAGGAAGGCGAAGCCAGCGGCGCGCCTGAGTGCAACCGGAGAAAGGCCGAGGCCGCCGAGGACAGACCCTGGGAGGGACCGAGCCTCCGAGTTGTGACGTTGCCGGGGAGGGTGGTGGGAGCCAGGCGAGGGCTCCGCTCCGCACGTCTGCTGTCGGTCTGTCCCTCCGAGGGTCACCAGAACCTGTTACCACCCACCCTTCTAATTTTGTGAATCTCCCTGTTTGAACTGGAATGTCTGTGGTTGCCCGGGCTCCTGTTTTCCCTGTGTTCCAGGTGCTCACTGAGCCTCAGGCGCTTTGAGGCATTGGACGTCCTGCACCTGGTTCACGTCTGCCTGTCAGCTGCCAAGTGTCTGTTGAACAGGAATCCTGAATTCTGATGAAGTCACAGTTACTGATAATCAGCCTCCGGAGTTGGACAAATAGTCACTCCTGGTCTGACTGCTGGTGTGGACGTACCTCAGTGTAATCTGATCATCTCCAGGAGTCCAGGGCTGACCAACCAGCAGCACCAGCAAGACCCTCTGCCTCTCTCCCTCCCTCTCTCTCTCTGTTTCTCATGAATAAATAAATAAAATTTTTTTTAAGATTTTATTTGAGAGAGAGAGAGAGAGAAACAGTATGAGAAGGGAGAGGGTCAGAGGGAGAAGCAGGCTCCCCGCCGAGCTGGGAGCCCAATGTGAGACTCGATCCCAGGACTCTGGGATTATGACCTGAGCAGAAGGCAGTCGCTTAACCAACTGAGCCACCCAGTCGCCTCATAAATAAAATCTTAAAAAAAAAAAAAAGTAAATGCAAAACAAAAGTGACTGTATTAACACGTACATCTGCCAGCATTGTATGAGAGTTCGGGTTGCTCCATATCTCGGCCAACACTTGGCGTTGTCAGCCCCCTTATTTTTTTCTTAAAGATTTTATTTTTTTATTTGAGAGAGAACGAGCAAGCGAGTGAGAGCATGAGCAGGGAGAAGGGCAGAGGGAGAAGGACAAGCAGACTCTGCACTTTAAATTTATTCACTGTGGGGCGCCTGGGTGGCTCAGATGGTTAAGCGTCTGCCTTCGGCTCAGGTCATGATCTCAGGGTCCTGGGATTGAGCCCCACATCGGGCTCCCCGCTTGGTGGGGAGCCTGCTTCTCCTTCTCCCTCTACGGTTCTCCCTGCTTGTGCTCTCTCGCTCTCTCTGTCAAATAAATAAATAAAATCTTAAAAAAAAATAAATTTACTCACTGAGGTGGGTGCGTGTCTTGTGGATTTGATTTGCCTTCCCTGAGTGGCGATGTTGGGCATCTTTCCATGTGTTGATTGGTTATTCACACATCTTCTTTTGTGAAGTGTCTCTTCAAACCCTTGGCCTTATTTATTGATTTGTTTGCTTATTTATTTATATTTTAATTCCAGTGTAGTTAACATACAGTGTTATAATAATTTCAGGTGTACGATACAGTGATTCAACAATTCTATCCATTACTCCGTGCTCATGACAGGTGCACTCCTTAATCCCCATTACTTACTTAACCTTTCTCCCCACCCGCCTCTCCTCTGGTAACCATATGTTTCTTCTCAAGAGTCTATTTCTTGGCTTGTCTCTCTTCTTTTCCCTTTGTTTGTTTGTTTCTTAAATTCCACATATGAGTGAGATCATATGATATTTGTCTTTCTCTTACTGACTTATTTCACTTGGCATAATACTCTCTAGCTCCATCCATTTGTTGGAAATGGCAAGATCTCATTCTTTTTTATGGCTGAGTAATATTCCCTTGTATATATGCCAGCTGTACTTTATCCATTCATTTATCGATGGACACTCGGGTTTCTTCCCTAATTTCGCTGTTGTAAATTATGCTGCAATAAACATCAGGGTACGTATATCCCTTTGAATTAGTGTTCTTATATTCTTTGGGTAAACAATAGTGCAATTGTTGGATCGTAGAGTAGTTCTATTTTTGACTTTTTTGAGGAACCTCCATACTGTTTTCCAGAGTGGCTGCACCAGTTTGTGTTCCCACCAACAGTGTAGGAGGGTTCCCCTTTCTCCGCATCCTCCCCAACACCTGTTGTTGATTTTAGCCATTTTGACAGGTGTGAGGTGGTATCTTATTGTAGTTTTGATTTGTATTTTCCTGATGACAAGTGATGATGAGCATCTTTTCGTGTGTCTGTTGGCCATCTCTGTGTCTTCTTTGGAAAAATGTCTGTTCATGCCTTCTGGCCACTTTTTAAATAGATTATTCTTTTTGGGTGTTGAGTTTGCTAAGTTCTTTATATATTTAGGATACTAACCCTCTATCAGATATGTTGTTTGCAAATATCTTCTCCCATTCCATAGGCTGCATTTTAGTTTTGTTGATTGTTTCCTCCACTGGGCAGGACCTTTTTATTTTGGTGTAGTCCCAACAGTTTAGTTGTGCTTTTATTTCCTTTCCCTCGGGAGACATATCTAGAAAGAAGTTGCTACAGCCGATGTCAGCTAAATTATTGCCTGTGTGCTCTTCTAGGATTTTTATGGTTTCAGTTCTCACATTTAGGTATTTCATCCATTTTGAGTTTATTTTTGTGTATGGTGTAAAAAAATGGTCCAGTTTCATTCTTCTGCATGTGGCTGTCCGATTTCCCAACACCATTTGTTGAAGAGACTGTCCTCTTCCCTTTGTGTATTCTTGCCTTTGGCCTATGTTTTAAAAACAGCTTTCCTGAGCTATAATTCCCACAGCACACAGCTTACCCCTCTGAAGTGTACAATCCAATATCTGCTAGTGTATTCACTGTGCAGAACCTCCTTTCACCTAAATGATCACACACCAAATTGCTTTGGAATTTAACTTTTCCTTCATACTTGATGATGCCTCTTAATGAATTCAACCTAAGTTTACAAGGGAAAGAAGCACTTGTATGCAAAACCTATAACGCGTTACCATCATTTCAACAACTAATGTTATGTGAGCCGCAAGGGACGTGGTTTATGTCCTTCCCATACTGTCAGAACTGGAGCAAGAAGTGGGCTCCCCGCGCCCATACACATCTGCAGCAGTTGAATGTTGTGAGCTCAAACCACAGCCCTTCAGTGGACTCGCAAAGGAAATTTCCATACCTCAAAATCTATTTAACTCAATTGGAAGTGATTAATCTTGTTATTAAGTCCATCTGTGGATTTTAAAATTCCAGGTTGTTCTAAAACTTCCTATTTGGTTATACGCACGTGTGTGTATTTCCTACAACTCCATTCATGAAAGCCTACTTTCCATTACCCAGTTGAGTACAGTTGTAGTAGCTGCTTTAAAATCCTTGTCTCATGGGGTGCCTGACTGCCTGGTCGGTGGTGGTAGGCTGTGTGTGACTCTTGATCTCGGGGTTGTGAGTTCGAGCCCCACGTTGGGTGCGGACAGTACTTAAAATCTTAAGAAAAAACCTTGTGTGATAATTCTAATAACTGACTCATCTTGGCATTGGCCTCAGTGGATTCCTTTCCTCTGAGGATGAGTCACCGTTTCCTGGCTCTTCCTCTGACAAGTAGCGAAGTATAGTTGACACAGTCTTGGATTTTATCATGAACGCTGTGACCATCAGGTTGTAGAGACACTGCGTTCTGTTATATTCCTATGAAGACTGTGGCTGCTTTTGGTTTTGGTGGCATTGAATGTGTTTGGGCTTGAGCTGTGACTGCAAACCCTGAGGTGGGCAGAGGTCCATCTCCGTCCATATTTCATCTTTGGCTGAGCTGTTTCAGTATGCCCTGCACATGCATGACTCGGGTCAGCAAGAGTCTTGGGTAGCCTTCAAACACAGAATTTGGGGTCCTCTCTTCTGGCTCTCTCCTTTCCAGAGTTCTCCACTCATTCTCTGGTGTCTGCTTATCATGGACTCCTTCCTCCTTCGGCCAGAAAGACGGTGGGAATCTCTGCTGGAGCCTGAGCCCTGGCACACTGCAGCCTCGCCTCTGGCTGTCTTCAGGGCAAAGCTACACACACAGAGGGAAATCTTCTCCCTCAAGTGCCGATTCCTCATCAAAATCTGCCCACTTTTGTTCATTTCCCCAAACCTGCAGGGAATTCGTTTTGTTTGGGTTTTTTTTTTTACCTTTTGTCCAGAATGTTTCAGTTGTTATCTGTGGGTGGGATTTATTTTTAAGGAATCTACTCCCCTACTGACTTCTGTAAATTGATTTCTTGTACCAGGCAGCCTTGCTGAATTCTGTTTTAATTGGCATTTGGTCTGACTGCATATACCAGGAAGCCCAGCCCACAGAAAAAGATCAGACACAGGCAGCTGTATCCGCATGACTTAGCAAACAGAGGGCTTTGCAGGTAGGTATGTAACTGAGAGACAGATTCTACACGGGGAATTCCTGTTCACAAAATCACTGGAGGGGCTGGAGGGAAAGTGAGGAGCCACTGGAGACGTTGGCTTCAAGGCTGTACCACGAAGGCCGGGGTTCACAGTTGGCACTCGGCATCTGGCAGATCAGAGGCACACATTGTCTGTCCTCACTGGCCAGTGGCCACGGCAGCAGGAAGGTGACTTCTACCTCCTGTCAACAGCCAGCCAGTGCCAGGGACAGGCAGGGTCCCATTGGCCCCGCCATCATGGAGGGCAGTGCTGTGTGCTTGCTGGGGCTGGCTCTGGTTTGGATTTGCCTTCTGTGAACCCTAGGCTTGCACCCAACCCCTTCCCCACACCAGCGATGTCCGTGCCCCATTGCTGTGAGCCTGGAACTCGCTCCAGGAAGTCACACTATGGCCGATGCCCCTGGGAGTCACGGCCTGACTGGGTGGCCACCACCCAGAATCTGCTGACCTTGGGACTGGTGGGGTGGCCTATAGAGATCCTGCCATGGCCCCAGCTGGGACACCACACCCTTGCTCTGCTGTGTGATCCCAGCCACTCTGCTTCACTGAGCCTCGAATCTCAGCATGAGATATGGGGGAGTGAGATCCTGTGAAGCAAGGCCTCAGCTCGTGGCGCATGCCCAGTCCAGGCCCGGTGGGAGCTGCCACTCACACCCACTGGGGAAAGGCCTGGCTGGGGCTGCTCTCCGCCCTGGGTGCCCCTCCCCCTGGGTGGCTCCTTCGCAGGGCCTCCACCTGCACATTCCTGTGGCCAGAGCAGCGCCCGCTCTCAGCTGCCTGGCAAGGCCTCATTTGTCTCCCTTGACACCCGAGGGGGCCTCTTGACCACCTCACTTCCAAGTTGAGGAAGCCAACGCAGAGGAGGCTCGGGGTTGGTTGATCACCCTGAAACACTCACTGGCCTGGGGACACCAGGGGATTGTCCCAGAGGTCTCCTGAGACCCAGCCCAGGGTCCAGCATCATGAGGGGCTGACCACGGCCTCCTCTGTGTGGGGTGGGGACAGCGGCCCAGTCAGGGTCTGGGTCACCTGCATGGGCATGCCTGGGGAGGTGGGGGTAGGGTCATGTCCATCAGCACTCCTGGCACCTCTAGCTAAGAAGGTCTGAGTGGGAGCAGGGATTAGCCAAGGCTGGTCCTGGGACCTACCGGAGGGACCCTGGCCACCCCCAAAGGAGCAGGCTGGGGGGCAGCCCTGCCCCCTGCCACCTTAGATGTCCCTTCCCTAGCTCCTCATTGCCCTTGGGGAGTGCTGAAGACAGCCCCCCTGCCACCCCAGCTCTGCTCAGACGCGGCGCCCTCAGGGTCAGCTCTGCCCCAGCTCCGGAAGCACCTGCCTGCTGTGTCACCCTGGGCCGGCCGCAGAGCTTGTCTGTGCTTGGTGCTGACTAAATGACACAGCCAAGACCCTAAGCCTGTCATCTGCTCCCCTGCCCACTCTCACCCGAGGGGCCCAAGCTTGGGAATGTGGTCTGACTTCCATCACTTGAGGGCCAGACCTCGGGCGGTTGGGCTGGGCTGGGAGATTCTGCAGGTGGCAGGCCCGCCAGGCCTTATGGGCTCATGACTCCTGGTTGCGGGAAGGAGCTGGTCATTCATCTGTCCCTGACACAACCACCCCTACCGCATGCTGCACGCAGACTGCAGACACCGCCAGGAAGCAGGGCCGGCCTCTCCTGGGCAGGGCCTGAGCCTTTCCCGCTCCAGCGTATGCCAGGGTCTGAGCAGCGCCCAGCATGCAACAGGCACTCAGCCGGTGTGCCGGTGGTCAAGGACTAGCAGGTGACCAGGGGCGTGCCGGTCACGCAGGACTCGGGCCTACAGATGGGACCATCCCAGTATAGGGACCTTCCCTATACTGCCCCTGCTGGGACCCACTAAACTGGCATTTTTTTTTTTTTTTAGATTATTCATTTATTTGACGGAGAGAGCACAAGCAGGGGGAGCAACAGAGGGAGAGGGAGAAGCCCTGATGTGGGGCTTGATCCCAGGACCCCCCAGATCATGACCCGAGCCAAAGGCAGACGCTTCACCGACCCAGCCAGCCAAGTGCCTCTGAGCCGGCCTTCGAAGGATGGATGCAGGACTGAGGAGGACGTATCACGGCAGCCGTGGCCAGGGAGACACAACGCTGTTTGTGGACTGTTTCCATGTCACACGCGAACATGGGCGCCCCAGACTGGTGGAAACAGACTTGAAACTGCAGGTCAAGTTCAGGCCACTTTGGAAGCTGACCTGCCTCTGTGGCACCAACTGGCCTTCCTGGGGGTGGGGATGCAGATTGCAAGGCCCACGGTGGCCTGCGGAGGCTCCCAGGACGCCCCCACCTGCGGTGCTGGGGGTTCCCTGGTGACATGGGGCTGGGGAGGGGGCTGAGGGGGACCCCAGGAGGAGGCACAGCTCTTGCCTGGCCTCCTCCATCCAAGGGCTGGGGCCTCACTCCACTGCCCCTTCTCTGGTCTGGAGGTCTGGTTTCCTCCCACCTCCTCTGGAGCCTGGCGGGGGAGGGGAGAGGGCTCCCCTGGGGCCACTCCCCAGGACACTCCCTGAGGGCTAGGCTCTTTACCCAGCTGAAAGGGGCTGCTGAGGCATGAATGCATCTCTCCCTATTTCTGAGCCTGGGTGGGGCTGACACTGGCTTGGGCGGAGTGTTGCAGGGAGGGGATGTCTCCGCTCACCCAGCTCAGGGCAGCCTCCCTCTCTGGGCCTCAGTGGGAGGGGTGAGTGTAGAGGTGGTTAGGTCTCCTGCAGCACCCCCCCTACCCTCCCCCGGGACAATACTCCCTGGAGAGAGGCTCCCCACCCACTCCCCATCCCCACACTGGCCGGCAAGGCCTCCTAAACGCCACTCCAGAAATGCACGGTGGGGGCATCTTCCCGGAATGCTTTTCCACCCACTGCCCCACTCATGGGACTGGCAGGTAGGAAGGGGTGTTGTTCCTCCCGAGGCCTCTGTTTAGGGAGGGACGTCAGGAGGGAAACCATGGGTGCAGGTGGGCCCCACCGGCCTTGTCTACCTGGGCCTTGGGTGGGGCAGGATGGGGAGGAGAGAATGACTGTGCCCCAGGCAGTGTGTGGAGGGGTCACTCAGCCTTCTCCCCAGCCCTGGTGTGAATGGGGAAACGGAGGTCAGCCTGAGCCAGAGGTGGCCCTGCCTTCTTGCACTAAACTCTCTGGCCTCACCTTGCCCTGCCCTGTGGGCAGAGGGGACAGCCACCAGCCACCAGCTGCCCTCCTGGGCTCTGACAGCTGGGGGCCAGGCTGACTCAGACTCAACACCCCGGCAGGAGGGGCCAGCTTCCCCAAGGGGGCAGGGCGGGCCCGGTAGACCGGTTGGTCCTGAGAGCAGGGCCAGAGGCCGCATGGACGCCACCCGCAGGGGCCTGAGAAGGTTCCAGTGGGGGCTCTGAACCCTTCCAGACCCATAAGGCCTTGCACAGCCCAGGGCAAAGGGGTGCGGGGGGCAGGGTGGGGTCCTGCCCAAGCAGTGAGGATATCCAAGTGGTTCTTCTTTACAGAAGAAGCCTTGCAGACTGCTCAGCCTCTGCTGGGGTCCTGTGGGACCTCTGCCCACGGCAACCTTCTGCTCCTGCTTCTCAGCCTTGGTGAGTAATAGGGGCCGGCTACCGTAGATTGTTAGGGTGCAAAGAGCATCAGAGGACAGCTGAGCATTCTTAAGAAAGGCTCTACCTGCCCCATGCCTCCTTCCTGGTGGCGGGCAGTGCCCCCCCTCCCTGGCAGGTGCCCTGAGGTCAGGCAGTTGTTCCAAGTTCTGGGCAGGTGGCCCGAGTCCGGGCATGTGTCCCAAATCTGGGCACGTGTCCTGAATCCTGAACAGGTGCCCTGAGTCCCAGGTAGGCTTTCGGCCATGTCTCTGCTCCCAGAGGTGCCTCTGTCCCTCTATACCTTGCAACATTGGAAGCTGGGCCAGGGCAGTGATGGGGGCTCAGGCCAAAGGGACAGTGTCCATGGAATGGGTATCAGATTGCCCTGAGCAGTGAGGTCTTAGGAGGAGGATGTGGGGGACCTGGGCTCCCTGGGGTGGGGTAGGCTGTGACATCATGGGGTGCTGAGACTGGGGGGGCCAGCTTTGCCTCCTTCCTACCCAGGGTGGGGGCCTGTGGCAAGCACACCCAGGAGTCCCCGGCCATCCCCTCAAACCTTGTGCCCCTTCCCTTGCAGGGTGGGTGTTTCCTTCCAGGGCCCAAGCTGCAGATTCGAGACTGGTAAGGTCCCTCTGGGGAAAGAGAGGAAGGTGTCTGGTCCGGGTGGGGGTCCTCAGACACTGGGCTACACTTGGCTCAGCCACAGCTATGTTCTATCCTAAAGGTGTCATGACCCCATGGCTGCAAGGCACCTCCCGGGACCTGTCCTGGCAGCAACCTGAGCTGACTGTTGTCCTCTTGAGGGACCGGCGGGACACGGAGAGTAAGCAGGACACCCTGCCCCATTGGCTGTCGGGAGACATGGAGATGGGGATAGTGTTGTGGGTTGCACCTGCCCACACATGTGTGGCCCTTCCTGGCTGCATGGCTTGCTCAGCTGTGACAACCTCGGAGAGTGGACAGAATCACCCCAGTTTGCTGATGTATAAACTGAGGCCTGGAGGGGGTCATGCAGTCCCCAGGGTCTCAGCAAGGTTAGGGAGGAGGAGGTTGACACGACAAGTCCAGCCCCCAACCCCCGCCTGCTCCCGCGGAGAATGTCTGCCTACCTGAGTGGAAGGCCCACGTGATAGATGAAAACCTTGTCTTCTACGAGGAGTGGGAACTGGAGGCCTGTGTGGACGGGGCCCTGCTGGCGGCTCAGATGGACCGCGTGAACATGGTGCCCTTCACCTACCAGCAGCTGGATGTATTCAAGCGCAAACTGGATGAGGTAGTTGGTCATGGGCTCAGGCCTGCCCGCTGTGCCACAGTTTCTGTGGGCACCCAGAGCGTGGCCGTGGCCCTCCCGGTCACCTCCCTGGGCAGTTCTATCCACAGGGGTACCCTGAGTCCCTGATCCAGCACCTGAGGTACTTCTTCCTCGAGCTCACCCCCGCGGACATCCACAAGTGGAACGTGACATCCCTGGAAACTGTGAAATCTCTTCTCAAGTCAGCAAAGGGCAGACAATGGATGCTCAGGTGACAACCTCCCCCGAGGGAGCAGATGGGGTGAGGCTGTGCAGGCCCCAGGGGATGCCTTTCTCCCAGCCCCAAGACGCCTCAGTGGCTTCCTTCCACAGGTGGCTGCCCTGATTGCCCGCTACGTGGCAGGAGGGGGCCAGCTGGACAAGGCCTCCCTGGACACACTGGCCACCTTCAGCCCCACGTACCTGTGTTTTCTCAGTCCTGAGCAGCTGGGCTCTGTGCAACCCAGCGTCCTTTGGTGAGTCCCAGGGGCCTGCCGGGTGTGGTGGGCATGCCGTACTCCAAGCTCACTGCCCGGCCCCCTGCCCGGCCCCGTGCTGCCTCTTTAGGGCAACCAGGCCCCAGGACCTGGAGGCATGCCGCCCACCGCAGATGGACATCCTCTATCCCCGGGCCCGCGCGGCCTTCCAGAACATCAGTGGGTCTGAATACTTCGTGAAGATCAAGCCCTACCTGGGTGAGCCAGGGAGAAGCCCTGGGGGGCGTGACGGCCCAGGCTCCCCACGCGGGTGCTGCCAGGTTCTTGCCTCACGAGGCAGCTACTGTTGGTGTGGTCGGTGCTCAACGCGCCCCCTGCCCTTACACGTGTGTGTAGGTTGAGATCCTGTGAGTCTGAGCCCCCGCCAGCTTCTTCACCCACCCAGGGGAACCTGGGGCCCAGGAAGTCCTTAGGGTCAGGGGGTAAGACTGGGGGCTGTTGTGAGGTCTCATGCTTGGGGCTCCTCTCCCCGCGAGCAGCTGGGGCCCCCACGGAGGACCTGCGGGCTCTCAGTCGTCAGAAGGTGAACATGGACATGGCCACAATTCAAGACGCTACAGACGGAGGCTGTGCTGGTACGGCTGGGGGCGGGGCCGCGCGGGGGCTGTCAGAGCGCCGGGGTCCGCTCCGAAGTCCTGAGGGGCTGAGGCAGGGTGTTTGGGCCCGGGAAGCATGGGGAGGTCTGGACAGCCTTCTGGGGGAGAGGCAGGGTGACCCTGACAGCCCCCTGGGGGCTCTGGCAGCCGCTGACCATTGCCGAGGTACAAAACCTTCTGGGTCCAAACCTGGTGGGCCTGAAGGCAGAGCAGGAGAGCAGTCCCGTGTGGGACTGGATCTTACGGCAGTGGCAGGATGACCTGGACGGTCTGGGCCTGGGGCTCCACGGTGGCATCCCCAATGGCTACCTGGTCATGGACCTCAGCTTCCGAGGTGGGCCAGGGTGGCCAGCTGGGTGGGGTGGGGGCAGAGCCACGCCCGGCGCCTGAGTCACTCTCTCTGCAGAGGCCCTCTCAGGGGGCGCCCGCCTCCTCGGACCCGGACCAGTGCTCATTGCGATCCCCACTCTGCTCCTGGCTTTGATCCCCAAGTGAGCCCACTGCTCTGGATGCGGGACCTCCCCTGCCCTGAAGCCCTGCCTGGCCCACCCCAAGGGGACTGGACTTCAATAAAAGGCCCCTGTCCTTCCCTGCAGAGATGCCCTGTGGTGTTCTGAGGACCGGGTGGGGAGGCACAACCCCATGAGGTGGTAGATGTGTTTCTTGAGTTGGAGTCCCTCCTGTTTGCACTTGGAGACGGGGAGGGGGGAAAGGGGGTGGCTCTTAAGGCCCCCCTACCACTGTTTCCATTCCCAGGGCCTTCCCTCTGAGGCCAGGCCAACACTCAGGGTGGCTTCTGGGGACAGGGCCCAGGAGATGCAGACAGAAGTCCTATTCCCCACTAAGAGGGTCTCTGTCCCTCCTTGGGCTCAGAGCAAAAGGACGCAGGCAGGAGGATCACCTTGTCTTTTATTCAAATCCATCAGCAAGGCCCCCTCCCCCGTACCAGTTCTTCATCCTGAGGGAGGCCAGAGGATTGGGGCAGCAACTCGGTCAACTGTTCCTGGCTGGCCGCGGGGTGGGCCCAGGTCCTCATTCCAGCTCCATGTCCTGGGAGCTGGATGTGAAGGGACCAGCCCCACAGGCCCCTAGGATGTGGGACATGGCCAGGTCCTCTGGGCCTGGAGCCTGCCCCTGGGCCTGGGCAGGTGTCTGGCTCCACCTTCCAGCCCCAGTTTCCCTGCATGTGGGGCGGGGCTGGTGCCGCCTTTGGAGGCCTTGGTGCAGGCGCCCCAGAAGCAGTCCTGGCTGGGCCCTGGGGTACCCCAATACAGCAGCCCCAGGAGGCCGGAGGGCAGGGCCACAGCGAGTGGCAGGTACCTCAGGTGGGCCGGTGGACTGCCTGTAGGAGGAACGTGGATGGAGCACCTATCAGGCCCGGCTGGGAGCCTCCTGGGCCTGGGCAGGCCCTCACTCTGCGCCCCTGGGCTGGGAAGGCCAGGGGGGACTGCCACGGAGGCTGTTCCTCTGGGCCTCGACAGGGCTCTCAAAGCTTCTCCCACCCCCACTTTCTGGTGCTCGGCAGGTGCTGGAGGAGGTGATTTTGTCCTTTAGTAACTGAACAGCCAGTGTCACCACATGTCACCCAAGCAGGTGAAGGAAAGAGCCAACAGAGCATGAGGTTGGGCGCAAGGTGAGGAGCCAGGGGCAGTCGGGTCCACAGAGGCCCTGCGCAGACAGGGAAGGCACACTAGAGGGGAGGATGGGTCTGGGGCATACCAGAGGTGGGGGCCTTGTTCCCCGGCTGGCCCGAGGTGGGGGCCAGATGGGGCACCCAAGGTGTCGTGTTGGGGGCCCCAGTGGTGGAGCGGGCCAGGCTGGTGGGGCCGGCAGTGTCCCTGTCCAGGCCCAGCTCTCCTAGGACCGACGTATTCAGGCTGCGGAGCCAGGAGCTGATGGTCGGGTGGCTGCGTGCCTTCTGCAGGTCCCCCACGTTCTGGCCCAGCAGTGTGGTCACATTGCCGACACTCAGGCTCTGCAAGGGGAGGGAGAGGGCTATGGGCGCAGGTCTGGAGGGTCCCGCAGTGGCCTGCTTTGGGGCCAAAGGCAGACCCAGCAGGGCAGTACTTAACTGAGGAGCGAGCACAGGGGTGAGGCCCGGCAGAAGCGACCTGGGGTTCATGCTGTCTGTGTACCTCTGACTTTGGGATGCGTGGGGCCTGCAGGCTGTGACAGAGGCCTCCCCCGATTTGGCAGCCCCATCCCCCACCCCAGACAGGCCGCCCCGGGGGCCCACCTGCAGCACTCGGGGGTTCAGGTTGGTGAAGGTGTCGATATCCATGGAGACGTTAGCCTGGACCAGGTACCGCAGCTCCTCCACGGGGGCACCTCCTGGGGGCAGGCAGTGGTGAGAGGGCAGGGGCGGGGGCCTCTGGGGCCAGGGGGCCCGCACACAGGGCAGGGGCTCACCGAGGTAAGGACGCATAAGGCGGTAGTAGTTAGCTGTGTTCCTGGTGCTGCCAAAGGCCTCGCGGGCCTTGGTGTAGAGTGCGTCCTTCCGGCTCTGGGGGCAGGAGGAGATATCCAGGGCCCCGGCCTGCCTGGGGGAGCGTGAAGCTGGTGGGCGCGCTGGGAGCCCCTCGTGCTCCCGGCCTCTCCCTGCCACAGCTTTCCTCTTGCTCTCTGTACAGCGCTGAATAGTGTCCCCCCCAAACTCACGCCTGCCCAAAACCTCAGAACGCGACCTTGTTTGGAAATAGAGCCTTTCCTATTTGTAGATGTGATGACGATGACATCTCAGGGAATTAGCGCAGCCCCGAGTCTAACAACAGGTGAAGAGAAGGGACTGTGTGCACAGGCGCGGAGTGCAAGGCCCTGCAGCCGCGGGGGCGGAGGTGGGGATGCGTCCACCGGCCCTGGGAAGGCCAAGGGGTTCCGGCAGCACCACCCCAAGCAGGTTGCAGCCACCCCTGCAGGCTTCAGAGGGAGCTGGCCCTAGGACATCGATTTCAGATTGCGTGGGAGAAGTTTTACCACTTGGTTTGTGGTACCTGGTTGTGCAGCCATGGGAACCTAGCAGGTTTGTGGTACCTGGTTGTGCAGCCACGGGAACCTAGCAGGCCTCAGGCTGAGCCCCTCCCTCCCTGGCTGGGCGCGTCCCTGGGCTGGCTCACCGGAACTCTGTGGGCCTGATGGCCTGGACCTGCCTGGCACTCATCCAGCAGAGGCGGGAGCCCCCGATGGCCATGAGCAGGGTGCTGGTGATGGTGCCGTTGTGGTCCAGGTACTTCTGTAGGACAGCCTGGAGGCAGGGCCTGGGTCAGCAGGGCCCAGGTCAGCGGGCCCAGGGGCGGCGCACCGCCCGCCCCCCCAACCATGCTGCCCTCACCTCGGTCTGGTTCTCCAGGGCCCCGTCCGAGGCCAACAGGGCCACGACCGTGTCCCTGGACGTGATGTTCCACTGGCCGATCTCCGAGCGGGAGTAGAGGTAGACCAGAGAGGTGATGAGCCGCAGCTGGTCCTCGGGGACGCCATGTGGGTAGACCTGGGTGGGTGGGAGGGTCAGGCCCGCGGCTGGGTGCCTGCCCACCACCCCCCGCAGCTGGTCTGCGACGCACCTGAGCCAGCTTGGCCTTGACGACACGCTGGCACTCGACTGGCAGTGGGTGCTGCAGAAGAGGGTCCAGGTTGGCTTTGAGCACGCGGCTGCCCAGGCAGGACTCGAGCTGCACACAGTCATAGCGCACTAGGAAGAGGTGGTCATGGAGCGTGGCCGCTGTGATGTCCCCGTGGATGCAGGGTCTCCCTGTGTTTGGGGGGGGGTTGGGGGTTTTGAGCTGAATTTTGCTGATTCACTCCTAACCTCGACCCACCCTTGAATCCCTCCCAAGCTTGACCTCTAGCCGAGAACCTCGCCCAGACCAGGTAGAGTCAACCCTGACCTTGACCTGCAGTTCAGCTCCACTGGACTCTGACCCCCCAGCCCCACCCCAGGCTGGATGCAGACCCCTGGGTGGTACCCAGGAGGTCCAGCAGCAGGTGGGACTATGTTTTGGGTGCTCCCCCCCCCAGGGTTAGGAGCCCAGAGGACGGGAGGGACAGCATTCCCAGGCCATGGTGGCCACACTGACCTGTGCCCCGCTTGGGCCGAGAGGACACTGACGCGGCCTTGGCTTCGAGAAAGCCAGTGACGAAGCGCCTGGCATCACGCTGGCTGAGCCGCCCAGCTTGGTACGTGGCCACTGTGCTGCTGAAGAAGGCCAGGCCCACAGCCTGGCCAGGCAGGCGTAGAGACTGTACCCGGGGAAGGGCTGCCCGGGGCCACCTGGTTCCTCCTCCCGTCCCGCAGATGGAAACCCTGGGGCAGGGAGTGACTGGGGACGCTCGTCAGGCATTGGAGCCCTACCCCCAGGCCTGGACAGGCTGGTGGAAGGTCGGCTGGATGCCCCTGTCGTTGTCCACAGCCAGCTTGTGAACACCACCCCCCCCCACCCCGTAGAGTGTCCTACCTCCTGCACCTGCATCCACAGGCTGGAGCTGATGTAGGTGGCCAGGGATCCCAGAGTCTGCAGCCCCTCTAGGTTCCAGGAACCAGGAGGCCTGGTGTGGGGTAAGGGAGCACCGTGTTAGGGTCAGGAGCAGAGCCCCAGCCCCCGGAGGCTGCCTGCCCCTCCCTGAGCACCCAGTTTCCAGGGCCTGCTCAGCAGAGACCGTTCCACCCCAGGTGTGGGGGCAGGGGAACTGGGGGTCTGGAGGGTGGCAGTAGTACCCCGAGCCTGTGCACCGTAGGCTGCAGGGTCGGTGGGGCTGTGAGCTGGGGGGACAGGTCACAGGTCAGCAGATCGGTAGACATTAGGGGTCTCCTGGGCCCAAAGTCCAGGTCCTCTCAAGGAGGAGAGGCCTGGGCAGAGGGCACCGGGCCCTGCCTACCCCAGCACGGTCTTGCCGCCGGCCAGCAGCGTGTTGAGGGCGGCTTGCTGGGTGGCCGTCAGCCGGCGGCAGCGCTGCAGGTTCTCCAACACACGCGGGTCTGCGGCCTCGATGCGGGACGCATCCATGTCGCACAGCAGGACCCCAAGGAGCAGCAGGTCAGAGGCGCTGAGCCACGGGTGGGGCGCTCCCTGCCACACAGCGGGTCAGCATGAGCCCGGCCCTGCTGCCTGCCCACCCACCCTGCCCCAGCCCACCCATTGTGCCTACCAGGCAGGCCAAGGCTGCGTGCCGCAGGGCGACCCTCTGGTCTGGCAGGTTGGCGAGCAGCTCCATGTCCCCCTGAGCGGCGCGGCGGGTGAAGGCCCAGCAATCGGCTTCCCTTACCTGCGTCAGGCTGCGGGCAGGTTGGGGGGCTGTTGGGAGGGTGGGGGCCACCCGAGGGTCCTCCTCTGGGGTGGCCCAGATGTCCCTGGGGAGCTGGGGTCCCTGGGACTCCGAAGGAGGCATGCTCAGCTGTCCCCGCACGGGGAGGGGGGGGCACTCACTTGTAGAACAGCAACAGGTTGGGAGGGTGCAGCTCAAAGTCGTCCTGGAGGCCATGCCGAGCGGCCAGGTTGGCCAGGCAGCTGAGCTGGGCAGGGCAGGGGCGTGTCGCGGGCTTGCCCAGCCTGGGGCTCCCAACCCCCCTCCTGCTGCCACCTTACCCTCGCCCTCAGCGTGGCCTGGGCTCTGTCACCTGGATGCCCTGCCGGCTCCCCGTCTCAGGAGGTGTCGGGGCCACCCTGAAAGCCCCCCACCCCCGACCCCCACAGCACTACAGCGGCTCAGTCGTTCATCCCAACGTCATCTCCTGCCTAGACGTTTTGTCTCGCTTGACTTACTTCGGGGTTTTCGGATTTATTGCTAATTTCATACTAATTTTATAATGAGACAGAATAGTAGCTTTTCTTCCTTCTGTTTCTTGTTTCTTTAAACTCAGGGGCAGGTAATGCTTGGGTCAGCTGTGGGTCGAGGTGGACTCAGATGACAGGGGAGAGGCCGGCAGGCTGGAAGATCCACACGGGGCCCAGAGGACCTGTCCCCAGTGTGGGCACCATGTGCCAATGGAGGCAGGAAGCGTCTAGGGTAGGCCTGCTGGACAATCCCTCACCCGAGCCAAGAACAGAAGTCAGGGGGTCTGCAGGGAATTGACTGAGAAGTCCTGGAAATGGTCCCAAATGGGCAGCACCAGAGAGTCACCCAAGGAAGGGAAACCTCAACGTCAGACAGCCGGACCTCCTGCCACGTTGGGGTCTACCCAACAGCTGCGTCTCAGGTGTTTGCGAGGCTGGCCGGGTCTCGCTTCCCATCCCAGCCCCGTGGGCCCCCTGATGACCTGAGCCCTTTGCTGGGGATGCCCTTCTTCCCCGCCTGTCTCCGGGAAGTCCACCCCCTGCCCTCAGCACCCTGGCCTGCTCCCGCCAGCCACAGCTCTTTACCTGCCAGGCTCTGAGGGGGACCTGCTGGGTGGCCATCCCCCGGATGAGAGCGGAAAGCTGGTCCCGGGGCAGCTGGCTCGCCGGCTGGCACCAGAAGTCGTGCAGGAGGGAGGTGTCGGCACTGGGCAGACAGGGGACAGGCGGTGAGGAGTGGCATCGAGGCCAGCGCCCCCAACACTGAGGGAGCGAGACACACACGAGACCGCGGCTTCACTCAGCACTCACTCACTCCTGTTGGCACACAGTGGGCGCCAGGCTCCAAGCTGTGAGCAGGGCTTGGAAGTGGCCCTGGCCTGGACTCTGGGTCTATGCCTCCTCCGGAGGCCTCGTCCCAGCGGGCTCTGGGCTCAGGCAGGCTCCACTGTCCCAGCGATGGCTGAGGGTGTGGAGGAGATGTGGCCTGAGCGCCAGCCGGGTCACCGCAGCAGGCCTGGCTTCTGGCTGAGTGCTCCTCACGGTGTGCATCTATCTAATAAAATCTGTGTGTGAGGAGGATATCTTGTGGGACTTCACCCCAGGCCTCTAACCCTGCCTAATCAGTCCTCCAATGAATTGACTGATGGCTCATCAGTGATCTCTAATCCTCCAGGGAAGGGAAGGGTGGCTGAGCCCACATACGAGACCTCGGGACAGTGCTTGGGAATGACTGAGTCTCTGGGACCTGGGAGAGCAGCCCAGTCTTGGGGCAGAGGAAGAAATCCAAGAGGACTCAGGACAAGAAGTAATTGCCCGGCAGGCCAGGAGAGCAGTGCAAGCTGTGAGGGGTTCAGGGTCCCAGGCAGCTGCGACGGCCTGGGGGACCCAGTCCTGACCACGTGGCTGTGAGTCTGATGCAGGACACTGGATGCTCTGGGCCATCTAGGGGCAAAGTCGGTGAGTGATGGGAGCCCTGCCTCAGCTTTCCTGGGCCATCGGGTGCAGAACCTGGGGATGCACGCCCCCCCTCCCCCCGGCCTGCCAGAGGATCAGCTGCAGAAACGTGACCTGGCACTCACCTGGCCCACAGGTCAGCCCTGCTGTCATCCAGCCCTCCCTGGGAGAAACCCTGGGCCCGGGGACAAGAGCAGTGGGCAGTGAGCCACATGAGGAGGGCGAGGCCTGGGCTCATCTGGGCACCTGGAACAGAACAGGCCTTGAGCTGCTGCGGGCCCCCAGCACACTGGGGCACTGCCTGCTGGGGGCATCCCTCAGGGTCTGCCTGGGGCTCCCTGTGTCCTAGGGTAGGCCTAGGACCACAGATGGTCCTACCACCTCAGGGGAGCCTGGCTGTGGGAACCACCACTGGAGGGCCCAATGTGCCCCTTTGTGAGGGCTGTCTCACCTGCTCTGGGGCCCAAGGCTGTCCTGGCAGAAAGGTGTGGGGTCATGGGCGGTGGGTGCAGGACTAGCTGGAGAGGAGACAGGAGGTGGTAAGGCCCACCCCATCACCTTCCCTGCCCTCTTTGGCACGGGGCACAGAGAGGGAGGTGCCATCCAGGGTCATGTAGGTTGGGCTCCCTGCAACTGCATCTCTGTGTCTTTGGGGAGGACACAAACACCACAAAGTGCCTCTTGGGAACTAAGGGAGTGGCAAGAGGAGGGGCCGGGCCAAAGCCCCGGGCCTTTCTTATCACAGGTTGGGGCTCCTGAGACCTGGAGGCTTCAGTGTCTCCAATAAACAGATCTCTCAACAGCTACAGGGGAGGGGCGGTGGTCCCAGGAAGTCCCTGCAGGCAGCTGTGGGTAGAGGCCTGGGGGCTCTCCAACCTGCCCCCCATTCCTGGGCGGCCTAGAAAGCCCTCCTCCCTCGCAGGGCCTCAGACGCCCAGCCAGACCTGGCCTCTGGCCACAGCCCACACCACAGCCCCACAGGTTGCCCTGCCCAGTCTCCAGATGGAGGCCTTAACTGTGAGATGAAGATGTCAGGGTGCCCGTGGGCTCTAGACCCTGCACGGCCCAGGGTGTTACTGTCCCATGCGGGCGACAGAGTGGAAGCCAGACGAGCCCAGCTATCCACCCAGGGCCACACCGAGACTGCCTCCTAGCCGGGCCCGGTGGGTGCAGGTGCCAAGTGGCCCTGCCCCAGCCCCCACTTCTCACCTGAGCATGGAGACCATCTGCTGTAGAGGGAGGTTGCTCCTGCACTCCGCGGTGGCCGTCCGATGTGTGTGTGGGGGTGCAGGCCGGTGCCAGGAGCTGCAGTCCCCTGCAGTGACCCCAGTCCACTGAGTGTGTCAGCCCCTGCAGCTGAGCACTGGGGCTCCACGGTGGTGCAGGGTGGGGACACCTGGGTTCCTGCTCACCTGCATGCCTCACCAGCATCCGCCTGCCTGCCCGCCCACTCCTGCAGTGATGCCGGCCAGGCCGATGTGGAGGGGAGGGGCGGGGGCTGTGTCAGGTGAGGCTGCCGTGCCCACCCCTGGGGGCCTCAAGCAGAGCAGACACCTGCTCTCCAGCCCTGGGGGAGCGGGAGGCTGAGCTCACGGTTGGCGGCCACCCAGCACACATCCCTTCCCCCTGGGGGACGTGTCTGTGCCCCGAGGATCGGATGTGCCTTCATACGTGTGCGTCTGCGTTTGTCACGCGTGCTGGTGTTTTTGTGCACACGCGTGTGTGTCTGGGAGCATCCACAACTATGTGATGCATGTATTCCCTGCAGGGACGCCAGGCACATGCAGATCCAACATGGTGGCGGTTTCTGCCCTGTGAGCACGTGCGTCCATACACGTATGTGCTGGGGGTTAAGGGGGGGGTGCAGGCACCAGGTAGGTGACCCCAATGGCAAAGAGCTGTGCCACACATGCCCTGCGGGCCCAGGACCGGGCAGCTCCATAAGCCTGGGCCTCTGGGGCTGAGTGGGAGGTGCCCCAGCGAGGGTGGGTGGGGCCAGGTGTCCAGAACTGAGTCCTGGCTCTCCTCATCCCCTGGGAGGGGCGCAACTCCCACCTGGCAGGGCCAGGAGGGCACCGGGCCTTGAACCCCTGGACCCACTAGCACCACAAGTAGGGCTGCACATGCCCAAAGGGCCTGCCGCACGGCCAAGAGGACACACTGACCCTAGAGGGCCAACAGCTGGAGGGGCCAGCTGGGGACTGCCGCCCAGCCCTGCATGGAAGTTCAGCCGCACCATATAGAGCTGGATGCGCTCCTGGCCTCCCAGTACCACTGGGGGTGCTGCCCCACCAGCACACAGACCCCCAGGAGCTTGCCTGCCACAGACCTGCCCCACGCTTCACCCCCCCTGCAGCATCTGTCTGGCCACTCCTGCCTGAAGAAACTCTCCCTGCCATCTGTGCCCAGGAGACCCTGCTCAACTCCCATGCCTTCCAAACCTTGCCCACCACAGCTAGGGTGTGCGCCCCAGTGTCTGGGCTCCACAGCCTCAGCTTTGAGGCCCCCCAGGGCAGTGGGAGACGGCCAATCTGCAGGAAGCAAGGTCTGGATCTGGCCTGCGGGTGGCTCTCTGGGTCGTGGGGGACTCAAGGGGCCAAGGAGACCTTTCGGGGGAGCAGCAGGGCTGTGAGAGGGGCAACATACATTCCCCAGGGTGGGGCCTACCCCTGTGCGCCTTCCCGTCCTGCTTCCCTACCTTGGGGGCTACCAGTCTGTCTAGCCCTCCACCTTCTCTGCCGTTTGCTTTGTAGGCCCAGCCCATGGGCCCCACCAGGCCAGAGTCTACAACAGTGTCCTCCAGCTGGCCACACCTGCCCTCTGCTGTCCCCCCAGGGCCCATCCCAGCCAGGAGTGCCTACCCTGCAAGGTAGCTGGCGTTCCAATGGCGGAGAACCCTAAGGAGAATGTGGGGACAATGACTCTAGGAAGGGACCCTGGTGAGAACAGATGGGCGCTCCAATGCTTTTGGCTAGGTCAACGGGGGATGTCTAGGAACGGAGCTGACCCAATTTCAGTCCTCCACCCAGAGTCCAGCCTCCATCCACACTAGGCTGCAGGGTGCTCACTGCATGGCAGGGGGAGGGTCCATCCTGGCTCCTGCTGGGGGGCCTAGGGCAGAGATCTGCCCAGTGTAGGAAAAAGGGCAGGGGTCTGGGGCCTCAAACCTCCCCATCGGATGGATTCATAGTCACTCATGAGATCAGTCACTGAGTATTTATTCTGAGGCCCCGGAGTTCAGCTACAACTAGGCCGACGTGGGCATGTCATTGGGATGGAAGAGATGGGGGCTGGCCACTCTTGCTCCCCAGCTGAAGTGTGAGGACCTGTGCTGGCCTAGGCACTGTGAGAAGACCGAGGGACGTGGCTCGGACCCTCCCCCATGTGCCGTGTGGGTGGGGAGGAGGAGGCCCACGAGCAGAATCTGGTAAAAGCAAAGGCACGAGGCAGCACTGGGTGGGCGGGATGGGTCAGGGTCCGCAGGCGGAGAAGACCCAGCCAGGATAGGCTGACCAACACAGAAGGTCCAAGAAGAGCAACGAGGAGCAGGGCGCTCTGAGGCCTGGGGGCCCTGCAAGAGCCTAACTCGAGGCTGGCCCGCTGTGGGCTCTGTCCCTTAGAGAGTGACCCTGGGCAAATCCATAAAACAAGCCCCTAGGAGTGAAGCTTTGGAGCCAGGAAGGCAGGCCTTGGTTTCCCCTCTCAAGGGAACTGGGTGCTCAGAGGGAGGTCCCATCCTCCAAACTCCCCGGCAGCCTGGCTCCCCCTGCTGGCCCTGCCCGCCCCTCTCCAGGCCTGGCTGCTGGAGCCAGGGCCTCAGGCCCCATCCACAGTGGGGCCGAGCACAGAACACCCTGACTCAGGATGGGCCCAGGGCTGTCCCCTGCAGCCTCCATCCCCCTAGTGGGCCCAGCCTGCCACTCCCACCCAGCCTGCTGCCCTCAGTTGTCAGGCTCTAAGGTCCACTCTGACAGCCACTGCAAGCATGAGGCCCGCTGTGCCTCTGTCTCAGGGGGCTTGTTGGGGGGCATGGAAGTGCTGCAAGGCCCAGGACTCCCTTCTGTGGGATCAGGGTCGGGAGCAGCCCTCAGGACCTGGACAAGCTGGTCCAGTGACTGCACCAGAGTATGGGGGCTCCAGCAGGCATCAAGCGCCGGCACGAAGGGATCTGGTGTGCAGGCCTCCACACGTTCAGTGTGAGTGGGGATACGCAGATAAAAGGCGTGCAGCATCATGCGGAAGGGCTGGTCTTCTTGGTCCAATGCCTGCCCGTAGGTCAGGTCGCCCACGACAGGATGGCTGAGAGCACTGCAATGCACACGCAGCTGGTGCGTCCGGCCTGTGGGGGTGGGGTGGGGCAAGAGGACTGGTAGGGTGGGGGTGCCATTCCATGCCCACCCCTCACCCACTCACATCACCCCTAGCCCTAGCCCCTATTGCCCTCTTCAAGCCCCCAAAACCCCGAGACAAGGCAGACCCGTTACCCATTACAGACAAGAACGTCAGAGCTTAGAAGAGGGATCGACCTCGAGATCACTGCCAGTAGGGGCAGGGCCAGGTGCGCTAGACCACCCCCGTTGGCCTTCCAGGATAGCAAGGCCTGGGGTGGGTGGGTGGGGGGATAGCAAAGTGGCCCCAGGCAGGCCATTCTGCCCCGTGCCACCACATATTATGCTGTGGGACAGACACACCTCCGTACACATGGCTGAGAAGCACCATTAGCAGACAGCAAGCGGGCCTGGAAAGTTTCCTGCCTCGCCGCTGGACGCACCTGTGAGGGGCTGTAGCAACACTTTGGAGACAGGATCGCCGGCATAGAGCCCATACTCCAGGACCACCAGCTCTGTAAGGCTTGGTTTGGGGTTCTCACAGCCTGTGGAGAGCAAGACGAGGTGCGAGGGTTGGCTGGACCTGTGGAGAGCCCAACCCACGCCAGCCCGGCTCATTCAGGGCCCCCACTGGGTGACGAGTCCTTCCCTCCGTACCCTGAGTGCCCTCGATGCACATGGTGTGAGCCCGACCCTCGGTGCTGTTCCTGCCGATGGCGTAGTTGATGGTCATCCGGCTCTCCTGCACGTGTCCCCGCACCTGCTGGGCACAGACTCACAAGCTGCTCTCAGGACCACCCACCCCTTCTGGGGAGCCCACCTGGCACTGACAGCCTGCCGAAGCGGCTGAGGATTGGAATCCCCTGCCCAGGGGGGTGGTCAGGCCTTACCAGAGCCAGATAGGCCTTGGTGACGCGCCGCTCCTTGAAGCACTTATAAGCGCTGCCCGCTGCCGCCTTGTTCAAGGCCACGCAGAGTGCCCCGCTGGTGGAGAAGTCCAACTGGTGGCAGAACCTGACACAAGGCCGGGGATCAGGGCTGGCCAGACTGGGGAGTGGCTACTTCCTCCCACAGAAGCTGCTGGGGGCCACTGGCCGGCCTCCGCCTACCTGAACCCATAGTAGGTGTCAGGATCTGCTAACTCCGGGAAGTGGTGGCGCAGCTGCTTCTGGAGGGTCGGAGTCTCCCGCCACATCCTACTGTCGATCCGCAGGTCCCAGTGCTTGTTCACCACAAGGAAGTCCTGGCTCTGGTACACCACGGACAGGTTCTCTATTCGGCCTGGTTCCATGGTAGAGGTCTGCAAGTGGGGGCTCACGGGGAGTCCACAGTGGACTCATTAGGGTCCCCGGGGTCCCCAGGGTCGCGGGTGGGAAGCCGCTGATGCGGTGTCAGCCGAGCACACGGTCCCAGTGTGTATGCACCCGCTAGGTCCCTTTCCACGCCTACCTCTGAGCTCCGACTGTGGGGCTGCCCAGCCCAGACGCAGATCCCGGGGGAAGCAGTCCTGCGCCCCGGCCCACCCCCGCGGACCCTCCCGGGACAGTGCACCAACATGCCACGGGAGTCTCTTCCTGAGCGGGGAAGGGCCAGGAGAGGGGCTGCCGCGCCCCCCCACGGCCCGGGCGGGCCAGGTCAGCAGAGTGAGGGAGACCCCTACGCCCCCCTCTCCCTCCGCGCAGACACCCCCTCCCCGGCAGCCCCCGCCCCCCGCGTCTGATGGGCACAGGCCGCCTACCAGCGCCTCCCGCGGCTCCGCCCACTCCGGGACCGACCTGCAGCCCGGCCGCGCCGCCCGGGTTCCGCGAGGCCGCTGCCGTGCCCTGGCTCCAGCACCCCGTCCCCGCGCCTGGCGACCCAGCGACCCCGGAGCCGCGCCTCAGAGGGCCCTACGGGAGCGCGCAGCCCCGCCCCACGCCCCGCCCACGCCATGGACGGGCGGCCGTGCGGGCCAATGATGAGAATCCTGGGATGCCGCACTGGCTCTGCCCCGCCTCGCCTGCGCGCGCAGCCCCGCCCCCGCCGCGCTCTTCCCGTTGGCCAATGGAGAGAGCCGCCGGGCACGCCGGCAGGGATTGGCGGCGCCGGGACGCTGGGGGCGGGTGCGGCGCGCGGCGGCCGCGCGGGAGGTTCGGAGCGGACGGCTGGTCCGGTGGGAGCGGGAGCCATGGGAGACCTCGAGCTCGAGCTGGGCGGTGCCCAGGACGACTTCCACAGCCAGTTCGCGGACGAGCTGGAGGTGCTGGCGGAGCTGGAAGGTGGGCGCGGGCCCCGCCGCAGCCTCGTCCCCCGTAGTCCGGGAGGGCTGCCTGGAGGAGGGGAGGCGAGCGGGGGCCGCGAGGCTGGAGCGAGAAGGGTCCTCCGGCGCCGCCGGCCGCGGGAGCTCTTGCCTGTATGTGGGGACGCGCCGATCTAGCGCAGCTGCTGTCATCTTTCCCTCCTGGCAGGAACGGCGGCCCTGTCATCCCCCAGGGACCCCTGGCCCACGGTGGGCCGGTCCCGGCTGACGTCCGAGGAGGCCGTTGCTGGAGGCGACGCTGCCACTCCTTGCTCTCCAGGTGGACGTCCAGGGAACCACAATGGCAGTGCGACGAAGAGGCATCTGGCCGACCACATCCCGAGGGACACGGCTTTGCCCCCCAGTATGTCCGCAGGGGCCCAGGGCCCAGGGCTGGGGTGTGAGGCTGGGGAAGAGCCTCTGTTCCTTCCGTCTCCCTCCCCAGCCCCCAGGGTCAAACGGCTTAGGCTGGAAGTCGTCAAGAAGCTGAACTTCAGGCCCGAGGAGATGGAAGAGCCGCCCCTTCCTGACTCCCCTGCCAGGGGCATCACCCCCCCACCGAGTCCCGAGGTCCCCACTGAGCCGTGGGGCAAGGGGTGTGTGGCTGGGGGCACAGGTGTCCCAGGGATTGTGGAAGGATCCTGGGTTTCCGGAGGCCTGGGGCTGGGGGTGGGTGGGAGGGATGTATAGTTGAGTGGATCTGGGTTCCTCCGATGGTAGCAGGAGGGGTGAGTCCCTAAGACAGTCCCTGTCCCTTCCCAGGCTCTTGGATGCTGGTGCTGATGTGGGTCTCCTGCAGGCCTCGCCAGCAGCCCGAAATCCCGTCCTGAGGCGGCCCCCTGTCCTGGAGGACTATGTCAGTGTGACCTCCATGGGTGGCTGCCGGGCTTTTCTGGTCCTGCGGGCTGACCCAGTGGGCACAGGGGTGCAGGTGGGTGCTGTGTGGCCACAAGGGGGTGGGGGGCTCAGTGTTGCCCAGGAGAGTCCTAGACCTCATGTCCCCACTGGGACCCTGGGCACCCCTCAGGAAGTTCACCTGGCTTGCCTCCCTTTCCCTTTCGTATCTTCTTTTTCTTTTTTTAAACATTTTATTTATTTACTTGAAAGAGAGAGACACAGTGAGAGAGGGAACACAAGCAGGGGGAGTGAGAGAGGGAGAAGCAGACTTCCCGCGGAGCAGGGAGCCCGATGTGGGGCTCGATCCCAGGACCCTGGGATCATGACCTGAGTTGAAGGCAGATGCTTAATGACTGAGCCACCCAGGCGCCCTCCTTTTCATATCTTCTTTTTTTCTTTTTTTTTTTCTTCCTTAGGGTTGTTTTCATCCCACTTTTTTTTTTCTTGGAATTATTGTTTAGAGAGTAAGCTTGTCCTGTTGTTGGTATGTTCGTGCTGAAATAATGCCACCTGGGTCCCTGAGCACTTTTGGGAGGGGATCCGTGAGTAGTTATGTCCTGCAACGGGATGAATGCTGCCCTCACTTTCCTACAGACTCCTTTCGTTGATATCTGGCGGCGAGGCCACGGCCAGCTGGATCTGTTGGGTGTGTCCTTCGCGTCCCTGAAGGAGCAGGTCGACAGTGAGGTGGGGCTTGCTGGGAAGAGAAGGGTGGGTCTGTGGGGGGACTGCACGTTGGAGCCATCCAGATCCCAACCTCTGGTGTTTGCACAGCGGAGGCAGCAGCTGCTCGAGGAGGCCCATCGGCTCTCAGACACACTTCGCAGGTGACACAGTGGGTCCTCCCACCCCTGATCTCCAGCCTGTAGTTGGGGGGTGTGCAGTCCTTCCAAAGGCACAATGTTCTTCAGCCTCAGGTCGGAGGAGGTCCAGCCTTTGGCAGCTCCTGAGGAAGAGATGGCCAGCAACCAAGGTGACTCCCAGCACTGCCTCTGGGTGGACGAGTTCGCACCTCGGTCCTACACGGAGCTGCTCAGTGACGACGTGAGACCTTATTATTGTTCAAGCGTGACTTGCTCTTTTGTTGCCAAAAACGAAAGCTGTAGGATTTAGCTAATTCTTATGTTGTCAGCTTACAGGGCATTGGAATGGAAGAGATGGTTTTTTGGTGTTTTTAAGATTTTATTTACTTTTTTGAGAGTGAGAAAGGGAGAAGCAGACTCCCCACTGAGCAGGCAGCCAGGATGAAGCCCGATCCCAGGACCCTTGGATCATGACCTGAGCCAAAGGCAGCCGCTGAACCACCTGAGCCACTTAGGAGCCCCAGAAGAAATGTTTTTTTTTTTTTTTTTTTTTTAAAGATTTTATTTATTTATTTGAGAGAGAATGAGAGAGAGCACATGAGAGGGGGAAGGGTCGGAGGGAGAAGCAGACTCCCTGCCGAGCAGGGAGCCCAATGCGGGACTCGATCCAGGGACTCCAGGATCATGACCTGAGCCGAAGGCAGTCACTTAACCAACTGAGCCACCCAGGCGCCCAGAAAAGATGGTTTTGATTTACACATTTGAATTGTAGTTGGGGACACTGAGGCCAGCATGGGGCTGGCAAGCTCTAGGTCACCTGTGACCTGGGCTGGGGATCCAACCCCCCCACCTCCTCGGAGCTTCTGTTTCCTTTCTTACTCATAGAAGCTGATGCTGGGATGCCCCTCGGGATGGTGGGGGCTCCTGAAGGGCTCAGGGTTATAGGAATGGAGGCTCTGAAATGAGCCTCACTCTGTCACTCACTGGCAGGGTGACCAGACACTGGTCACTTGCCACTTAGCTTCAGCCTCCTTGTGTGTTTTCTGGGGCTTAACGACAGCAGGCTGACATGAAGGGTGGGCACAGGGGTCCTCGGTGCTGGCTGTTCCTCCAGGCCATTCTTTCTTTCTTACAGTTCACTAACCGCTGCCTCCTCAAGTGGCTAAAGCTGTGGGACCTGGTGGTGTTTGGCCGAGAGAGGCCTGCTAGGAAGCCAAGGCCCAGTGTGGAGCTGGCCCGGGGTGGCAAGGAGGCCCCAAGCTCCAGCAAATGGAAAAGCCATGAGCAGGTGCTGGAGGACATGCTAGAGGCTGAGTTGGACCCAAGCCGGCGGCCCCGGCAGAAGGTAAGCCCCACCTGGCTGTGCCACACACGTCTGAGCCCGGGGGCTATGCTCTCTGGGCAGCCGGCGCCTTTGCAGCCTCTCGGGGCCCTGAGGCGCATTTAGCGTGCCGGGGTGGTAATAGGCTATAGCACGTGTGCATCTGTGTTGTCTTGGCTGCAGGTGGCACTGCTGTGTGGGCCCCCGGGGCTTGGCAAGACCACCCTGGCTCATGTGATTGCACGGCATGCTGGGTACTGCGTGGTGGAGATGAACGCAAGGTAAGTGGCAGGGAGGCCAACCTCCATCCTGACTTAGCCCTGAGACCCCAGTGGGTTGGCGGTGGCGACAGTGGAGTGGGGTTCTTACTTTCTCAGGGCTTTCTGGGGTGGTAGCCTTGAGGTGTAGGTGTGGTGGCTCAGCCCTGGAGACTGTCTGATCAGGGACCTTGGTTGCTGTCTTGGCCGAGGCCACGCTGCCCTGACGGCAATGCCCTTGGCTTCATGGTTCCAGTGATGACCGCAGCCCTGAGGCCTTCCGCACGTGCATTGAGGCGGCCACGCAGATGGAGTCGGTGCTGGGTGCTGGCGGGAAGCCCAACTGCCTGGTCATCGATGAGATTGACGGGGCCCCCGTGGTGGGCCTCCTGGGTGCCCTAGTGGGTGGGCAGGTGGGTGGGCAATGGGCTAGGGCTCACTGTGTCTTTTTTGCATTCCCTAGGCTGCCATCAGTGTTCTTCTGAACATCCTGGACCGCAAGGGCCCACAGGATGCAGAGTCAGGGGATCAGGTTCCCACAAGTGGGGGACGGCGGCGCCGGGCTGAGGGGGGGCTCCTGATGAGGCCCATCATCTGCATCTGCAATGACCAGTGAGTGGGCCGGAGCAGGGCTTTGCACAGGGAGGGGTGTGGTGGGGGGCTCCATGGGAGGGCAGAGGGCTTCTGGGAGGGTGTACCCCCAACCCTACCTGGCTGCTTCTGCCCACTGGGCTGTGGCACATGCCCTGATGTCCCTGGCTGGGCGGTGTGGTGTGCACGTGCCTGTCCCCCTGCAGGTTTGTACCCTCCCTGAGGCAGTTGAGACAGCAGGCCTTCCTGCTCTACTTCCCACCCATACTGTCCTCGAGGCTCACGCAGCGGCTACAGGAGGTCGGTGAGGGCTGGAGCGGGGGACACATGACTAGGGGGCTGCGTGGCTGACTGCGGGGTGTGGGGATGTGTCCCCTGTCCTGGCCCCGTGTCCCTCTCCTTTGCCATCCCCTCTCCCATCCAGGGCCCCATCCCCCAGCTGGCCCCAGGATGTGGGGGTGACTGGACCGGTTTGCTGTTTGGCAGTAAATGGTTCGAAGCAGGGACCAAGGCTGATCCACGGGGATCTACAGCTGTGTTCTAGGGAAGAGAGGGCCCCAGGGTGGGTTTCTGGGGGAGTGGCCACCCACCCTCCTGCCTCCCTGCAGATCTCCCTGCGGCAGGGCATGCAGGCTGACCCGGGCGCACTGGCAGCTCTGTGTGAGAAGACAGACAACGATATCCGTGCCTGCATCAACACCCTGCAGGTGGGCAGGTGCGCGGGGCTGTGGCTGGGGTGCAGCAGGGCTCAGCCGCCGCTAACCAGCCCCCGCCCGTCTGTGTCCAGTTCCTTCATGGGCGGGGCCGGCGGGAGCTGAGTGTGCAGGCTGTGCAGGCCACACGAGTTGGCCTCAAGGACCAGCGCAAGGGGCTCTTCTCTGTGTGGCAGGAGGTGTTCCAGCTGCCCCGGGCCCAGAGGTAAGTGGGCAGGCCAGCCCCGTCTCCTGTGGCAGACTGAGCGCCGCATGGGCCCTGGGGGAGCATGGTCTGTGTACAGATGCCTGGGCCGCTTTGGGGAGCAAGGCATCCTGGAGGGGGATGAAGAGGTGGGGCCCCATTCCAGCCTTGGCACCCCTCTGCAGGCAACGCTGGGGCCAGGACCCGGCCCTGCCCCTGCACATGCTCTCGCTCCATGATGGGCACCTGGGTCTGGGGCCCCGTGCTGCCGAGGCGCCTTTGACCACGGCTTCCCAGCGGTTCTACCACATCCTGCACGTGGCTGCCTCCGCAGGGGAGCACGAGAAGGTGGTCCAGGTAATCTTGCTCCGCCTTGAGTGTTTTTGGGGGTGCTGGTATGCTAGCATCTGTCTGTGTCTCTGTCCCCAGAGAACCGGAGACGCTTCACACGGTGTCAAGCTCAAGGAGCAATGGGATGGGAGCAAGGGGTGGTGGACACGGTGCCTCAGGGAGCTCTCTCAAAGGTGATGGGGAGCAGGGACAGAGGCCTGGGAGGAGGGACTAGCTGGTGCCGTGGGTGGGGTGGGGGCCGGCGTGGGCTGGCAGGGAGGGGAGGTGGGCTGGGTGCGTGGTGTCATCTGACTCACGGGGTCAGTCCAGTTGCTGGTCGGGACGCAGGTGATTGGGGCGGGAGGGGCTAGACAGCCTGAGTCAGTGCCTGGGAGGGTCCCCGTTCTGGACATGAACTGTGGGCACGGGGATGTGCGGTAGAGCAGGCAGGGTAAAGTTTTGGCTTGAGCAGGTGGCAGAGATGCCCCCCACCCCAGGGAAGCCTGGCCTAAGCTGTCTCCCTGACTAAGCAGCTTTGGATTAGTGGCTGTGGATCTGATAAATCCGGAACTCTCCACAGGGAGGGGTTGTGTGCGCCCCGAGGGAATGAGAGTCTCACGTGGAACAAGAGCAGGGGCTCTGTGCCCTCTGTTCTGGCTGCAGAGCTTCCTTTGGGGAGGGGGTGGGTACTGGAGCCTGTGGGCTCCTTGAGGCAGTCGTGGGTAGGGGTTTCTGTCCTGCATCTCTCAAAACAGTGGGGCGGCAGGCTGGGCCTTCCTGGCTCCTCCTTCGGGGCCTCAGGGCCACGTGCTGGTGCTAGCAGCTCTCCCAGAGACCCTGGGCTTGGCAGGGCAGGTGGGAGGTGCTTGTATGTGGGCTGGGGGCTGAGCCTGGGGGGGGTTCAGCAGCCCACCCACCTGCTCACCCCCAGGGCCTGTTTGACAACTTCCTGCGCTTGCGGCTACGGGATTCCAGCCTGGGGACCGTGTGCGCGGCCCTTGACTGGCTGGCCTTCGATGACCTGCTGAGCCGCGCCGCCCATCACAGCCAGACTTTCCAGTTGCTGCGCTACCTGCCCTTCCTGCCGGCAGCCTTCCACCTGCTCTTTGCGTCCAGCCACGTGCCGAGGATTGCTTTCCCCAGCAGCCAGCAGGAGGTGTGTCTCCTAAACCCTGCCTGGGCCTGGGGTCTGGCCCAGGGAGCCTGGGTTTCCTAGGCCTGCTTCATCCTCCACCCCAGGCCCAGAACCGGACCAGCCGGACACAGAACCTCATCCAGACGCTGGTGGCGGGCATCGCACCTGCCACCCGCAGCCGAGCTGCACCTCAGGCTCTCGTCCTGGATGCCCTCTGTCTGATTCTGGACATCCTTGCGCCCAAGCTGCGCCCTGTGAGTGCCTCGTCCGGAGTGGGGGTGTCGCCGCTGTGGGGGCGGGCCCAGCCATGCTCAGCGTCCCTGCCCACAGGTGAGCACGCAGCTGTACAGCACTCGTGAGAAGCAGCAGCTGGCCAGCCTCGTGGGCACCATGCTTGCCTACAGCCTCACCTACCGCCAAGAGCGCATGCCCGACGGGCAGTATGTCTACAGGCTAGAGCCGTGAGTCTGCAGTGGGGTGCCAGGGACAGGAGGCTGGGCTCCGGGTGCTACGGCAGTGAGGCCAGGAATCTTGGCGAGGTGTAGTCTCCCTTTTCCTGCCTGTGGGGCAGCGATAAGGGGTCAGTTCCAGCTCAGCACTTGCGCAGATGTGATTGTGAGGTGGGGGGTTCCCCTTACGGGGCATTATTTCAGAGGCTCTGCCTGCCTCAGTGTCCCCCAGGCACTGCTCCCAGAGGGTCCTCGAGCTCCCCCAGGGCGCTGCGGCCCCATCCTGAGATGTTCCCCGGGGCCCCACTGCCCAACAAGGGGACCAGTGCCCATCGCTTTCTGTGCCATTTGCAAGGAGGCGGTAATGGTGACAGTTCCCAGTGCTCAGCTCCAGCCTTGAGCCTAGGCCCTGCCCTGTTGTCTCATTTTTTCATCCTGCAGCCTCGGGATGGTTCCCTTCTCATGCCCACAAGCAGTTGGGGAAACTGAGGCTTGGGGTGGGTCATCCCCTGCTGCTATGGGCCCAGGCATTGTATTGGCAGGACTGAGCTGCACACTGCAGCCCCTGCTTCTTGGCGTTTGGGACGGGTGGGCAGGTAGCACCTGCCTGTGCTGCTGATGGCGTACTTCTTGACCTGCCCTGAGAGCAGGAACGTGGAGGAGGTCTGCCGCTTTCCTGAGCTGCCCGCCCGCAAACCCCTCACCTACCAGGCCAAGCAGCTCATTGCCCGCGAGATCGAAATGGAGAAGATGCGGCGGGCGGAGGCCTTGGCCCGGGTTGGGGACAGCCCCCAGGTAAGCCCACCCTGGGGGCCAGAGCCAGGCCAGGGAGGGCAGGGCCGTCGGAAGGGACCTTGTCCCTGGACTGGCCCTGCCCAGTCAGCCCTCACCACACCTTCTGTTTGCAGGTGGGCGGGGTTCCCCCAGGGGTCGAGGCTCCACTGGGGGGTGCCGGGGACAGAGGGGCACAGCCGCCCACCTCACACAGCCATGAGGGGCAGCGGCTAGAGCAGCGGCTGGAGCACATCCTGAAGAGAGCGGCCCTGGAGGAAAAGGTGTGAGGGATGTGGCTGGTTCTCAGCCCTGGGGGGCTGTCACTTGCCTGCTACTCAGCCTCGGGGGGTTTCCTGTGGCCCCAGCTTTCCATCTGGGCGAGAGGGGGCTCTGCTGGTTGTGGCAGGAGGAAGCTGCCATGTGGGTGATGAGGGACCAAAGGGACATGTGCCGAGTGGGTCTGCTCCAGCGTGAAGCGGGTCTGGGAAGGGGAGGTGGGCATCTGCTCCCACAGCCTGGGGCCATTGGCTGCTCCCTGGGAGGGGGCCTCTGGCCCTCCCGCCAGGGCAGGGAGTGCCCGCCACCCGTCTAGGCTGAGAGCCTGACCAGCCTGCCCCCTTCAGCCTGAGAGGGACTTCTTTGGTCGTGTGGTCCTCAAGAGAGCGGCAGCCCTGAGTGCAGGTGTGTGGGCGCGGGAGGCACGGGAGGGGTGGCAGGGGCCGGGGCAAGGCAGAGGAACAACCATGTGGCCTCCACAGGAGATGTGGCCCCGGAGACCGACGCGGCTGAGCGGCACATAGGCACGGCGGTGGGCAGGAGTGACGTCTGGTTTCGCTTCAAGGAGGGCGTCTCCAATGCTGTGCGGCGCAGTGTCTACATCAGGGACCTGCTGTAGCCGGGGTGCACCTGACACCGTGAGCCCGTGCTGGATGCCCCGGGTCCACACGAGACGCCCCAGGCCCCCACGCTTGATGCTGTCATGTTGCGAGTTCTCCGTCAGAAAATGTACAAAAGCACGGACGCTTTCAAAGAGTCTTTATAAAAGTCACACCTTTATGGAGTTGTCCTCCCTACAGAAGCAAGAGCCCGGGGGTGGGGCGGGGGGCCTCACAGGATGGCACACTTGCCCTTCTCCACCCATGGGTTGTTCTTCATCAGGTCGGGATTCAGGAACGGGTCCTTGGGGATCCCATCCTCGATCCATTTGAGGAGCCTGTGGTTGGGTAGGGTGGGGAGGGTGAGGTTGAGCAGGTGGGTGCCTGGCTTCTTAGAAGTGCTGCCCAATGGCAAGGTGCAGGGCCATGGCTCTGGCTCATGCAAACGAACACAGGGCAGGGAAATGAAATGCAGATTGGAGCCAACCCTGGGTGGGGTGGGGTCCTGGGGACTTACTCAGGGATGGTCTTGGACGACATCTCCCTCTTGAAGGCCAGCTGGTACTTGAGGCTCTCCACCTCTTTTTTCATCTGGGGCACATCCCACTCCTCCATGGCGTCGGGAGCTTCGGAAGTGGCCAGCCTGGGGCTGGAGAACACAGGAGGAAGCAACAGCCAGAGGGCTGCCAGCCTGCAGTCAACCCCCAGATGCTCCCTCCCCACCAGATTGATAGCCGGTCCGCTGCTTGGGAGGTCCCCAGGGGCTGTACCACCCCTTTCCCGGGGGTCCACAGAGGCACCCACGTAGTCCACATGGTGCAGGGCCTGGAGCTGAGGCCCCACTAATGAGGTCCCGTGTGTCTGCCCCTCCCCCCATGGGGCTAATTAACTGCAGAGAAAAGTTTTTACTCTGAGCTCTGCATCCTTACCTCCCACCCCCATCAGAGCCTTACCATGGCCTGGTCTCTTGGGAGAGAGAAGGGGCAGTGTTTCAGCCATAGCAGGACCAGGCACACAGCACAGATGGGTTCCCAGAAGCCCACCCTCCAACTGCGAGGCCCACTTCCCATTCCTGGTTGCAGAGGGGGCAATCCAGACCCTAACGTGAGGGGTGGGGCTGTGCCTGGCCTCCTTCCTGTGCCTTCCCTCTGCTTTGCATGGGGAAGCCTACCCAAGGGAAATTAATCTTGGGGCTTGGAGGATTTGGTTGCAATTTGCATCTCTAGCCAAGGGGTTGGGGGGGGTAGGTGCTGAGGGTCTTGGGGTCACAGGCTGCACAGCTGGTCTGGGACTTGGGAGTGGCTACAGCCTTCTGCTGCCCCGTGTTGCCCCCACACTGTTCACAAACCGCCTGGCCCAGTTTCTGTTTGTGTACCAGCCTGGCAAAGCGGGTTGCTTCCTGCCTCCCTGACTAAAGCCCACTCCAGGGGCCCAGGGAGTCTCTTACTGGCCCCCAGGCCCTGCTCCCATCACGGGAGGCTGAGAGCCAGGGGGTTGGCTTTCTGGACCTTGGGAGGGTAGGCAGGGGTTGACAGGAGTGTGACCCTGTCTGCACTAGCCTGTGGAGGGGACTCCAGGCTGGAAGATCTCCATCTTGAGGGGGGTGGGGGTCGGCCCTGGTCGGTTGGGGACAGAGCATCCACACTAGGAGCCAGGGGTAAGAGCCGTAGGGGAGCAGAGCCTGCCTTTATGGGGGGGGACAGCCAATAGGGGGCATGCAGTTACTCCCCTCCCAGAGACCCCAAGTTCAGCATCCCCACCCCTGGTCGGACAGCCACGTGGTGGGGGGCTCTCCGCGGCGGGGGCGGGGGCGGCGGTCTGCCCGCAGCGCCCACCGCCTGCCCTGTCTGCCCTACCTGCGCGCAGCGCCGCCGGAACCGGCCGCCCGTCCCGCGCGCCCCGCGACGCCCCCGGCCACGGCGCTCGGCGGGCACTGCGGGCGGCGCGCACGGCGCAGGACGCGGCTTCCCTCCCCCTCGGCCGCCCCGCCCCCGCCCCCGCCCCGCCCGCCCGAAGACCGAGGGGGTCCTCCCCGCCGGTGGGGTCGGGCCTGTTGGGAGGCGCAGGGCAGCCGCCTCGGTCACAAGACCAACAGGCAGGGGCATCTGGGGGTTAGGATGGTCCAGGTCAGCCCAGCGGGACCCGCCGCCTCGGTTTCCTGCTCTGCACGGGGGGCCAGTTCATTGGACCTACCTTGGACGGTGCCGGCAAGGGCCAAGTGACAAGGACCAAGTGATGGTGAGTGACAGCGAGGGCCAAGTGAATGAGTGAGCGGGCACACAGGCCGGCAGAGCCCAGGCAGGTGCCCCGCCCACTCCTGCCACCTGGGGCCAGGCCCTGGCACCGCCCCCTCCCCCCTGCCCTCCTCCTCGGTGCTGGGCCTACCCCAGGGACTTGGCCTCACTCTGCACGCCCCGTCAGTCCCTGCGGATGGGGGATGCAGGGATGGCAGTGTGGAGTCAGCTCTGGCCGTGGACAGTGGTCTCCTACAGTGGGGCTGGCACCGAAGACTTTCATCCCTTAGACTGTACCCTAGCCGTCCATGCGCTGCCAGGCTCTAGCCGTAGGCCAGGCGGGAGTAACAGGGATGAGGCCAGGACACTGCACGCCCCTGGGGCCTCAGCAGTGCCCTGGAGCTGAGCCATCCACAGGTGTGAGCCTGTGTCCCCCATTTCTAGGCCGGCGGCAGGCTGACTGGGTAGCTGCCCTGAGGGCTGGGGGTCCGTCCACTCTTCAGTTGGCCCTGGGCTGGGAATACCCAGACTTGTTCTGTGTAGGCCCAGGGGATGCGAGGCTGTGTCTGGCTCAGGGGTGCCCAAGCCCAGGCTGAGCAGCTTTGGGGGCTCTGGGGAGGGAGGGGGCGTTCCTCCCTCACTGCAGGCCCGTCCCCTCTCCTCTCTGCCTGCTCCTCAGCTGGCCCCTCATGGGACCCAAGCAGACGCTCACTCTGCCCTCCATCCCTCAGGGACGAGACCACATCCCGTTCTCCTCAGACCTGATGCCCTGGCTGTGTCTGGCAGGCCCCGCTGCCCAGCTCTTGGGGGAGCTGTGCCCTTGGGGCCTTTGGGTGATGCAGGTACCAGGCTGCATCCTGGGCAGGGGGCCCCCAGGCAGCAACAGCAGCCGCGGAAGGTAGCAGGGCTCAGCTTCTCAACGTCCACCCTCACAGAGGCCTGCTCTAGGCCTTTGGCAGGAGCTCTGGCAGCCTCCTCTGGGCTGGGGGCCTGTGAATGGTCCTGGTGTCCTCACCTGGGAGGGAGAATGGGGTGCCTCCTGCCCCTTTGGGCTCCCGAGCCCTCCCTGATGCGATTCTGTGAAATGGGGTCAGCTGTGCGTCCCTGGCCCCTCTCATGCATCAACATGATGATGCATCTGGAAGCACTTCTGGAATTGGGGCACATCAGGAAAATGAGGGATTATTTTTATTATGGATTTATGGGGGGTGGGGGAGCTTAGAGCCCAGGGCCCTGCCATCCTCCTCAGGGCAGATGGCCGGCAGCCCTGAACACTCGTGGGACCGGGGTGCTGCTCACACCGGGTGGGCAGCCCAGGGCAGGGCCCCAAGTTGGCCCTCAGGCCTGGCTCAAGGTTTGGGCTGAGACCTGGGCTGGCCCGACCCTGCCACCCAGTCATGCCTTCTCTTCAGACTGCACAGGCAGAACTGGGCACCCAGGGCCAAGCTTTGGCCTGACAGCAACTGGAGAGTCCCCTGGGAGAGGGCCTGGTGTGGCCTGAGTCCGGTGTGACAAGGGTCTGCTTCCGGGCCCTGCTTCGTGGGTGCTGTTTGAACACTCCGCTGTGGTTGCAGCTGACGCCCATGCAGAACACGGCAGGGGCACCTGAGCCCAGCTGGGTGGCAGTGCGCGTGGCAGGACGGTGGGAGTCAGGCCCGCAGGTGGGAGCTGTGTGGGGGCACGGGGTCCCGCACATCTCTCACTGCTGTGCTCTTTCCAGTCTCTGGACGCCGGCCACATTTGCTGCTTTGGGGACTCTCCAGGCTCAGACTTGGTCCTCATGCTGACCACAGCCCCAAATAATGGAGGCCACAACTCTGTGTGGTGGGCCTCCTGGTGCACGCCTGCTCTCGAAGGAGGACCCACGATTCTCACCTTCCTGGGATGCTGGGATGCTGGACGAGGGTGGGGTGGGGAGGCAGTGACAGCTTGTCCTCCAGCTGACTGCCACCTTGCAGACACCCAGAGCGGGTCCAGAAGGACCAGACAGCATGCTGAAATTAGCTCCAGTAACTGGGCTGCTGGTGAGACCCAACGTGCTCATCGTGGCCTAGAAACAGCCGCTCCGGGCCCCACTGCCGGGCTCCTGACACACAGGTGGATGGGCACTGGGGGCCGGGCTGCTGGGGATGTGGTGGGCACTGTGAGTCTCTGTGGCAGGACCTCCCCCAGCAGTGCTGATTTTAGTGCTCTGGAAGAATAAAGAAATGGTGTGTGTGTGGGGTACCCTTATCCCTTCTGGGTGGGGCCCCGAAGAGGGCTCAGGGAGGAGGGGGGAGGAAAGGCCCCCACTAGACAGGGACCTGCAGTCTAGTGTTGTCCCTGACACCACTCTGAACTGTGGGTCCTCCCCACTGGCAGAGGCCAGAGCTGGGGCTGGGGTGTGTCGCTGGTGGCCCAGGGCTGCCCCCAGCCGCTTTTAGCCCCGGCTCCGGGTGGGGACATGGGCACACTCCGCTGCTCCTGAGACCAGACTCCTCAGAGGGCAAGACATAGCCCGGGGCAGATGGCCAGCCTGTGCACAAGCACAATGAGGCCCGAGGCGAGACTGCAGCTCTGCTTCAGACTGCTGGGGGTGGGGGGTGGGTGTCAGCACCCCCCCCAACCCTCCCAGGGCCACAGACTCATCCCGAGGTGGTGAAACCTGGGGATAAGCGGTCAGCGCTGCAGGGCCCGGGCTGGACTGTCAGCATGCAATCCTAGGCTTACGACAGACCTGGTGGCCACGGCCCCAGCTGCCCCACGCGAACTGCCCACTTGTTTCTGCCCCTGCAATGACTGGCAGAGGCAAATACCAGGACTGCAAAACCAGCAAAGAAATCTTTTATTTACCTTGTTAAACAGCTCATAAAAAAAAAAAGGGACTGTTTTTACATAATCTTGAAAGCTTGAGAACGGCTGTCAAAAATAACCAAAGCTCTCTTAGGCTGACGTGTGCAACAAATGTAAGACACGACTCCAGGGAGGCCCGGGCGGGAGGGCGGCTCCTGCCTGCGAGACCTCGTGAGTCAGTGTCAGGGATGCCACTTTGGTTGACTTGGTTCTTTCCAGCAGCTCTGTGGCCAGTGAACAACACCAGGCCCCCCTCGGCAGCTGGCCCGGGGGCTCGAGGTCTCAGGGAAGGCAAGAGACCCCTCAAGCAGCTCCTAACACTCAACCAAAGGGACTTGTGGTTTCTAAAACAGACGAATCTGCAAAGGTACAGGCGGTCCCTGTCTTGTGAAGGTCTGGGCGGGGGGGGTGGGGTGGCTCTAAGAGACAGCAGGGTGCAGATGAGGCCAGCTGTGCCACTGGCTCACTGAGACTCCTGTCTGCAGGCTCACCGTCCCCCTTTTCTACCAGCCCCAGCAGGCCCCTGGCTGCCTCCTCTCGGGCGGATGCTTACTTTGCCTCGTTACCTGTGGAATGAAGAAGAGACAGCTCAGTGCTGCCCCCCCCCCCCCCCAAGGCCCCTGACCAGGTGGAGCAAGGCAGGCCCAGTGTGAGAGCATGGTCAGCTGTTTGTTCGCAGGTTCTGGGAGCTGATCATCCTCTGCTGCTTCACCGGAGGAAGCAGGTGCAGGACCACTGCCCCTGCATCAGGAGCTGGGCCTGGGAGTGGCCCCACACGGTGACAGTGGTCTGATGGCCAAGTCAGCAGGGAGAGACTCTGGTACCCCAGATCATGCCCACTGCTGAAGGCAGTTTTATGCCAGAGGCCTTTTAGAAACAGCTTTGGGGCCCACAATTTCTCCCTACCAGAGGAAACAGAGGAGATACAGGGGACATCATTCTGAGTCTTCCCCCAAAGGCCAGGACGATGTCTAATAGCCAGGGCAGCATGTGGACAGCAGCCTGGATGCAGAGGAGGAGGCAGGCCTCAAGGCCCAGCCGGCAGACAGATGGTGTCCGTGAAGAGGAAGGGGGGGCAGAGTGAGTGAGACTGTGTGCAGAGGGGAGAGGCACCCTACACAGACTGTCCAAGCTGGAGAAGAGTCTGGGGGCAGGAAGGGCTGTCCTTGTATTCCTGCGAGACCCTCCAGCTGTGCGCATGGTAGGTGTTGAGGCTGCCACGTGTCGGGAAGCCACTCAGAGATAAGCCAGCCCCGGGCGATGGGGTTGGAATCCAGACAGGCTGCCCGCCACCAGCACCGGGCACTGTCTTGCGTGAGTCGCTTGTAGCACTACTTATGAACGTGGCTCAGGGCCCTTCCTGCCTCTCGGACCCACCCAGCTCTCCAGCCTGGCCGAGGTGCCTGTCACCCAGAACTTTGCATCCGGGGTGAAACCACCCAGAGGGCACAGGCAGAGCCCCTGGGGTAACGCCATCCTGGTGACGGGCTGCAAAACCCTAGTGCTCATAAAATAAACACGACCCTCAACAGAAAAGGCCAAGGCCTGCACACGTACTGAAAGGCTCCACCAGGACGCGTTCCTGAAGCTCATGTCCACGTCTGTCTGGCCATCGCTGATCCAAATCAGAAGCTCGTCCCTGGCCCCTGGCGTCAGCCCTTCGCAACCTCAGATCCGCCAGGCACAAACCCGAGGGCACACGCCTGTGCTCTGCGCACTTTCCCCAAGCTGGAGGCTGTTGCAAATGCAAAAACCATTCTCGGCTCGGAGGCCGTACAAAAACGGGGCAGCCCCTGCTCTAACTGCAGGGTACTGAGAAAGGGGACAGGCACCGGAGGAGAAGGGAGAAGTGCCCGTGCTGTGCCCGCGCCGCAGGGGCTTCACTGAGACCCCCGCGGCCCTCATGGAGGGCCCTCTCCTTAGGGGCTGCCCTGGAAGGCCGGCCGGCCCCCATCCCCGCCGTGCGGACACGCCCTCCAGGCAGTCGGGGGGGTCGCCCCGACCACGGTCCCGACTTCCCTACAGACTCTCGCCCCACTGAACCAAACCCAGATACCGCCAGCTCTCCAACCACCCACTTACTTCCGCCTTGGGAAATAACTTCCGGGTAAGTGTCGGAAGGGGCGGGGCAGCTGGAGCGAGTGGGCGGGTCTCGCGTTACATCACACGTGTCGTTACCATCCTGGACCACGGCGACGGCGGGGGCGTGGGGGGGGGGGAGATCGTGCAGTGGAGAGAGTTCGAGGTGTCACGTACCCGATTTTCAGATTATTGGCAGCTGGAGCTCACTTCCCGACGTGGAATTCTTTGGCCAGAGGCATTTCCAGGCTTCTGTTACGTTTTGGGAAGATGACCTTCGAGGGGGCCTGGACACTCCCACCAGCGGGGTGGGTGAGCGAGTCCGGCCGTGGGACCCCGTGTAAACCCGAGCATTGTTAGAGACAGACGACAGCGCCAGGCCAGGACTCCACTTGGGTCTACCCCCCGTCTCCCCCCCCAAGCCCCCCCCCCCCCCGGCCCCCCCCCCCAGCTCCCCCCTCAGGCCCCCCCCAGGTCTCTCCCTCATCATCTCCCCACTCAGGTCCCCCCCAGGTCTCTCCCCATCAACATCTCTCCACTCATGTCCCATCCCAGGTCTCTCCCTCAGCGTCCACCAACTCACATCCCCCCCAGGTCTCTCCCTTAGTGTCCCCCCACTCAGCCCCCCAGGTGTCTCCCTCAGCATCTCCCCACTCAGGTCCCCCCAGGTCTATCCCCATCAGCATCTCTCCACTCAGGTCCCCCCCCGCAGGTCTCTCCCTCAGCTTCCCCCAACTCAGGTCCCCCCAGGTCTCTCCCTCAGTGTCCCCCCACTCAGCCCCTCCAGGTCTCT